>NC_054603.1:18626778-19826778 GCF_004785595.1 Juglans microcarpa x Juglans regia
GCATCCTAACTCTAAAAATCACTGAAATCTACATACCTTATATAAATTTTGTCCTAAACTCAAATATCAACTCAAAAAACTTTAAAACTGAAGACAACTATGAAAATTCCATTGGGGCTGAAACTCACAGAGGCTATTTCCCTTGATTTTTGTTGCAATTTTTTCAAATTTCAAAACCCACAATTAAACCAAAAATATTCTTCTAATATGCTCATAACATAATCCTAAGAATAATCATATTTTGAATCACAACCAAAAGTCATAAAAATCACTAAAACTGAACTTTTCGGTTTCTTTCTAAGTTCAAAAATAGATTTGTTTCTAACTTGTTTTGATCAACTTCTTGATCCATGACTTAAAAAGATGTGATCTAAAAACCAAAACATCACACGGTTTAAAAAGGTGTTCTAAAATAGATCTAAGCTTTAAAGTCAAGATCACATGGTTAAAAAGCAACCAAAACATGAATTTAGCTAAGGACATCAATTCTTTGACCTATCCGAATATCTCCTTGCTTAAAAATTCATATCTTTGAATATAACATCAAATATCTTCAAACTAATATTCTAACATGTATATAAGAGGCTTAGGATCCTTCAATAAAATTATCAAAGTCATTGGAATTGGTTTAAATCACAAAAGATCCATACTTTCTTAAATCGGAAACTGTTTTTCCTCTTCCTGTTTTTTAAGTTTCTACATCTAAGAAAATATTTTATCAAAACCTTTAGTCATGCAACAAATCCTGAACGAATAATCATATACACATGTTAACAGTACTCAATAAACATTTCGGACCAAGATCTATCCATTGGCTTGGTCAAAAACCTCAAAATATAACACACTCCAGTTTATCACCCAAAATGACCTTTGTGGGGTTTAAACAACTTTGGACCAATCAAATAATCACCAAATGGAACATATGAGGTATCTACATAAACTATACTCAAAACGGAACAACTTTCATGAAGGATACTTTGTGAGAAAAGGATGGACACCAAGGTGGACCAAGTCTTAAAGATTCTTTGCAAGTTTCAGATGGGGCAATCATAAGATTGAGAGCTAAGAAGTTCAAGGATTGATGCAATCTACTTGAGACGAGTCTAGCAAGAGCTGAATATTCAAGATGGGCTTGAGAGAAGGAGATCCAATGATCATCCATGTGATACAAGCTATGGAAGTGTGCAACATAAATTAGGGCCGATTATTATGTTTATGTGATTGAAGGCATTGACTTGTTAATTCATTAAAAGGGCTTATCTTATTAATTATATAAATTAGTCTATAATAATGGGACTTAAGGATGTTTGGCCCACATATGTTTTATATTTTATGAACTAGGGTTTCAAGAGAAGTTTTTAAGGGTAGTTTAGGGGTTGTTTTAATTTGCAGCTAGGGTTTCTTTTGGGAAGACCTTGTATTTTGCCCAAGGGTATTTTGGAAAAAGATTTTATGCTAATCTAGGGTGTTTAGGGGATTGAGATATGTAAGTTACTGTAGTCGAGTGCTGTAGCCTCGGCACTATGCACTCAGGGGTATTTTTGGAAGATGGAGATTTATTTTGGCTATGGTTATAATTAGATTTTGGTTTAAATACTCTCTGTAGCCTCATTTTAATCAGTTTATGAAATTTGATGAATTTTTTTATTGTGAGTTGAGTTTATCTCCTCTTGTTCTTGAATGAACTTTTGAACTTATCAAAGACAAATCACAACCTTTGTGGTGTTCTTCCTTATAATTTAGGTTCTCGAGACAGGTTCTTCAATGGGTCTAGATTTTTATATAATCTAGGTTCTTGAAATGAGTTCCTTAACGGGTCTAAATTTTCCATTGGCTTGATTTTGACTTTCTTGGGTGAGTTTTCAAATTGATTGTGGGTTCAAGGGATTCTATTCCCATGGGTTCATATCATTTGGTATCAGAGCCAGGTTTCCATTCAGTTCTGATTCTATCTTTTAGTTCTTGCATTTTTAAATTTAATTCTAGGGTTTCATTGTTCTAGGGTTGCAAAAAAAAAAAAAAAAAAGAAGGAAAAAAGGAAACAAAATCTAGGCTGCTGAAATTCTTAGGGTTTTTGGTTTGGCTGAATTTTGCATCACTTAGGATTTCAAAATTCTAGGCTTTCTTGCATCTCTAAGTTTGTCAATTGCTTAGAGTGCCATTCTATTGATTCTCTTCTACTTCATTGTCAATTATTGTGTGTTTGAATTCAATTACTTGATTTTTACAATTGAATATTGTTGTTTGTGATTGAGTTACTAAAAAGAAGAGAAAAGAAAAGAAAGGAAAAAAAAAAAAAAAAAAGAAAGGAAAGGAAAGGAAAGGAAAAGAAAAGAAAGGTAAGGAAAATAAAAGAAAATAAAAGAAAAGAAAAGAAAATTTGAAAAAGAAAAGAAAAGAAAAAGTAGCATATTCAAATGTTGCTACAGAGTTACAATAAAGAGAAAGAAAGACATTTGTTGATTGAGCTTTATCTTCAAAGGGGCTGAATACATCTTTCTAGTTGGTATCTTGTTTTATAATTACTCTTTCCCTCGTATAAATTCCTCCAGTCTCGTGTCACTTTATTCATTCATTGTTTCTTGAATCTATTGCTGGTTGGAATAATACAAGGTTATATTGTCTTAATTTAGTTCAACTAGTTTTCAAAGAACTTGAGCGGGAAAACTATTGAGGTAAAAGACAAGAGAGTGTGAGACTATTTTCGGGAAAAAACCAATTAAGAGTGAAACACGAGTGGAGTGCCATTATTTGAGTGTAAACACGTAAGGTTGTGTGTGACGTTTTCCACTAATATTCCTTTTGTGCAGCACATTACGATATCTCATAGGAGTGACTCATCACCAAAGGAGATGGAAGATAACTCATCATTTGTGTTGCAAGCCATCCAACAACAGTTTGAGTGGTTTAACTTTGTGCGGGGTCAAGTGAGGGATAGAATGAATCATCAAGAAGTAGTGATTAGAAATCTACAAGGTGGGAGAGATAAGAGGTGACGTGAGCCTAGTATTGAGAATGGGTATGAGAATGGAGAGTATGATGAGGATGAGGAAGACCTAACATCTGAAGTTAGATTGGGTAGACATAGAGGAGTTTGGGGTGAAAGAGGACTTAGGGGAATCCCAGGGGGTCGAGATGGAGTAGGTAGGAACCTTGGGAGTATCAAAATAAAAATACCATCCTTCCAAAGTAGAACTGAACCTGAAGTTTATTTAGAGTGGGAGAAAAGAATAGAGTTGGTGTTTGATTGTCATAATTACTCTAAGGAGAAGAAGTTGAAGTTGGCGGTAATTGGATTCACTAATTATGTGATTATTTGGTGGGATCAATTAGTGACCAATAAGATGAGGAATCTTGAGAGGCTTGTAGAAACATGGAGAGAGTTGAAAGCTATCATGAGGCGGAGATTTGTACCTAGCCACTACTATAAAGACCTCTACCAAAAACTACAAAATCTTACACAGGGGTCTAGGTGTGTAGAGGATTACCATAAGGAGATGGAGATGGAGATGGCTATGATTCGGGTTAATGTAGTGGAGGATCGGGAAGCCATGATGGCTAGATTTTTGAGTGGGTTGAATAGGGAGATAGCTAATGTAGTTGAGTTGCAACATTATGTGGAGGTAGAGGACATGGTGCACATGGCTATGAAGGTGGAGAGGTAGTTAAAGAGAAATGGTACAACAAGGTATACTTCGGTTTCTAGTACTTATTGAAAACCAAAGTGGGACGAAAATGATCAAGCTATAACAAAGGGGAAGACCGAACCACCTAAGGGGAAAGATGATGGAACTAACAACAAACCCAAGGTAGAATCCCAACCTTCACGAAATAGAAATATTAAATGTTTCAAGTGTTTGGGTTTAGGGCACATGGCATCTCAATGTCCATATATGTAGGTGATGATTATGCGTGACAATGGAGAGGTGATGATTGAGAGTGAGGGTGATAGTGAGGAGATGCCTGGGTTAGTTGATACTAGTGATGATGATGGAGTGGAGTATCCCTTGACCGGTGAATCTCTTGTTGCCAGATGTGCTCTCAATACACAAATCTAGGTGGATGATATGGCGCAACAGAGATAGAACATTTTTTAAACTAGATGCCACATCAACGCAAGGTATGTAATATGATCATTGATGGGGGGAGTTGTACTAATGTTGCTAGCACTATTTTAATTAAGAAATTGAATTTGCCTACCTTGAAACACTTTAGACCACACAAGTTGCAATGGTTGAATGATTGTGGGGAGGTTAGGGTAAATAGGCAAGTGTTAGTTTCTTTTTCAATTGGAAAATACATGAATGAAGTACTTTGTTATGTAGTGCCTATGCATGTTGGCCATATTTTGTTGGGAAGGCCGTGGCAGTATGATAGGAAAGTGATTCATAAAGGGTTCAAGAATAGGTATACTTTTGTAAAAGACAATAAGACCATTACTCTTGTACCAATGACTCGAAGACAAGTGTATGAAAATAAAGTGAAATTGAAAAGAGAGAATGAGTTGAAAAACACTTGTGAGGCCAAGAGTTCAAAAAAAGAAGATGAAAAAGAGAGTGAAAAAAAAAAAGAAAGTGAAAAGAAAAAAGAGAGTGAAAGAAAAAAAGAGGGTGAAAAGAAAAAGAGAGTGAAAAGAAAAGAGAGAGTGAAGAAAATGAGAGAAAAAGAAAGAGAAAAATGAGCTTTTATGTTAAGAAAAATTTTACTACTAACGAACTTGACAAACCATTGCCTAGTGTTGTTGTCTCTTTATTGTAGGGATATGAGGTCATGATTCCTAGTGGCGTGTTTAGTGGATTGCCACCTTTTAGAGAGATAGAGCATTATATTGATTTTGTGCTGGGTGCGACAATTCCTATCCGACCTTTCTTTGACGAACATGAGTCCTTGAAGTACTTGAAAGGACAAGGTAAGTTGAATAGAATGCATGCCAAGTGAGAGTAATTCATTGATACCTTTCCTCCATTAATCAAATACACACAAGGTAAGAAAAATTTTGCGGTTGATGCTTTAGCAAGAATGTATCTCCTTGTCTTAATTTTAGATGCAAAGTTATTGAGATTTGAATATGATAAGGAATTATATGCTAATGATGATGACTTTGATAGTGTGTATGGAGCATGTGAGAAGGCATCGTTTGGTAAATGCTATAGACTACATTAATATTTGTTTAGAGAAAATAAACTTTGTGAGCCTACTAGTCTTGTGCGTGAGATGCTAGTGCATGAATGTGGTTTATTGGGTCATTATAGTGTAAAAACGATTTCAAACGTGTTGCGTGACCATGGGTGGGAGTATTGCTTGCCATTCATTCAATTTGTATATAATTGGAGTGGTCATTTTGGTGCAATGAAGACTTCAAATGTGTTTCATGAACATTTGTGTGAGTATCATTTGCCATTCATTGACTTGTGGCATGAATGTTTGCGGGAGTATCATTTTCCCTTATTAGAGTTTGTATATAATAAGATCATGCATACTACTATTTTTTATTCTTCTTTAGAAGTTGTTTATGGTTTTAATCCACTTACTCCTTTAGCTTTGATGCTTTTGCTTGTTGATGACAGGAGTAACTTGGATGGACTTTTTCAAATTCTTGAAAAAATTAATAAAAATTCATATCAAGTGGATCTTCTAGGAAAGTATCATATTTATGCTAATTTCAATGTTTATGATCTTTTCCCCTTTGATGCAGGTGCAGATTCGAGGTCGAATCCTTTTGAGAAGAGGGGGAATAATGGACACCAATGTGGACCAAGTCTTAAAGATCCTTTGAAGTTTCAGATGGGGCAATCACAAGATTGAGAGCTAAGAAGTGCAAGGAAGCAATGCAAGGATTGATGTAATCCACTTGAGATGAATCTAGCAAGGGCCGAATATTTAATATGGGCTTGAGAGAAGGAGATCCAGTGATCATCCATGTGATACAAGTTATGGAAGAGTGCAACATAAATTAGGGCCTATTATTATGTTTATGTGATTGAAGGCATTGGACTTGTTAATTTATTAAAAGAGCTTATTTGATTAGTTATAGGAATTAGTCTAGAATAATGGGGCTTGAGCATGTTTGGGCTACATATGTTTTACGTTTTATGAACTAGGGTTTCAGGAGAAGTTTTTAAGGGTAATTTAAGGGTTGTTTTAATTTGTAACTTGGGTTTCTTTTTGGGAAGGCCTTGTATTTCGCCCTAGGGTATTTTTGGAAAGGATTTTATGTTAACCTAGGGTTTTTAGGAGATTGAGATATGTAAGTTACTGTAGCCGAGTACTATAGCTGTGACACTATTCACTCAGGGGTATTTTTGGAACATGGGGATTTATTTTGGCTAGGATTTTCATTAGGTTTTGGTAAATACTCTTTGTAGCCTCATTTTTATTAGTTTATGAAATTTGATGAATTTATTTTTTGTGTGTTGAGTTTATCTCCTCTTGTTCTTAAATGAACTTTTGAACTTATCAAAAGTAAATCACAACCTTTGTGGCATTCTTCCTTATAATTTAGGTTCTTGTGACAGATTCTTCAACGAGTCTAGATTTTCGTATAATCTAGTTTTTTGAAACGAGTTCCTCAATGGGTCTAAATTTTCCATTGGCTTGATTTTGGCTTTCTTGGGTGAGTTTTTAAATTGATTGTGGGTTCAAGGGATTCTATTCCCATGGGTTCATATAAGAAAACAATTAGAAAAGTTTCGAATCAAGCATGTAAAAGAGTTCAGAAAAGCTGTCCAAGAGTGTCTTTTGTATTCTATAAAAAAAAGTGTAAATGAGGGATGATTTTAGTGGGAAGTGGGCTGCGGGGCTTCTTACACAAGTTATAGAAGATGATAAGGTTGAAATGAAGCTTGAGTGTTGGTCTTCTCTACCCAATACAAAATACAAAAATTTGCCCAAAATATTTTCTCTAGGTGGAGTGTGGAATTGAAAGAGTGAGGTGGCCTTTTAACCTTTCACTTCAAGAGCCCTCTAGGCCTTCTTCTACAAATCTAATCAGCCATGTGGGGGGGGGGGGGGGTGAAATTGTTTAGTCAAAAAGCAATGCAAAGGTGACCAAATTTGTGGGTCTTGACGGGCCTAAATCGAATAGGCCTAACTTTTGGGTTTCAAGAGGGTTTGGGTTGCTATCAAGCCCAAATCCAATATCTCTTGGCCTAATCAATTTTCCAAGGTTAACAAGGTTGGATAATGATGTTCTAATAGAAATTTGAAGGATTAATAACATGTAGAAGTAATTTAATCAAGCGATTAAACATAATGCTAGAAACTGATTCATTTAAGTTTTGGAGGTCAACTTTATGGTTTGGATAAAACCATTTAAGATTTTGGTTTCCACCATGCTTTTTGGATTCTCAGTTGGATTCCAATCATATAGGATTTTACTAGAGTGGAAACCCTTTTTGGTTTGGCACAATTTGATTGGTTGGATGGAATAGGGTTTTTCCTTAGGTAGTATGATCTCACACCTTGATTCCTTCAAATCCATCAAACATTCCTCATGGTGCCAAGTGTCTAATACTATTCACTATGTGTGGTTAAGATCTTGCCAAGTGTTCAAATAAACTTTTCTAATTTAATTTGGACATTCCACACTGTGATTTTGAAAAAAACTACACTTGGTGCGCTTATCGAGCTTACTATTCACTCTGGAAAAGTGAATAATAAACTTTGTACTAAAAAATCCTAAATATTCATATTAACCTAAAGTGAAAATCGTTTACTGAAACTCAAACCCGAAGTGCCCCTAAAAATAATTTTACCGTTTCGAACATGCGTTTCTTCTGAAAATATGAAAATGGATTTATTGTGCCATATAATCCTAAATAATCAACCGAGTCTAATGGCGTAGACCATAACACATTCTGACACTTATAACTATCTCAAATAACTAGAATCACACTTTTGGCACCATAGTGAGTGATAACACTGACTATGTTGACAAACTAACACTATGCGATTGGTCAATTCATGAAAACTATGAGGTTTTCACGAGGTTCCTAAAGCCAATAGAAATTCCACCATTGAATTTCTAGCGGGTTGTTTACATTCCTAATTGTTTTTGTTTTTCATACCATCTCTTCTACCATTTCATTCCTTTTCCAACTCCTCTTTCATTGTGGTTCTTCTCACTTCTGCTCTCTTGCTCTCTTGCTTTCGAGTTTCCTCTTCACTCTTCTTATAACTCTTATTTCTTGATGGCTTCTCACAAATTTTCGAGATCTGGTGCCTACGGTGCGGGGTCCTCCTGATGCCACAATTCTTTGGACTCACCTAGGGAAATTGGCTCGCACCATCCTTCAAACTTTGATGGGAACCAATGGTCGGCCACAACTTCTCGAGCTGACCTAAATCTTGTGAGGAACCAATATAGAACTCCTGTTTCAATGACATTGGAGTTGCCAGAGTTTTGCCGAGTGGTGGTTGATTCTAAAGGCTTTGCTGCATAAGTGGCATTGTATTCTCTCATGTTTCTGATGAAGCTTCACTTTACATTCTCTCGCCTCGTTCGTGATGTGATCGACTTTTTAGGATTTGCTCTTTCGCAACTTGTTCCCAATGCTTGGAGGATCCTAATGGTGTGCTATGTCGCATGATGACAAGTTCTGGGGCCTGCTGGTGAGGAATACCCTGGCCTCACAACAAGAGAGTTCTTATTTACCCATGGCGTTAGGCGTATAAATGGAAATTTGTGTAGCTTTTGGTCTCGCACTGGCTATAGAGTGGTGCGCTTGGAATGTCGCTATTCTCTTGCCAAGTAGTGGCATAGGAAGTTCTATCTTGTTTCTAAAAGTAGTTGGGAGTTTCCCTTTGGTAAGGTTGCCCATTGTGAATTCCTCATTCGTGCGACATGGGGCCCTATTTCGGAAGATTATGTTCTTACCATTATTCTTTCCGATCTGAAGGAGGCCCATTTGCATTTGGTTTATGCCTGAGTGGAGCAAAATGATAGCGCAACCCGGTCAGACGTACTTCTTACTCTGGCTAATATTGATAAGTTCTTTGTTTCCCCCACTTAGGCTCACATCTTTGATCGCCAATTCTTGGGTGCCCCTTCGTTTTCCTAGGGCTAGAAGAGAGGGTCTTTGCCCCCTCACATCAGAAGAGTAAGAAGCCTCATGTGGAATGTAGCTCTGTTCAAGGCGAGGCTTAGCTGTTTGTTGAGTCAAGTTTCACTAAGGAAAGACCTGTTCAGGTTGCTTCATTTCCTTGGGGAAGTGGCTCGGTCCGCTCTTCCTCCTTTTTGTTAGGTTTGCTGGAGGAAATTATGAATCAAGTTGAGGATGACTTGGCCCTTGTGTTGGAAGCTGAATCCTCTATGGCGCCTGATTTGGTGGTTGTACGACCAACTTCTCTTACGCAAGGGGTCAGGGTGACGATTCTGTTTCTAATGAGGATGACATTGAAGTGTTACTTCATTCTGCCTTCTTGGAGATTGCCTTACCTTTCCAATGACTTTGGCTGCTTCTTTTGATGATGCGGGCGAGGCATCTTTGGCTGCTGGTGTTCATGTAGGACGTTCTGATTTGGAGGGTGGTCCTTCCTCTTTCTCTGCTCTTTTATGATTTCTGGGGGTACTATCCCCGAAATTCTTTTTGTTTTCCTGGAGTCTCTTCATGATGAACCTACGGGCGTGAACCTTAGGAGTTCAATCATACTCAAATACATTCTTGGTAAGAGAATCCAACAATTCAAGACATCTAAAATCATAAGTAAAATAAAATAAATAGCAATCAAGAAGAACAAATGACTATAGGAGTTTATACCCCCAAACTTAAATTAAACAATGTCCTCATTGTAATTCAAAAGTGAGAAAGATTAAAGAATTGAAAGGAACTTTCCTGGTTTCATGGTGGATTCACCGTAGTTTGTAATTTCCAGCTATTTAATTTTGCTAAATAAACCTGCATCAAAATCCAAATTATTCAAAATAAAAATAAAAGAATAAAAGAAAGTTCCATGAGCTACCTCCCATAAGCGCTTGTTTTAAAGTCTACAGCCAGACTTTTCGATCTTCATCAATTAGGGTCTCCAAGAGAAATAAGTGCACAGTTCCTCTCCACTTGTTCTCCATAATAATGCTTCAATTTCTGCTTGTTAACTCTAAATATACTCCCTATCTTGTCCTTCAAATCTATTGCTCCAAAAGAGGAAACTTTGTCAATTGTATAATGACCTGTCCATCTTGATCTTAACTTGCCCGGGAAGAGTTTGAGTCGTGAATTGAAGAGTAAAACCAGTTGTCCTAGTGCAAACTCACGCCTAAGAATTTGTTTGTCATGCCACTTCTTCGTCTGTTCTTTGTAGATCTTCGCATTTTCATAAGTATCATTCTGGAACACATCCATCTCATTCAATTGAAGAAGTCGCTTTTCTCCTGCTGCCTTCAAATCATAGTTAAACTTCTTTGAGGTTTTCTGTGTCTTTTTTTAGAAAATGCATAATCCGGCTTTTCTACAGATCTAGTCTCCTCATTTCATTGCTAAGTGATGTATCCTGCTGCAAAGATGGTTCTAGGTGATCGGCTGGTGCATCTTCTTGAAAAGCTTCTTCTACACATTACTTAATGACATCTATCCGAGAGCAAGTGCTTGACTCTTCTCGAAATCTCATATCTTGGTAGATTATGAGCATAAGTTCTTCCTTGTTCACTCTCAATGTCAATTCACCATTTTGAACATTAATTAAAGCCATTCTTGTAGCAAACAATGGTCGGCCAAGAATGAGTGAGACTTCTTGGTCTTCCTCCATATCTAACACCATAAAATTAGCAAGAAAAATAAATTTATCCACCTTTACCAGTACGTCTTCTATGATTCCACGTGGATACTTGATGAATTGGTCTGCTAGTTGCAAAGAAATGGTTGTTTGTTTCATCTCTCTGAGTCCTAACTTCCTGTAAATAGAAAATGGCATAAGATTAATGGTCGCACCAAGATCAAATAAAACTTTATAAAAAAATGAATTTCCAATAGTGTAAGGCAAAGTGAAACTCTCTGAATCTTTTGATTTTTGAGGCAATTTCTTTTGAAGAATTGCATTGTATTCTTCCGAAAGTTTTATTGTTTCGAACTCCTCCAACCTTCTCTTCTTGAAATTGATGTCCTTCAGAAATTTGACATAATTTTGCATTTGTCCCAAAGCATTTGCAAAAGGAATATTTATGTGAATTTTCTTAAAAATATCCAAAAATTTAGAAAATTGCTTATCTAATTTTTGTTTTTGGAAACGTTGAGGATAAGGAAGTGGAGTAGGAAGAATATGAGGATTGTCAGGAAATTAAAAATTGCTTGAGACTTGTCAGTCTCTCTTGGTGTATCGTTCTCTTCTTCTACTTTATTCTTGCTTTGGCCATTGTTTGTAATTGTAGGGGTGAACTTGGTTTCCTTTGATGGTGATCTCTCAATTTCTCTTCCACTCCTAAGTGTGATGACCTTTCATTGTTCCTTTGGATTCACTTCTGTGTTGTAGGAAAAGTTCCTCCATGTTGGACATTGATGGTTGTGGCTAGTTGCCCAATTTGCACTTCAAGATTCTTTATAGAGGCTCCCATGTTGCTATAATGAGTCTCAATATTGTCCAATCGTGAATCAATCTTTTAAACCTTGCATTTGTCTTCTCAACAAAGGAAACCATGGCATCCTCAAGTGACATTTTCTTCTCGCTTGGTTGACTATCAAATCTTGGAGGAGGTTGCAGCACATTCTTTGTGTTTCCATAAGACAAATTCTCATGATTTCAAAGCCCTAGATAGTAGTAATTTGGCATAGGATTATCACGATAGTTGTAGTTCCGATTGTTGATGTATTGAACTTGTTCTTGACTCACATCATTATTTGGAACTGTCATACTTGTAGCTGCAATATATTATGCACTTTGTGCTATCCTTTGGGTTGTTAAAGCTGAAATTTGATGAGATAGAGAAGCAACTTGAGCTGAAAGGGCTGCTAATGGCTCCAATTCATGAATCCTAACAACTTTCTTAGCGATAGTTCTTTTGGTTGGCCAGTGATAGTTATTTGAGGCCATTTCTTCCAAAAGAGATGTAGCACCTTCAGCTGTCTTTGACATCAAAGTTCCACCAGCAGCAGTTTCAACTATGGTCCAAGTTTGTCCATTCAATCCATTGTAGAACATCTGAACCTGCAACCAATCCGGCAATCCATGTTAAGGGCAGCGGCGAATCAAATCTTTATTCCTTTCCCATGCCTCATAGAGTGACTCGAAATCATTTTGCTTGAATTGACTAATCTCACTCCTGAATTGGGCTGTTTTTGCAGATGGAAAGAATTTAGCAAGAAACTTTTCAGCCATGTCCTGCCAACTAGTAATACTTCCTGGTTGTAGAGATTGTAGCCAACCTCTTGCCTTGTCCCTCAAAGAAAAAGGAAACAATCTCAGTCTAATGGTGTCTTTAGTAATACCATTGATCTTTACAGTGTCACAAATCTCCAAAAAATCGCCAAATGAATATTGGGATCATCTAGTGGCAATCTGTAGAATTGGGCTTGTTGCACCATGCTGATCAAGGCTGGTTTGAGCTCAAAATTGTTGGAATTAATGATTTGATGTCTTATACCCGAGTAGTTGTCATTCACAACTGGTCTTACATAATCTTTCAAGATGCGTGGTTGTGCATCTGTTTGTGTGTCAACCATAGTTAGTAATTTCTTTTTTCTTCGTGATGTAAGAGTTCTTTCAATCTCTAGATCAAAAAGAGTAATGTCAAGATATCTAGCATGGCGCATCCAACGTAAAAAATACACCTGTAGAACAAAAAAACAAATATAGAATAAAATAAAATTTTAAATTAAAATCAAGATTGCTTTGTATCGATATTGGCAAAAATAAGAAGAAATCAATCTTTGGCAACGGCACCAAAAACTTGATCGGTGCAAAACTGCAAGTGCACAATATCATAGTTTTGGAGTAAAGTGATAAGAAGAGTGTCGTCCTCAGAGATTGGTATCTCACTTTGACAAGTACCGAAATTATACTAACCTCGACTTTATTTAGAAAATTCACTAAGATTTTTGTAATTGTAATTTTTAAATGAAATCAATTCAAAGAAAATATTCAAATAAAAGGAAATCTGTTGTTTAATAATTGAATCAATGAGAAAAAGAACTTCTAGGAAATTGATTTCACATAATCCCTCACTATGCTTTTCTCATCTAACTAATTGAATTCTCTCTGTTTGTTAGCAAAATCTCCAAACTCATCCAAATGCCCCTTTCGATAGTCAATTGGAAATATTCTTGTTCATCATTTTACACAAGTGTATACAAATTAATGAAACAAGAAAGCATTAAAACTAGCAATTTTAATACTACATAGGTTCATATAAGTCTTTCAATCTTTATATTTACCTATTCTGAAATATCCAAGTTCTATCCTATAATTTCCTCTTTCGATAGCAAATCACAAGATCAAAATCATCTAATTAATAGCTAGTCAATTAGAAGTAATAAGTTCAGAATAAATTAGACAAACATATAAGAGAATTACTTCAAATTAGCATAGAAAAGACAGTATAGTTTGAAACTAGATTACATTGTTTTCTTAGAATAAAGAAAGTTTAGTTCATACTAGAAATTAAATTCAAGTTAAACGAATTCAACGTAATTTTTCTGAGAGGAATGGAAGAAAATGAACACTGAAAAAAAAAACACTCCTCATCACAGTTCAATTTCCCTCTGGTCGGTGTGCCCCCTTCTCCAGGTTCACTTCCCTTCTATTTTATTTATTTTTTCATTTATCTCTATGCAAATCTTACGGTTGTAGGTAGGGCTGTTTTTTAAAAAAACCGTCTACTCAACCTGGCTGACTTTCCAAACCGACCGACCCGAAAAATCCAACCCGATTGATGTAAAAAGCGGAACCGGTTAGTTGAACCTGTTTTCTTTTTTAAACGGTTAATACCCGATACCCAATTTATGTAAAAGCCTAATTGATTTTACCCTACCCGATACTAGTAAGGTAGTAACTCTCCTATCTCTCGCTCGACGACTCACTCGGCAGCTCTCAATCACTCTCTCCATCGCAGCTCTCAATCATTCTCTCACTTGCAGCTTCACTCTCTCCCTCGCAGACTCTTGTAGTCGCATCTGAAAGCTGCTATTTCTGCCATCTGGCCAAAGCTTTCTGGACTTGTGAGTTGCGCATCTAGAACCATCTTAGAGTTACTTTGGGTTCAATTTGTTTTCGGGTTGATTTTCGTTTTCTTAAAAGCCAAAAGTAATAGGAGACAGAACTCATGCATCATCCAATCAGTTTTAGTGCCACATTTTCCAACGCTTCCTCTGTATAATAAACTAATCACTTCTTCAGACCAATGCATTCCTGAGCACTTCCTTCAACATGTGAATAAATTATAAAATCCTATGTCTTATGATGTTGGTCGTCTGAATGATGCTCTCCTATTCTTTTTAATAAATTAATTTTCAAAAAATCAAATTAATTAATATTATAAACTAAATAATAGAAAAATATTCAGAAAAATGAAAACTTAATATTAGAAAATTATAAGAAAAAATAAAAAAATAATAATTTCAGAAGAAAAGGAAAAAGGAAAATAATGTAAAAAGAACAAAATAAATAATTATAAAAAATAATGCACAATTAATGGTGTCTCTGGATTGCCACATTAACAAAAAAAAAAAAAAAAGGGGTTGGAATACCCATTTCTTCCGAAAAGAATTTCAGGTCGGGTAACCGGGTATTCGGATAAACATGTGAACGGAATAACTTTAAATCAAGTCGGGTTGTAATATCAATTTTCGGGTCGGGCCTGGTTGGGTGAACAGTGGTAGGTACCATCAAATCATGAGCTCCTACTTTTTTTTTATTTTTTATTTCTCCACACTTCCAAGTTGCCAACGTCTCTTTATTTTTTGAATTTCAACCTTTCCCAAAAATTCTTGTCCAGCCTCGTCTTTTTTGTTTAGCGTAGACTTTCCAAAAATCTCGTTACTCCTCCCAAATCCTGCCGTTTTCTCTTTGGAAATCTACTTTCTCGTATTCTCGAAAAATCCGGTTCATAGAGTAATTCGAATTTCTGTCGTATCCCAGCGTCCTCAGATTTTCAGCGTCTTCCTCGATTTTTCTTCAACGTCTTCAAAATCTGCCGTTCTTGTATATCTCAACTTCGGAAAAAATCTGCTAATTCTTTAATTTCATTTAAAAATCTGCTTTTATCTTTAGTGTCTCCAAAAATTCAACTTGATTGTTATTCCCAAAACAACACCAATGACCAGCTCTTCTATTAGGATAAATTTTCATTTAAATGAAAGAGAGTCCCTAGACGATAGGCTGCTAAAATTTGAGTTTTCATTTTCTTTGAAATTGAAATAAAATTTAAATGAAGACAATGAAGTCTAAAATTAGCAAAAATAAATAAAACTGAACTAAAATTTGAAGTTAAGAAGTGATAAAATGTATGAAATTATGCAAGGCATCACCTTTTGATTTGGAGGGTGGTCCTTCCTCCTTCTCTGCTCTTCTATGATTTTTGGGGGTACTATCCTCGAAATTTCTTTTGTTTTCCTAGAGTCTTTTCGTGACGAACCTATGGGTGTGAACCTTAGTGGTGGTCGAGTGTCTATCTCTTCCTTGCCCTTCAGTACCTCTCCGGTAAGGGTAGCTTCCTAGCCAACGTTTCTAGGCGATGCCCCCAGCTGGAGGCAATCCCTTAGGCTTTGTTGGGCTGCCTAGGAATTGTGATACTTCACTTCTGGGAGGTGATGTTTCCTCGCTTATGTTGCGAAGTGATCCTGCAGTTGAGGGGCACTGTTCGGGCTCAATTGAGCAGCCGAGGGAAGATGTTTTTGCAAGTCTTGTTTTCTCTCCTCAATGTCCTTCAGGTGCCCAGCCCTCCCAAGGTGTTGGTGAGATGGGTAGATTCGTGTCCCTCATTCGGGTGGTGTTCACTTTTTCAAGGCTGCCTAGACCCTCAAGTTCCCATGCTACCGGCCTTACCTTGCAAGCTGACAATCATAGGGGAAAGCCATTTGTGCCATGGTGTAGAAGCTTCGAGGTTTTCTATCTCCAATACGTTCTATCTTTGCTTTCGGGTGTTTTCTACTTCCAACTCCCGACTTGCTTCATTACCCAGCGGGTTGATCATCTTGCAGCTTGGATCGTCAATAGTCAAATTGAATTAGAGGAGGATAACTAGTGAATGTGTTCATTTATGGGGAGGGCGCATCACGCCTTCTTAACAGTTAGGGTAGAACGAGATGAGATGGTTAGGAGCATGTCCTAGTTGGAGTCGTACTCTCACTCTTTGGAAGATCATGTCTCCTTTCTTCAGCAGAAGATGGGCAACTTCAAGTATGATTTAGGGAAGTCTTAGAAGGAGGTGGCAAGATGCCATCTCGAGGCGAAGGTCTTGGAGGAGGAGAACAACCATTTGGACAAGGTACTGGAGGAGGCTCAAAAGCGCGGTTCATGTTATTGATTGCCTAGCTCAGTTTGAGGAGGCCCAACGAGAACTAACTATTTAGCTCAGTGTTGTACTGAAAGTATTTGCAAGTGCACAAAATCGTAACAAGTAATAAAGTATTTTAAAGAAAACGAATGTCGAACCCATAGAAATTAATTATGCTATTGAGTACTAAAATTTACTAAATTAATTACTATTTGGAGAACCAAAATTTAAAGAATAGATTATCTAAATTAAACTGGAGAAAAAAACATTAAAATTAAGATTTTAAAGACAATAAGACTAGATCTAGAGTGTTTGATTTCACCTAGCAAATCCCACACAATTTATTCTTCCTTATTATAGAATTCCAATTGTCCCAAGTTGATGGTAAAAATCGCTCAACTATTCAATATTTTCTCTTGAACAATACTAAACATATCTCCAATTAATAACTTCATATCTCTATGTGAATTTAATTAATTGACGATTCATTAAGTTTTTTAGATTTTTCTTAAAAATCACACTAATCGCGGTAAAGTATCTATACTATTGCTCAACTAATGGTGCTTAATCCTAGAGTTCTAATCACAAATCACCTCTTGGTTTCATTGCGATTCAATAGATCGAACAATAATTAGCTAGAAAATTACAAACATTAAGAACAAGGAATAAACACTCAATCAATGAAATATTGAAAATAAAATAACTCATAATATAAATTGTGTGTTCAATATGCTAGGCTACATCATAGCTGTAGAAAATAAAATTAGCTCATAATGAAATTGAAAAGAAAAAAGAATAAAACTAGTGTTCTTCGTTGGAGTCGATTGATGAAGCATGCGGCTCTCGCCTCTGCCCTCCAGATTTGCCTCCTCGAAAGAAACTTCAAGAATAATCTTTGGACTATTGGACTCTAAAATTCTGACCTCTCCTATTCATCCCACAAGTTGGGATTAAATAGATGTCAAAATTCAAATCCAGAAATAAGATAAATGTGGCTACAATCTAGCCTAAAGTTCTAAAAAATATTTTCTAAAGATAATTATTAACATAAAAGACAATTATCGCAAAAATAACGGGATTATCTAAAATGGAAGATTCAGTAATAAGCGGCTTGATTTGCGGAGTTCGGAAAGATTGGGTGGTCAGCTAATTGATTGTTGACCGGGGCGTTACAGGTGGGACCCTTCCGAGTTCAACAATCAATTAGCTGACCACCATTTTAGAGACCTCACTATTTTAAACCATCTACTCCAAAATAATTAACTAAGAATGTGACAAAGTCTCAAAATAATTGCCAACTTTCCCAAAGTACTAGGTCAACAAAGCAAAACAAAACTATTAAATAAAATTCTCCAACAACAAGTACCCCTTTGTATTTAATACACTATGCTCACATAGCCTTACCTATGCTTCTTATTCTTGAACTTCTGCTGAAGTATCCAAAATATCTGAAAAATGTTGTAGAGATAAGGGGTGAGTTATCAACAACTCAGTAAGTAGAGGACATATACTAGCCTGCAAACATGAGCATTTATAGAATACAATATGCAGAATAAAATATTTTCCTGAGTTATTATGCAGAACTAAACATGTTTTCAAATGTAACAGAACGATAGTTTTAAGACACATAAAATCCAGAATACTTTAGCATAACGAAACTAAACATGATCATCACATCAAAATAGAGCATCTCACAAAGTAGAGACCATGTTTAACCCCCGTGGTAAGGTTGTGTTATCATCGGTGGCCAAACCGGGCAGAGACATAGGTGAAATCTTTCCCTTATTACTCTCAGAGCCTTGAGTGTGCACCAGGAAAGCTCACATAAAATCACTTTGTTTCTAAAGTGGGTGCACTTAGAGATAGAGAAGTTGGTAACAACCCAAATAGAGTAGACCAGAGCAGAGACAAAGTCAGATCAAAATCAGTACACCATGCCAAAGTTTTTCAGATACCATATCAAAATAAAACAGAGTATCAAAACATATTCATATCATTCTCATATACTGAAAACAAAAGTCAAAGCATCTTTCAAATTAATGCACAAATTTTCAAATTTTCAGTATCTCTATTTTTCACATTTTAGAGATAGCATGACAAAATACAGCTCATGTTTGCACAATGCATGGCTGAAAATATTTTCATATAGATTTAATGAGTAATGCAAATAAACGACCGAGGTTATTTTTCCCAAGTTCTCATTTCATAACAAAGCATGCAAAATTTTCAGAAAGTCAATCTCAGTCTAAATAATTCGTGTAAAGCCTAGCATAGGAACCTCGTTTACCTGGACTTTTTAACTTTTCAGAATTTCTTTACTGTAGTACTGAATGCAAACCAATCGTCACCTTTAAAAATAATCACATGCTTTCCATAAATATCCAAAATTAACACCTTTCAATACTTAAACCTGAAACGCGAAATAACCTATTTTCCTAAAAATCTAAATTTTTCGAAATCCTAAAATATCATAAATTCTTAAATACCTCGATATTCACTTACTGTAATAATATAGCAAAATTAATTAAAGTAATCAACAAAAATTCTGTTTGATACAAATAAAACTTAATCAAATTTAAGTACTCAAAAATAAAATTGCGTACTTACTATTTATTTTTAAAATTAAACTTTAAAAATAATTTAATACTAAATAATACAATTTAAATCTCATTTATTTTCTTTATGAAAACTTGTGTTTAAAATAAAGTCCATACAACAGTTTAATATATAAAGGGAAGACAAGCCATGTAAAATCAGTGATATTTCTAAAAATTTGTCAAAGCATGGGCTCTAAAAAAAGCTGTAAATAGATAAATAAATAAAAAACACTTATGAAACTACCAACAACCAACCTGTGTGCAAAAGGTAGGATTGTTTCATACCGACGAGAAGGAGGCGTGAGACGGAGGTAAGGTGTTAGCACGGCGGCAAGGACACAACAGTCGGCAATGCAAAGGACACCAAGATAGAGAGGGAGTGAGAGAGAGAGAGAGTGATCAGAAAGAGAGGTCATAGAGAGAGAGAGCAAAGCATGAAGGAGAGGTGGTTGTCAGTGGTGTAGCTGCTCTGTTTTGGATTACCGTGGTGGCACCACGGGTGGTTGAGGAGAAAGTTGGCTGTGACATTTTGGGCAGGGTTCTGTTCGGTGGACGCACACGGGCTTGGGTTTTTGTGATGGTGAGGACGTGCAACTATGCTGGCCAGGTTTAACTTCGTGGTTGTGGTGGCGTGGGGTTGGGCAGTGGGAGGCGTGAGGCGGTGATCCTCCGCTTGAATGTGGCAAAGCTATGGCTTGACAGTGACGTGCGGTTGCGAGAATGGCGCTATCTACGTGCAACATTTTTTCTTCTATTGCACAAGGTTGCTCCTGACTCAAGTGTTGTAGAACCGCGTTGATGATGGCTACATGCAATGACTTCCGTCGTGTAACGGGGCTAATATCTGGGGACAAGAGAGGGATTTTTTTGCTCTAGGGATAGTAAGGCATGGTGGTTAAGGCGTAAGAGGTGAGAAATAGAGGGCTATCGGCATGGAGGAGGTTGGGAGGCAGGAAGGAAACCATCAATGGGGTTGGGTTTTGTCGTGCCAGAGAACGGGTCTCGTGAGGGAGAGTAATAGATGGGTGTATTTAGAGGGAGAGCAAGCAGTTGTCATTGAAGGTGGATGAACGTAAAGAGAGCACCTGTAGAGAATAGTTGCAATGCGAGAGAGAGTGTGTAGTTATGACAGGTTCGAATGGAGCATTGTGGATGGAAATGGTTGGAGGTAAATCTACACAAACGTGGGGTTCGGGTTTTTATTTTCTGAACGTGGAATAAGGTGCAGCTAGAGATATGCTTATATGTGGGCATTTTCCCATTCGCTTTGCTGTTGCGAGATGAGGGCTGGTTGTATGCATGCTGCGAAACTTATGTGCGTGGAGGGCAGCGGTTGTTGCAATTGCCGCTTGATGGGCGTTAGCCGCATTACTGAACATGGGGAGGGAAAGAAAAATAACGTGCATGTGTGGTTAAGACCAACTAGAGGTTAACTTGGATTTGAAAATAAAAAAGGATCCACCACAATGCATGAGGTTGAATAATCTATCTATATATATATATAATAATAATAATATAAAAGGATGTGGACTTAAGAATTTTAATGAGAAAAGGGACTCTTGAGTTGTAACCCTAATCCGTTTGAAGTTGATAACAATCATTTAAAAAAAAAAAAACATGACCTGGATCCTCATAAATAAATTGGGCCCGTAGTTGAAACCCATATTTACTCAACAAAACCCAAGTGAACTTTTCATCCATATATAAAATAAATAAATAAAAAAATCGAACACGAGTTTCGTGTTGGGCCCGGGTGTTACACCATCGGGTTGATGTCGTGTGCACTGAATATAACTGGTCTCCTCTCCCAATGGCCAAGATGTAAGGTTCTTGACCGAGATTAAAAACTACTCTCGCCAACCTACCAAGTGGTAAAGTTGCTTGCCTTGGCTAGTTTTTGCCCACAATGTCGTTTAGGTTGTCTTTTAAATTGGTCGTTTAGACTGGTCGCCCAATCTAACCGCCCGGAGCCTTGTCGCCAAGTCTTCTCACCTAGGAGGTACAATATCTCGCTCATCGCCTAACTATTGTCGCCAATTCTGGTTGCCATTGGGTCTTCTCACCTAAATCTTATCGGCTCTCTTAAGATCTCGTCGCCTCTTGTCAGTTTGGATCTTTAGACTCTTTTTTTGTACCAAAATACTCTCATTTCGCACTAAATCTTCTCATTCTTTCAAATCCATAAAAATAAAGAACAATATATAGAAATAAAATAAAATCAATAGAATTGAAGGAATACTAACACTTTTCATAAATAAAAGAGTAATAAAAATCACACTTATCACTCAACATTGCCAATGGTGAGAAAGTCAATGTTGAAGCCCATTTTGAGGAAGTCAATCGGGAGCTTAAGTAGCATGACGAATGCTTCTTGCAACTGCACGATGTTTCAAAAGGCCACAAGAAAAGACTTGTAGCTTTAGATCTTAAGGTGATCGAGTTGGAGGCTGACTTGGAAGCGTCTTGGGAGGAGATAATTCAACTTTCTCCCCAGGTATTCTCTGCTCGCTGCGTTCGTAATCAGGCTTATGACTTTGGTTATAAGCTTGGTCTTAAGCAATTGAGAAATCACCTACCATCCCATCCTGAGGTTAACCTGTGAAAGTTGAAGCTGAAATATATCAAGGCCAGTCTTGCCGCTTATCAAGTCTTCGGCTCCATAGCCAGGGACAAGATGCCTTATGCCTTTTCCTCTCTCGTTCGTTGCAACTCCTGACTCCCTCCTTTTATTTGTTAGTGTTGAATTTGTGTATAATGATTTTGGTTAAAACATCTGACATTGCACTATCTTTTTGGTCGTGTTTCTGACTTTTTGATATGAATAGGTTTTGATTCACTTTTGATATGAAAGTGTGTTGATTCACTTAGTTTGGTTTGTTCTCGTAGATAGGCTTAGTTACGACTGAGAAATATTCTCAACCTATCTCATCTTATTGCATCTCATCATAATAACTTTCACAAATTTTCACATAAAATACAATAAACAATTCAACTTTTTCAAATCCTAAAAGAATAATAATATTAAAAAATAATATTCTAACAATATTTTATTCAATTTTGAATTTTTATCTCAACTCACTATCCAAACCTAACCTAAGATATTTCATCCATTATTCGCATGGGGCGAGTGGACACACTTGGCTTTGCGTTAGGTGGGAAATAGGCTCGACCTCATTTTTAGGGCAAGGAGGGAAACACTTTACTGAGTTGTTTGCTCCTTTGTTCACCATAAGGGAGTGGAGACACTCAGTTTTGCATTAGGTGGGAGATAGGGTCAGCTGCATTTTTAGGGCAAGGTGGGAAACACTTTACTAAGTTGTTTCCTCCTTTGTTCGTTGGGGGTGAGGGGAGCTAGTCAGCTTTGTGTTAGGTAGGATATAGGCTCAATCGTGTTTTTAGGGTGAGGAGAGAAACACTTTACTAAATTGTTTCCTCCTTTGTTCGCCTGGGGCAAGTGGGGACACTCGACTTTTTACTAGGCGGGAGATAGGCTCGACCGCATTTTTAGGGCGATGAGAGAAACACTTTACTAAGTTGATTCCTCCTTTTGTATTCAAGGGCGAGTGGAGACACTAGGCGTTGTGTTAGGCAGGAGATAGGCTCCACCTCTTTTTTCGATTGAGGAAGGAAACACTTTACTAAGTTGTTTCCTCCTTTCTTCGTTGAGGGCGAGTGGAGACACTCGGTAGGCTTGATCGCATTTTTAGGGTGAGTGGAGACAAAATATGTGAGCAAACAACCTTTTATTGCATAAATATGATTACGTAGGGAACTTTACAAAATACTTCTTTAAATGCTTGACATTCTATGGATGAGGTAATTCTTTTCCATGGGTGTTTTTGAGGTGGTGCAATCTCGACTTGTGGCTCACTACTACTATGTATGGGTCTTCCCATCACCGTTCGAGTTTTCCTTCCTCTGTTGTGGTGACCCCAACCTTTTTTAGGAAGGCTGCATTTGGATGTTGAGATGATCTGAGTTGATTTGTGAATAATAATATTTTTTGGGAGCCATTAGATGTGTTTGAATATAAATAGGTTCATATATGTGTGTAAATGTATGAAATAGGTTAAGATAAGTTTCAAAATTTTTTATGGGAAGTTGAAAAGTAGTGGGTCGCATCAATTATTGGTTTGAGATGACTTGAGATCATTCAACCAATCAAACATAACCTTAGTCTACCACTTTGAAGGACCTTGCCCTAACCTATCTATTGAAATATTGCTCTACTTTCCTTTTGGTACTTGCTACCCTGATCTCTGCCTCTGGTCTAGCACCAAGCTGCTTTTTAAAATTTTGTTGGATTTATATGTATGAAGAGCCCAGTTAATTTTCAAGTATTATTTTTTTTGTCCAAGTTGTATTTTGGCAGATATCGAATATTTTTTATGGGCTTGCTACTTTAGTAATTTCTTGAAATATTTTTGGGTCAGATGGAAAATCTTTTTTATGGGCCGAGAAAATTTGTGGAAGAAGTATATATATATATATATATATATATTTAAGGATGATTCGGGGCCCAAAACTCAGGGAAGAGCCCATTTATTAATTTCTTGTTGTTCACTACGAAACATGGGCCAAATATTTGAAATGTGCCAAAAGTCCAAGCCGATGAGACCTTGTATCGGCCCCCCCACGGCATGCATGTCCATTTCTTCTGGATGCACGCTTGTTTTTGCTAGGGTAAATGACAACACTTTATATTCACGCATAGCTCTCATGGTGTAATGCCCCGACCCCGAGGGTCCGTAGAGTTAACTCATGTTACCTGATAATCAACTCCAATATTACTAATATATTTCCAAATCCAAGAATATATACTTCCAAAACTTCAAATCAAACGTAAATACTTTAAATTAATAAACCACACATACTCACATACCAAATCCTCAATACAACAACCCAAATAAAATATCAACTTTTCTTCATGTCTCAAATAACAAACTAGAATAAAATTGACATAAGACCCCATAAACCGTCTAAACCCATTGAAATAAACCAAATAAATAAATAAAATCCAATAGTAGCACTAATACCACGAGTTACTCAATAACTATTCACAGCTAATCTTGTCCACAAACTCTAATACTGATCCTCAACTGAACCATTAATGTCATTTGAAAATATTATGAAGTTTAAGGGGTGAGTTATCAACAACTCAGTAAGCAAAGAGCATATACTAGCATGTAAACATGAGCATTTATAAAGTTTGATATGTAAAACAATACATTTATGATCAGAATGCAAAAACAACATATTTACTTTCAAAATGTACAAACAAAACTTGGTACAAAATATTAGAGCGAAATTTTCAGAAAAACAAACTTGTTCCCCAAAAAAAAAAGAAAAATCATTTGGCATATCCGAACTGAAACATTATATTCATATCATCTTATAGCATCATATCGGGACAAATACCATATTTAACCCCCGTGGTAGGGTTATAAACCACCATTATACTTGGGCTGGACCGTATACCATGTTTCACCCCCGTGGTAGGATTATAAACTACCATTATACCCGTGGCTGGGCCGTTACCATGTTTCACCCCCGGGGTAGGGGTAACACCATCTAAACAAAACATATACCCAACATTTAATAAACCAATCTAGAAAGCTACTATTTATTGTGTAATAATCCAAATTAGTCCCTTTTAACACAATAACTAACATAAAATTAAACCCGAACAGTCCCCTCCTCAAACCATGAGCATTTAGACCCCAACACAACCACTAAAATCCCCACGCAGTAGCCAAATACAACTCCTACACCCTTGGTCAAAAGAAAACAACCAACAACAAAAATTTCCACTACACCCTTGATCACTGCTATTCCCCATCTGCCAAGTAATTGAAATTCCACACGACCACCATAACAACAAGACTTTATCCACATTTCAAAATCCAACCATGTAACACCCAAAAATACTACCAAAAGCTTCGGAAGGGACTTACCTAAAAGAGTCACGAAAGCTTTGAACAACCTCAAATCAAAGCATCCCACTGAAATCTAAGCCCAACATTCACTAAAATCTCTAGTGAAAGAGATAGTGGTCTGTGCAAAGAAGGATTGAGGGTCTGAGTGTGTGCACGGCAAACCAAGATAAAGTGGGTGTGTGCGTGAAAACAAAACAAAGAAAAAATAGAGCAAAAGAGGGTCTGTGTGTGTGCAAAAACTGAGGATAGAACAAAGAAATTAAGAGTGAGATCAGTGAGCGGGAGGGATAGTTACTGACAATAGCACTCCCGATGAGAGGACTCGATGACGATACTAAGATTTTGAGACCCACGACGAAGCTGAACAGTGCCAATACCCAAAGAAAAATCACAAAATCGTCTGTGAGGCAAAGAGAAACAGAGAATAAGAGAGAGAATGATGGCTCACGTTCGAGGAAACCAGCCAACAACGACAAGCTTCAGGGGACACACGGAAGGAAGAGAAATTTATAGTGCTCGCAAGGATGAACTGGGATTTGTGTAAGAGGAAAAAAAAATCTGAGTAGTTCAAAAATGTGGTGAGGGAAAAATTTCATGTGTGAAACCGAAAACTAAACCGTGGAGATGTGGGGAGCAGGTGCACGAGATGGAGGGATTTTCAGAAACCAGAGCAACTGGGAAGGAAAAGAAAGAAAAAGAAGGAAGAAAAAGAAACTGTCGGGGGAAGAAGGAAATCAAAAAGGGAAAGGGACTTACCAAAAACGACGCCGTTTATTGGGGTCCTTCAGACTGGGCTTCATCTAGACCTGGGCCTTGGGCCCGAGTGTTACACACAGAATCCTCTTCGTGCATATATATACACGCTACACACCCTTCATGTGAATCATCCTCAACCTAAGCTAGGGTTGCCACCGCCTGGGTTTTCGGTGAAACTCTTCCAAATAACTACTGACAGAAGCCACAAACCTCACCGCCCAGTTCACGTTCAATAGTTTCTCCATGCCTCACTTCCAGAACAAGACCACTGAGAACGATCCACATTGCCCAGCAGCTTAGCCCCAAAGCCAAGGACGAGATCTCCCTGCCAAGCTCCTCCATGCAGTCTCTTGCACCGTAGCCACTGCTTAACCACCACAGCACTACTCGGCACTGCTAACCCACACCACTAACCGAGCACTAGCACCCCAAAGCCAAGCCAGCTATTGCCGCACAACCCCTTCCTCTAGGCTAACAACCGCCACACATCCAACCCCACACGGCAGCTCAGCTTTTTTGCTCCTCAAAGAAGAGCACCTGTTGCCCCCACTGTGGGCCACAAACCACTACCTCGCCAGAATTAACAACAAGAAGCAACGCCAAAAGCCTCTCACCAGCCCAAGTCCACCGTACATTCTCTCTTAGTAGGCCTGAGTTTCCCTTTGTCTCTGTCTCTCTCCCTCAAGGTTTCTCTCTCTCTCTCTCTCTCATCACTCATTTAGTCTCTCTCTCTTTCTGTGTGTGTTGCCATCGAGTTAGCAAGCTGCCACTCCAGCTCCGCCGTGACCTCCTTCCCTCACAGTGAGCCTCAGCCGCACACCTCCTTCTCTCTCGGTATGAACACACCTCTCTGTTGCACGTACAGTTTGGTCTGGAGGGTATAGTTCTAGAAGTCTTTTTATTGCAATCTTCCCAAAGAGCCAATGCATTTGATGTTTATTTCCTAAAACACCCTTTAGTAGGCTGGTTGAATATTAGGCCTGATATTGTTTATATACTTTGTGAGGACTTGCTTTAAATATAAGAACTCATAAAGAAGATGTAAAAAAAGAACTCATAAAGAAAAATAAATAAGGTTTTAAATTATATTATTTACTATTAATATTTTTAGAAATGAATTTCAGAAGTAAATAGTAAGTATGAAATTTCATTTTTTTTAACTTGTTAAAAAACCTATTAAGTCTATTTTTTTTACATGAAATTTTGTCATTAGCATTGACATATTTTTGTTATAATTATGTTAATAGAATACTAAGCTGAGGATGTATTTTACATGGCCTTATTTGTAATTAAGTACTTACATTAGGCATACACTAGTTTACTGAAATAATTTAGAGTTTAATAGTAAGACAATTAAGTGGATATCAATTAAATTGGGAAGTGATGATATTTTATTGTTGTGAGAGTTTTTAGATATTTTTAGGAAAAAAAAATAGGTTATTTTAGTACTTTAGGCTTGAATGTCAAATTATGGGTTTAATTAGAGATTTAAGTTATGTGTGTATTTTATAGGTGACGATTGATTTTCGTTCAACAGTATTGTGAAAAAATTCAAAAAGCTAAGAAGTCCAGGTAAGCGGGATTCGAATGCTAAACTTTGCATCAAAGAAATGAACTAAGATTAATTTTGGAAAATATGCATGTTTTGTTACAAAAAGAAATTTAAAACAACTTTAGTTATTCGTTCGACATTACTCATGAGTTTCTGAATAAGAATAAAGTATTTTCTGGCATGATTGGGGTAGACATGAGATATTTTGGCATTTTGTTTCTGAACTGTGCAAAAGAGAGCGAATATAAAAATTTTGTAGATAAATTATATTTTTGTGATTTGATTCTATTCTATTCTAAAAATGTTTTGTACTCTGATATGATATGATGTGATTTTCGAAACCTTTGGCATGACATTCTGTTTTTGTTCCATTATGACCTTACCATGGGTGTAAAATTGTAGTCTCTGTTCGGGTTGGTACCAACTTTTTTGTTTTGGTGCACCTACTTTGGAAACAAAGTGGTTTTCTATGTGGTCTTTCCTATGTGCACACTTGGGGCTTCGAGAATAATAAGGGAAAGATTCACGTTTTGTTTTTGCTCGGTTGGCTGCCAGGATTTGCACAACCTTACCACATGGCTTAAACATGAAATTTATGTTCTGATGTGATGTTTCATTTATGTTGTGCCAAAAGAATTTTAAATAGAATATTTCTAAACTTTCGCTCTGTTATTTTTTATATCATGTTCTAATTCTGCATTATGAAAATAATTATATTTTGTTCTGCATTCTAAATTTTGTAAATGCTCATGTTTACACACTAGTAAATATTCTCTGCTTACTGAGTTGTTGATAACTCACCCCTTATCTCCACAATATATTTCAGATGATCTTGATGCCTCATCTGGAAGTCAAGATTAGGAAGTGTTGACAATGTTTGATGGTCATAGAGGAATAAGTGCCAAAGGGTATATGTACTTATTTGAGAGTCATAATTAGTAAATTGATTATTTTTGGTTATTTTGATATGATGAATTAAAGATATGTTCGAGTCTTTGGGGAGTTTGTAATTTATTTTATTGAGAATTTCTTTGTTATCCATATGAAGGAACATGTATATTTGGGTTGAACAAATGAATTAATATTTTATGGAGTTTTCTGGATTTTATAGTTGTGACATTGGAGTTGATATTAAATAATAAGAGCTAACTCTCCAGACTTTTGAGACCGGGGCGTTACAGCCTCGACCCTTTTCTCTTCTAGCAAATCAAGATTTTCTTCTAGCACCCCGACGTTTGGCCCTTCAATGAAGTGTTGGGTTTTGTGGCTTGGCATCCCCAATTCTACAGGTAATCACCTCGCTGTCGTAGTTTAAAGCAAAGGGTGTCTCTCCTGTCGAGGTTTCGACGGTTTTTCTATATGCCCACAATATCTCAAGAAACTCTTTGGTTTGGCACCCTTCTTTTCCTCTAGCCTATTTTTTAGTATGCCTATTATTGTCTTGTTTGTTGCGTCAACTTGTCCGTTAGCTTGAGGGTGTCGGGGGGAGGATTATTTGGCCTTGATTCCAAGCTTAGCACACTAGTTTTGGTAATGCTCAAAGTCAAATTGCCTGCTATTATTCAAAATGATGCCTTGCGATACCCCAAATCGGCAAACAATTGCTTTCCATAGAAACTTGGTGACGTTTTGCAAAGTTATAGTTGCCAGTGCTTCGATTTTTGCCCATTTCATGAAGTAATCAACAACGACAATGATAAACTTTGCTCCCTTTACCTTGTGGCATGCGACCGACCAAGTCTCCCCCATTGGTGAATTTCCAGGGAGATGTAATTGATCTTAGTTCCTCAAGGAGGCAGCTTGGAACTGGCGCTTGTAGCTGCCATTGAGTACACTTCCATGCGAACAGTTTGGTGTCTTTGATTGCATGCGGCCAATAATACATAGCCCGCATGATCTTAGCCACCAAAGATCTTTCTCCTGAGTGATTTTTGCACACTCCCTTTTGATACACATCGTAGGAATGGGGTAGAGAAACCTCGCTTGTATAATGCGCTATTGATCATGTTGAACCGGGCGGCTTTGTTCTTATATTTCCTTGCTTCCTCCTTATTGTGCGGGAGCTCTATGGTAGCAAGGAACTTAACTATATCGCATGCCCATTTTGGGGTCTCAATGCTTATCTCTGATATTTTAGCTCAATGACTAGGACTTCTATTGCTCAAGTTATAGCCTTCCATGGTAAGGCTAGATCATCCTTTCCGGAAGCTACTCGTGCCTGCCCATTTGCCTTCCAATTGTCTTCACACAGGATGTGTCTGATTTGGAAGTAACTAAAATGGTGGCGTCCTTAGTAACTTGCTGTAGGTATTTTTAGAGCTTCTTGCCCTTCGCCAGATATTCTCTTGTTATTTAGTTGAGTACGACTTGAGAGATTGCTTTCATGTCCACCTTCCTCGTCCCCAAAGATCTTGCTATGGCGAGTCTTGCCAATACCGCTTCATACTTAGCCTCATTATTGTTGAGTTTGAACTCAAGTCTTATTGCGTGGTATGCTTCCGTGCTATCCTTCGCTACTACATACTCCCCTACTCCTCTGCTAAAATGGCAGAATGAGCCGTCGAAGTAAACTTGGTATGGAATTCTTGTAGGGGTTTCCTGTATTTCTTTAGGGAAGTTGGAAATTCGTCCACAAAGTCTGTCAGCACTTACCCTTTAATTTTCAAGCAATGATATTTATAAAAATAAGAGTTGAAAAGTTGAGAGAACTTATCTCAGGAGAGTTCCATCTACTCGTTTGGGGATGATTTTGTACGCTGAAAAATCTTCCTTCTCCCACTGTCATCATCCTCCTACTGTTACTGGCAATAATGAAAAGTTGGATCCCACAACTGGCACCAATTGTTAATGTCTTAATTTGTAAAGAATCATCATCGGCCCACGATGATGATTCAGGCTTCAATACGGTGTTCTTCGCGTTCATCTATGACATAAATAGTAAACAAGCAAATAAAAATAAATAAAGAGAAATACAAAGATTTACGTGTTTAGGGGCGAAATCCACTATAATGGGTGATTTTACAATCTCTCATGGCCTCACATATTTCACAATATAATGGAGAAATCTAGTCTAAGCGTAGAGAAGCTATGATGGAGTTGGTACGTTGGGAGCTTCTGTGGAGAGATTGTGTAGTGTTCTTGTCAGATTTGTGGGGGATCTGCTCCTTATATAGAGGTTTATTTTCTTAGAGTGATTGAGTCCAACTTGCCCTATGAAACATTTTCCTCTTAGAAGTCCGAATCTCTTTCCTTTTAGGTGTCTAAGTCTCTTACCTTTTAGGAATTTGAGTCAAATTGTTCTATCTTTTTTTTGGCTTTATCTCTTAGCTTGATTTTCGGGATTATCTCAATGCTAAATTATAGGCTGCTGATTTGACCCCTACAACCACAATGAACTACTCCTTTTACTATATGGATTGAGAAAGGGTCTCTTGAGATCAATAACCTTGTAATAAATGACTTAATATGTACCGGTTAAATTTTATTGAATGAGATGAATGATTCCTGATTTAAAAAACTTATATTTATTTTGCAGTTAAATAGCTAATTTATTTTTCGAACGAGTTATAGCATCATGTTCTAATTAGCTGTTTAATTTTGACAAAATAGAGAATGAATTTATATTATATTTATTAACTTTATCTAAAGGTTTTTCGTAAATATCTTTATATAATTAATATATATCATTAATCATTATATTCATAAGAATTCAAATGGTATTTATTGTATTAAAAACATAAATTTCTTTGATATTTTTTAATATATATGTAGAATATTCTCATCCTAGAGTTAATTCTAATACAATGAAAAAGGTTAAATATTGAACATTTATTAAGTGAGCCATTGTCAATAAAAAATAAGGGATGAATATTAAACAATACATCTCGTATACGACTTGATTAAACTCAAATTGAAGTTGAGTTACAATTCTATCTCAAATGGCTTGTCAAGTAATCTGTTTATTTAAATATAGCCATAAAAATGAAAAATTACGTGAACACAATGTGGGAGATCTCAAGCTGATCTCTTGCTCAATACAATGAAGATCCCACAAAATTATAATTTTCTCTCTTTCGTTTTCTAAATAAAGAAGACGCAGAAGATGGTAATTAAAGACCTACTTTTAAACCTTTAGCATGTATTTTATATGGACAGTGCTAGTGGGCTACCCAACGTTTATCCCTGGACATACTGTTAATGCACTTTTTTTTCTTTTTCTTTTAAATATTTTTAAATAGTCATTTCTTTAATTATTAAATAAAAAAATACATGAGTAGTCAAAGTAAGTGAGCAAAATCATAGGGCAAGTTAGAATTTTCCCTTTTATATACCCGCGAGTCCTTTTCTTGTGCTCTCTTATTTTCCCTTCATATAAGAGTACGCTATCCTTTTGACTATAGATGATAAGGGGCCTTTAGTTTAGTAGGCTGCAAATAAAGTTTTTTGTTATAACAAATTAGTGGGATTTGTTTTAGAAATCTTTTAGTCATGCTAATAAGATATGAGCTGTAACCACGGTTTTCCTCCGCCACAAGTGAGATTTTTTCAATAAAATTGGGGTACCGTCTTATTCCTCAAAAAATAAAATAAAAATAAAAATAATAATAAGATATGAGCTGCTAAATTTAAGTGCGTTAGGGAGTTTCATGGTAGCTTTTCTTCGATGGGTTACCATGACCACGGGTAGCAAATAGCTACTAGCTAGTTATCTAAATTCTCCAAGTTGTCGGCTTGATCTCTTAGTATAACATAAATCCTCTTTGGGGACAAAATTCTTATCTAAATTCTTCGCCCCAAAAGATTGGTTCAAAGGTATAAGCAGTTACCGTTCAAATTGTAATTCGAATTGGTCAAATAAGAAAGTTCCTAATTCGAATGACGTTCGAGTAAGGGTGTTGAAATGTGTGATGACCCGAGTTTGTCTAAACATGGCCCATAGATTTCATTCTTGGTTGCCATGGCATTTTAGGAGCCTTAGTTACTTTTAAGGCCTTAGAGTCTTTGATTTAGTGATTTGAACCCAAGAGGAGAGTGACCCTAGATTTGCCTTGTAATTTTTTGTCCTATTAAGAAACCCAGGCCCAATGGCTTTAGGCTCATGACCGAAATCTTAGTCACTAGTTCTATGTGTCATCCATGTGTTACACTATGAATCTAGACTTGATAGTAGGATAAGGGGGAGAGAGAAGTATAGGAAAGCACCAAGAAGTGACTTGCATGTCTGCCCTAGAGGAATTGCCACTTGTCAACTTGCTAGAAACCTTCTAGATGAATCAAGAGACAAAAGGAACCTAGGAAGACTAAGGGATTTTCGGCTAGCCCATCTTCCCACATGCCTAGACCCTTGTCTTGCCCAAAATTTGAGTTCCAAGGTAGATTTCTTGGGAAGGGAAGCCTAGGGAAGAGAAATAGAGCTTTTCTAGAAAATCTGCATAGGGAACCGAAGAGGAGCACAAAGAATTTTGAATTTGGTCAGTTTTTCCCAAATGTCAAGCATGCACTAAGCTTCTAGAAAATTAGATGAAGGGACTTTTGTATCAAGGACAAATATGCCCTTAGGGTTTCGGCTAACACACTCCCAAGCACCCTATTCACTTGCCACTTGTCACTTAGATTATTTTTAGATCAATGGCACATGAGAAGTCACCTAGGGAAGAGCACTAGGTAGATGAAGAATCAACTTGGGAAATGGAAGAAGGAGTGAATGGCTAGGGCAATGGCACAAACCCAATGCCACTTGTCATCCATGCCAAAGGTTACTTGTTGGGAAAAGGAAGAGGCATGAGATGTTTTACAAAGATACCCTTTAAGAGAGACTCACTTGCTTAAGGAAAGGAAGGGCATAAAGGAGAAAGAAGGGGATTTCAGCCAAGGAAGGAGAAACCCTACACGCCACCCCCAAGATGTCCCTTCCCAATGCAATCCAAGTGGAGAATTCTAAGAGTCATTCTCGGCAAAACAGAAAGGGGAAGAAGAAACCTATTGTAACACCCCGCCTAATTAACCCTTGATTAACCCTTAAGTACTATAAATTAGGCTTTTAATTATGGGTTAATCACTTTCATTAAGGTTGATAGTGGGAATAGCATCAATGTTGGTACTTAGTGTTAATGAGCTAAGGATTAGAGAGGCAAGCCCATTAGTAATTTTGGTGAGACTTTTTAGGACCCAAGTACGTTCATGGGCCTAGCCCAAGAAAATCTTGAACCAAGCCCTTAGAAAATAAAGGCTAGTCTTGGCCCAAGTATAGGAAGGCATAAGGCTTTTGGTGTAGATTGGACCCTTGGCCATTTTCAAGCTCAATGGCCTAAAGCCATATTTGGACTCATTTTACCATTCAAAGACCAAAGGCCCAATATACCATACCATTGGTTTCCTTATACCCAAATCACACTCAAAGTACCCAAATTAAGTTTTGAAAATTGCCTAAAGCCATTAACCATCATACTTGAGGTTAGTGCACTTTAAGCCATGCTTTGAAGCGTAATCATGCTTAATCTTTTCTTAAACTTCTTAATTCAATTTTTTTTTGAATTAATACTCCCTTAAAAAATTATTAGACTATGTTAATACCCTAGCTAAACTATTCCATATGTCATTAAGAAAAATGACATAACAAGCCAAAACCATGCTTCAATCGGTTTTGTGCATTGCCCTTTGTAATGCTTGGACTATTTTTCCCTTGGGCCCAACATTTTTGAGGTTTTTTCCTCAAGGGTAATATGGTCCTTAAACACCTAATGAGACCTTCCCAAACTCAGTTTGAGCTTTGGACGAAATTGGTTGCATCAACCAACTCAAAGAACCAAACCGGGTATACCTTTGTCTAGTTTGTGTAGAAACCATTTGGATTGAATTTGAACCAACCTTCTGCCATGGTTTGCACCACCACCCCATGCCACCTCCTTCTCCACCCAATTACCAAGAAGTCCCATGACCATCATGAAGGATTTTGACTTATTTTTGCTGCCCAAGAACATCCAAAACCGAACTAATTTTTCTGCCACCACAAAACCACCTCCATCCACCTGTTTTCAAGGGTGGTTAGAGGGATCTTTTGCCATCCAAATGATGCCCCACAACCTAGAGCCATCTACATGACCCTTGCAGCTACTGTGGAGAGGAAATGATGGTGGTTAGGGTACTATTTCATTCTACACAAGTGATCTAAGCTCATGCAAGCAAATCTGGAAATTTTCCAGATTTGAGCACCTCCCACTTCACCCAATCACCAAGCACCCAAGCCACATATAAATACTTCTCTACCCTTCTCATTTCACCCACACCACAGCTCCAAGCATCATTTTGAGCCTTGAGAGCATTTCCAACTCTTAGAGATCGAAAGAGTGCAAACCAAGTGAGTTTTGGTGAGTTCTTGAGTGTTCTTGTGTAAGGCAGTCTAGAGAGCTTGGAAGATCACTAGATTTGTAAGTTTTCTTTCTTTTGATCTTAGCTAGCAGTTCAAGCTTTGTTTCCAATTGTTGGTACGAAATTTGGTTGAGTTTTGAGAAGGTTATGATGCTTAATGCAAAACCGGGTCAATTAAAGGAAGGTTTGAATGATTAAATATTTTTAATTGGAAATTTAGCTATGGAATGTCCTAAGCATGATTTGATATGATCTATCATTATCCTAACATGATTATGGAAGGATAAATTTGTGATTAGAAGCATGTCATGATAGGTTTTAAATCTATCTTGTTAAGCATATTGGTGATTAAGGATTTCTTAGCTTTGATTAAGTGTTGGGATGAACTTGATTACTTAAGAGTTAGACTTCATAATGTCCCTAAAGATGTTAGTGATCATTAATGATTAAAGAAAATCTCATATGCATGCATTCATAGGAATCAATAGTTGAAAATACACATAGACATCAACTAGGATGCATACCACGAGTTGGGACTAATTGGACAAGTTCCACTTTGAATTTTGAAAATCTAAGGGCATATATGGTTTTAGAATGCCAAAAATATGAAGTCAATGAAATTTGGTTAAATTTGGAGTTCGTTTGCAATTAGTAAAACTTAGGGCCTAAATGATGATTTTTGAAAGTCTAGAGGTATTTTTGTAAATACTCAATTTTTTTGAAACCTTTGATTTTGAACCTATCCATAAGAGTATTAACCCTAACTTAGTATACACACGATTGACGCAGCTATGACGCTAATTTTGAATTTCCCAGGAAGTTTGTAAGTTGGCCTCTAACTTACACATTGATAAATTATTTATGAATTATTGATAAATGTTCATTCATATTTCAATTATCATTTTGAACATAAAATATCATGTTATATGATACATTGAGTGCATACTTATAAGACATGTTATATTTTTACCATTTTTAGTATATTGCATAAAAATGTCTTTTTTCGTGAAACTTGCTACATATGCACATGTCATAAAAAATATTTTTCAAAACATGCATGAAAATCATTTTATCACGACCCTAAAGGCAAGGATGGGGCAAATATCCTAGTAGAACTCCTCTGTCCACTTTGGAGTGTTTAATAATGGAATGGTAACCTCTAGGTTGACGAAGAATAGTTAATAGGTTTCGAATGGGTTCTTTTTAAAGAACGCCGGAGCGAAATCAACATGTTATGACACCTAAGACTGGTGGGTGTACATGTTATGAATTTTTCTAATGATATGCTATATTTACCAATGCATTGAGAATGAGTCTATAGACAACGTAGTTTCAACGTAAGTTATAATACGGTCATCGGCAGGTACTCACAGTGCATATGGGGAACTGTGACATTACCACACGTTATGATATTAATTAAGATAATGATGTAAGTCTATGATGATGAAAGTTTATGATGAAATTTTTATGAAGAAGTTATGTCTTTTAAAAAATGATGATGAAAATACTTACTGAATAAAAACCCGTGTCTCTATATTTTTAAAAGATGTTAAGGAATCTAGATGGGAGACACGTATACTAATTTTCTGCATCTCATGCATTGCATATTTATCATTTTTCATGATTGATTTCTCTTTGTGTCAGTTAGTTGTTTAACTTACTAAGATTTCGAGTAAATCTCAACCTTTTATGGTTCCGAGTTGTGTTAGGAATTGACCAGGACGAGATTGATGGGGCACTGGTGTAAACCTCGCTCCTTTCTTCTTACGTAAGCTTTTCTCTTTCATACGTAAGGCTCCTCCTTTCTGACGTAAGCAAATTTTGATGACGGAATTATGCAACAGTCTGCCATTCTTTCTGGCGACTGCAAGCATCGTCATGTGTGTTGAACCGTGACGACGTGCCTCTCGAGATATTAGGTGACTTCTATGGTACGCCCAGTGTTTTAAATGTACTGGAAATATTTATATGAGGTATTTCCAGTATCGTTGAGTTAAACTTGTTTTTAAATGAGACAGTTATAATATTTTGAAGAGCTCCAAAATATTATAATTATCGGAGATCATTTTAATATTAATTATTAAAATGATGCCCGTTATTTAAAATATTAAGAGATTTAAATTATGTTGAAAGCTTTAATTAAATTAAATGGTTCATCCTTTTAAATATATTAAATAAGACTTCATCATTTATTAATGATGAATAAATATTATTTTATAAACTAAAGTTATTTTAAAATAATATTTACCTTAATTCCTCTAAGTGTTTTTAATTAAGTTAACGTTTACGCATTTTCAAATCAGTATTTAATTCCCCATCGTTAGATCGTTATGCGGACCCCAAGACGAAGGGACTGGATTTAAAACCCAGACCCCTCTCTCTTTCCCCTCACTTTTCCCCAGCCCTTTCTCTCTCCTCCCTCTCCATCAAGCGTACGTTGTACGCGGCCTCTCTCCCTCGCCAAATGCTCCATGCCTCAGCCTGGCACCGCCGTGCGTCGGCAGCCCTCACCGCCGGCACCATCAGCTCCCCCTTCCTCCGGCAAGCACACCCCCACCGATCTCTCCCTCTCACGCTCTCTCTTCCTCTCCCTTGGAAGTGCAAAGCCCGAATGGGCTTGATGCACGTAGCACCTCCGTGCGCCGTCCTACGGCGCCACCTCTCCCACAACAGCTTCTCCTCCTGCAGGCCATCATCCTCCACCGAAGCCAGCCCCTGTTGCGCAGCCCTCCCTCTCCTTCCACGGCAAGAACCCGAAATGGGTCTCTAACCCATTTCTCCACTGTGCGCTGCCGTGCGCGACTCCCACGGCCACCAGGCACCACCGTGAGCCTCCGTTTGCCTCCCCCTTCCTCCTCCCTGAGACCCGAGGTCCATAGCCTCTCCTCCATGCACAGACATTCCTCACGCACGCATGGCCTTGCACTCCTCCACCGCCGTGCACTGCCATCCACGGTGGGTAACCACAATCATCAGCCTCCTTAGGCCACCACCAAGCCAACCCAACCTCCCATGGCCCCGATCTGTCACCCTTGCACGCACACTCTCTCTCACTCTCCCACGACCTCTCACCCACTGTGCGGCCAGATCCGCCTCCGTGAGCCACCGTGGCGCCACCTCGACACCACCACGAGATCCACCGAATTTCCCTTAGCCAAGCCCTAGGTTCAAACCACCACTTTACGTGGTGGGTAATCATTGCACATGATGGACAGTCACTGCGCGTGACTGACTGCCACTGTACACGGTTAGGTACGCTGTGTACCACCCTTCATAGCCACCAACACAGGGCCTTCATGAGCCATTCCAAGGCCACACTTAGCTATCCAAATGCCCAAACAGTCAACGTACATGGGTTAGCCGCCACGTACGACCTCTCTAACGTCATCGGCTGTGACGATCAGCGAGCAATGCACGGGTTATCCCGTCGATGGTATAACTCTCTATCCCTTATTTATATGTTAGATATTGATTAGTGGACTAGGTTGTGGACTGTGCTGTTAGTATTAGAGGAATGACTGTGTAGTATTGAGATGCACTATGTAGTGCGCTGTGAAGTGTTAGGCATATCTGTGTAGTGTGGTGATGTGATGTGCCGTGTATATGAAGTGTTGGGCTCATTGTGTAGTGTGCTGTGAAGTGTTCGGCGTATTTGTGAAGTGTTGTGGACTGTGCTGTGTAATGCAGTTGTGGAGTTGTGCCGTAATTATGGCATGGTTGTGCTGTGCAATGTTGTTGTGGGGCATGTACTGTATGGATGGCGTGGCGTTGTGTGGAATGGGAAGAGTACATGCTGAGTATACTCTGTGTGTGACATATTGTGAGATAAGGAGAGTATATGTAAAATATACCCTCCTGGCATATTGTGGAATGGGAATAATACACGTTGAGTGTACTTTGTATGTGGTGTAGTGTGAGATAAGGAGAGTATATGTAAAATATACCTTCCTGGGATATTGTGGAACGGGATGAGTACATGTGGAGTGTACTCCATGTGGTGGAGTAATGCACCATGTGACGGATATGCCATAATGGTGATGTGGCGTGATGGGTATGAAGGGAGTACATGTGGAATGTACTCAATGTGGTGGAGAGATGCACCATATGGCAAGTATGCCATAACGGTGATGGGTTATGGCGTGTATGAAGGGAGTAAACGCGGAGTGTACTCTATGTATGCATCGTATGGCGGGTATGCCATATTGATGATGGGTTGCAGCGGGTATGAAGGGAGTATATGTAGAATGTATTCCATGTAATGGAGTGACGCACTATATGGCGAGTATGCCATAGTGGTGATGTAGCATATGTGAATGGAGTATACGTGGAGTGTACTCCATGAGGCAGCAACACTCCGTGTGGCGTGTCGCAGAGATAAGGATGGTTGTGCAGTTGATGGGCGTAGAACGTGATGAATAGTGTCGAGAATTGTGGAACAATGTCCCGAAGTAGTTTTGGTGCATCCTGTAGTCTGAGGTGACAAGTGTCACCGTGATTGACTTACGGCTCGAAGTATGGGTGAAGTAGTAGAACAAGTGTAAGAGTACGCAGCGGAAGCATGATTGGGCAACGTCACGAAGTGACGTGGTTATTGACAGTCATGCTTATGATGGATAAGGAGTTAGCTTTGGAATGGCGTAAAGGGAACATGATGAGATGTCACGATGTGACGGGAGTACGTGAGGAACTGTACTCGTGATGAGTAAGAAGTTGGCGTAGAAGTGACGTAACAGGATGTCAGGTGACGTGACAAGGTCACGGTGTAGCTTGAGAGTAGTCTCGAGCTATGTGACGTGATGCAAGGCGTAGTTGTGAACGGAGTCTTGTCTCGTTAAGTGTTGGGATGAACTGTAAGAAGGGACAGATAGCATGAAGAGTCATGCTAGCCGAGTTAAGGGAATGTTGGTATCAGAATATGGCCTTCATCCCTACGAGCAGATGATCAATATGTTATATGTTGATCTTAGGTGATAAAGGGGTAGGGTACATGTGTAATTTGGTTAGACACATGTGCCGGACGGATTCACCATATGTAATGGATAATCTGTCCACAATATAGTTACACGATGCTTAAGCCTCAGAGTTGGCTTAGGGCCGTATGGCTTGTATGGATGAGAATGAGCATTAGTATGGGCTAAGATGCATGAAGATAGTGACGAGTGTACTGTCTAAGGAAGGGATGTGTGACTTAGTTGGTCTGAGTCATGCGCCGGAACGTGGTTAATGAGAAGAATGAGATAAAGGTCTTAGTGTCTTAATCCTAAGGTGAATCATGGGTTCACTTTAGTGAATGGACACTCGAGGCAAGACGTTGAGTTGGAAGATGTGGTGACCGTAAGTGGTCCCTAAAGGTTTTAACATAGAAAAGGGCACGTAAGTGCACGAGATAGAAGGAGAGTGTTTCAAGTATAGTGTAGTTCTATTTCTAGTTCAGTTGCTTATGCATTAGATAGAGAATGACGTTAAGGTGATGTATGCATGTAGGTTGCCAGCTGACACGCGCATGAATGGACTGCATGGTATGAAAGTAGCATGGAGTCCAGGTAAGTATGACGTTCATGCCCTTCTGGAGTTTTCTAAAAATTACGAAACGAAAATGAAAAGCTCTTCTCTTTAAGAAAATGTTTACGAAAGAAGATGCCATGCTTTCAAACGTATAAGTACGTACGGCCTTTCCATGAAAGCCCCTTTTTACACACCCAAAGTTATTAATTGTACGTATGCGAATGGATGACTATAAGATGTATCTATTGTACGTATTTTCAGAGAAAATGAACTGATGAAAATGCACGAAAGACGAGCTCGACCCGACGCCTTCGCTGATCCTATGGACCAACGCCGTCGCGAGCGCCGCGAGGTAATGCTCGCAGACACCGCGAAGGCCGACGTTCAAGGTGATGCTTATGGATGCTGCGAAAGGCGAAGTTTGAGCCTGTGATTTATGTTTTATGGACGGTGCGAACTGATACTTTTGTGAATGTCGCGAGGTGATGCTCGGGGACTTCATGAAAGAGGACGTTCGAGCCCATGCTCACGCAATGATGTTTTCTCACGAAAATAAATGTTTTCTCATGTCAAATGAAAGAAAGAACTGAATGAAATCTCCAGTTCTTCAGAGCTGGCATGAACGAATGAATGAAAGAATGAATGAAAGCATGAAATGTATGAAGATACGTAACGGCCACATGAATGAATGAAAGGGTACTAATGAATGGGCAGATTACAATGCCGGGTAGGTAGTACTGGTAGTGCACCCAGTGCTGCCCCCTATGAAAAGGGATTCCCAACCTATGGCCACGGGCAAAATCCAGGTCAAATGGCCACTAACCCTAGCACACGGGGCGTAATAGTGTGTACCGACCTATGAAAGTGAAAAGAAAGAATGTATGTATGTACGTATGTATGCATGCACGAACGCACTTTAAGAAATGAAGGCACTGACGGGTGACACATTTTACGGAAAGAAAGGAAAACCCCGTCCAGTGATGTTTTCAAATGAACGAACGTATGCACGCATGCATGCATGTATAGTATGTATGAATGATGAATGCATGAATGAAAACCTACATTATTATATTGCTAGTTGCATGCTATGATGCATTGCATATTAACTGTCTTGAACGTGGGTATGTTACCTTGTGTTGCATGCCCCGATACTCTAAGTCTCTATTCCATCCTAAGCGGGGATTGGGGGCATCACACCTATGCCACTTTTCATCCATGTAAGGATTTTGGAAGCAATCAAGGAGGGAAGTGAGGAGACTTCTATAAAAAGGAAGGGGTACATGCCTACGGGCTTTTCCCTTGCCATTTTTTGGAATTTGCATGAACTTTCACTTTCTCCACACAATTCTCACATGTTCACTTGAAAGTTCTCTCACTTTCTCGTATTTTCTTTCCAACCAAACAAGGAGGATCCTTTCAAGAGAGAGAATTTCAGCACCATCAAGGATAGACAAGGTAAGGATTGATTTTCTCTTAGTTTTGCACACACATATCACTGGACATTGAGAATGATAGAACACACACTTTCTACCGATTTCTTGGAAATTGACTTAGGGTTTTTAAGAAACCCTTGAAGCCGAATAGTGGGGGGGGGGGGGGGGAGTTCATACTCCACGTTTTCGACCACCACATGTAATTTTGTTTTATTTTAGGTTTTGTTTCACTACATGAATGGAATAAAGGAGTTTTGACCTAAGAACTCTAAAAGCTGAGTGGTTTAAGATCAAGTGATGCCCTAGAAATCCTCACACACTCAAGAACATGAAATAGGATTTTTAGATACTCTTTCTAATGTAGTATATTTGGATTTACAGCTTGCTAGTATTTCTTTATGTGGATTTTTGTAAGTATACACTCAATTTACTCTTAGTTAATATTTGTATATGATTGTGTAAATCTTTTCATTGTTATGTTTGCTTTGTTTGCTATTTTTTGTTTGTTAGTTTGAATATGCTTATATGATCTTGGAATATGAATATTACATGAATGTATGATTCGGTTTTAAGATGAAAATGGCAAGAATGTTCAATGCATGTTTCGGTTTTAAGAAAAACATTGTGGTTGATTTGTGTTTCTTGATGATTCGGCTATACCATGTCTTAGAAGTTTCGGATTTTGGCCAAACACCATGATTTTATGCTTCGTTTCATTATGCTTTGATTTCTAAGCAAATATGTTTAAAAAATAAGCATGTTTAAGTGAAGAATCTTCATGTTTTGCATCTGCCAAGGCCCTTTTTCATGGGTCCATGTATGTGTTTTGATATCTCATATAGTTTATGTTATCATGCTATGAAATGAACATGTTATGCTTGGTTATTTCATGCACGACATTTCATATGTCATATGTCAAGTGTATGTACGCATGTTATAAGTCTCATGTCGTATGCATTTAGGGAAAAGTGTTTTAAAATAAAAGGGTTTAAAAGTTTTATCACGACTCCAACTGCTAGGTCGGGGAAATATCCTAATGGAAGTCTTCTGTCCACTCTGGAGTACTTATGAATAGAGTTGTAACCCCTGGGTCGACAAAGTATCATCGACGAGTCTCGAATGGATTCTTTTCAAAGAATGCCAGACTGTGGAAGCGCCTAACGTTAGTGGGTGCATATGGCATTTAACCCGTCGAAGTAAGGTTGAGTTAATATGAATCTCTGTTTATGACGTAATCGTCACAGGATACGGACTGTTGATGGTGCGGTAGCTAGCAAGAACACGCAGTGCTAAGGGAAACCGTGTTATGTCCACCTTTTGAACAAGAATAAGAGTTTATGTGATAAGGGTCACTCGATGCAAATCTTGTGATATGTTCTGATAAGGAAAGTTCTGATTAAGATCATGTGAATAAGAAAAGTTAAGAAGTTTTTTTGAAAAGTTAAGTTTTGTTACAAGTCAAGTTTTGGTCAAAGGCATAAGTCAAGTACATGTCCATGCACGCATTTCATGATATACCTCTTGTATGCATGTGTTAACTGTAGTATGTTGTGCGTGATTATTACTGAGATTTCTTGAAATCTCATCGTGGTAGTTTTCACTACCATTCCCCAACTGGAATGGTAGAAGTTGTGACAAGTGTAGTAGACGACGGTCATGACCAAGAGGAATAAAATGGCACCTCCTCCTCCAGAAAGGATCGTGCCTAAGATGGTTGTAAGTCAGCCTGAGCCCTCCATCCTGGAGCGACTCGAGGCCATCGACTGGGAGATCACTGGTATACTTGAGTTCATTGCAAAATTCAAATGGCATAACAACCAAGATAAAGATAAGACCTTGGAAAAGCATGTGAAGCCTGAACCCTTTTGAAGAATATGGGAACTTAGGTTATTTTGTGGAAAAAAAAAAGAGAAGCAGGACTTATGGTTTTAGACCTCAACTTTTGTGGAACTATGTTTTGAGGAGGTCTCGTGTTTTGAGTGATTCAAACTATACTCTATGATTTTGGGATGTTATATCTTTATGATATATGTTTATGTTTTAGGCAATGTTGGGATATGATATTAGTATGGTGCCATTTGCTTTGCAATTGCTAATCGCGTTGCTTAGATTATCCGACCTACTATTTTTCCGTTGCTATGTTATTGCATACTACTAGTGTACATGGGTGCATAGCATATTATCTGTTATGAACGATGGGTGTGCAGCTTTGTGTTACATGTTTTGGTATCTCAATCACCGTCTAATCCCAAGCGGGGGCTGGGGGCGCCACAGAACGTTCAAATGATGTGACCGTAAATGGTTCGGACGTATTAACTTTTCATTCGAACATAATAGGGTGATACTATTGCTGTTTGAATAAGAGTGATGAGCATTCAAATATTTTGTTATACTTGTTCGAATGTGTGTTTGAAGATGTATGTGATTCGTTTGAATATTGAAACTGTATATTGTAACAACCCACTAGAAATTCATTTGTAGAATTTCTATAGGCTTTACGAACCTTGTGAAAATACCGTAAGTTTTCATGGTTCGACCAATCGTGTAGGCTTTAGTCGGTCAGCATAGTCTAAGTTATCACTCACTATGGTGCCAGAAGTGCAATTTTATTTATTTGATATAGTTAGAAGTGTCAGATTGAGTTATGGCTTGTGCCATTAGACTTCGTTGATTATTTAGGATTTTATGGCCCAATAAACTCATTTTTAGTTTTTGAACAAAACGCTTGTTCTAAAATGTGTTTTGCTTTTTTTGAGGCAATTCGAGATTGAATCTCAATAAACGAATTGCATAGTTAGGTTTGTAAATATTTAGGATTTTACAGCACAAAGTTTATATTTCACTTTCTCAGAGTGAATAGTAACCTCTGTAGTAGTATCTAGCGTAGTGTTTTCAAAATCACAGTGCAGAATGTCCAAATTAGGTTAGAGAAGTTTTATTTGGACACTTGGTAGGATCTTAGCCACACTTGGTGAATAGTATTAGACACTTGGCACAAAGAAATACAATGAGATGATTTGTTAAGGAATCAAGGTGTGAGATCATGCCACCAAAGAGAAACCCTATTCTTTTTTCATTTGATCAACCATATTATGCCGAACCAAAAAGGGTTTCAACCCTAGTGAAATCCTAAATGGTTGGAATCCAATTGAAACCCCCAAAAAACTTGTTTGGAACTAAAAACCTAAACGATTTCCCAAACCCTAAAGTTGGCCTCCAAACCCATTTTTATCCGATTTCTAGTATTGTGTTTAATCACTTGATTAAATCACTTCCACATGTTATTAATTTCTCAAATTCATGTTATGACCTCATTATCCAACCTTTTAAAACTTGGAAATTTGATTGGGCCAAGAAAAATTGGATTTGGACTTGATAGCATCCCAAACCCTAACCAAACCCCCTTTAAAGCCTAAATTGAAGCCCACTTGGTTAAAACCCACCAAGGCCCAAAAATTTTGCCACCTTGGCAAAGATTCTGATGAAGTTTCCTCCCCACATGGTAGATCAACCTTTGCCCTCAACAGCCCCAAATAGTCTGTTGATGTGAGGAAAAAATCTACCTCATCACACCCCTTCTAGAAGGTAGCCGCAGCATCCCACTCCCCCTTCACTATTCTTGCCTTTTTGTGACCTAAGCACCATCCCTCAATGGTCATTCAAGCCCATACCTCACCCTCCAGAAGTCTAGAGGTGTGCAAGGCACCCTTCCTTTCATTTCATCACTTCTTCACCCCGTTCTTAGAGAGAAACCAAAAAGAGCTCTCTTGGGTAATTTTCTGAGTCATTTTACGTGGCACTTTTTGACTCTTTGTAAGTATTTTCTCACAGTGAATCCTTCATAAAAGTTATTCTTCTTTGAGTTTAGTTTTTATGGATATCTTATGTATTTCATTTTGTGGTCACTGGGTCAGTCAAAAGTTGCTTTAATCATAGAATGGTCATTGTGAGCATTAAACTGGAGATTGTGTTATATTTTGGAGTTTTTGTCCAAGCTAATGAACATATCTTGGTCCGAAAATTTTATGGAGTGTTGCTAACATGTGTTTATGAATTTTAATTTAGGATTTGTTACATGAATAAAGCTTTTGATGAAAGATTTTCTTAGATCTAGAAACTTAGAAATTAGAGGTGGAAAAATAGTTTTTGTTTTGAGAAAGTTTGAATATTTCATGGTCTAATCTTTCTCCAAAGGCTTTGATATTTTTATTGGATGATCCTAAGCCTCTTATATGCATGTTAGGATGTTTGTTTTTATAGATATTTAGTATTAGTTTCAAATATATGATTTTTCTATGCAAGAGGATTTCGATTAGACCTAAGATTTGATGTTTATGGGTTAGATCCATGTTTTATTGATTTTTAGCTATGTGATTTTAAGTTTGATGGTTGGATCTTATTTAAGACACATTTTTAAAACCATGTGATATTTTATTTTGAAGATCTCATCTTTTTAAGCCATAGATCAAGAGATTGATCAAAGCTAGTTGAGGAAAAGTTTCTGTTTTTGGATTATGTGTAGGACCGAAAACTCCAAGTGTTGTTTTGTGATTTTTGGTGACTTTTGTTTGATGATTTAAAGCATGGTTGATCTTAGGATGATGTTATAATTATGTTAGATGTAAGATTTGAATTTTTTGAATTCTTGGAGATGTTTTGAATAAGGTCAAAACTTGTTATTTAAGGGTTTGCTTTTGGTTAAAAAGTTTAGATCTATTTACTAAAACGTTTGGTGGTAATGATTAGCATTTATTTTTAATGGATGTTTTAAGTATGTTTTTAACTTAAGATAGGAAGATCTTTGTTGGAAAATTTCAGTTTAATCATGAGTTTTAAAGTTGGAAGAATTACAACAAAAATAAGAGAAATGGCCTATGGATGTTTTGGCCATAGTGAGTTTTATTTTAAATTTTTCTAAATTGATATTTGAGTTTTGGACAAAATTTACATGATGAATGTAAAATTTGATGATTTTTGGAGTTAGGATGCAAAATCCTTAAGTTAGGGGTAAAATGGTAATTCTACTCTAAGTTAGTTTTTTTCTATGTTTCTAATTTCTAGTGATTAAATTTCTAAGTTTTAGAATCATTATTCTCAGTTCCTCGTAATTGCGCTTGAATTCTTGTAGAACGTGACGATCGAGGTAAGTTAGCTTTTAACTTACTATCAGCTTTTATCTTATGTGTCATGCCAAGTCATTACATGTTCCTTTGCCACACATAATTTATTCTCATGAATTATGCATCTGTTACACAAGATATTCTGTCACATTTAACTGTACATTGCAAGTATGTCTTTTTAAGTATGACATATGTTACATGTATGTAATGTCATATAATATTCATTGTTGCAAGCATGTCATGTTAAGTATGTGGTCTGTTACATGTTATGACATGTTAGGAAATGTTTTTATCTCGAATAAGTAATATCTTTTGAGTTACGTTCAAGTCAGTTATGTCTAGGATAGTCATGATGTAATCACTATGATTGGCTGGGCATCTTCATTTGTAATTCACGCAAAGTACTTCTTGCCAAATCATTTTGATTTTCAGAATTCAGTTCAAGTTTAGATATGCAGATACTTCTGGCGTAATCATTCTAATTGTCAGAGTAATAGTAAAGTATTACTGGGTACTCCTGGTGTAATCATTTTGATTGCTAGGGTACGTGTTTTAAAATACTCATGATGAATCATTCTGATTGTCTGAGTATCTCTAACGAAATATATTGGGCGGAATCATTCTGATTGTTTACTATTCCTGACGAAACGACTGGCAAAATCATATTGATTGTCAGAATTTAAGTCCAAGTTCATGTTAAGTAAAGAAGTCAATTCAAGTTCATGTAAAGTTAAGTTTCAGTTTAAGTCCAAGTTCTTGTTAAGTAAATAAGTTTCAGTTCAAGTTCAAGTTCATGTAAAGTTAAGTTTCAGTTCAAGTTCAAGTTCATGTCAAGTTAAGTTTCAGTCTAAATCCAAGTTCATGTTAAGTAAAGTTTTAGATCAAGTTCATGTCAAGTCAAGTCTCAGTTTAAGTCCAGTTTTGTTTAAGCAAGTCAAGTTCAGTTCACATTTTAGTTTAAGTTATGTCAGTTATGCTATGTTGTATGTCAAGTTATGCTGTGATTACTTATGACTTTGATTATGCATTTATACTTTTACTGCCATGCATGCATCATTAACCTGTGTAAATGTTTTCTGTTAACTTGCTCAGATTTATAATCAAATCTCACTGTGGTAGTCTCAACTATCATTCCCCCCTAAATGGTAGATCTTGTTACAGGATCTGAAGGAGAGCCGTTAATTGACCAACTGAAAACGGTCGACTAAGCGACGTTGCGACGTCGATGATAGTATAGTAGTTAACTTAAATGACTACTCGTACTTATGGAGTTGAATCTCCAGTACTCTTTTGATCATAGTCATTTTGGACTAGCATTGTGATCTCAGTTGTTTAGTATGCTATTATGTATGAAATATGTTTTAAGTATTTGGGATATTTTTAGTTTGGTGCATAGTATTGCTAAAAAAAAAATTATTATCCGCTGCAAATCTTACATAATGCTAGCTGCACATTGCATTTTTAATTGTCATGAATGGGGGTAGGTATCCTTGTGCTACATGTCTAACGCTTTAGATGTTTATCTGATCCCAAGCGGAATCTGGAGGCGTCATATATATGGTTCGAATAATTTATGTCACGGTTTGAACATTATATGTTAATGGTTCGAATAGCGATTACAATGTTCCGAACATAAAATAGGGTACGCGTTCGAACAAATGAAGTTCCATTCGAACAAGAGGAATTAAACTTGAAATTCAAACATAATATATAATCCAACAATTATTTATGAAAATGTTATGAAGTTACAATCAAACTCCAAGTTAGGGTCATGATACAAAATATTAAAAAAAATTACAAAATGTGTGAAATGGAAGTGGAGGCATAAAATGTTGGAACATCATCATCTGCATCTCTTAAAGCATTTCTTCTCACTGAATGGCTAAGTCCCTCCATAGCTTCTCTTGTTTTGAATTTATATGACAAGGCTCCTAAAATAAGAAGCAAAATTGCATTACCTAATATACGGGCTCCTCAACATTACGACGAAAGTTGTGTTTCGTACAATATGATTTTGCTTATTCTTAAATGAAGTTTCTTTTTCCACCCTAGTAATTTACGAAATTGATCAAAACATTCATATGCCAAAATTTCTAGCTTATCGAACTTTAGATACTATCCACTCATTGTTGTCAAGGTCCAAGAGATTGTGTAGTGAAGTAACAATGAAAGTCACACATTTCTTCAAGATAATTCTCTGTTCCTACGTTTACAAGATAGAAAGCCAATATAGACTTATTAGTCATCTTATAAAAGTATAAGATGGATAATAATAAGTTTATACAAAATTTAGTCTTGCAGAGAATGAATAGAGAATTATCCTCAAGAAATGTGTGGCTTTCATTGTTACTTCACTTATCGAGGTCCGAGAGACTGTGGTGAAGTAACGATGAAAGTCAGACATTTCTTCAAGATCATTTGTCGATGCAATATGTGCAAGACAGGAAGCTGATATAAACTTATTATTAGCTATTCTCTTTCTCTCTCTCTCTCTCTAAGTACGCCGTCAATCCCTTCACCACCCTAAGAATCTTTGCTTCCTTTTCTTCTCCATGCAAGAAACAGCAAACTGCAATGACTCCATCACATCATTGTCGTCCTCTGCACCGCAACACCACTGTCGCCCACTTCGAATATGGACCTAGTTGCACTGATGCCTCCTACACTGTAAGCGAACCTAGACCACCATTGAGAAAGCTAGCAACTTATGCCATGGAAGAACCTCTGCATCCCCTATTTCGTGATAGTAAAAGCAGCAAGCATGGCTACTCCATGCATGTTGGAAAACCTCCCTTGCCCAACCACCTTCATGTCTTGTCTCCATGCCTGGTGTTGTACCCTCAAAGCCCACCCATAAACCGTGAGATGAAGCCCTTGTTTCGCACTAACAGAAACAAAGCAAGTAGCCCATCGTCTTCTATCATGAATGATCAGCAACCCTATGTTTCTTGTTAGTCTCTCTCTCTCTCTCTCTCTCTCTCTCTCTCTCTCTATCATCACCATGTATGATCAGCAACTCTCTAATGGTTAGGTGGATAGCAATGCTAGTTGCAATAGATGTTTTGGTTTTTAAGTCATGTGTGTAATTAGGTAAGAATATGCTAAGAGTAAAATAGAAACCGTCCAACACAATAACAGGAAAATAAGCTGGGAAAAAATTCAAAAATTCGACTTCGACAAAGCGGGGTTTTTTTTTCTCATTTTCCAGTTGGAGTCGAAGGTGTTGCCGAACCAACTCATATTTTGATCTGATCCTAGTCTGACTCTTTCACTCCGACTCTGATGTGAAGGCTACTTTTTGTTATTGTGAGCCTGGCCTATGTAGTAGCCCAAACCATGAATTAATGCCCAGCACCTTTACCCCATACGACGTCGTTTTTGTAATACCCAAGTCCAAACTTGACCCAGGCCCACGGAGGAGCCATCCCGACTGTAAAACAACTTCATGTTGGTAAGTGAAATTCTCTTTTATTTTTCCCCTCTTTTTCCCCCCAACAGTTTCTCAGTTTTTTTATCCTCCTTGTATTTCTCTCCTTGCCATCTGTTTTATTCTCACCATTCTCCCACTCCCCCACAAACTCTCTCTTCTCACCATTTCTCTCACGTTGCTCACTTGGAAATCACCCTCCCTATTTAACCTCTCTCTTTCTCGGGACTCATCTCGCTGTAAACAAGCCAGAAACTACCAACAGCCTGAGACATCACAAAGTGATGCTCACCTCAGAAAAACCACCACTGCATGACCAACCCACGAAAGCCCCTTCTCACAGCAAATGAGGCTCACAACCCACGGTCCTGCATCATCTAGTAACTTCATGGTGTCACTCCAACCCATGTGGGCATCCCTGCTTCTAGTCCCTCTCCATCGTCTACAACTAGCATCTGAAACGGACTCAAACATCACCACCTTTCTAGCCAAACCAAACAACAGAGAAAGCTCCAGCCTTCCCTAGTGCATGAACCTAGAGCCACGGAAGCCTTTGTTTTATATGACCTAAAACAGAGCATGCACTTGTTGCTCGTCATAAACACCACCGTTAGCTATTTCCTTCCCACGATGAGCCGCTGCCTAGAGCTCCCTCTCCTCGATGTTGCTCTAAGTTGCATCACCACTAAACCACGACAATCACCGTTAGCCAACAACATCAAAGACCCACGTTGATGGAGACTCGGCCGTTCTGGCTCACAGGGAAAAACCACACTCGGCACAACCTCCACGGATAGCCTAGTACCGCCTGTCTTAGTTCACTTCCCAACCACCAGCTAGCCACCTTGTTGCTCCTTCCACTGACACAAGATAGGCCACTGTTTCCTCTCACCAAAAACATTGCATAATTCCTGCCCCATGCATGGCAAAAATCTACAGCAATCCTGCAAGTAGCCTCAGTCACCCAAGTCCACAGAAAACGCTGCCCAAGCCTCCACCTTACGGTTTCCATTGTTCAAGCATAGTAGGAGCACTGTAGGCCACCGTCGCCACACACACACACACACTCTCCTCTCTCTCTCTCTCTCTCTCTCTCTCTCTCTCTCTCTCTCTCCCCCTTTGGATATCATGTTTCTAGCCACCTATTGGTTTTGGCCACCGCTACTTGCTGAAAATCAAGTCTTCTTAATCGGACACCAACCACGAACCACCCTTCCCACCTCACGGTTGTATAGTCTAAGACAAATCACCCCTCTCGGTAATTTCCTCTCTCTCTCTCTCTCTCTCTCTCTCTCTCAAATGTAGTTTAATGCTAATGGGTCAGGGCTAAGATTAAGATTAATGTTAACATGCATGGGTTACAGTGAATATTTTGGGTCACGAGTTTAGCCACAAGGGACATGCAAGCTTGCATAAATTGTTTAAGGCTGATGATTTTATTTTAACCTTAAAATCAAGACAAAAATGGATGTTGGGATGACGAGATATTGTAGGGTTTAAATGTATAATTATTTGGAGAAATTAGGTAGACTTAGGAATAGGTGGAATTAGATTTCATGTGTTAAGTGTTTCTGGTAATCATGGGTTTACTTTTAATCCTTGATCCTTGGTTGAATAAGTAACTCCGAGTTTTTAGATGTTAAATATATTATATTATATATATATATATATTACAGTTTAATCATGTGATGGTTTAGAGAAGTTATGTGAGAATTAAAATATTTTGATAGCAACCATATTTTAGGATAAGAGAATTTTAGGTTTAGGATATATGAGTTTTTAAGTAGTTTAGGTTTTTAATTTGCAAAGTATGTACTTAATTCCAAATTTTGTGCTTATTTATAGGTGACAATTGTTACTTGTTTGAGACTGTTGTGGGAAAATTAGGAAAAGTTAAAAAGTCGAGATAAGCGAGGCTCCTATGCTAGATTTGCATAAAAAAAAAAAATGAATTGAGGTTGGTTTGTAAAATGTACATTTTATGTTTAAAAACAAAATGTGAAAATAACCTCAGTTATGTGTTCTGCATTCACTCATGAAATCTATATGAAAGAGAAAAATGCTTTTTGACATGAATAATGTTGATATGAGCAATATTTGACATCTTTCTGAAATGTGCAAAAGAGTGAATATGAAATTTGAGAATTTTTGTACATGTTATACGAAAATGTTTTTGATATGTTTTTTATCATATGAAAATGATATGAATATGAAAATAATAGATCTTGGATTCAGACGGTGGAAGCTTGGTTTAGAAGAACAAAAAAAATACTCTCAGGTTGGCAATTTGGTTGGTTTGGTTCCGGTGATTTTGATTTGGAATTTGTGGTCATGGAGGTACTCTGCTTGAATGGAACGCCATTAGGAGCATTTTGATGCTTTATGGAGGTCTGTTAAATATTGGATTGGTTGGGTTGGTAGTAGATTGAGAGTTTCTGACCGTCGGAATAAACAGAATATGAACATTCTGCAAGAGCTACAATTGCCGATTATTCAAGCTTGTCCAAAACAGGTCATGCAATTGCTTGGCATAAGCCAAATCGGGGATGGTTTAAATTAAATGTGGATGGCAATAGTCTTAATAATCTTGGTGAATCTGGTGCGAGAGGCATGTTACGTAATCATGAGGGCATTACTCAGTTTGCATTTGCTACATATATTAGCATTGGTTCTAATAATCGCGTTGAGTTGATGGCGTTGTTGTTTGGCTTTCGACATTGTAAGTTATATGGTATTAATAATATTGTTCTTGAGTTGGACTCGCTTTTGATTGTTAACTGGCTTAAAGAAGGTAGATGTAATGTTTGGTATTTGGAGGATTTTTTGGAAGAAATCAAATGTCTTCTCGCTGGGATGAATGTGCGGTATCAACATGTTTTTCGAGAAGGAAATTCTGCAGTAGATTAGCTTGCGAGACTGGGTAGTAGTGGAAGCTCCGAAGATTTTACTCAAGGAAATATTCCTCATATGCTTAAAGGAATTTTGCAACTGGATTGGTGTGGTTTGCCTCCTTTGAGTGTTGTTTAGTGTTGAGCTATGTCTGGCAGTTGTTGAGGTTTGTTTTTGTTTTTTTGGGTTAGGTTTGTCCTTTTTTGCATGTCGGGTTTTGGTTTTATATAAACCCTCAGATGCTGATGATGTAACCACAGTATTCCTTCGTCATAAGTGAGGGCTTATTAATAAAATTGGGGAGGGGTCACTATTGGACATGTGGCCCTAACTAAAAAAAAAAAAACATCATAGTATTACTACCATGCATAATCAAATATATAAATAAGTTGGACAATAGTTTCGAAATAAATCTAGTATAATAAATTTATAACACATAATACTAATTTACCAAAAGCTAATAAGATAAGAGCTAACAAAAAAACACACACTGATTAATTTTCTCTCGGCTTGGGGGGGAAATTAGGTCGTGACTTTGGGCATTGCTATGGCCCCAGCTGCCGGGCCTTCTACGTCGCGGGTAGGTCATGGTGGTTCTGCACTGGGTTCTGACCAGAATTCGATGAGGATGATGGTGGGCAATCAAGACGATACTTCAAGGGCGTCGAGAGGGAGGACTTTTGTGGATTTAGTGGTGGAGAGACCTCAGGTTTTACCCGAGGTAGATATACCATTGAAGGAGCCTAGATTTTGTGAAGGGGAGATGTTCTTTTTGTTCTCTAAAACGGAAATCAAACAGTCAGCTGAACCATTTCGGTTTGTCGTGGTCTTAAAGTTCCTGCTTTGAAGGCCATCGTTGGATCATCTCGTGGGTTCATAAAAAACAGATGGGGATTGAAGAAGTCGATGCCAGTTGTGGGACAGTTACGAAATCCTCCTAATATTCTTGTGCGAATCACAAACTAAGAGGATTTTGTTGGGATCATGGCTCGAGGTAACGCAAAAATCACGGGTTTTCCATATCGAATTTTCCATTGGACTCCAAATTTTGTTGAGGAGGAGGATTCTCCACTTGTTCCCGTTTGATTAACGCTTTCGGGCCTCCCTCCAAATTTCTTTCATATTTCGATGCTGAGAAGCATTGGTGGAGGTTTTGGTAGATTCTTGAAATGAGATAATGCGACGGCTTGTGTTTCTCGGCCAGAGGCAGGGAGGATTTGTGTTGAGATGGACGTTTCCAAACCGTTGAGACATTCTTTTTGGCAGGGTTCTCCGTGGCTCCCTAATAGTCATTTCCAGAAGGTTATATATGAATCAGTTCCTCTATTTGTGATATATGTCGTAAGCAAGGTCACTGGGCAAGGAATTGTAATCAAGGTAAAAATTCGATGAAACAGAGTCTTGTGAGTGGAACACAGAAGGAGGAAGGAGATAATGCTGCCAAGAAAGTGTGGAAGGCTGTTGGGATCAAGAACCCGGTGGTGTAAGACAATACGGGAATTTATTCTCATGCTCGAAGAGCTGAATTGTTGGCAATTATCAAGAAGAGGCAGAGTCAAGTTGTAACACCCCGTATTTTAGTGTATTTTTATTGAATGATTATTTTTATTTTATTCAAAATTATTCTCTTGTTCTAAAATTATTGGATTTTAATTGGATTATTTTTAGGATTTTTAATTGGTAAAAATTAATTTTTATGTGCTTTCTTAATATTTATTTATTGTTGTGCATTTATATTATTTTTCATATTTAATTAATTACTGTGGGATTTAATTATTTTAATTTGACTTTACCATTACGTTTAAATTATTTTATTTAACTTGAGGTTTTGAAATCGTTTCCGTTGGATCATTTTTGTGACCCAAGTTATGAGGATTGGACCTCATTTCTTTTCCCTCTATTTTTCTTTCCTCTCCTTTTCTTTCTTTCTTTTCTTTTTTCTTTTCTTCGTCCTTATTTCCCCTCCCCGTGCGCGGACCCAGCTCCCTCTCACTCTCTCTCTCGCCGTGCATTCATCTCTCCCCCAGCCCGCCGCCATGCGCCGGCGGTGGTCGACACCGCCCGGCTCCTCCGCTCCCCCTGCTGCCGGCGACCAACCCCCATCAATTCCAGCCTCCCTCGAGCCGCCGTGAGCCTCTACACACGGCTGGAAGCCGCGGCACTCTTTCCGCCACTGCGCCGCCGTCGCACCACCATTGGCCACCATCTTCTTACCACATCATCCTCGACCTCTTGGCAACCCATTGGACCCAACCCCAGCTCCGATCCGCCACCGGTGAAGCTCCACCATCTACATTTCCGATTTGGGTATTTTGGTCTTCTACCGCCCATTGCGCCGCCACCCACGGCCAACCACCACCATCACTAGCTTCACTGACCTCCCTAGGCCCTACTCTAGTGTGGGTGTTTGGCCATGTACGCGCTGGGCGCAGAACTGGGCATCGTTCGTTGCTTAGTGTGGGTGCTTGGCCATGTACGCGCTGGGCGCGGAACTGAGCACTGCTACGAAGCCAGGAAGTGCGGATGGTCCATAGGGGAGGCCATGGTGCATATGAAATTAATGCATGGTGCATTTGGAATTAATGCACTATTTTCTGGGAAAATAGTGCGAGTTGGTTTTCTGGGTAAATCATTTTCTGGGAAAATGTTTTACGGATATTTTGGGCCAAAATGGGATTTTGGCGTGTGTTGGAAAATTATCATTTTCGGGGAAAATGATGTCTTGTGGAAAAATGCATATTTCATCATGTGCATGCATGTTAGTTGCATTTAATGCATTTTATATTACGTTGTTATTTGGGGTCATACTTACTTGCGATACCATTTTGTGGTAACGCAGATTTTGATGCAGATGAGGAGGAGGAGGGCGAGCCTGAGGAGACGGCTCCGCCCGAGGAGTGATCTGGGATCACTCGTTTGTTTATTTGAAAACTATTGTAATATATTTTTATGGATGACTGTATAACTACTATTTAAATTTTTACTGATGTTCGATTGTAAATAAATTCTGGTACTTAGTTGACTATCTGCTGCGTTATTTTATTTGTACACTGTTGCATATACACATACTGGCACTTCATTGGGATGTGTGACCGTGCTGTCACCATCCTAGCGTCTCGATCCCTGTGTATTTATGTAAGGGGGATTGGGGCGCCACAGGTGGTATCAGAGCAGTTCGGCTCTGGGTAAAACCACATGTCCCTTAGGATAGTACCAGAAAATTATTTTTATTATTTTAAAATAATAAAATTTTTGTTTAAGTGGTGTAAGTTAAGTTATTTATTTTATATTATGAGTTTATTGCTATTTTTTTTATGTTAATTGATGTTATTTGATTTATTTTATTTTATTGCTTTAATTAGTGTTTACCTTTGGTTGAGTATGGTTTTATTGGCTTTATTTATTTTATTGTATAATAATTCTGTTGTTTATTTATTTTATTGTATAATAATTTTGGTGTTTATTTGTTTTATTGTATAATAATTTTGTTGTTTATTTATTTCATTGTATGTCATTTTAATTTAATTGTTTTATTTTATGTCGGATTATTTTATTGTTTTATTTATTTTATTGTGAACTACTTCATTGGTTTTATGCATTTTGTCGTATGTTATTTTATTTATGGAATTTTATTTTATTTTGTTTTGTTCGAAATTGAAAGGCGGGTTAAGGGTTATGTTATGACAGGAAGATGGTACGACTGAGAAGGCCATTGTTAGGCTTAAACATTGGTATAGTAGGCCTGAACTCTTGGTGATTGATTGTTTTAATATCAAGGCTCGAACATTAGGGTCTGGGTGAACTCTTTGGATTAGGTACTCAAGTTGCTGCTAAGGAGGGGGATAGTTTTTAATTGCTTAGAATAATTGAGGTTTTAGGTTCTGTAGAATTTATGTAGTGAGTCTATGGGTAGGAGGTTGTAAGTTCAACGAATGTCAATGTTAGATTTATGAGAAGTTCATCTAAGGTTTGTGGCCCCATAGTTTTTAGAAAATAAGTTTATGGGATTTAAGCTGGTAGGTTCAACAAGCAATTAAGGGATTACTTAGATTAGAAGTTTTTGATCTTGCCGACCTCGATAAGCAATTTGATAACATTTGGGGTTTTAGAATTTACAAGTTTTATAAGGCGAATGTTTTAGATTTAATATCATCGATCTTGAGGATTTCAGGAAATGATTTATATCTGGGTTAAGGTTTTAGAATTGCAGAGTTGAAGGGCTGAATTAAAATAGGATTAATGAGATTTGAGTTACTGATATGAGAATATTTTTTTTCAGGCGAGAATTTTCTTGGAGATGGAAGGTAATGATAATCACTTGCACATTTGGAGCATTTTTGGTTTTGGTAGGTGTGGAAGAGGAGTCGACACAATAGTAGTAATTTAAGAGACCTTGGCTTGGAGTTTTTGGTGAGTTGATCGAAGTGTGTAGTCGAGTGGGTTACTCAATGAAATCATGGTTGGGAATATTTATTGTGATTATCTTCAGAAATTAATTGTGACTTGAGGTCACCTAGGAATTTAAATTTTTGAGGCTATACTTTCTTTTGGAGTTTAAGCATCTAGTTGGTTGAATGAAAGACATTGTTATTTAACTTGAAGAGAGATTGATGGGATGTCATGTATGGTGTATGATAAGATCTTCGAAGTTGAAGCTTAGGCATCAACAGTGGATAATATGATCAAGTATGTGGGTTAATAAAGCATTAGGATCCTTGGGTGTTGTGCAATGGCTTTTGGTAGATTGAAGATTTGATCAGTATGGTTTGCCTTGAGGTTTAATAGTGATGTGCTATTGAAGGAACTAGTTGTGTTAATACTAGCTTATTGGAGTAGAAATAGGTGGGCAAGTTACCAAGGAAGTTTTGATAATGTTTTGGTGTAGTCGATGGTGGTTTGTAATGAGTTTAGTCACCTCTAGATTAGATGTTGTTCAGAATGTAGATGATGAGCTTTCGGGTTTAGGTTGTTAGGTAGAAGTCTCTAGGCACTCTTTTTGATTCGCTAGGTTGGAATTGAGTCTTTTAAAGTATGCTTCTTATTGTAGATGAGATGAATGTATTTTGGGTTGAGGTTGCTTATTTTCAATTTGAGATGTTGAGGTTGTTTGATATTGATTTTCTGTCAATGATCATGGGTGTATTTTATGGAATTTGATTTTGATCAAGGCAGTTGGAGTTAGTTGAGGAATTTGAGTTATAACTCGTGGTTTTGGGAGAGAGAGTATTTTTCTACCAAATTGTGATAAGAGTTTTGGTTAGTAGGAATGGAGCCACCTTGTACTCGATGTTGTTAGTTTCATGAGGACGTAAGTTTTATGCATGTGGCGAATATCGGAGTGCGCAGCAGAAGCGTGGTATTTTTGTTGTAGTCAGGAGTTCAAATTGTGCTGATTTGAAGAATTAGTGGTGACTTGAATTTTGAGAAGATACTTGTGATTGGCGATTAATCATTTGGTTGTGCAAAATCTGTTACTGATGGTTAACATTGGAAGTGGCTATTAGGTTTCCAATAGTAGAATTCAATGAAGGTTTAGAAGTTGGAGCATAGGAGTTGATTGCAGTTGGCACATAGTATTGTAAGGGCTTTTGATCATTGGAATTTTTTGGATGTGGTATTAAGGTTCTCGAGGAAATAAGATTTTGGATAGCATATTCACCCTAGGAATATTGGTCGTGATGTGCTGTTGGGGGACTAATACGAGTATGTTGGATATCGCCATGTTTATTGAGAAATGTGCCGCGTGCCATCAATTAAGGCTGAGTATCAAAAACCTGCTGGCAGACCTCAACCTCTCCCTATTCTTGAGTGGAAGTGGGATAATATTTCTATGGATTTTGTGGTAGGGTTGCCGAGGACTCCTAGTGGGAAGAACTCAATTTGGGCGATTGTTGATTGGTTGATCAAGAGTGCTCATTTCTTGCCCATTAATAATACTGACTCCATTAATAATACTGATTCTTTGGGTAAGTTGACTCGATTATATGTCAAGGAGATAGTGCGTTTGCATGGAATACCCAAAAGTATCGTGTCAGATCGGGACTCGCGATTCACGTCCCATTTCTGGAAGAGTTTGCAGGTAGCATTAGGCACTAAATTGAAGTTTAGTTCGGCGTATCACCCCCAAACGGACGGCCAATCAGAGCGTACTATTCAGACTCTGGAGGATATGTTGCGGTCTTGTGTCATGGAATTCCCAGGAAGTTGGGAGAATCACTTACCGCTTATTGAGTTCTCTTATAATAACAGTTTTCATTCCTCCATTCAGATGGCCCCGTATGAAGCTTTGTATGGAAGGAAGTGTAGATCGCCCTTGTGTTGGGACAAAGTTGGCGAGAGCAAATTGTTTGGGCCTGAGATAATTCAAGAAATGAAGGATCAAGTTCAGTTTATAAGGACTAAAATGGCGGAAGCGCAAAATCGCCAGAAGAGTTATGCAGATACAAGAAGAAGAGACTTATCCTTTTAAGTAGGTGATTGGGTTTATCTTAAAGTCTCTCCTATGAAAGGCGTTAAGCGCTTTGGTAAGAAAGGAAAGCTTAGTCCAAGATATGTTGGCCATTTTCAGATCGTAGGGAAGGTTTGGCTGGTTGCTTATAGAGTGGTCTTACCGGACTATTTTGGCGGTATGTTCTTAGTTTGCTCTTAGTTGAATCTTATTCCTGTCTTAGTCTTAATGTTGACCTTGCCAATTTCGAAGACGAAATTTTTTTTTAAGGAGGGGAGGATGTAACACCCCGTATTTTAGTGTATTTTTATTGAATGATTATTTTTATTTTATTCAAAAATATTCTCTTGTTTTAAAATTATTGAATTTTAATTGGATTATTTTTAGGATTTTTAATTGGTAAAAATTAATTTTTATGTGCTTTCTTAATATTTATTTATTGTTGTGAATTTAAATTATTTTTCATATTTAATTAATTACTGTGGGATTTAATTATTTTAATTTGACTTTACCATTACGTTTAAATTATTTTATTTAACTTGATGTTTTGAAATCGTTTCCGTTGGATCATTTTTGTGACCCAAGTTATGAGGATTGGACCTCATTTCTTTTCCCTCCATTTTTCTTTCCTCTCCTTTTCTTTTCTTTCTTTTCTTTTTTCTTTTTTTTCCTCCTTATTTCCCCTCCCCGCGCACCGCCATGCGCCGGCGGTGGTCGACACCGCCCGGCTCCTCCGCTCCCCCTGCCGCCGGCGACCAACCCCCATCAATTCCAGCCTCCCTCGAGCCGCCGTGAGCCTCTACACACGGCTGGAAGCCGCGGCACTCTTTCCGCCGCTGCGCCGCCGTCGCACCACCATTGGCCACCATCTTCTTACCACATCATCCTCGACCTCTTGGCAACCCATTGGACCCAACCCCAGCTCCGATCCGCCACCGGTGAATCTCCACCATCTACATTTCCAATTTGGGTATTTTGGTCTTCTACCGCCCATTGCGCCGCCACCCACGGCCAACCACCACCATCACTAGCTTCACCGACCTCCCTAGGCCCTACTCTATCAAATTTGAGTCTTCGTTTGTCACCGTTGAAAAGTGGGTATCTGTGACCCACGGCCACAGTGTATTTTACACAGTTCGACAGTTATTTTTCCACTTCGAGCGCACCCGTGATCCTCGAAAAATTATTATATAGCATTGTAAGTATTTCTCCAAAGAACTTTCGTAATTTAAATGTATTTTTGCACTAACCCATTTCACTGTATTTTTGGCATGCCGGACTGAGTCCGAGGAGTTAGGGGGTCGGACGAATTTGTGATTGGAGTTGTTTGGTTGGTTTGGTTTATTTGGTTTGGTTGTTGATGAGTTGTTTTGATTGGATTTGTTGGGATTGGTTCTGGATGGACGTTGGATCAGTGTTGGTGCATGTTCATATCATTATTTCATGCATGATCATGTTTGTAAAGAAAACTGGGTTTTCGTGTATTGCATTCATGTTCATGTGTTTATGAAAACTGGGTTTTCATGTGAGAATGGATTTTGGGTGCGTGTGTATCACGACCCCAAGCCGAGATGGGGCATTAACTCGGTGGAGCTCCTCTGGTTACTCGGGAGCGGAATATACTGAGTAACGTCCCCTGGATTGTCGCCGAGCGACAATGGGATTGGACGAGATGGTCTCGTGCCGACTCCGTGGTCCTTTTGCTAGCGGGGACTAGAGAATGTTTGGCCACGTACGCGCTGGGCGCGAAACTGGGTATCGCTCATTGCGTAGTGTGGGTGCTTGGCCATGTACGCGCTGGGCACGGAACTGAGCACCACTACGAAACCAGGACGTGCGGATGGTCCATAGGGGAGGTCATGGTGCATATGGAATTAATGCATGGTGCATTTGGAATTAATGCACTATTTTCTGGGAAAATAGTGCGAGTTGGTTTTCTGGGTAAATCATTTTCTGGGAAAATGTTTTACGGATATTTTGGGCTAAAATGGGATTTTGACGTGTGTTGGAAAATTATCATTTTCGGGAAAAATGATGTCTTGTGGAAAAATGCATATTTCATCATGTGCATGCATGTTAGTTGCATTTAATGCATTTTATATTACGTTGTTATTTGGGGTCATACTTACCTGCGATACCATTTTGTGGTAATGCAGATTTTGATGTAGATGAGGAGGAGTAGGGCGAGCCTGAGGAGACGGCTCCGCCCGAGGAGTGATCTGGGATCACTCGTTTGTTTATTTGAAAACTATTGTAATATATTTTTATGGATGACTGTATAACTGCTATTTAAATTTTTACTGATTTCGATTGTAAATAAATTTTGGTACTTAGTTGACTATCCGCTGCGTTATTTTATTTGTACACTGTTACATGTACACACACTGGCACTTCATTGGGATGTGTGACCGTGTTGTCACCATCCTGGTGTCTCGATCCCTGTGTATTTATGTAAGGGGGATTGGGGGCGGCACACAAGTGCACTCGAAGAGACTAGAGGTGATGTTTGTGGATGCTAAGGGTAAGATTTTTTAGAAGGCACAGTCGGAGATAGGGGCAAAGGTGATGTTTCTTCTCCGTTGCATTCTTTTCCTCCTACGAAGACACAGAAAATGAATGTTGAGAAGCCTTTGGTTGATCTGGTTGGGACTGGTACATTGGTTTCTCCTAACAAATCAGTGTGTAGTTGGTTTGAGCTTTCAGAGGAAAATTTTGATTATGAGGTTGAGGGTGACCATGTATCTGAGAAGAGTGTTTCACCTAGGAGTTTGCTCAAAGCGGTAGATGAAGCCTTGGAGTTTGAGCTTAGTTGTTTGGGTGATATAGGGATGGGGTGTTCAAATAGAGCCGATCATTGTCTAAGGGCGAGCCTGAGGATGAATTGGAGGAATTAACAAATAAGTGCTTTGATTCAGACTCAGAGTTGAATGTGCCATTGAAGTGTCTAAGAGAAGTGAAGAAGAAAATTTCGTTGATATTCTTGGAAAGGAAAACTCGGTCCCGGAAACAATTTTAATTTATTAAGCAGATTTTGATTTGGAATATTAGGGGTATTCATTTGTTGAAGGGTAGGCTACGATGTATTTTGAATAAAAGTCGTCCGTCTGTGGTGGCATTGTTAGAACCTTTTCCTGTTGCTAATAAATGTAGGCGATGGGCTAGGTGGATGCATTGGCCTAATTTTATAAATAACGCTGATGTAGGTGGTAAAATTTGGTTGTTTTGGGATGATGAGCTGAAGTTTGAGTGTGTGGCTATGTCGGATCAAGCACTGTTTGGGTGGTTTGTTTGTGGGAATGTATGAGTACTGGTTACCATTGTCTATGCAAGCTGTTTCCGGGTGAAAAGACTAGAATTGTGGCATCAAATTCATTCTTTGGATGCGGGTAGTTGGCCTACTTTTGTTGGGGGGATTTTAAAATTGTTTGAAGGGATGATGAAAGAGTGGGAGGTCTTTTATGTGCTTCCTGTGCAAAATTGGATTTTAATAATTGTATTCATGATTGCGGGTTGATTGATCTTCCCTTTGATGGAAATAAATTTTCTTGGTGTAATGGGAGGCTTGGAGGCCGACGGATTTGGGCAAAGTTAGATCGTATTTTGGTTTCGCCGAGGTTCATGAATTTTTTTGAGGAGGCCCGAATGGAGTATTTACCGCGGACATCATCCAATCATTGTCCTATGCTACTTCAGTTGAAGAGGGAAATAAGAGGTGGCTTTAAATATTTCAGATTTTAACGTATGTGGGGAACTCATGAGGGGTTTCTACTGTTGGTTTGGGAGGCTTGGAATCAAAATGTGGAGGGCTCTACTATGGTAAGAGTTAGTAGAAAACTCAAGATTTTAAAAAAGATGCTTCGGAAATGGAAAATGGATATTTTTGGGAGGGTTGAATTGGAATTTTCCAATGTGGAAAAGAGGGTGGTGGAAATTGAAGATATGCTTGTTGTTGATTATTCCCAAGAACGAGAAAGGGAGTTTCTGAGTTGTAAACAAAATCATATTCAATGGCTTCATAGAGAAGAGATTTTGGGTTTTCAAAAATCGCGTATTAAATGGCTGAAGGAAGCTGATTCAAATACAACTTTTTTTTTTCATGCGTCTATGCATGTTAAAAAGAAGAGTTTGATTGTGGATCATATGACTTTGAGTAATGGGTTGGTCTTGGAGTTGACTAAAGCAGTTCATGATGAAGTAGTCAATTTCTTTCAGGAACTCTTGTCAATGTTGGGTGTCACTTTAGACAAGGAGGCTTTAAGCTTATTATTGCCAGTGATTTGGAATCAAGACAATGAGGCTTTATGTGCCCTGCCATCTTTGGAAGAAGTAAGAAATGCATTGTATTCTATGCCACAGGATGGGAGTCCAGGTCCAAATGGTTTCTCGGCAAGTTTTTTCATACTAGCTTGGGAGGTGGTGAAGCATGATATTCTGGACATGGCTAAGGAATTTTTTGAGGGGATTCCGTTAACTACTTTCTTTGGGGATACTAATCTTGTGTTGATTCCTAAGTTGGATCCTCCTACTAATTTTGGGCAATTTCGTCCAATAAGTTTATGTTCGGTGGCCTATAAAATCATAGCTAAAATCATGGTTTCTCGTTTAGCTCTAGTGCTTGGGGGTATTATTTTGCCGGAACAAGCTGCATTTTTTCATGGACATAGCATTTTTGAAAATATGACTTTAGCTCAGGAGCTTGTTCATGGCATGAATCGTAAAACTAGAGGTGGTAATGACATTCTGAAGATTGATATGGCAAAGACATATGACCGTGTAAATTGGAAATTTTTGTTGGAGGTGATGTGGAGGTTGGGTTTCTTAGAAAAGTGGTGCTCTCTGATTTTTAATGCGATTTCATCTCCGATTTTTTTAGTTATGTTAAATGGTCGTTGTAAAGGTTTCTTCAAGCCTTCCCGTGGACTTCGTCAAGGCGACCCATTGTCGCCGTATCTATTTATTTTGTCGGAGGAACTTTTCTCAAGAATGCTACATAAAGCTTTTTCATAGGGCCGAGTTAAGTATTTTAATGCTTGTGGTGGTGTGCATATTTCTCATTTATTATATGCTAATGATTTGCTGATTTTTTCTAATGGGGGGGAAGTTTCTATTCGAAATTTGAGGGAGGTGATTCATAAATATGAAGAGATCTCGGGTCAGTTAGTAAGTCCACAAAAGTCCTCTATCTTTTTCTCGTCTAACATCCCATGGGGTCGGAAAGAGGAATTGAAGCGGATGTCTAGTTTTATAGAGGGTGCATGGCCTTGTACATATTTGGGTATCCCATTACATTGTGGCGTATGACTATGAGATTGTTTGAGCCTTTGTTAGCGCGGTTGCAAAAAAAGTTGGCCGGTTGGTAGAGTAAATTGTTATCCTTTGGTGGTAAAATTATTCTTATCAAGCATGTTCTTAGTAGTATACCAATTCATTTATTGTCGGTGATGAATCTGCCTGAAGGAATTTTTGGAAAGCTGAAAACAGTTTTTTCTAATTTCCTTTGGGGCTCTAGTGATGATTCTAAAAAGCGTAAATGGATCTCATGGCAGAATATTTGTTTCCCAATAGAGGAGGGGGGACTTGGTATTCGTGATTTGTCCGAGGTACAAAATTCATTATTTATGAAGTTTGAGTGGAAATTATTGAAGGGTGGCTCCCTTTGGTCAGATTTTTTTTGGACTAAATATGTGAGTAGCTCTCATATTAGTTCGGTGGTTGCAGATCCAAGGGGGTCTCGGTTTTGGCGTGGGGTCATTCAGGCTCTCCCTTTGGTATTAAATAATTCAAGATAGTTGGTACGGGATGGCTCTATGAGTTTTTGGTTTGATAACAGGCTGGGCGATGTGGCTGTAGTTGTTTGGCAATTAGTGGTGGGGCATAGAGGATTGCTGGTCCGAGAAATATTTGTAGGGGTGGATTGTAATACTCAGATGCTACGTCAAATGGTGGATGAGGAAACTGTGAACAGAATATTGACTTCACAGGTTCCCATTCGTGTGGGACAGGATGTTTTGGTATGGAAACAGTCTATAGATGGTGTTTTTAATACTAAATCAGCTTGGAATATTGAGAGACTTCATGATAATATTGGTCCTTGGAAGAAATGGTTGTGGCAAACTTCAGTACCTAAAAATATGTCTTTCTTTTGTTAGTGTGCACGTCGTAGTGCTATTCCGGTGGATGAGGTAATTAAGGAACTTGGTATCCCAATGGTTTCGAAATGTCATTGTTGTCTATCTTCCCAAGTTGAGTCTATGGATCATATTCTATGTGAGGGGGAGGGGCCAAGGAAGGTTTGGAATTATTTTGCAGCAATTTTCGGAATTCATTTACCTGCTACACGGGTTTGGGCTGGGTTAATGAATTTATGTTGGTGTCGTGCCTCTCAGTCTTCACAAGTGCGGTGGCTACGAGGTGTTATTCCTGTTTTTATTTCTTGGGCTTCTTGGAGATCTCGTTGTGTGGCTCGTATGGAGAGGTTGATTTTTTATTGGAAGAGTGTTATTCAAATGGTAAAAGGTTTTATTTTAGAATCCTTGGGCCAGGTGAGGAAGTTCAAAAAAATACGTCCCCATGATGGTGTAGTGTGATTTAAATTGTCATGTGGTGCCTTTGGTGAGTAGAATGCCTAGATTTATTTTGTGGGCGTTGCCAGAGGCGGGGATGGTGAAGCTAAATGTTGACGGGGGTTCTTGTGGTAATCCTGGGATGTCTGACGAAGGTGGAGTTGTTAGGGATGATGTTTGTCGTGTTTTGGGTAGGTTTGCTCATTGCTATGGCCAAGCCACAAATACTATTACGGAATGTCGAGCTGTAATTGATGGCCTTCGGATGTGTAAGCAACTTGGGTTGAGGAATTTTGTGATAGAGTTGGATTCGAGTGTTGTAGTGGGATGGTTTGTTTCAGGTGTGTGTAATTATTGGTATCTGTGGGATTTTTGGGAGGAAGCAAAATGTTTGATTAGAGAGCTTCGGGTTCAGTTTAAATTGGTGTTTAGAGAGGCTAATATGGTTGCTGATTTTGTGGCTAAATGTGGTGCGAGTGGTGAATCTCTGGATTTTTTTGGGTAAAATTTTGGTACGGGAAGGCTTAGAGGACTTTTAAGTTTGGATAGTTGGGATTTCCCCAACATTAGACGTTAATTTTTATGGGGTGGGTCTTGATCTTGAATTGTGATGTTTGTTACCACTGTATTCTTCTGCCATAAGTGAGGGTTTTATTAATAAAAGTGGGAGGGGGTCACTCATGGACATGTGACCTTTATCTCTTTTTCTTTTCTTTTTTTTTTAAATATTGAGAAAGGTGATATTGTTTTTTCTTTTTTTGATAGAAAATGATAATATCATTAATCCACAAGAAATCAGAGTGATTATAGACAATTATCGAGCCAAACGACTTGAGAAATACAGTCTGGAATACAATTCCACCAAACAACTATACTATCTACTTGAAACGCATTCCTAGCCAATGTATGAGCTACCATATTGCCCTCCCTATAGACATGGGAAAACTTACAAGCAGTAAAACATGTTACAAGCTTCTTTATCTCATAATATAACACACCTAAGAGAGAATTAGACATGCTATTATCGTTGAGGGCTTCAATATATAATAAACTCTCACTCTCCACAAGAATATGTGAAACGCCCATAGAAACACACTGTTGTAAACCCCTGAAGATAGCGAGACGTTCTACGCCCTCAGACCCCTCCAATAGAATTTCGGCTCGACTCATAGCCATGAGTATACAGCCATTTTCATCCCTCAATACTGCTCCTACACCTGCCTTATCCCATTCTGAAAATACAGCAGCATCAACATTTAATTTAAACCAACCAGCTGGAGGGAATTTCCATTTATAGTGCTTCAAAGCTTGTACTCTCGATAGGCCTCGAACTTGGTCAAAACTTTTCAGCAAAACAACAGCATTTTCAGCAACATTAATAGGACTTAACAATTCTTGGGCATTTACAAACTCGTTCCGTCTAAACCAGAAACCCCAAGCCAAAGCAAATAAAATAGGCAACTTCTCATGCATATTTCTCTCACACATTTGTAAAGCCATCTCAAATAAAGATAGATGTCTATCAAGAATTAATTCAGGGAGGTAAAAACGCCACATACCTTTGACAGCCTCACAAGTCACCACTGCATGGGCGATATCTTCCTTATCTGATAAACAAAATCTACAAGTATCATCTGATAGGACACGCTTCTTCACCAAGTTCACAGTAGTAGGTAGCCCATCTTTACATGCCCGTCAAGCAAAAATTTTTATTTTATTCAGCACTCTCATTTTCCACAAGTGTTTCCAGAATTTTTGATGAGCTTGCATATTAGAAGATTCAGCTCAATGCAGTCCAATATGATCATAAATGAATCTATAATAGCTTCGCACACTGAACAAACCATTGCGTTCATGCTCCCAAACTCTCCTATCTGCAACAGTATCAGAGCATAAAGGAACTTTGAGAATTTCTAAGACTAAATTTGGATTGAAGAGAGTCCTAAGCCTTCGAACATCCCACATGTTTACATCAGCAGCAAACAAAGAATCAATCAAATCAGAATTATTCCTCTCATTTCCAGCAACTCCTTCTGATATCAACGGGAGATGCCCAGGAATCCATTTATCATGCCATATATTAACCGATCTCCCATTTCCAATACGCTACCTACAACCAGCAATTTAATGGATTCGGTCGGGGTCAGCCACTTCATTTTCAATCTTAATTTACAATCTGTGAAAATTAAAGACTTTTTCCAATAAAATTAATCTCAGCAAAAAAAGTTTGTAGATAATATTTTTTTACGATGACATATGCAATCATTAGTGACATAATTGGTTGGTAACAAAAAATTTACAGTTCTTACGAATACTATTTGGTAATAAATAATTACGTTTCGACACTAAATTCACGTCTTTAGAAAAGTCTCACCGCAAATAATTATATTGGGCCATTTTCCATTTGTCACGAGTTAAAATCTGTGAAAATTAAAGATTTTTTTTCCCACAAATTAAGATCATCAGAAAAAGTTTCCACAATATATTTTTTTATGATAACATATGCAATCATTAGTGACGGAATTGGTTGGTAACAAAAAATTTGCAGTTCTTGCGAATACTATTTGGTAGCAATAATTACGTTTTGCCACTAAATTCACTTCGTCAGAAAATTCTCGCCACAAATAATTATATTGGATGATTTCTATTTGTCACGAGTTAAAATCTATGAAAATTAAATATTTTTTTCCCACAAATTAAGATCATCAGAAAAGGTTCCACAATATATTTTATTACGATGACATATTCATTCCCACAAATAATTACATTTTGCCATCAAATTCACGTCGTCAGAAAATGTTTGAAAATAATTTAAATAGGGTATTTTTAGTGTTGTTGAACCAAGCCTGATTTTTAAGTAAGCCTCTTTGTATTTTTTGAACAGCCAAAAATAATATATAGTTATAAAAACTCATTTTATTTAAATGATTTCATCTATTAAGAATATTATGTGATATGTATTATTTTAATTTATGTTAAAAACTCTATTTAATTAGATGGTTTTATTCTTTTAAAAATATTTAACAAATTTTCATAATTTATTTAATGATTAAAGAATAGTATTTCTATAATTAAAGTTAAGTTTAGATTTATGATATAATTTTTCTATCTTAATTCTTATCATTTTACTTAATTTATTTCAATGTTTAAATCTTCACCGTCAGATCAATACGAAGACCCAAGATAAATGGCGTAAATTAAAACCTGACTCTTCTCTTTTTCCCCCTCACTTCTCTTTTCCCTCCCCTTTGCAGCCGACGGAACCCTCCCATCTTCCCTCTCTTCTCCTTCAACCATAGCCCAGCAACCGACCACCATTGTAGCGCCGCGCCACCACCACTGTAACACTCCGTATTTTAGTGTATTTTTAATTGAAGGATTATTTTTATTAAATTAAATATTAGTTCTCTTGTTTTAAGTTTATCGGATTTTTAGTTAGTTTATTTTTATGATTTTTAATTTGCGAAAATTATTTTGATATGCTTTCTTAATATTAATTATTGTTATGCATTTAAATTGCTCTTTATTTTAAGTTAGTTTATTGTTGGGTTTTATTTATTTTATTGTATACTACTTTGTTTTTTTATTTTATTGTATGTTATTTTATTTTATTTGTTTTATTTTATGGTAGGTTATTTTATTTGTGTTAATTATTTTATTGTGTACTACTTCATTTGTTTTATTCATTTTGTTGTATGTAATTTATTTATGGAATTTTATTTTATTTTGCTTTGTTTTGTTTTGTTTTATTTTGTTTGTTTTGTTCGGAGTTGAAAAATGGGTTAAGGGTTGTGCTATGGCAGGAAGATAGTACGACTGTGAATGCCATTGTTAGGCTTGAACATTTAGTGTAGTAGGCTTGAACTCTTGGCGATTGGCTTGTCTTTAATATCGAGGCTCGAACGACATGGTCTGGGTGAACTCTATGGAGTAGGAACTCAAGTCGCAACTGAGGAGGGGAATAACTTTAAATCGCTTAGGATAATTGAGGTCTTAAGTTCCGTAGAATTTATGTAATGTGTCTATGGGGTAGGAGGTTGTAAGGTCAACGAACTTCAAGGTTAGATTTATGAGAAGTTCATTTAAGGTTTGTGGCCCTATAGTTTTTAGGAAATAAGTTTATTGGATTTAAGGTGGTAGGTTCAACAAGCATTTGAAGGATTACTTAGATTAGAAGTTTTCGATCTTGCCGACTTTGATAAGTAGTTTGATAACATTTGGGACTTTAGAATTTACAAGCTTTATAAGGTGAATGTTTTAGATTTAAGGTCATCGATCTTGAGGATTTCGGGATATGATTCTTATCTGGTTTATGGTTTTAGAATTGCAGAGTTGAAGGGCTGAATTATAATAAGATTTGAGTTCTTAGTTTTGTAGACTTGGTATGTTAGCTTGATCTATTCTAGCGATTGATTAGTCGGTAACCATTAAAATAGGATCAATCAGAGTTGAGTTACTGATATGAGAATTTTTCAGGAGAGAATTTCTTTGGAGATGGAAGGTAATGATCTAGTTCGTGTATTTTCTAAAGATTGAAGATGTTGATCTAGTTCAAAAAATGATTGTTTTTAGCTCGAGGTTACAGTGACAGGTTAAGGATTTAATCCATATCAATTTTAAGGATAATAGATGGTACGGATTTAGGAAATGATTCTTGTTTCTTTCGAGGATATAGGTCCAGATGATGGAAATGGTAGTGATGGATCACTTGCAAGTTCGAAGGATTATTGGTTTTGGCTAAGGGTGCATGAGATTGATGCGTAGTAGTGGTGAGTGTGTAAGCATTTCAGAGAGTACAAGTCTTAGTCTCATTTTTCTTGGCTTGGAAGAAGTGGCTTTGGTAGGTGTTGAAGATGAGTAAATACAATAGTATTAAATTCAAGAGACCTTGGGTTTGAGTTTTTGATGAGTTGATCGAACTGTATAGTCGAAGCGGGTTACTCAATGGAATGATGGTACATGTTCATGTGTATTTTATGAAAACTGGATTTTCATGTGAGAAATGGATTTTAGGAGCGTGTGTATCACGACCCCAAGCCGAGATGGGGCATTGAACATGGGAATCGTGACGTCGAGATGATGACAACACGGTCACGCATCCCAACAAAATGTGCTCAAGTGTGTGCAACATGCAAAAGTGCACAACAAAAGTCGCAGCGGATAAATATAAATAAGTCAACTAAGTACCAAAATTTTTAATACAAACTAACATAAGTAAAATGATTAAAAGAGTTATACAGTCATCTCAAATAAAATATAATACAAGTCTCAAACCAAATACGAGTGATCCCAATCACTCCTCAGGCAGAGCCTAATCCTCAAGCTCACCCTCATCCTCCTCTGCATCAAAATCTGCATTACCATAGAACGGTACCATAGGTAAGTATAAATCAAATAACCACAAGATAAAAATACATTCATGCCACCAACAATAATGCATGTATATGATGAAATATGCGTCAAATCCAAAATATCATTTTCTCCGAAAATGGATATTTTCTAACACGCCAAAATCTTATTTTAGCCTAAAAATAATAATCTGTCACTTTCCCAAAAAATGACCCAAATCAATAAAACATCATTTTTCCAGAAAATGAATCACATAAAAAATCATTTTACTCAACACACGCTATTTTCTTAGAAAATAACCCATCAATCTATTTTACCATATTCACCATGATCTCCCCTAGGGACCATCCGCACGTCCTGGCTTCGTAGCAATGCCCAGTTCCACACCTAGTACGTTCATGGCGAAGCATCCTCTAGCCCCCACCAGCAGAGGGGCCACGGAGTCGGCACGAGACCATCCCGTCCGATACAACCCAGAGGATGTCACTCAGTATATTCCGCTCCCGAGTGACCAGAGGAGCTCTACCGAGATAATGCCCCATCTTGGCTTGGGGTCATGATACACGCACCCAAAAATCCTTTAACACATGAAAACTCAGTTTTCAATAAATACATGAACATGAATGCAATTACACGAAAACCCAGTTTCATTTACAAACATGATCATGCGTGCAAATATGCCATGTACATGAAACGATGCCTTAACCAACAACCAACAAGTCACAACACAAACCAAACACATAAACAACTTTGTCCTCCAATCCATCCGACCCCCGTACTCCTCGAGCTCAGTCCAGCATAACCAACCAGAACACAGTAAAAAGAGTTAGTGCAAAAATATATTTAAATCACGATAGTTCTTTGAAAAAATACTTACAACACTAGATAATAATTTCTGAAGGATCACGGAGGTGCAAGAAGTGGCGGCTCAGCAACGTAACAGTGCAAAATACACTGTCGCCGTGGGTCTCAAAAACCCACTTTTGAATGGGAACAAACCAAGACCCGAAATTGATAGGGTAGGGCTTAGGGATGTCGGTGAAGCTAGTGGTGGTGGTAGTTGGCCGTGGGTGGCGGCGTAGAGGGCGGTCGAAGACCACAAAGCCCAAAACGAAGATGGAGATAGATGGACTTCACCGGCGGTAGATCGGGGCTAAGGATGGGTGCATTGGGTTGCTAGGAGGTCGAGGATGAAGTCGTGAAGAAATGGTGGCCGGAGGTGGCGCGATGGCGGCGCTGGAGCGAAGAGAAGGCCGCGACTTTGCGTTGGGCGTGGGGACAAATGGCGGCGCGAGGGAGGCTGAGAATGGAGGGGTGTGATCGCCGGCCGGAGGGGAAGAGGTTGGGAGGGGCGGTGAGGCACACGACGGCGTTGCGACGGCAGGCTAGGTGAGGCGAAGCAACGCACGGGGAGGGAGAGAGGAGAGGGGAGAGATTTCAATCCTCACATCTTAGGTCACAAAAATGATCCAACGAAAAAGATTTCAAAACAGCATCTCAATTAAAATAATTTAAACGTAATGAAAAAATGAAAAAAAAATAATTAAATCCCACAATAAATTAATTTAAAATAAAGGACAATTTAAATGCATAACAATAATTAATATTAAGGAAATATATCAAATTTAATTTTCACAATTTAAAGATCATAAAAATAAACCATTTAAAAATCTGACAATTTTAAAACAAGAGAATAAATTTTTGAATTAATAAAAATAATCCTTAAATAAAAATACACTAAAATATGGGGTGTTATATGCATTATCTCGGTGGAGCTCTTCTGGTCACTCGGGAGCAAAATATACTAAGTGACATCCCCTGGGTTGTCTCTGGGCGACAACGGGATTGGACGGGATAGTAACGCTCTCGTGCCGACTCCGTGGCCTCTCTCTATTGCTTAGCCTTAACTTGACGGCATGTGTCACATTTCTCAATAAACATGGCAATATCCATCATACTCGCATTAGCCTCCCAGTGGCACATCACGCCCAGTATTCCTAGGGTGACTATGTTATCCAAAATCCCATTTTCCACAAGAACCTTAATACAAAATCCAGTAAATTCCAATGATTAATAACTCCATACAATAATTTGTGCTAACCTCAATCGACTCCTATGCTATAACTTCTAAACTTTCATTGTATTCTACCTTTGGTAATCTAATGGACACTTCCAAGGCTAACCATCAATAACATAATTGGTCCAATTGAGTAATTAATCTCCAACTACAAGTATCGTCTCAAAAATTCAAGTTACCACTAATTCCTCAAAATCAGCACAAAATTTGAACTCCTAATTACAACCAAAATATTACGCTCCTACTTCGCACTCTGATAATTCGCCACATGCATAAAATTTGTCCTTATAAAAGAAAAACACCATCGAGTATAAGGTGGCTCCATACCTACTAACCATAAAACTCTTACCACATTTTGGTAGAAAATACTCTCTTTTCCAAAACTATGAGTTATCACTCATATTCCTCAATTAACTCCCGCTGCCTTGATCGAAATCAATATTCTACAAATACATCCATTATCATAGACAAAAAACCAATATCAATTAACCTCAACATCCCAAATTGAAAAAAAGTAACACCACCCCAAAATACACTTGTTTCATCTAAGATAAGGAACATACCCTAAAAGGCTCGATTCCAAACCAGCCAACCAATAAGAGCGCCTATAAACTTCTACCCGACAACCTAAACCCAAAAGCTCGTCTCCTTAATTCTGAATATGATCTAATCTAACAGTGACTAAACTCACTACGAACCACCACTGACTTTACGAAAACATTATCAAAACCTTCTTGGTGACTCGCCCACCTACTTCTACTCCTATAAGCTAGTATTAGCACGACTAGTTCCTTCAATAGCAAATCACTACCACCTCAACGGTGAACACCCCTCACCGAACCCAACCTCCCCACGACGCCTCTCTCTCCCTCTCCTCCTCCCCCGAAACGAGCCTTCTTCCCTCTCGGCTTCTCCACGTCGCCGTCATAACCAGCACCCAAGCCACCGTCGTTCATCGTCAATGTCACTGATAGCCCCTTGCAAGCTCCCGTTTATCATCCCCCAACTCCCCCATGATCTCTCCCTTCCCCGTGACTCCCTCGTCTTCATCCGTGGGTATGTTTTCTTCTCTCTATTTTTTTGTCCTCTCTTTGGTGATTTTGAGTTTGTTTTGAAGAGAATATTTGAATGTTTGAGGAGTATTTTTATGGGTTAGATCCTCGTGCCATCAACTTCATCCGTGGGTATTTTTTCTTCTCTCTGTTTTGTTGTTCTCTCTTTGGTGATTTTGAGTTTGTTTTGAAAGAATATTTGAATGTGTGAGGAGTATTTTTATGGGTTAGATCCTCTTGTCGTCATCTTCATCCATGGGTATGTTTTCTTCTCAGTGTTTTTTTGTTCTCTCTTTGGTGATTTTGAGTTTGTTTTGAAGAGAATATTTGAATGTTTGAGGAGTATTTTTATGGGTTAGATCCTCATGCCGCCGTCTACATCCGTGTGTATGTTTTCTTCTTTGTGTTTTTTTGTTCTCTCTTTGGTGATTTTGAGTTTGTTTTGTAGATAATAATTGAATGTTTGAGGAGTATTCGGTTGTGATGGGTTTTAGAGTTTGGATGGAAGTCGAATCTTGGGATTAATTTTGGATCCGGTGGGTTAAGTTTGAAGAGGGAGTGAAACTGTGAAAGTGATGGGTTTTTGTGGGAGAGGTTTGAATGACCAAATACTTAGTCCTGTTTTCTTCAAATAGTCATGTTTTCTTCAAACAGATAGTTTTGTATTATGATGGTTAAATAAAGGTGTAATATTAGGGCACTGAGTTGTAGTATTCTGGTTCTCTTTCACTAACTTCTTCTCTTACACAGTGTTGGACATTGAGTTCACAAGACTCAGATGATTGCTGCAATCCCTGGCACCTTTTTCTGCACATGATATGCTTTGCGATTTACATTGGCTTGCTAACATTATACTTTGACTTGCTTTATGCATTTAGGATAAATAACATCATTCTGAATGCAACCTTTTTGTTGATAGTGTCTCTATTCAATATGGTGCGAAAATATTGTTATTGAGCTGCTTTTATTATGTATTGTCTCTATTGTCAATACTTGGTCAATCCATTTTGGAAACCTTTGCTTTGGAATGTATGCATGGAGAATTTGGTGTTCCTTTCCATGGTTTGTGTTTTTCTCTGTTGAAATACATTATTACTCTTTAGTTTGGGTGGTGCAGAGAATATACTAGGAATTCAATGTAAAGGTTGTCTTCAATTTGGGTGGCAACATCGAAATATCTGTGGAGTTTTATTTGGCATGATTAAATCACATGGAAGACTATGTTATTCATATGTAACTTATATCTTGTAATTTTATATTTTGTAATGTAATGTAAGTTTACAAGTTTCTTGTCCATTGTTCAAGTTTTCATTTTTCATGTCCATTGTTCAAGTTATTTGTATTCCAATATTTTATTTTTTGTAATATATTGTTCACATTCTTTTATGTATTTTAGGTATAAGGTTGTGAGCCTATTATAATGTTTATAATGTTTTACTAGTATTTTTTTTTTATTTCATAAAAGACTATTTTCGGAGATCATAAATCGCCAGAAATAAGTTTTTGGTCGCAAATGTGTATTTCTCACAATTTCCACCAGGGCATATAAGTATTCACAACCCCAGTTAACCATGGTTGGAATATTTTTTGAGACGAAAGTTTGCACTTTTTGCAAGGAAAAGAAACACTTCAAAAGAGTATATTTGACATATATTTCACTCGTACTTTAAGTATTTTAAGTTGCCGCGCATTTCTGAGGAGTTAGCTACTATTTAAAATGGCGGGAAAAATTTATTTTGGACAAAAATATGGACTAATTGCGACAAAATCACCCTTGAGAAAAAGGGGAATTTGTTGTAGTAAATAAGAGTATGCTCTCCTTTAATTTGACTATGGATCATATTTAAGGGCCTTTAGTTTCACTACAACACAATTGGTCTTTAGTGACGGTTGGAAAATTGTGACAGTCCCCAAACCGTCACTAAAAGGCCTTTTCTGTGACGGTTTCTGGAAACCGTCACTAAAGACAGATGAGGTTTTTTTAACGTTCGAACATATTGGAAATTTACATTCGAACGTCAAATTTACGTTCGAACATTCTAGCAACTTACGTGAGAACGTGAAATGTTTTGGCGCCAATGTTTGAACGTTAGTAATTAACGTTTGAACGTTAAATGTTTTGCGCCAACGTTTGACCGTTAATTAATAACGTCCGAATGTTGATTGTAAATTTAAATTAAATGACTCTAATTTAAAAATTATGTGGTTTTTATAGTGCATAATTTATGAACAAGTCTAAAAAATTGACTTGTATATATTTATATATACACAATTTGTAATATATAAATAATTGTGTATATATAAATATATATTTATGTTTATATATATTTGAAGTGCAGCGATTTAGTATTAAAGTTAGAAAATATAACATTAAAGAAGATTGAGAATTGAATGGTGAAAAACCATAGAAATATTAAATAATATTTTTCTTTATAAATAATAAAAGCAAAATACAAAATATGATCGAATTTTTTAAACAACACTCAGATGATAGCGTTGTTCGCGAAATTCGAACTCCGTACCTTCTCAGTCAAGGTATCAACCTTGTCGTTGAGGATACCTACACAATGGGCTATCTCATATACAGATGCCTCTATAGCCGCGAGCGATCGATCGATCTTATGATTGATATGTGCAGTCAGCTGTTAGATCACCGCATCAACCCAAGCAGGTCGTGCATCTCCTGCAGATGTAATCGGCGGCTGCTGACTACTACTCCCCACATGACCTGGCTCAAGCTGTGTCGAAGGAACTAGATCCTCTACAGGGGGTGGCTGACGTCCCCTAGCCTGTCCAATGCTACGTTGATGTGTGGTCATGTCGAGGGGGCTCATCCGATCTTTCACCCGCTCCTCTGGCTGAGTTGGCACTCCTCGTGCAAGTAATAGCCAACTGATCTGGATACCGTATGGGAGATTATCAGTGGAGACGATGCTCGCCTCATAACGGATCCTCTCAAATATGTGAAGTGGCAAATCTATGGGATCTCCACGTGCCACTCGTATCAAAAACTGTGCTTGAAGTCGACTAAATGTGGTTTTATGTGCCACAGGATCCACGTTTGTTGCAACAATAAGGTGCAACATGCGGAAGAAAGGTAGCAGATGGTTCTGGTTAAATGCGTTCTTCCTCTCGATCTGCATGTGGTCCCTCCCGGTGAGGATGTAGAAATCCTCGTCTCGGTCATCATCTCGAGCCTCGAGGCTAGTATCCTCGGCCTCTGATCGGTCTACATCTATGGCTGATGCTGGCTCAAATGGGCGGCCAGTAGATGATGCAGAAGTGGCTACATCCTCACAGGATGTAGCGTGTGCAGATGTCTCAACTCCTCGAAGAATTCCGAGGTGCTCAGCGATGACATCTGGTAAAATCTCAATGGAAACACCGCGTACAGTCATGGTGTGAGAGGATGTGTGCTAAGGCACGGCACACATCCCCATACAGAACTCCTGACCCATTGAGGGGTATACCTTCTCCCTCAATGTGCAAATATTTCCCCAGCCTCTACTGAGGAAAACATCGCTCAGGTTCGTCTGCTCCCAAATGAGTTCATCGAACTCATTAATCAGGACCTCTCGCTCTACCATAACAATACGAGCCCAAATATGAGCAGTGTCCTGAGTGGCTCCTTCCCTCCCTCATTTCCTAATATGCAGAGGATGAGCCATATCCTGAAAATAGAGAAAAAAAAATTATTTACATTGATGCATTTTTTGTGTTAATTTTAAGCTGCTCTGCATTAACGTTCGAACATAGTAAAATATACGTTTGAACGTTAAGATAAAACGTTTGGACGTATTTCCTTTACGTTCGCAAGCAAAACACATATGTGCGAACGTATAACATACACGTTTGAACATAAGCAGTAAATAAATATTGGCTGACGTATGTTCGGACGTTTATGTTATACGTTCAGATGTTTACGTTATACGTTCGAACGTATGTGTTTTACGTGCGAACATAAATATGAACGTCCGAACGTTGAAGCATAAATAAAGTAGAAAAGTAGTACGTTCGGACGTATTTATTAAACGTTTGGACATAAAATTTATGAAAAATAACGTCTGAATGTAAAAAATTAACGTTCGAACGTATAAGCCTTAACGGCTATGTAATTGAAACGTCATATGTTCGAACTTCTTCGTAAAATGTTCAAACGTTACGAGACAAAATGTCTGAGTCGACTCAACCATTATTGAAATCTCGAAAATTAATCTACAACGTTCTAAATGCCGAAATGCCACCGTAGAAATAAAGTATACACTTCAAGAAACATTTCTAAGGTGACTATTTGGCCAATGGCAAGCCGTGGTGGCCGGAAAATGGAGTTCAAAATCCAGCCACCACTTATCATTTTTTAAACAAAACTCAATCCAAATCTCAAATAAAATACATGTTATTTGATTAAAAAATAAATGCCTACCTTTTAGTGACGGTTGTGGCGGAATTTGACGGCAGCGATAACGGTGAAAATGATGTTTTGCCATTCTGCTTCCTCCTTATATATACAAAACGTTCGAACGTAATTCTTAGTACGTTCGAACATTTTTCGATTTATTTTCCAAAATATATATGTTATATATTATAATGTTATATATAGCATTATAATATAATATTATACTATAATATATGTATATACTGTGTATTATATATATAATGTATTATATAGTATATTATATATACTGTATTATATATATAGTACAATATATATATAATATTATATAATATAATATATTATATATATGATCTATTATAAACTAATGAAATCAACATTAGAACCACATGCTCTTATTACTTGTCTAAAACAACATACTTTATTATTACAATCTAGTACCCAAAATTCTAGTGTACAATTTCCTAAATAATTTGATTGGAATCAAATTACTCTCCCTAATGAATGACAATTAGATTAATTGGTTTTTTTGAATTTGTGAGTACTAGTTATATTTCTAAAGTTTAGCAATATGTTTATATATGTTATTGTGATTTTATGCTTACTCTTGAAATAATTGTGATTATTGTTTGTGAATTTTGTGAATAGTTTGTGAGTTTATGGTGTTCATTGATGAATTGATATGTGTATAAATATTGTTGTGAGAATATTGTGAATATGTTGTGATATGGATTTAAAATATTGTGATTATTGTTTTTGAATCTTTATTGAATATGTTTAACAAGAAAATTATAAGTTTATGATCTTAATTTAAGTAAAGATTAAAAACATTTAATATACAGATAATATGAAGTTTAATATTTACCATGGAGTAAGTATATATAATATATTCATACTAATTTCGTTAGAATATGATTATTATTCAAGTTATAAGTATAGTGTAAATTATGTCTTAAAGAAAAAAAAAAGTATATAACTTAACTATATATAAAGTATAATACTTTTTTCATATAGAAGGAGATCGAAGACGGGATTGACCATTGGATCAGTAAATAGTAAGGTGCATTTTTTTGGGGAGGATTGATCCATTTTGTTTTCAAGGTAATGTTCAAACATCCTCCATGATTGTGCATGTTACAAGTAATAAATATATAGAGGACCGACTAACTAGCTAGCTTGGTGATCACGTTGTAGTTGCGTACCTTCATTTGTTGCGTTTGTGGCTATGAAGTGGGTCGTACGTATCTTCAGACATCGAGATAGGTGTCTATTAAGTGGTAGCCCCAGCCGTACTGCAACAGCTGATAGTCGTTAAAAGTCGAGAATATTTATGAACGATATGGAACTGGGTTGGATGAAGTTGAAAGTCATATATTTGGATGCAGTTGAAAGTCATACAAATTATGACCCTCCGATAATGTGATTCAAGAAAATCATTACTATATAGTATTTATATAGTGCATTATATATATATATATAAGTTTTGTTGTTCGTTTTATTAATTATATATTATTGATTTATATATATGGTATAGTATATATACTATATTAATTATGTTTTCATCTAAAGTATTATGCTATCATATATATATATATAATATAATATATATACAACACTATAATATAGTATATAATGCAGAATTTAATAGGTAACAAAGAATTATATATTATTGATTTATATATATGGTATAATATATATACTATATTATTATGTTTTCATCTAAAGTATTATGCTATCATACTATATATATATATATATATATATATAAAATATAGTATATATACTACACTATAATATAGTATATAATGTAGAATTTATAGAGTAACAAAGAATATCTCGAACAATCAGGTTGTATGAAATAAGAAAATAGTGAGAAGAAGTTGGTATTTTTTTCAACTTTTTTTTAAAAAAAAAATTATAATGAAGAGAAATATTGTGAGTATCTTGAAAATAATACGTATATATAACTATTATATTAAGGAATACTAACTATTGAATAAAAATTTACGCCCGTCCATGATTTTTTAACGTTCGAACTTTAATAATGTATTCCCGCTGCATTTTTTATATCTGTTAGGAAGGGTACGTTTGAATGTTTCAATTATAACGTTCGAACATTCAACTAAAAGTGTGGGAAATTTTCCACTCGATTAAGGTATCTATGAGATGATCTAAACGTTCGAACGTTTATACTCTACGTTCTAATGTTAGTGACTGAAAATCACTAGAAAATTATAATGCTCGAACGCCAAATTTCTGAACGTCCGAACGTTAGGAAATTAGTGCAGGAAATTTCCTGCTCGATTATGGTAACTCTTTGATGATATGAACGTTCGGCATGCAAGTTGTACGTTCGAACGTTAGTCAGTGAAAATATATGAATGATCGAACGACAAATTCCTTAACGTTCGAACATAAAAATAAAAGTGCGGAAAATTTCCCGCTAGATTTCATGCTCTATCATACGAAGGGTACGTTCGAACGTTTATATAAAACGTCTGAACGTTAATCGCAAAAAAAATATCTTATTTTTTTACGTTCGAACGTCATATTAAATTTGGGCGGGATAATATAACGTTCGAACGTACAACTTAAATGTTCGAACGTCTGGTCAAATTTTAGACTTAATGAATACACGCACGGGAGGAAGCGGCTCATTTTTGCTTCTCCCATGCACGCAACAGAGAGAGAGTTGAGAGAGAGTCTCCTACAGGAGAGAGAGAGAGGGTTGAGTGAGAGAGAGTTGAGTGAGAGAGGGACTTGAGCTAGGGAGAGCGAGAGTTAGAGTGAGTCCCGTTGAGTTTTGGTAAGAAAAAAATATTGAGTTTTTGTCCTTTTTTTTTTAATTTTATGATATTTATATTGTGTTTTTGTTATATAATACAAAATAATAAATTAGTGTTGTATTTTTTTGAAAGATTGGTTGTTTTGGCAAGTTAGAAGCTTTGGATTTATAAGAAGATATTGTGAGTGTTATGTATATTTCTAAACTTTAGCAATATTTTATACATTTTATGATTACTCTTGAAATATTGTGATTATTGTTTGTATAGTTTGTGAGTTATTGTGAATAAGTTGTGATATGGATTTGAAATATTGTGATTATTGTTTGTATAGTTTGTGAATAGTTTGTGAGTTATTGTGAATATGTTGTGATATGGATTTGAGATATTGTGATTATTGTTTGTGAATTTTGTTTGAATATGTTAACATGTTTAGAAATATATTGTCTTTAGGTTTTGTTAATACATGGTTATTGCTTACTCAAGTTTAGGAATATGTTAATACATATTGTTATCATTTTATGCTTACTCTTGAAATAATTATGATTATTATTTGTGAATTTTGTGTGAATATATGTTTATATGGTTAGAAATATATTGTGTTTAGTTTTTCGTATTTATGTGAATTTTGTATATAATAATTTTTTTTTGTTTTTTAAATTTGTTCTTTGAGAAGAAAATTATAAATTTAGGATTTTAATTTAAGTAGAGATTAAAAACATTTAATATGAGATTTAATATCTAACATTTAATAAGTATATATAATATATTCATACTAATTTAGTTAGAATATAATTATTATTCTAATTATAACTATAGTATAAAACTTGCTTTTAAAAAAAAGAAAAAAAAAGTATATAACTTAACTATATATAAAATATATATATACATACAATAACTATAATTAATAATTACTTATTAAATATAAATAACTCACTCAATTAAAATTATATAATAATATTTGAAATTAAGTATAACAATTAAAATGATACTTTAAGAATGATAATAATTAAAATGTTATAATAACATTTGGAATTAAGTATAACAATTAAAATAACTCTTTAAGAATTATAATAATTAATATTATATTATAACTTTTGAAATTAATTATACCAATTAAAATAACTCTTTAAGAATTATAATAATTAATATTATATTATAACCTTTGAAATTAATTATACCAATTAAAATAACTCTTTAAGAATTATAATAATTAAACTTATATAATAACATTTGAAATTAAGTATAACAATTAAAATGATACTTTAAGAATGATAATAATTAAAATGTTATAATAACAGTTGGAATTAAGTATAACAATTAAAATAACTCTTTAAGAATTATAATAATTAATATTATATTATAACCTTTGAAATTAATTATACCAATTAAAATAACTCTTTAAGAATTATAATAATTAAAATTATATTATAACATTTGAAATTAAATATAACAATTAAAATGATACTTTAAGAATGATAATAATTAAAATTATATTATAATGTTTAGAATACTCTTCAATAAAAAAGTCTTGTACCTACCAAATAAGTAGAGTTAGAATAAATATACTTATTTATTTTAAACTAAAGAGTAAGTAAATAAGGATCAAATAAATGCTTATATAAATATTATATACTTATTGTATATATAAATAAATAACTCACTCAATTAAGTATAACAATTAAGATTATAATTGTGGAATGATAATAATTAAAATTATATAATAACCTTTAAAATTAACAATTATAATAACAATTATATAATAACGACGAGGCAGAATGATCTTGAAGAAATGTCTATCAATTTGCTTGACTATCATTGTCTCTCCGGCCTTGACTACTCTCTACTGGTCTTGACAATTACTAATTGAGAGTTGTCAGGACTAGAGAGTATATGACAGTTAAGCAATTAGACTAAAATATAGACATTTCTTCAAGATCATTCTCCCTCGTATCTACTCATGATACGAAACTTGTGAATATATTCTTCCATCTCTCTCTAGTTTAACAATATAATATGCAATATTATTTGTTTGACAATCTAGACACAGAACATGAAGATATTGTTTGTAGTGTTTTTGTGATGCCCCGACTCCCACGTACAAAAACACGGGAATCGTGACGTTAGGATGATGACAACACGGTCACGCATCCCAATGAAATGTGCTCAAGTGAGTGCAACATACAAAGGTGCACAATAAAAATCGCAGCGGATAATATAAACAAGTCAAATAAGTACTAGAAATTTAAATACAAATATTCAAAACAAATTATCTTTAAAAAGTTATACAGTCATCCAAAAATATATTACAAGACAAATACATAAATAATTGATAAAGTGAATCTCGATAAACGGGAGCAATCCCAGATCACTCCTCCAAAGGAGCTAAGCTTAAGGTTCGTCATCCTCATCTGCATCAAAATCTGCGATACCATAAAATGGTACTACAGGTAAGTATAAACCAAACAACTCTCGAGATAAAAACATATTGATGCAACCAACATGCATGCATATGACAAAATATGCGTCAGATCCAAAAATATCATTTTCTCCGAAAATGGATACTTTTCAACACACGCCAAAATCCTATTTTGGCCCAAAGATAATAACCCGTCATTTTTTCAGAAAATGACCCAAATCAATAAAACATCATTTTCTCAGAAAATGAATCACATAAAATCATTTTATTCAACACACGCTATTTTTCTAGAAAATAGCCTATTAATCTATTAACCATACGCACCATGATCTCCGCTAGAGATCATCCGCACTTCTTGGCTTCGTAGCGATGCCCAGTTCCGCGCCCAGCACATTAGTCGCCAAGCATCCTCTAGCCCCCACCAGCAGAGGGGTCACGAAGTCGACACAAGACCATCTCGTCCGATCCTGTTATCGCCCGGCGACAACCCAGGGGACGTCACTCAAGTGATCAGAGGAGCTCCACAGAGATAATGCCCCATCTCGGCTTGGGGTCATGATACACATGCACCCAAAATCCATTCTCACATGAAAACCCGGTTTCCATAAAACACATGAACATGAATGCATGTACACGAAAACCCAGTTTCATTTACAAACACGATCATGCGTGCAATATGCCATGTACATGAATAACACCATACCAACAACCAACAATTCAGAATGCAAACCAAACACACAACTCAGTCCACAATCCATCCGACCCTCGAACTCCTCGAACTCAGTCCGGCATGCTCAACCAGATCACAATAATATGAGTTAGTGCAAAAATATATTTAAATCACGATAGTTCTTTCAAAAAATACTTATAGTGCTATATTATAAGTTCTGAAGAATCACAGAGCTGCAAGAAGTGACGGCACGATAACGTAACAGTGTAAAATACACTGTGGCCGTGGGACTCAAAAATCCACTTTTGAACAGAGACAAACCAAGACCCGAAATTAATAGGGTAGGGCTTAGGGATGTCGGTAAAGATAGTGGTGGTGGTGGTTTGCCGTGGGTGGCGGCGTAAGAGGCGGTTTTAGGCCAAAAATGCCCAAAACGGAAATGGAGATGGATGTACTTCATCGGTGATGGATCGGTGCTAAGGATGGGTGCCTTGGGTTGCTAGGAGGTCGAGGATGAAGTGGTGAATAAATGGTAGCCAGAGGTGGCGCGACGGCGGCGCTGGAGTTCAAGATGTGCTGCGGCTTGGTGAAGGGCGTGGGGGCTAACGACGGCGAGTTAGGGGCCGAGCTTGGAGGGGGATGATGGTCAGCTGGAGGGGCAGCTGTGGTGGTGGGCGGTGATGCTAGACGGTGGTGCACGGCGTCGAGCTGGGGAAGAGATGCACGAACGGGAGAAGGGAGAGGGGAGGCATCGCGCGCGGGAGAAGGCTGGGGGAAAAAAGAAAAAGAAGAAAAAGAAAGAAGAAAAAGAAAGAGGAAAGAGAGAAAGAAAAGAGGAAAAAGAAAAATGGAGGGAAAGAAATGAGGTCCAATCCTCACATCTTGGGTCACCAAAAATGATCCAACGAAAAATATTTCAAAACAGCAAGTCAATTAAAATAATTTAAACGTAATGATAAAATGAAAATAAAATAATTAAATCCAACAATCAATTAATTTAAAATAAAGAACAATTTAAATGCATCACAATAATAAATATTAAGAACATAACTAATTAATTTTCACACTTTAAAGATCACAAAATAAACAATTTAAAAATATCCGACAATTTTAAAACAAGAGGATAAATTTTTGAATTAATAAAAATAATCTTTCAATAAAAATACACTAAAATATGGGGTATTACAGTTTTTTTATAGATGCGTGTGACATTGCATAAATAACCTTAGACCCGTTTAGGAATTAGTGTCATTTATATGTCCACTAATTCCTGAATTGTCCAGTGTGGACAGTTTGGGATTATATTATCTGTATTGCATATTTTTGTTATTCCTACTTTCCACGTTTAATATGAAGTTTTGGTATCTTCCTCTACTGTTCTTCGGGTATACTGTTCGTAGGGTCACAATCCCTCTATTTGAACATGTATACTTGGAGAACTATAGGGAGGTGTTGCAGAAATTTCTACGAACATGGAAAGTAGTAAGTGACGAGATTTGTGCAATATAGATAATATAATCTCGAATGGGATAGGACCAACTACCTTATCAAAAAAGTAACTTCGTATTGGAGCATGACATGCATGTGAATTTTCTATGTACATGTTATTAATAGATAGAAACTTTTAGAAATGGAAAAAACTTGGATGCGTCTGGACGATAGACTTGGAAAGGATTACATACCCTATGCGCGTGGAGTAAGAACCTTCATTGATTTTGCACGGGCCTCTGCTGATAGTCGTGGTTACATTAAGTGTTCATGTTGAGGGTGTAAAAATTTGTGTGCGATAGGGTTGGATGAAGTAGAAAGTCATATATTTGTGAATAGTATAGATCTGGGGTATACCCGATGGGTACTGCAATGTGAGCCGTATGAACAGTCAGCAGATGTATTGGTCGATCATCACAATTATTTGCGGCACATGGATGATGATTATGAGCAGGATGAGATGGAGGAGATGTTGGGTAACATTGGAGCGGGGATGTTTATGGATGAGGTTGATGACAATGCCTTAAGTGGCGGAGGGACTAATTGTGATAATTTCACTTCAATGTGGGAAGATGCAAAGCGCGAGCTTTATCTAGGCTGTACAAAACATTCCAAAATGTCGTTCATTGTTCGGTTGCTTCACATTAAGTCATTGTGCGGGATGTCGACGAAAGCAATAAACATGGTATTGGACTTATTTAATGAGGTGCTTCCCGAAGGGTCTGCATTGTCCAAGAACTTTTATGAAGCGAAACAGTTGAGAAAGAGATTAGGATTTGAGTACAATTCTATACATGCATGCAAGAATGATTGTGTTTTGTTCTGGAAGGAGAACGAGGAGAAACAAGCATGTCCTGTATGCAGAGAGTCGAGGTGGAAGGGTAAGAAAAATATGCCGGTTAAGGTGTTGCGGTATTTTCCCTTGAATTCTAGGTTGCAAAGACTATATATGTGTAAGAAAACAACTCATGATATGAGGTGTCACGAGGAGAAAAGAGTTAAGAATGACGCATATATGAGGCACCCAGCTGATTCACTTGCGTGGCAGTCTTTCGATAATCAATATCCAGAGTTTGGGATAGAAGCTTGGAATGTGCACCTGGGACTCACAACAAATGGATTCAACCCTTTTGGGAATATGAGTACAAGTTATAGCACTTGGCTCATAGTATTGATTTCGTACAATCTTCCACCATGTAAGTGCATGAAGGCCCCAAACTCTTTGTTAACTTTACTCATCCCTGGCCCGAGATCACCTGGGAATGACATTGACCTATTCATGCAGCCGTTGATTGAAGAGCTGAAAGAGTTATGGGAAACAGGTGTTAGAACTTATGATGCATCCATGTTGACATCTTTTTAGATGCATGCTGAGGTAATGTGGACCATAAATGATTTCCCGGCATATGGGAATCTTTCCGGCTGGAGTACGAAAGGGAAGTTAGCGTGTCTAACGTGTAATGAAGAAACTGCTTGTGAGTGGCTAAAATATTCTCAGAAGTTGTGTTTCATGGGTCATCGACATTATCTACCAGCAAATCATGCATGGAGAAGAGAATGTGCTAAGTTTGATGGGAGAGTAGAGAATATAATTGCACCAAAAGAGTTGTCTGGGGAAGAGATAGTGGAACATCTGGAACATATTAAAATGAACAATTTTGGCAAAGGTTGGGAAAAGAACAAGAGAAAATGAGGCGCGGTAGAATTGAATTGGACAAAGCGTAGTATTGTTTTTGACTTGCCATATTGGTCGTCCTGCATGTTGCGACATAGTTTGGATGTAATGCACATAGAGAAGAATATTTGTGATAATATATTGGGTACATTGATGAGTATTAACAAAAAGATGAAAGACACGATCAAGACGAGAAAAGATCTTGAGAGAATGAGAATTAAACATAATCTACATTTGCGGGTGGAAGGCAATAGAGTGATCATGCCACATGCATGTTTTGCAATGACTAGGGAGGAAATGATGGATTTTTGCAAATGGTTGCAAGGTGTGAAGTTGCCAGATGGTTATGCTTCAAATATTGGTAGATGTGTGAGTCCTGATGTAAAGCCCCACACCTGGAAGGGTCGGAGAATTACTACCTGTCACTTACAAACCTGTCTCTCCAAGCACTTAAAACTCCAAGGACTTCATGATTAGCACACAAACTCATATTTTCCAAATAATCATAATACAAACTCCATAAGTCATCATTTCAAAAACATAAACCAAGAGGGTCCAAAATCTCCCAATAACCTCAACAAAATTAAACAATACATCTTTAGGTCTCAATAGGTCCAAACAACATAAAGTACTTCAAATACTCAATTTAAATCCATCTACTAACAATGGTACTCTTAGGTACCCAACCTTCCATCCATATCTAGCCAGCTTCAATTCTATTCTTGAACCCCAGCTGGGTAATCAATGTCATATGAAAATATATGAAGATAAGGGGGTGAGTTATCCACAACTCAGTAAGCAGAGAACATATACTACTATGTAAACATGAGTCAATTTTAGAAAGTTTAGTATGCAGAAATATATCATTTCATTTTCATATGCACATCTCAAAACATATTATCAGGAAAAATCAGAGCGACTTTTAAAATCTTTTCATACTCATAAACCAAATTCATATTCAAAAGCTGCTTTGGCATAACATAACTGCACATCTTCATCTTATTGTATCATATTATGTCATATACCATGTTTAACCCCCGTGGTAGGGTTGTGCTATCCCCGGTGGCCAAACCAGGCAGTATCATGTTGTGAAACTTTTCCTTTTTCAATCTCGGAGCCCCGAGTGTGCACACAGGAAAGAACACGTAAAAGACCAATTTGTTTCCAAAGTGGGTGCACTCATATCATATCATATCATGTTGGTACCAACCATATCACGTGAACCCGTATCATCATATCAGAACCATATTCAGAATCAGATTCAGAACAGATAAGTATGCCAAAGTTTTATCATATCCATATCATATCAAAACACGTGCGAAACATATTCATATAATTTCCATTTGATCAAAAATATATCCAAATCATTTCATACCACATGTATAAAAATCTCAATGGTATCATATTCGCTCTTTTGCATATTTCAGAAGCATGTCAAGTATTGCTCATGTCTACACATTTCATGTCAAAAATATTTATTTTCTCTTTCCTTCGTATCTTATGATTGAATGCAAAACATACACTAAGGTCGTTTTTCACTTTTTCGTTTTAAAATAACATGCACATTTTTACAATCCAACCTCAGTTCATTTCTTTTCATGCAAATCTAGTATAGGAACCCCGTTTACCTGGACGTCTTAGCTTTTCAAAAATTTTCTCAACAACGCCGAATAAAATTAGTCGTCACCTATAAAATAATCACATAAATTTCCAATTTATGTCGCATTTCGATATTTAGGCCTAAACATCTAAGATAACTTATTTTAACTTCCTCAAAACCCAAAATTCTCATTCCTCTTAGAATACCAACATCATTATTTAAATTCATCAATATCCAACTTAGTAACTCTGATTAAAACATTAAATTCTAACCTATTTACGATTGAGATCTTACGATAATTTATAATACTAAATATCATAACTATATCAAAATCATTATAAGTAGAAACTCATACTTTTGTTTAAATAATAATAAACAAAAAATATTGTTTTAAGTATTACTTATCAGTATCTACTTGGTAACCATTCCAATAAAATATTTGTCCCTTAAAAATATCCACTTAACAAAGTAAATCCACACGTCTACGCCCAAATAAAAACATACTCTACAACCCACGTAATATCTTCATGATTTCAAACCCCAAGTACATGATATAACCACATTAAACTATACACCCGAAACAATAAATCTGGAAGGAGATACTATAAGGGGTAAAAAGGTAATAATATTTCCTATTATTTGATTAACATAAGTTACATATATATAACTATGTGTATACACCAGAAGACTCAACAACAAGCAGCCGAAACACTTACGGAAAGACGGGGGCACGACGACGTGGATCAGGCGGTTGGCTATGGCGGATGGGGGGTGGCACTTGGTCACTAGCTGCGAGCGAAAGAGAGATGAGTGAGAGAGACACACGGTGAGTGGACGAGGGAGGGACCAAGAGGAAAGAACCACTAACGGAAATGGCATGAGCTTACCGTGGAAAAAAAAATGAGGCGGCGTGCGGCGGACTGGGGTGGAGGGAGTCCTCGCTGGCAGTTTCTGTGGGGGGGGGGAGGGTTACCACACAAATGAGTTTTTCGGTGGTGGGTGAAGGTGGCAGCAAGAGGTGGCTGAAAGGTGCTCTATTTTTGGATGATGAAAACAGAGGATTTCAGTCCTGCAAACAGAGGCTACGGGGCACTTGGGCAGCAACTTCGTGCGGCTGGGCACGGTGGTGAGGTCCAGACAGAGGTTCACCGTGGAGCGCGGATGAAGTGGTGTGGCAGTAATGGGTGGTACGGTGGGTGATAGAAGCTGTGGTTGCCGACAAAATCCTTGCTAGCACAGGAAAGGAGGTCTCAGTTTGGGCTTCTGGGAAGAGGAGAGTGAACGGTGCTTAGCTAGGGTTGAAGATGTTTAACATATAAATATATAAGATAAAAATAGTAAAGAGATAAAACCTAGAGGAAAAGGATACACGTACATGCATGAAAATGGAAAATAAGAACGTGAACAAAAGTGATGAAGGTGTGAACCCGTGCGTCAGATTATGGAACCGTGAACCATGTGCATGGATGGCAGTGAGCTGGGTATTACACCTGATGACTGGAAAATCAGTGGATTGAAAAGTCATGACTGTTAGGTATTTTTGCAGAAGTTATTACCTGTGAGAATTCGTGGAAAGATGACATCTAATGTACGTGTCGCCATATCTGAACTCTGTATGTTTCTTAAGGATTTGTGCGCTCGGGTACTAAATCGAGATGTGTTGTCGAAATTGGAAGAAGACATTGCTACTATACTATGTAAATTCGAGCAGATCTTTCCACCATAATTTTTTGATGTCATGGTCCATTTAGCAATACATTTACCGCAAGAGGTTTTGGGTGGACCAGTCCAATTCCATTGGATGTATCCAGTTGAAAGATATTTGGGTCGACTGACGAGCACTGTTGGGACTAAAGCTAGAGTTGAGGGTTCAATAGCAGAGGCCTATATACACGATAAATAGTTAACATTTTGCTCTCTATATCTTCGTGGTGCTGAGACAAGATTTAATTGTCAAGAGCGAAATGCTGATTTTACTGCTCCGCCTCCTCGTGAGCTATCAGTGTTTTCCTAGAATGTACGACCCTTGGGTGTACAAACGGGTTACGATTTAATTGATGGAGAGTTGGGTAAAGTTTGGTGGTATGTGCTAAATAATTGCTGAAAGATTGATGATTATCTCAGGTATGTCATTCCATGCTTCGAATAATTATAGTTTTCTTAAAATTAACTATAATTGTTGTGCTCAAAATATACTTCTTTTGCAACATGTTATAAAAGTAAGCACATGGACAAACTTAAGACGGAAGGCGTAGAAAATATAGAGGCAAGACACGAGGAAGAATTTCTCGGATGGTTTGAAGAATGTGTATGAACTAAAATTAAATATATGTTATATTTTGAAATTTTTAACTCTGGATAATGAAATAATAAATATATACTATTTCAGTTTTTATATTTTGGAACAACATGCTCGTGATCCCGGATCAATTTCTTCTGAATTGTATGCATTGGCCCCGTAGTCTCTCAAATAGAGCATTTCGATACACTGTATGCATGGTTCGAGGTTATAGATTCCATATTCTGGACCATGAACGTAATAGAAAGACTCAAAACTATGGTGTGTTGGTCGAGGGGAGTCATGGAACAGATGATATTGACTATTATGGTGTCATACGTGATATTATCGGATTGAAATATCTGGGTGGGTCTGTAACATATGTCTTTAAATGTGATTGGTGGGATCTAGCCGGTGGTCGGGTTTCGATACATAGGGATAATCACTTTACGTGTGTCAATACTGCATCTAAATGGTACGAAGATGATCCATTTGTAATGGCTTGTCAAGCTACCCAAGTCTATTACTTGATTGATCTAATGAAAAGTGCTGATGAAGATAATAGAGAGATAACTTGGCGAGTCGTACAAAAATTTGCCCCTCGAAATATATATGAAGCAGGAACGAGTGCAGATTACGAGAATAGTGGAGATGAAGATCATGACACTCCGATTGTAGAGGCATGCCAGGAAGATGGAGAGTATTAACTTGTTTGTTGACCTCGGTGCACTCGAGTTGCTCCTCTTGTGCAGAGATGATGTCCCACCCATCCATCTCGACCCGTCTGTATTAAATGATCACTCAATTCAAGTAAGTGAGGAGGAAGAAGAAGAGGAAGAGTCAGAGGATGAAGACGAATCAGAATCGGGACAGGAGTTGGATAAGGATAATGAAGAAGAGGTGCATGATGATGATGAAGATGTTATTGATGGAGATTCTGAAACAGGCATGGAAAATTCATCCGACGATGAAGAATAAAAGTACTAAATATTTAATTCATATAGGTGACTATAAAATATCTTGAATTTTCATAATTTCTTCTAATTAATTTTCTTTGATATAATTAATTATTTTCAAGAATGCCGCCAAAACGACAACGAAGAAATGTGCCTCCGCCAAGTCCAAGTCCTGAACCCATTGAGGACTTCCCACTCGAGGGATCCGTTCCTGAAGATCAAGTTAACATAGAATAGAACAACAGCCAGTCGACACCTACCAGTAAGGAAATATTGTCGTTGATAATTAATCATATAGTTAATACTTTTGTCTCAATAACTATATAATTTATAATTATACTATCTATTATCATGTAGTTGACGTATCTGCACATCGCAATCGTGGCTATACACATGACATCTCTCTTAAAAAAAATAGAAGGCACGGAAAACTGAAGATCACAATTCCTGATAATTCCACTGGAGGAGTGGATGATAGTGCAGCAGCGCTTTCCTCCTATATTGGCACAGTTTTTCGAGCTTATGCTCCATTTTATGTGCGCTCATGGCTAGATGTTCTGAATAAGATTAAGGAGCACATTCGAAGTCGTGTGCTGGTGAGTTTACTTTGAGAGTACATTTTTTCACCTAGATTAGTATATCATATTTTTGACTTGATTCCCTTGTTAGGATGAATTCGACCTTGACTTTGGCCGTAACGACGATTTGAGAACCGTGAATGAGTTGATGGCTACACTATTCCGACGTCACAAAGGACGATGTCATGACCACTTCAAGAAGTTTGAGACGTTGGAAGAAGCTGTGCAGTCTCCTTTTCAGCAGATGGAATTAGATGATTGGAGAAAGTGTTGTGATCTTTTCGCATCTCCAGATTATCAGGTATTTTACATTTATATCTTTTAATTATTTACATTCATATTCGCTCTATATATTATATGTATACATATTACAATTAACATTCTTAATATATTTTGTAGCACTTGAGTTCTACAAATGCATAAAATAGATCCGCTCTGACTGTCCACCATCATGCCGGTTTAAGGTCATTCCACCGTCTTGCTGAAAAAATGGTAATTAAAAACTTTTAGATTTCATTTATTTTCCTGATATTCTTTTATTTAAGTATTAACATTATATTTTTAAAATTGCTAATGTCGCTTTATTAGAAACGTGATGATCCTGAAAACTTTTCCCTCAATCATGTCTATGCTGCTGCTCACACTAATGAGCATAGTGAGTGGATGGATCCTGTCGCTGCAGATAATTATGTAAGCCGTGTTAATTTTGTTAAATAAATGATTTATGTAACATTTGAATAATTTATTTTTTATTTCTATTTCTTTTAATACGTTACTAATTATTTACGATCATTACCTTTCAAATTACAGGAAAAAATGATGGAGATGCAGTCGACTTCTAGGGAATCCTCTCCTAGTGACATAGATATATTCAAGCAAGTGCTCGGGCCGCAGTCTAGTATGGCAAGAGGTTTGGGACGATCTATCAAGCATAGATGTTCATCCTCCTCAACCTCATCGACTTCACAAATTAATAATCTTTCGGCAGATTTAGAAGCTGCACGGCGTGGGAATCAGTATATGAGGTCGAGACAGCAAGAGTTAGAGTCTCTCTTAGAACGACAGTCTCATTTAGAGACGCATTTGCAGAACCAACAGAGAGATCAGGAGAAAAGAATACGCAGTGAAGTGCAAGAGCAAGTGCAACGGGAGATGATGGTGCAAATGGAGCCTGTTATGTCATTGCAACAGAATCGCGGTGGGCGAGGAAAAAAGAAGAAATAAATTTGTCTTTTGTAGTGGTGGCTAGTTTTAATATCTAATTTTAAAATTTTATAAGACATTGTTAGTTTTTAATTGATGGTATATAATATGATGAAATAAGTAATATGTTTTTAAATTTTATGAAATTAGTATATCTGATCTATATGTTCGAACATTGGTTCACATTCGAACCAACGCTCGAACGTGAATACATAGTGTATCGTAACATTCGAACGTAGGCCTCTACGTTCGAACGTGCGGACCCTCAAACGAATAAAACGTTCGAATGAGTCAACGATTAACGTTCCAAGAAACCTTCGAATGTACTACTTGCATTCGAACGCTCCTTCATTTACATTCGAAATACCGTCCGAGCGTTAACGCTTACGTTTGAAGATTAGTCCGTTTACGTTCGAACGGAATTTTGAACGTTTATTCTAATTAACGTTCGGACGCATAAACGTTCGAATGTAAATATGATACGTTTGAACTATATTCAACGAACGTTAACTTCTCTCATTCGAACGCCAATCGGTCGGGTTACCGTTCGAACGTTTATTTTGACGTCCGAACGTGACTTTTTGTGACAGTTCTCAACCGTCACAAAAAATAGAACGTTTGAACGTTCTACCAAACGGAACACCTCCAACTGTCACTAAAATTTTTTTTTGTGACGGTTGAACAGTAAAACGTCACCAATTGTTTTCTGTGACGCACTTTAGGTGACGGTCGTGGTGACGTTACCAAATATCTTTAGTGATGGTTTCTCATTTTTTTGTGATAGCTTTCTCTATCATAAAAGACACATTCTGTTGTAGTGTTTAGTAGGTGGTAAAGTTTGAATTAGTGGCCGGGGGTGGTTTTAGAAATCTTTTAGCCTTGCAACCGGGATTTTATTTTCAAAGTCGACGCTTGACTAACTATTATGTCCCTTTAGTGGGTCCCATATGTTCGATTAGATCCTATTTTCAGGTGCTCTAATTGAGAAGATCGATGGGCATGCATGCAGTACATGACTGTACTAACTCGTTTACAAGCTGCATGCCTAACCTTGATGATCTTTGTACAATATTTCTGCCCAATATTAGCGAATCTCGAATATGTCTGTATTTTTTCCCCATTCGATATTGTACAACTTCGCTAGGGAATTGAAACACTTAAATTACCATGTCGTGGATATTCAAATGCATGATGCTTATTTACAAACTAACCATTTGAAGATAAGGTTCACAACTTCCAGTAGCTGAAAACAACACTTGATCAAAGACATTATCAGTACATGATCACATGCATTTCTGCTGCTTACATTGATCATTAATCTACCCAAAAATCATAACCAGCATCATTGCAAACATCAGAATACATTGGCTCTTGGTGGCACCTCGCAGTAGTTGGAGCCATAAATCCAGGGTCTGTTTCAGGCATGAATATGTCCTGGAATGAAAAATATGGCAGCTCCCATATACTTTGGATTATTTCAGATGCGTTGGACAAACTAAAATTGATCTCGTCCTGATCTATCATGTATTGGTTTCTAACATCTTCTACTGGAGGATCAGTACTGCTTGAAGAAGAGGCAATATCATTTGTAGACATATAGATTTGTAGTGACGTCGGGATACCTTTAATGCCATCCATGTTTGGCACTTTTGGTGAATCGCTAATTCGTAGGAGATCTTGATTCCCAGAAGAATCATTCTTGTTAGCTTCAACTTCCTCGGATGTTCCCACCAATTCTGATATAGTTGTTGATGACAAATTGTTCTTACTGCGCTTTTTCAGGTGGGCGTGCCAGTAATTTTTTATTTCATTGTCAGTTCTTCCTGGAAGCTTGGCAGCAATTGCAGACCATCTGAAATAAATTGAAGACGGTAAGGCCGACATTATATATCAAGTACTGCTGCAATTTAGAAGAGCCAGATTTTTCTTGCTTCAGAATATCATCAACATTAGGGTTTAACTGAAGTCTGAAAGCTTTCGCTTTTCCATCTTCTAGAAGCCATATATATATGTTGTAGTTTATCCATGTGATGTCATTCGTTAGAATTTAAGAAATGCTAATTCGATTGGAAAGTTAATTGTTCATTTTAACTTCAAACTGATTCTAAAAGCCTTCCAGACTTCAATCACCATTTGCAAATTATAATGCACTTTAGACATTCACCTAATTCTGCATGTAATATCAATCATGATGAGAGTTTGAGTGTCAATTCCTTTAAAAAGACTCACACGACCTTCGATATGAATGAGCATTGTAGGTTTGAGCTCCAAAAAACCAAAGAATTAAAAAGAAAAGAACTTTGTTATATATATATATAGATATATATAGAATTAATATATAGCGACGAATGCATGATTTAAAGAACATTGTGTATAGTTTCCATATAGAATCTGTACTGAATGTACTTACCGGTTCCCCAGCAGTTCATGCCACTTAAGTATAGTTTCTTGGTCTTCTTGGCTGAAGTTCCCCCGCTTAATGTCAGGCCTAAGGTAATTCATCCATCGGAGCCTACAACTTTTTCCGGATCGCGTCAAACCTAAAATAAAAGAAAGTGTTCAAGAAAAAAATGTAAATAATTAAAACTAAATCATTCTATAAACTGATTTAAATTTTTAAAATAAGTGATGATTTTACATTATATTAGAACAAAAGTCCGAAATTCAAATTTTGACTCTTCGCTTAAATTGTTTAACTAAATATTGCACATATTAGGCCATTTATTAAGAGAGAGTTTGTCTCACAAGTTAGTGAGACTGTTAAGATAAGAAATAAACAATAAAATATATACTTATTTTTATCAACTTAAACTTTTGAGACCCCGAAAGAAAAAGCAAGAAAATTTGGTAATTAATCACAGTAGGTAAAATATATTGATCACAGGCTGAACAGTACGTACGCATATTCCTACACCCAAAACAAGTTTTGCATGCAGACACCCCGAATGATAAAGCTAATTGAAATATATATAACGCTTAAGATCATCTGCTAATTAATTTCCTACCGGAAGCTTCAGGCATCTGATTCCAATTCCAAATACCGTATCGCTTAATGTAGGCTTTCAGCTTCTGGTCTTCTTCAGGACTCCATGAGGCTCTTGATCTCCCGGGCATTTTCTCATCATCCGAAGTCTTCAGCATCATCATCATCTCTAAGTACTGCTCAGATGTTTCAACATGCAGAGACCTTAAGACCATATAAATAGTTACGAATATTAATTGCTTGGTAGTGTCATAGGTTTGATGAGTCAAGAACGTGTTTGAAAATTTTAGCTGTTCAACTGACAACAATTTCCAACGATTAAAAAGAAAGCTTATTTTATAAGGTCCTGGAGCAGGTCTTAATATATACTTTATTTATATTCAAATGAAATTGATCATTTTTTATTTTTTGTGATGGATGGGCAAGTTGATCATATATATGTGTTTTTTATTCCGTCAACGGTCGAGAAATAATATAAGGTCAAGCCAATGGTGGACGTTGTTGTATTAGCAAATCATCAAGAGGATATTAAGTGGAAGGTGCATGGAGCTGGAAGGCACCGAAGTTCATTATTGAATAAAATTCTTTGTCTAAAAATTCTTGAGTAATCCTTAACTTGAAAAATTAGTAAATATTTTAAGGTAATATTCCAAAAGTAGAACATTAATATATATAGGATACGTACCAGTTATCGAACGGCTAATAATAAAAGTACTTGATCGTAGGACAAAGAAATCATCAATAAATGACTGTTTAATTAATTAACAAATCTTTTCATTATGAGTGGAAGGGCTTTAATACCATTATAAGGGCACTTAGGGTGCTACCATGAGATTAGGTCGTGGTGGCCCAAAGAATCACTCAACTCAAGGCTCAAACTTCTCTGGTCCAATGGGGCTCATACCAGTTAGTAAAGGAAATGAACACCCGCCCACTTATCCTGAGATGATTGAGATTTTTACTCATTCAAAGTGAGTAAATAGTCCGAATGTTCCGAAGTTCAAATTTCAAATAGTGGACAAAGCAGTTAGTCCGGATGATTCTAAGAACTTAAAAGATTTATTTAAAGAATCCAGGTACACTAATGAGATCTTTGAATAATTGGGCTCTAAGAATACTCCTATCATTACTTAAAAGCGGGGCTCGTTTGTTTTCGCAAATGAGATAAGATGAGTTGAGATTAAAATTAAAAAGTTGAATAAAGTATTGTTAGAATATATTTTTTAATATTATTTTTGTTTTGAGAATTGAAAAAGTTAAATTGTTTATTTTATTTTGTATTGGAGGTTGAGAAAGTTGTAATGATTAGATAAGATGAGATGTTTTCTGAAATAAACAAGGCATCGGAGGCATCCCGTCAACCCCCAAGCCAGCTTACTTTTTAGTTGTAGGAGATCAAGAGTGCATAGAAGTGAAACACGTCCCTAATAATGAGATATGATATTTTTAATTAAGTAACTTGAATTAAGAACAAATATCAAAGTCGATGACGATGACGATGAATGATACCCCACTTTAATGGCTAGGGATATTAAAAGAAGGAAAATGATACTCCTACGAACAATTTTATTAGACAATTTCGTCCGATAAATTATATCGTTAATTTTTTTTACGTATTTGTGTATTTATTTTTTTGAATTTTAAAATAAATATGCAAACACAAATGGTTCTAAAAAAAAAATTAACACAATCAGTACCCAATTCCGTGCCAATTAATAATGTCCGTGGCTATAGCACCGCCATTAAAAGGAATTACAAACGTTCAAGTTTCCATGGAATAATTCAGTACTGTCATGAATATGTTATATGAAAGAAATAAAGGGATGCGATATTTGACCTGTTTCAACTTTCTCAACAACGATCAGATTTCTCAACTAACTCGAGTTTATTAATTATGTCATAAGATTGTTTAATTTCAACCCTCCGTCCAAGATTTGATTGGTTAATCAATCAATGCATGTACGTGTGGACAGTTAGGTGAATGGAAGATTCACACACACACACAACACATACACACGCGCGCGCGACACACACACCCGCGCGCGTGACACGCATATATATATATATATATATATATATATAAGATTTACAATTATTTTATGCATGCCTCCTGTCTATTTGCACTGATCGATCGATCTAAAAAACTGGTAGGATTTTAGTACTACAATGAAAGAATGAAAGACATGATGAGTTTTTATTTTTATTTTTATTTTAGTAACGGACTACATTCTATTCATAATAGAGGATATATAAATTTAACTTAAAAATAAGTCAATTACAAACATTAATAGCTTCCCAACATACTTCCGTAATTGACATGATCTAGTTCAGACAGCAAATATCTAAAGACCTAAGTCTAAGAGATCTATCGTGCATAACTCTATCCACGACAGAATTAACAAAACCACATACCTTGACTAAGCAGAGTATGGAGCACCAACACTACCATAAGCACCACCAAGCGCTCAGGGGGGACCACTCCATTCAAATTAAGGTCCAAATGCCCTATTTTTTTTGCAGTTGTATTTTTCTAAGAAGTAAAGATAGGACAGGAAATAAAATACAATGGGAAACATTGCGCAAAATCAGAAAAATAGTGCACGAAGAGACCGTTGTGGCACGTGCAATACACGCGCCACTCTGGGAGGAAAATCGACGGCCGATCTTGGAAGTCTCGAGCTCACAGGCTTTAGAAGTGCCGCACGTGGCGTCAACAAAGGGTTTGTTAGGGACTCTGGTCTTGTCCCTAACACTAAGGACCACGAGCTTGTCTTGGTGAGAATAATGACCGAGTAACCTTGATAACTTGCTTGGCCTTCCACAAAGGGTTGGTGTTTGGGTGATGGAATGATGAGATGATGATGAATTTAGGTAGACTAAGTGTTTAGGGAGGGCAAATCAATGTGGGCGGCTTGAGACTTGTCCTTGAATGTGGCGCCAAGATGATGGGCTAGGGTTGGATGAGTGAGGTGAGGTAAGGCTTTCAGATGATCTAAGTGATGATTATGAGTGTTTGAAACAATGTGGATAGCTAGAAGGGTGTCCTTGGTGTTTGGGCTACTTGGATGGTAATTATGGTCGGTATAGTGAAGTGTAGCTAGGGTTTTGTGGGATGGTTAGGGTTGATTTCGAGATTGAGAAGAGTTGGCTTAGGGTTGGAGTTTAGGATGACTCTAGGGTTTGGGAATGAGGTGGAAGAGTGGGAAATTAGAGTTTTTAGTGTAAGGCAACTAGGGTTTCCAAAATGGATATGGTAGGATTAGAGTTGACTTAGTTTTTGGAAGGTTGGTTAGATTTGGATGATTTGGAAATGGATATGGAAGGTTTGCAAGATGGAGGGAATCTTGAGGGAAGAGGGGAATTCGAATTTGAACTAGGATAGTAAGTCAATAGTTGACTAGAGAGATTTTAAGAAGAGTGATTTAAGGGATTGGATGTGATTGTCAATTCCTTAAATTAAGGGATTTGAAATGAGATTTGAATTTGAATGTGAGGAAGTCAAGACTCCTAAAAGGAATCAGTTACCTTATAGGGCTTGAGGTGGGCGGCTAGGTTTTGAGGGAGGATAGACTTATAGTGGCCGAATATGGTAAGTGAAGGAATGGAAAGATGAGAGACAATTAGGGTTTAGGTTAAGTCAAGGTTTGTGAAGGATGAAAGGCAATTATGGAAATGGCTCACTTATGGAAAGTAGGGCAACACTAGTAGTCGAGAATGATAAGTGGGAATTATGGCTAGGGTTTTATGGATATCGAAGCAAGTGTTTCGGCTAGGGAAAGTTGGATGATGGGATGAATTTATGGAAAGTGGCAAACACTTTAGTAGTCAAGAATGAGGGTGTGGAAGGATCAAATGAGCAATAAAAGAATGAACACCAAGAACAAAATGATGAACACTCAAGAACAAAGTAAAATAGTTAAGACCTTGAATGAACAAAAGGTAACAAATCAACGAATGATTCCCGGATTGCACAATAGTTGAAATAAACCTCATGAATTGATAACTTGATAAAAGCAAGGACAAAAACAACTTGGATTCACGAATTGCACCAAGTTGTAAGAACAAAATAAATGAATCACACATATTCACGAATTGCAAGGTGTGATTCTCTCTTTGGGATTCACGAATTGCACCCAAAAAGATCAAGTGCCTAGCACCGATTATTGATCTCCTATACAAAATAATCCTCCTCTAGGGAATTTGCCAAAAGCTGTAAATGTAAAAACTAAGGGTCCTATTTATAAGGATTACAACTTGGAAACCTCTAATTGGTCCCTTGGAAAATAAATAATTAAAATAAAATAAACAATAAGCAATAACATAGTTGGCATGGGCCAAGTTGACCCATGGCATACATGAGCTCATGGGTGGGCTAGGCTGGCCCATGACATGGGCTATGGGCATGGCTGACATTGCTAGCAAGGTTGTTTGCATTTGGCTGAAATGGCCCAGGAATGGCCTGGCTGGCATGGCTAGTGGCTTGGCCATGGGCCACAAAGCATGAGGTCCTACCAAGGCTTCCAAGTGGTGTGTGAGAGTCACGCGCCGAACGTCTTCGAGAATGTAATGCCCGTTCTCGTAGTGAGACTTTTACAAAATAATTTTAGAAAGGACGACGGGAATTACTGTTCGATTTAAAACTTTTTGAGTCCATACCCAGGGTGCAAGACTCTACCTTATAAAATATAATGTGCTTTGAGAATAAGAGAGGTTTACAACGGAAAACATCAATTTTAACAATAAAAAGGCCTCTCATACATTTAAACACTCATGCCTAGACTTCCGTGCTCTTCCCAATAGGCCGTGTCCGTCCTGATGCATACTTCTCATTTAGTTCCTGTGGGGGAAGAGGGGCATACATAAAAACTAAAATGAGTCAATGACTTGTAAGCATTAGTTCATACAGTTAAAATATAATAACCTAGGTTTTCATTCATGCATTCATCATTCATACATACTATATGTACATGCGTACATGCATACGTGCGTTCGTTTGAAAACATCACTTGACGAAGTTTTTCTTTAAAATGGCTTTTTTTTCGTAAAACGTGTCTCCCATCAGTGCCTTCATTTCTTAAAGAATGCGATGCATTCATACATTTATATATTCTTTCTTATCACTTTCATTGGTTTGTACACATTGTTTTAGAAGGCTCTAGAAGAATATGAACGCAATACTTACATGGACTCCATGCTACTTTCATATCATGTAGTCTGTTCATGTGCGTGTCAGATGGTAACCTACATGCATACACATAACCTTAACTTCATTATTTATCTAATGCATAAGCAACTAAACTAGAAATAGAGCTACACTTCACTTGTAACACTCATTCTATCTCGTGCTCTTACGTGTCATTTACTATGCTAAAACCTTCGGGGACCACTTACGGTCACTACCTCTTCCAAACTCGACGTTCTACACGAGTACTTATCCACTAACGTGAACCCATGATTCGCCTTTGTATTAAGACACTAAGACATTAGTCTTACTTTTCCAGTTAACCACATTCCGACGCATGATTTCGACCCATGGAACCATACATCCTAATCCTAGACAATACACCCATCACTACCTACATACCACACGACTCTAAGCCAACTGTGAGGCTTAAGCACCGTGTAACTATGTTTAGGATAGATTATCCATTATATATGTTGAATCCGTCCGGCACATGTGTCTAACCAGATTACACACGTACCTTACCCCTTTATCACTTAAGACCAACATATAACACGTTGATCACCTACTTGTGTAAACAAGCACCATACTCCGATACCAATCTTCTCTTAACCCAGCTAGCATGACTTTTCATGCTACCCGTCCCTTTTGACAGTTCATTCCAACACTTAACACGACAAGACTCCGTTCACAAATGCGCCTTACGTCATGTCATATAGCTCTAGACTACTCCCAAGCTATACTGTAACACCCCATATTTTAGTATATTTTTATTGAAAGACTATTTTTATTAATTCAAAAATTTATTCTCTTGTTTTAAAATTATCGAATATTTTTAAATGGTTTATTTTATGATCTTTAAATTGTGAAAAAATTAATTTGAGATGTTTCCTTAATATTTATTATTGTTATGCATTTAAATTGTTCTTCTTTTAAATTAATTGATTGTTGGATTTAATTATTTTATTTTCATTGTATCATTACGTTTAAATTATTTTAATTGACTTGCGGTTTTAAAATATTTTCCGTTGGATCATTTTTGTGACCCAAGATGTGAGGATTGGACCTCATTTCTTTCCATTCACTTTTCTTTTTCCTCCTTTTTTTTTCTTCTTTTCTCTCTTTTCTTTTCTTCTCTCTCTTCTCTCCCGCGGAAGCTCTCCTCTCTCTCTCCCCGCGTCCGCGTCTTCCTCACCCAGCCCACCGCCGTCGCGCCGCCGTGACCGGCACTGCCCAGCCCATCGTCTTCCCTCCCTCCGGCGACCACCTCCCTTCAGTTTCAGCCTCCCTCGCGCCGCTGTTAGCCCCCACGAGCTCCTCAAAGTCGCGGCATTCCTTGAGCCGTTGCGCCACCGCCGCTCCACCTCCGGCCACCATTTCTTCACCACATCATCCTCGACCTCATAGCAACCCAATGCACCCATCCTTAGCTCCGATCCGCCACCGATGAAGCAGATCCAACTCCATTTCTGTTTTGGGTATTTTTGGCCTAAAACCGCCTCCTACGCCGCCACTCACGGCAAACCACCATCACCACTAGCTTCACCAACATCCCTAAGCCCTACCCTATCAATTTCGGGTCTTGGTTTGTCTCCGTTCAAAAATGGGTATTTGAGACCCACAGCCACAGTGCATTTTGCACTGTTCTGTTGTGGTGCCTCCACTTCTAGCACCTCCGTGATCTTTCAAAAATTATATTATAGCATTGTAAGTATTTTCTCAAAGAACTTTTGAGATTTAAATGTATTCTGCGCTAACTCATGTTTACTGTGAATTGGTTGGTTGTGCCGGACTGAGTCCGAGGAGTAAGGGGTCGGTTGGATTGGATTATGGAGTTGTTTGTGTGATTGGTTTATGATGGGAGATTTATTGGCAGTTTCGGATTTAAATATTAGTGTTTCGAGTTCGACGTTGGTTATGGTGAATATTGATGATTTTAGAAAGTCGTGATATATTTTGGAATTATGAAGGTTTTAAGTTTTGAGGAATTAAAATAGGTTATTTTAGAAGTTTAGGCTTAAATATCGAAATATGTGATTGATTGGAAACTTACAGAAGTTACTTGATTATTTTATAGGTGACGATTTATAGTCGACTCGACTTTTTGAAGAAAATTCTGAAAAAGCTAAGAATTCCAGGTAAGCGGGGTTCCTATGCTAGGTTTTATACGAATTATTGACTTTATGAAAACTTTGCATATTTTGTGATGAAATGAAAACTTGAGAAAAACCAACCTCGGTCATTTATTTGCATCACTCATGAAATCTGTACGGAAAAGAGAAAATCTTTTTCTGACATGCATTGTGTAGACATGAGCAATATTTAACATGTTTCTGAAATATGCAAAAAAGAGAATATGATATCATTGAGATATTTTTTTATGCATGTGATATGAAATGATTTGGATATGTTTTTGATCAAATGGAAAGGATATGAATATGTTTCGCACATGTTTTGATATGATATGGATATGATAAATCTTTGCCATACTTATCTGTTCTGAATCTAATTCTGAATATGGTTATGATATGATGATACTGGTTCACGTGATATGGTTGGTACCGCCATGATATGATATGATATGAGTGCACCCACTTTGGAAACAAAGTGGTCTTTTTACGTGTTCTTTCCTGTGTGCACACTTGGACTCCGAGATAGAAAAAGGGAAAGTTCACCATATGATACTGCCTGATTTGGCCACCGGGGATAGCACAACCCTACCAAGAGGGTTAAACATGGTATATGATATGATACGATATGACATGATATGATAAGATGAAGAGGTTCAGTTATATTATGCCAAAGCGATTTTGAATATGAAAATGATATTTAATATGTACAGTTGGTTTTCGAATATGAAAATAGTTTTTGAATGCCAAAAAGGTCTTTGATTATGAAACAGATCTTTGAATATGAACAGTTGGATATTGAATATGAAAATGGTCTTTGAATATGGAAAGTGTCTTTAAATATGAACAATTAATTTTTGAGTCTAAAAAGTTTGAAAAGTCACTCTGATTTTCTGATAACATGATTTTCTGATAACATGATTTTCTGATAACATGTTTCTGAGATCTGTATATAAAAATATAATGTTTTGTTTCTGCATACTGAACTTTCTGAAAAGGCTCATGCTTGCACGCTAGTATATGTTCTCTGCTTACTGAGTTGTTGATAACTCACCCCTTCTTATCTCCAATATTTTCAGATGATTTGAATATTTCAGTTGAGGATCAAGAATATAGAGCATAGGTAAGAGGAGTTAAGAATAATGGTTTAAGCATAGGGGGTTTGCATGAGTATTGAGGATTTTGTTATTCAGTAAGTTTGTTGCGTTCTGATGATATGAATTGTTAGGAGGTTGATGTTTTATTAAGACTTTGTATTGTCTTGGATTAATTATACTAGAGTATTTGATATGAATTAATGAGTAGTTTGTGAGATAGAGAAAAATTTGATTATGTACTATGTGGATGGAATGATTTTTAGCGACATGAGTTAACTCTCCGGACCCTCGGGGACGGGGTGTTACATATACTGTGACCTTGTCACATCACCTGACGTTCCACTCTGCCATTCTTACACTAAGTCCTCACCCATCACAAGCATGACTACCAGTAACCATGTCACTTTGTGACATTCCCCAGTCATGCTTCCGTTGTGCACTCCTATACTTGTTTTGTCGCTTCACACATACTCTTAGCCATAAGTCAATTACGATGACATTTGTCACCTCAGACTACAGGCCACATCACAACTATTTCGGGACACTGTTGCACAATTCCCGACACGACTCACCACACTCTATGCCCATCAACCACACAATCATCCTTATCTTTGCGACATGCCAGACGGTGTTGCTGCACCTCTTGGAGTACACTCCGCATGTAGTCTTCCCCATTCCACATTAAGCTAGGAGGGTATATTTTACATATACTCTCTTTATCCCACACTACGCCACAAGAGTACACTTTACATGCACTCTTTTCCCAATCCACCCGATGACAAGCCATCAATACAGCACAGTTCACAACACACTTCCCAACTACGCCTAACACTTCACTATACAAAATGCCCAACACTTCATTACACAGCACATCACAATACTAACAGGACAGTCCACAACCTAATCAACTAATCAACATCTAATATAAATAACGAGAAATAGAGGGTTATACCATCGATGGGATAACTCGTGCGTTGTTCGCTGACCGTCACGATTGACGACGTTGGAAGGGTTGTACGTGGCGGCTAACCCACGTACAGTGGTTGTTTAGGCGTTTGGATAGCTAAGTGTGGTCTTAGAAGGGCTTGTGGTGGCAGTGAGGGACGGTTCACTGCGTATCTAGCTGTGTACAGTGGCTGTCGACCACGTAAAGTGGCAGTTCTGGGAGGGGCTGAGCATGGAGGGGTTTGGAAGGACCTTGGCGAGGTGATGGTGGCTTCGGGGTGGCGCCACAGTGGCCTACAGCGGCGGGTCAAGCTTGGGACTGAGGGAGAGTCCTGAGGGAGTGAGAGAGCTTGGGAGTGGGGGAGGACTTGGCTGGCATGGAGGAGTTCAGGGTGGAGTCATGGTGGCCAGGGGAGGTGCCTGGTCGAGCTAAAAACGGTGTATGTGAGGGAGAGAGCCCGTGCGGTAGAGGGAGGCTATGGGCCTTGGGTCAAGTGGAGGAGGAAGGGGGAGGGAAGGGGAAGTTCATGGTGGTCATGGGTGGCCGCATACGGCGGCGCAAGGAGGCCAACTTCGGTGGTGGAGGCTCACCTGCGTGAGGGGATGCCGACGGTGGGGGCGGTGAGGCCAGGCGGTGCTGGGCTGGGCTGAGGAAGAATCTGTGAGAGGGGGAGAGGAGTACGTTGTACGCATGAGGGAAAGGGAGGAGAGAGAAAGGGAGGGAAAAGTGAGGAAGAAAGAGAGAGGGCATCAGTATTTAATCCAGATCCCTCATCTTGGGATCCTCAAAACGATCTAGCGGTGGATGAATAAAACACTGATTTAAAAATATGTAAACATTAATTTAATTAAAAGCACTAAGAAGAATTAAGGTAGAATATTATTTAGACTAAACTTTAGTTTATAAAATAACATTCCTTCATCATTAATAAAATGATGAAGTCTTATTTAATATCTTTAAAAGAATAAAATGATTTAATTTAATTAGAGTTTTAAACATAATTTAAATTCTATAATAATTTAAATAACTGAAATCATTATAATAAATAATATTAAAATGATTTCCAACAATTATAATATTTTTTGTGCTCTTCAAAAATATTATAATTGTCTTATTTAAAATCAAGTTTAATTCAATAACACTGAAAATATTTAAAACTTTGGGCGTGCCTTAGAAGTCACACTATCTTTTAAAACACGCCATCGAGGTTCGATATACATAACGAGGCTCGCAGTCGCTAGAGAGGAGGGTAGACTATTACATAATTTCTGCCCTCGAAATTTGCTAACGTCAGAAAGAAGAAGCGTACGCCAGAAGGAAAGAGCGGGGTGTTACAGAGAACTTTAACCCACACGTGTAGGCCACTCGCAGCTCCGTTTGGTGCCGTATTCAATGGTCTTGAAGATTGACGGTTGGGCAACACCATGGATGGACCTGATGAGTTTATACATAACAATACTAAGTACCAACTCCATACATACATATTACTTGATCATAATTAAGTCAAGATTAATAATTAAAGTACTTAACAAGGATACATGTTTTATCATGGAATTTAGACATGATGTCCAATAATTTCTTCATCAGTCATCATTAAGTGTTAGGCGTCTAAGAATAAGTAGAAAAGTTGAAAGATAAAAGTAAAAATATTTTTGTTTTTCATCTTAAATCTTATTATTCCAAATTACACTTACTATGCAATTCATTTTGAGTAGTTGACACTAAAAACCTCTTTAAATATACATGCCACATCAACATTAAGCGTGATTTGGAATGAATATAAGATTTAGAATGAAGAGTGACATTGGTCAAATAACAAATATGTAACATCCCGTATTTTAGTGTATTTTTATTGAATGATTATTTTTATTAATTCAAAAATTTATTCTCTTATTTTAAAATTATCGGATATTTTTAAATGTTTTATTTTATGATATTTAAATTATGAAAATTAATTTGTTATATTTTCTTAATATTTATTATTGTGATGCATTTAAATTGTTCTTTATTTTAAATTAATTGATTTTTAGATTTAATTATTTTTATCTTCATTTTATCATTACGTTTAAATTATTTTATTTAACTTACTGTTTTGAAATTATTTTCGTTGGATCATTTTTGTGAACCAAGATGTGAGGATTGTACCTCATTTCTTTCCCCTTACTTTTCTTTTTATCTTTTTCTTTGTCCTTTCTTTTCTTTCTCCCCTTTTCTTTTTTCTTTCCTTTGCTTTTCCCCCAGCGCGCGTGACAGCGTCGCCTCTCCCAGCCCACCGCCGTCTCTCCGCTGTGCGCGACACCGCCCCTCCCTTCAGCTCCCCCACCAGCCAGCGACACCACCCCACCAATCTCAACCCCTAACTCACCGTCGATAGCCCCCACGCACCACACCAAGCCACGGCGCTCTCTTCACTCCAGCACCGCCGTCGTGCCACCCTCGGCCACCATTTCTTCACCACTTCATCATCGACCTCATAGCAACCCAATGCACCGATCCTTGGCTCCGATCTACTACCGGTGAAGCACATCCATCCACAATTTCATTTTTGGCATTTTTGGCCTAAAACCGCCCTTTATGCCGCCACCCACGGCAAGCCACCACCACCACTAGCTTCACCGACATCCCTAAGCCCTACCCTATCAATTTCGGGTCTTGGTTTGTCCCCGTTGAAATGTGAGTTTTTGAGACCCACGGCCACAATGCGTTTTGCACTGTTCTGTAGCTGTGTTGCCACTTCTTGCAGTTTCGTGATCCTTCAAAAATTATATTATAGTACTGTAAGTATTTTTCCAAAGAATTATCGTGATTTAAATATATTTTTGCACAAACTCATATTATTGTGATCTGGTTGGACATGCCGGACTGAGTCCGAGGAGTTTGAAGGTCGGATGGATTGTGGACGGAGTTATTGTGTATTTGGTTTGCATTGTTGGTTGTTGGTATGGTGTTGTTCATGTACATGGCATATTGCACGCATGATCATGTTTGTAAAGGAAACTGGGTTTTCGTGTACATGCATTCATGTTCATATGTTTATTGAAAACTGGGTTTTCATGTGTTAAAGAATTTTTGGGTGCATGTGTATCACGACCTCAAGTCGAGATGAGGCATTATCTTGGTGGAGCTTATCTGGTTATTCGGGAGCGGAATATACTGAGTGACATCCCCTGGATTGTCACTGGGCAACAATGGGATCGGACGAGATGGTCTCGTGCCGACTCCGTGGCCCCTCTGCTGGTGGGGGCTAGAGGATGCTTGGCCACGAATGCGCTGGGTGCGGAACTGGGCATCGCTCGTTGCATAGTGGATGCTTGGCCACGAACGCGCTGGGCGCGGAACTGGACATCACTACGAAGCCAGGATGTGCGGATGATCCCTAGGGGAGATCATGGTGCATATGGTTAATGGATTAATGGGCTATTTTCTAGGAAAATAGCGTGTGTTGAATAAAAAGATTTTATGTGATTTTTGCGTGTGTTGAAAAATGTCTATTTTTGGAGAAAATGATATTTTTGGATATGATGCATATTTCATCATATGCATGCATGTTAGTTGCACTAATATGTTTTTATCTCATGGTTGTTTGGTTTATACTTACATGCGGTACCGTTCTATGGTAACGCAGATTTTGATGCAAAGGAGGATGAGGGTGAGCCTGAGGATTCGGATCTGCCCGAGGAGTATTCGGGATCACTCATTTTGGTTTGAGACTTGTATATATTTTATTTGGGATGACTGTATAACTTTTTAAAGATGCTTTGTTTTGAATATTTGAATTAAAATTCTGGTACTTAGTTGACTTACTTAATTTATCCGCTGCGTTGTTTATTATACACTGTTGCATGTACACACACTTGGCACTATCGTTGGGATGCGTGACCGTGTTGTTATCATCCTGACGTCACGATTCTCGTATTTTTTTGTACGTTGGAGTCGGGGCGTCACAAAATATTTACATCAGCATGGAGAAATGAAGGAGACCAAGATGACCAATTAGTTTGAACTTTGAATTGTAACCTGTAAGCTGGCAAATAGACAAAAGAAATTTTTCCTATACGAGGGATTAGGGAGAGGGGGTGTTATGTACTAGGTTATCACCATTAAAAGTATCTCATAATTTTCGATCAATCGTAGGTGTTGTGGACATGTTTTGCACCCCTGCGAACACCCTTAGTGAACTTGCACCAAAAAACCCAGAGAAGGCTTGAAGGGTATTAAACGCCTCCGATACTGAATTTAGATTGTTTATATAAGCTCTTTATGAATCTAAGACTCAAATCAACTTAACTCAAATGTGGATTTTCCCCTTCTATATATAGAGCATAGGATGGAGTGTAACACCCCGCTCATTCCTTCTTACGTATGTTCTTTCTTTCTAACATACACTTTTTCTTTCTGACGTAAGCAAATTCTAAGGATGGGATTATGCAACAGTCTGTCCTTCCCCCTAGCGATTGTGAGCTTCGTTATGCGGGTTGAACCTCGATGGCATGTTTATAAAGATACTATGTGATTTCTAAAGTTAGTTTTGTGTTTTGAAGTTATGTGTATTTTAAAAGGAATATTCCCATCGTTTTTTAACTAAGTAATATTTTAAATAACTCAATTATAATATCTTTGAAGAGCTCCAAAAATATTATAATTGTGAAGAATTATTTTATATAAATGATTCTAGTTATTTAAAATATTATGGGATTTAAATAATGTTTAAAAGTCTAATTAAATTAAATGATTTTATTCTTTATAGATATTAAATAAGATTTCATCATTTTATTAATGATGAAGGAATATTATTTTAAATAATATTTTATCTTAATTCATCTTAATGCTTTTAATTAAATTAACGTTTATGCACTTTAAATCAATGTTTGAGGTCCGTCGTTAGATCGTTGCGTAGATCCCCAGACGTTGGGTTTTAGAATAAAACCCCAGCCCCTTTCGCTTTCTCCCTCACTTTTCCCTCCTCTCTCTCTCTCTCTTCCCTCTCTCCTTCGGCTTGCACTGCACGACACTCTCTCTCACTCAATTCCTCCATCTCACAACTGGCGCCACCGTGAGCCGGTGAGTCTCACCGCCCCTTCCACCGGCACCACCTCACTCCGGCGAGTCCCCTTACACCGGTCTCCCTCTCTCACGCTCTTTCTTACTCTCTCTCGACAGTGCACAGCCTGAATGGGTTTGATATTGCTGCACCGCCATGCGCCGTCCTTCGGCGCCACCACCTCCACAGTAGCCTTCCCTCCCATCGGCCATCCTCCTCCAGCAAGCTCGGCCTCCATCTCCCTGCCGTCTGCTCCCTCGAAGTCCACCTCCCTCTTGAACGGGTTCTCCCCATCCACCACCATACACCGCCACCCATGGCGTGTGACCACCCTCTCTGGCATCCTTAGGCAACCATCGACCCATCCCAACCACCCATGGCCCCAATCTGCCACCCATGCATGCACACTCTCCCTCACTCTCTCTCACAGCATCTCTCCCTCTCACACGGCCATTCCTTTCTCCACCACTGTGAACCGCCATGCCACCACCATCGAGCCTCCACGGCTCCACCAGCAGCCTCCCTTGACCTCCCTTAGCTGAACCCTAAACCCGAACCACCACTTTATGTGGTGGGCAGCCACTACATGTGATGGACAGCCACTGCGCGTGGCTGACTGCCACTGTAACGCCTAGATCTGCCTTGTTACTCTTCTTGCCACCATCACAAGGCCACCATGAGCCCTTCCAAGACCGCACTTAGCTATCCAAACGCCCAAATAGCTACCGTACATGGGTTAGCTGCCACGTACGACCCTTCCGACATTATCGGCTGTGATGGTCAACGAGCAATGCACGGGTTATCCCGTCGATGGTATAACCTTCTATCCCTCGTTATTTACATTAAATATTAGTTGGTTGGTTAGGTTGTGGACTGTGCTATTAGTGTTGTGGAGTTCTCTATGTTGTATGGGGATGTGATGTGTTGTGTATGTGAAGTGTTGGGCATATCTGTGTAATGCGCTGTGAAGTGTTGGGCGTAGTTGGGAAGTGTGCTGTGAAGTGTTGTGGACTGTGCTATGTAGTGTGGTTGTGGAGTATGTGCTGTATTGGTGACGTGGCATGTGGAATGGGAAGAGTACACGCTGAGTGTACTCTATGTGTGGCGTAGTGTGTATAAAGAGAGTACACGCGGAGTGTACTCCATGTGATGGAGTGATGCACCATATGGCATGTACGCCATAGTGGTGATGTGGCGAAGCGTGTAAGAATGGAGTATACGTGGAGTGTACTCCACTAGGTGCAGCGACACACTGTGTGGCATGTCGTAGAGATAAGGATGGTTGTGTGGTTGATGGGCGTAGAGTGTGGTGAGTCATGTCGGGAACTGCGGAACAGTATCCCGAAATAGTTGTGATGTGGCCTGTAGTCTGAAGGTGACATGTGTCATCATAATTGACTTATGGCTGGGAGTATGGGTGAAGTAGTAGAACAAGTGTAAGAGTGCGCAGCGGAAGCATGACTAGGGAATGTCACGAAGTGACATAGTTACCAGCAGTCGTGCTTATAATAGGTGAGGAGTTAGCGTAGGAGTGTGACTCACTAAAAAATGAGTAGCACAAAGGCTATCCCAAGTGCAAGAGGATGTCGCATAATAATTAGGAATAAATTCCTATATTGTCTCCTCAGGGAAAGTTACTTAAAATCAAACTCGTTTAAAATGGTGAAAATATTCACAAAGAGAAAATAAAAATGATGATATATGCAATGAATGGAAGAGCGCAATAAAAATGAAAAATGGCATTAGTCATGGACTAGATTCATATTTTTAGATTTTTAAGTGTCGAATTGAAATATAAAAGATTAACAAATTGAAATTAACAATCGAAGAATCAACTAAACTAAAGAATCTTAATTAATCTGAAAATTAAATAATAAACTGAAATTATTTAAGTCCTAATTAACTTTAATCAATCTAATATGCAATGGAACTAAGAGATTAATAAAATTAAAGTAAGAATTAAACTAGATTAGAAAGTAATTGACAAAATACGAATTGAGAATTGAAAAGTCCCAAAATCAAGATTCTAGGGTTTATCCTTGTATTCAAATCACAAATTCTCAAAATTAATCCATAGCAATTGTAATCACTGTTCAATGAAATCTTAAAAGGGCAAGAAATATAAATAACACAAAGTAAATAAACAGAAAATAAATTGCCCAAACTTCTAAGCCAAAAATCTTTAAAATATTCCATAAACTTTAAACTGAAATTAAATAAAAAGTAGAGAGTGAAAAGAGCAAGCCAAATAGATGGAGATGGAGGTGGTAGGCAATGGAGGAGGCGACTAGAGCGGCAATTGGACCTCGGAAAAGTTCTTCAAATGTGTGGCACTACTCTCCAAAAGTATCTAATTTTGTGCTAATGATATCCTTAAATATGGTAGGAAAGAAACCCTAATGTCTTCATATTCCCGCACACAAAATCGCTTAAATTTTTAGACTCAACTTGGCAGCCACGTACGTGCTTTAGGATTTTGAATTTCGAAATTCTTATTAGAGACAACTTTGTAGCCCTTTAAGATTGCTTTCCAACTCATCAAGAATACTATCAATCCGATATTTGAGCAGAAAGTTATGATTAAAATACTAAAGTATGTTCATTCTGTCTCCTAATGCGTTTTGGACTCTGATCCGAATTACTCTCAAACCCCATCATTATCCTTATTTGAAGAGTCCTACACTCGTTGAAAGTTCTTAGGTTATTCCAACGTCTTGCCCACTTGAAAGTCCCTTGAATTTGAAATTAGAAATAAAATAAAATAAGAATAATAGAATATCAAAAATATGTTGTGCATGTGAATGAACATTGTCCAATTAAATCACAAGTTATAAAATTAAGCATAAATCATGCTATTAACTAATTTAAATCACAACTAGGATTTATTCATCTTAACCACTTTTTCATGTAAAACCAATAATAATGTAATGAGATAAATAAAATATATTAGTTCTAAATGTATAAAATATGCAATAACTCAGCTAAATGACACCCCCAACTAGTGTTTTGCTAATCATTGAGCAAAATAGTGAAAATTAATTGAGATGAATATTGAATAAAGATTGAAATCCAAACAGAAACAATCATACACAATTCTGAATTCTCACAAAAGTGACACGTTACTACTCAACCCCCAAGAGTTATACCCACCAAGACTATCTCAACAATCTTTCACATAGAATCGAGGCAAATGTCTCAGAACTCAAATGTGTATGTGGAGCTAAACTGGTTTTGTGTTCCTCATTACCAGCATGATTTGTCATAGGATTTTTCAACCTTAAGATTAATCATTGCTGATTCTAACTACCTCAAAACCCAAGGGACTAGCAGTTTTCACGCCAGCACTGTTTTTAAAGGTTGAACACTTAACCCCCAAAGTCTTGGATTACTGTTTCTAGCCCTTTACTTAGGAAATCTCACTAAGCTGCCTTTATCCCTTTTTTTTTATTCTTTTCAAATCTCTTTCTTTCTTTTCATTTTTTTTTTTCTTTCTTTCTTTTTTTTCCTTTTTTTTTTTTGAAACATGGCTCGGTAGTCCTGCAGTTTACTTCTCCTGTGTTAAATCAATGAACAGTAAATAAGGAATACTACAAGCGTAAGCATGTGCAAAATGTACTTCAAAATTTACCCTTCATTCTACAAAAATCTCACCAAGTCTCATCTCAATGAGTATAGCATCCTGGTGTTTTAAGCCACACATCAACAAAATATGATGCATCAAAATCATGCTCTATGCTTAAGCTTGAAAATAAATCTTCACAAAATGATTCCACTCAACTACTCCATCAAGATGCTCAGATTTCACAAAATACCAGAAATGGAGTGTGTGTCAAATATATGTGTATCAATGCACATCACATTAAAGCAATTTTTTTTTTTTTAAATCTGTGCACACACGCTACCCCCCAACTAGTGAGAGACATTGTCCTCAATGAAACGAATAAAAAAAAGTGCACAGAAATAAGCAAGCAAAACAAAAGATCAATATGAAATATAAAATCAAAGCAAAACAACAAATAAAAACAAACAAAATGCAAGTAAAGAAAACTGTAGAGAGGGAAAAAAAATCAAAACACTTTCCTGGAATCTTGCACAAGCAAGATCTCTTCGTGTGGATCAAAGACCTTCAGAAACGGCTTTAGACGTTGTCCATTGACAGTGAAGCAATTGCCATTCTTCGGATTGACAATGTCTACCACGCTGTGAGGATGAACCTTCTTTACAATGTACGGCCCACTCCATCGGGATTTCAATTTACTAGGAAAAATATGTAAGCGGGAGTTGTAAAGAAGAACTTCCTGGCCAAGTGTAAAATGCTTTGGATGAATTTTCTGATCATGTAGAATTTTCATGCGTTCCTTCGCCAGCTGAGCATTGTCATAAGCATCTCGACGAGCTTCATCCAATTCATTGATCTGCAATTTTCTCAACCCTAAAGTTTCATCAAGTGACATGTTAACATGCTTTATAGCTCAAAGAGCTCGATGCTGAATATCAACAGGTAAATGACAAGCTTTACCATAAACTAATCGATAAGGGGACATCCCTAGATTTGTTTTAAAAGCTGTCCTATAAGCCCACAAAGCATCAAGAAGCTTAATTGACCAATCTTTTCTATTAGGATTGTTAGTTTTCCCTAAAATAATTTTTATATCTCTGTTTGCCAATTCTGCTTGCCCATTTGTTTGAGGGTGATAATAGGTAGAAACTCGGTGTGTGATACCATATTTCTTCAAGAGTGTAGAAAATGGTTTGTTGTAAAAATGAGAACCCTCATCACTAATGATAACTTTGGGCATGCCAAAGCGAGCAAACAGAGATTGTAAAAATTTTAGAACAACACGATGGTCATTTGTTTTGAAGCGACAGCTTCCACCCATTTTGAAACATAATCCACAACTAATAAAATATATGTATTTCCAAAGGAAACTAGAAAAGGTCCCATGAAGTCTATTCCCCAACAATAAAAAATTTCTAAGGTAAGAATAGGGGAAAGAGGCATCATGTCTCTTTTGCTAATGGATCCCAATTTTTTACAAGGTGCGCTGAAGAGCACTATGAGAGAGAGAGAGAGAGAGACCATTGGATGCTGTCAAATGAGAAACAAGGAGCAGAAGGATGAAGTTTTGAAACAGAGAACTTACGGGGAGGAAGAGACGCAACTGTTGGAGCACTGAAGGAGGCCTCTCAAAGGTATAAATGATGAATGGTGGTTCTGAGTAAGATGGAGGAGCAAATCAGACATGCGTGAGTAGTTATGTGGTACTTAATGCTTTTCTGTAGTTGAAAAATACAGAGGGGGAATGAATAAATAGGAGAAACCATCTTGAACGTGTCCCATGCACTTTAGGAAGTTTGCTAGAGGAAGACTCGGTCTGATCGCCAAAAATAGAGGGATAATGAAACACCTCATATTTTAGTGTATTTTCACTGCAGGATTAAGTTTTATAATTCAAAATTTATTCTCTTATTTTATAATTATCGGATATTTTAAATGGGTTATTTTATGATCTTTAAATTGTGAAAATTAAATTGTTATGTTTTTTTTAATATTTATTTATAGTTATATATTTAAATTATTCTTCTTTTAAATTAATTGATTGTGGGATTTAATTATTTTATTTTCATTGTATTATTACGTTTAAATTATTTTAATTGATTTGCTGTTTTAAAATCATTTTTGTTGGATCATTTTCTGTAACCCAAGATGTGAGGATTGGACCTCATTTCTTTCCCTTCAATTTTCTTTTTCTCCTTTTCTTTTCTTTCTTTTCTTTTTCTCCCCAGTTTCTTTTCTCTCCCGCGTGACTCACACTCTCTCTCTCTCCATCCAATTTTGTCTTCTGCCCAGCCCGCCGCCGTGAGCCGCCGGTGACTGACACCGCCCCCACCGTCCAACACCCCACAGGCCGGCGACCATTCCCCGTAAATCTGAGCTCCTCCATCGCCGGCGTTCTCCTCCACGCACAGCTTGAAGCCGCGGCCTTCTCCTCCTTCGCGCGCAGCCGTCGCGCCACCTCCGTCCACCATCTCTTCATCACTTCATCCCCGACCTCTTAGCAACCCAATTGGACCCAATCCCGGCTCCGATCCGTCACCAGTGAAGCACAATCAAGCTCATCTTCGTTTCATATTTTTTGGCCTTAAAACCACCCTTTGTACTGCCGCCCACGGCAAACCACCACCACCATTGGCTTCACTGATCTCTCTAGGCCCTACCCTATCAATTTCGAGTCTTAGTTTGTCTCCGTTGAAAAGTGAGTTTTGAGACCCACGACCATAGTGTATTTTACACTGTTACGTTGCCGAGCCGCCACTTTTTGCAGTTTCGTGATCCTTCGAAAATTATTATATAGCACTGTAAGTATTTTTCCAAAGAACTTTCGTGATTTAAATGTATTTTTGCACTAACACATATTATTGTGAACTGGTTGGTTATGTCGGACTGAGTCCGAGGAGTTCGGAGGTCGGATCGATTGCGGACGGAGTTGATTGTATGTTTGGTTTGTGATTGGATTGTGTTGACATTGTTGGTTGTTGGATATTGGTGTCGTGTTTTACTCACTGCATTTGCACGCATGTTCATGTTTGTAACTGAAAACTGGATTTTCGCATGAATGCATACATGTTCATGTGTTTATTTAAAAACTGGGTTTTCATGTGAGAAATGATTTTTGGGTGTGTTTGAAACAACTGGATTGACTGGTTTGAGAAAAAGGAAAGGGAACTGTAGGGATGGTGGTAGAGTCCTGCTTGCGATTCCCACCTACGGTGCACGCGGTAGGGATGGTGGTAAGCAAGGATGGTGGTTGTGTCCCGCCTGTGATTCCCGCCTACGGTGCACGCGGTAGGGATGGTGGTAAGAAGGGACGGAAGTAGAGTCCCGCCTGCGATTTCCCCCTACAATGTCTGATAAATGGTTTGTTTTGTGTGAATCATTTTCTGGAAAAATGACAGACTATGTTTTTGGGCCAAAATGAGATTTTGGCGTGTGTTGGAAATAATCATTTTTGGGAAAAAATGATATTTTATGGATAAGTGGATTTTGTCGTATGAATGCATGTTGGTTGCGTTAATATGTTTTTATCCCGAGAGTTCTTTGGTTTATACTTACCTGTGGTACCATTTTAAGGTATCGAAGATTTTGATGCAGACGAGGATGACGAGCCTTAACTTGGTTCCGTTGGTGGAGTGATCTGGGATTGCTCCTGTTTATCGAGTTTCGTTTTTATCAATTTATGTGTTGCCTTTGTAATATATTTGGGATGACTGTATAACTCTTTAAAGGTAATTTGTTTTGAATATTTGTATTTAAATTTCTGGTACTTAGATGACTTATTTATATTATCCGCTGCGATTTTTATTGTACACTCTTGAGTGTTGCACATACTTGAGCACATTTCATTGGGATGCGTGACCCGTGTTGTCATCATCTTGACGTCACGATTCCCTTGTTTTTGTACGAGGGAGTCGGGGCGTCACAGGTGGTATCAAAGCAGTTCGGCTCTGGGTAAACCCTCATGTCCCTTAGGTGAAGTACTAAAAAATTTTAAAATCGTGATTTGAAATTATTTTGGTGGGAGTATATTATTTTAATTGTTTTATTTATTTTATTGTACGTTAATTGTTTGTTTATTTATCTTATTTTTGTTATTTTAGTTTATTTAGTTATTTTATTATATGGCACGCAATTTTACTTGTTTCAATTATTTTCTTGTGTACTATTTCATTTGTTTTATTCCTTTTGTCTTATGATATTTTATTTTGTTGGTTTTATTTATTTTATTTTATGTGATATTGTTGTATTTTAATTTATTTTACTATAATTATATTTTAGTTTATTTTAAGCTGATAGTGGGGTTAAGGGTTACGCTATGGCAGGAAAATGGTACGACCTAGAAGGCAAGCTAATGAGCCCGAGGATGAATTACCGAGGGGTGATGGAAATTATGCCATGGCGAGGGCGTTGAATAGGATGATGTAGTTTCTTCAGCAGAATTTTCGTCCACAGCAAGGATAGCAGAATAGGGTGGTGCAAGTCGGGTGCACCTATGAGCGTTTCTTGGCACATAGGACTCCTGCCTTCACGGGCGAAGAAGATCCACTTCGAGCTGGGAGGTGGATTGAAGACCTCGAGAGGACATTCGAAGTCTGTGGTTGTACAGAGGCCCAGAAGGTGTTGTATGGGAGTTACCTGTTGCAAGGCGAAGCAGCTAATTGGTGGAAGACTAAGCGGGAACTCCTAGAGATGGAGTTGGGATCTTTGGCGGCTGTGTCTTGGCAGCGCTTCAAGAAAGAGTTCGACAATTGCTTCTTCCCTGTTTTTGCAAGACGGCAAAAGGCTCGGGAATTCAATAACTTGGTCCAAGGGATTATGACTGTCGAGCAATATGCCAGAAAATTTATAGAGCTTGGGCGATTTGCGTCTCATCTGATAGCCATCGAAGAGTTGCGGGCCGAATGTTTTCAGGAAGGGTTATGCTCTCAGATCCGCAGACAAGTTGCATGCCTGCAAATCCAGAATTTCTAAAGGTTGGTTGAGGTGGCCTGTATTGCTGAGCGAGAGCGAGGTGCTGTGGTAGGCTCCCCTCCGAGTAAGAAGCGACTGAACGTTGATGGTGAAGGGAGCAGCTCCGGGTCGCCGCAGAAGTTTGTGTAGAGGATCGGGTCTCGATCACAGGTAGCCTCTGGTGTACGTATTGGGGGAGCTCCAGTTTGTGACAGATGTAATAGAGCTCACGAGGGCGAGTGCCGTCAGGGTTGGAACCAGTGCTTTGAGTGCGGTCAGACGGGACACTTTTCTCGTGAGTGTCCTAATCGGACCCAAGTGAATCAGGGTGGTCATTGCGGTGGTAGAGGTAATCAGAGGCAATTAGGTCAGGCTCGGATGTACGCGTTGACTCCTGGTAGTGTTGACGACGAGGTTCCAGAGACTCAGGACGCTGGAGTTATGGCAGGTATGGGTCTAATATGATCTTTCGTAATGGATGCCTTGTGTGGTTTATTCTTGGGTTTTGGGAAAAGTTATGCAAGCCGTACCCATACTCGTTGGGTGTTGGAGGTCGTCTGATTTTTCTTAAGCGTGTTCTGGTTGTGTCTTGTATCCTGCTTTAGCGTGATGTTTGGCTCTACAAATTTCGAGAACGAAATTTTATTTTAAGGGAGGAGGATATAACACCCCGTATTTTAGTGTATTTTCACTGAAGGATTATTTTTTATAATTCAAAATTTATTCTCTTATTTTATAATTATTAGATATTTTAAATGGGTTATTTTATGATCTTTAAATTGTGAAAATTAAATTGTTATGTTTTTTTTATATTTATTTATTGTTATACATTTAAATTGTTCTTCTTTTAAATTAATTGACTGTGGGATTTAATTATTTTATTTTCATTGTATCATTATGTTTAAATTATTTTAATTGATTTGCTGTTTTAAAATCATTTTCGTTGGATCATTTTCTGTGACCCAAGATGTGAGGATTAGACCTCATTTCTTTCCCTTCATTTTTCTTTTTCTCCTTTTTTTTCTTTCTTTTCTTTTTCTCCCCAGTTTTTTTTCTCTCCCGCGAGACACACTCTCTCTCTCTCTCTCTCCGTCCGATTTTGTCTTCCGCCCAGCCCGCCGCCGTGAGCCGCCGGTGGCCGACACCACCCCCACCGTCCAACTCCCTACCGGCCGGCGACCCTTCCTCGTAAATCTCAGCTCCTCCATCGCCGGCGTTCTCCTCCACGCACGGCTTGAAGCCACGGCCTTCTCTTCCTTCGCGCGCCGCCGTCGCGCCACCTCCGGCCACCATCTCTTCACCACTTCATTCCCGACCTCTTGGCAACCCAATGGACCCAACCCCAGCTCCGATCCGTCACCGGTGAAGCACAACCAAGCTCATCTCCGTTTCAGACTTTTTGACCTTAAAACCACCCATTGCGCCGCCGCCCACGGCAAACCACCACCACCATTGGCTTCACCGACCTCTCTAGGCCCTACCCTATCAATTTCGGGTCTTAGTTTGTCTCCGTTGAAAAGTGGGTTTTTGAGACCCACGGCCACAGTGTATTTTACACTGTTACGTTGCCGAGCCACCACTTCTTGCAGTTTCGTGATCCTTCAAAAATTATTATATAGCACTGTAAGTATTTTTCCAAAGAACTTTCGTGATTTAAATGTATTTTTGCACTAACACATATTATTGTGAACTGGTTGGTTATGCCGGATTGAGTCCGAGGAGTTCGGAGGTTGGATAGATTGCGGACGGAGTTGATTGTATGTTTGGTTTGTGATTGGATTGTGTTGACATTGTTGGTTATTGGATATTGGTGTCGTGTTTTATTCACTGCATTTGCACGCATGTTCATGTTTGTAACTGAAAACTGGGTTTTCGCATGATTGCATACATGTTCATGTGTTTATTTGAAAACTGGGTTTTCATGTGAGAAATGATTTTTGGGTGTGTTTGAAACAACTGGATTGACTGGTTTGAGAAAAAGGAAAGGGAATTGTAGGGATGGTGGTAAGCAGGGATGGTGGTAGTGTCCCGCCTGCGATTCCCACCTATGGTGCACGCGGTAGGGATGGTGGTAAGCAGGGATGGTGGTTGTGTCCCACCTGTGATTCCTGCCAACGGTGCACGCGGTAGGGATGGTGGTAAGCGGGGACGGAGGTAGAGTCCCGCCTGCGATTCCCGCCTACAGTGTCAGATAAATGGTTTGTTTTGTGTGAATCATTTTCTGGGAAAATGACAAACTATGTTTTTGGGCCAAAATGAGATTTTTGCGTGTGTTGAAAATAATCATTTTTGGAAAAAAATGATATTTTATGGATAAGTGGATTTTATCGTATGAATGCATGTTGGTTGCATTAATATGTTTGTATCTCGAGAGTTGTTTGGTTTATACTTACCTGTGGTACCATTTTATGGTACCGCAGATTTTGATGCAGACGAGGATGACGAGCCTTAGCTTGGTTCCGTTGGTGGAGTGATCTGGGATTGCTCCTGTTTATCGAGTTTCATTTTTATCAATTTATGTGTTGCCTTTGTAATATATTTGGGATGACTGTATAACTCTTTAAAGGTAATTTGTTTTGAATAATTGTATTTAAATTTCTGGTACTTAGATGACTTATTTATATTATCCGCTGCGATTTTTATTGTACACTCTTGCATGTTGCACACACTTGAGCACATTTTGTTAGGATGCGTGACCTGTGTTGTCATCATCTTGACGTCACGATTCCCTTGTTTTTGTATGAGGGAGTCGGGGCGTCACAGATAATGAAGGGGTGATGTGAAGTGTAGAGATGTTTAATTGAAATGGGTTTCGGAGTAGATAAAATTGTCTAGGAAAATCTGGTAAATCACTAGAGATTCAGTCCACATCTGATAAAACTTAATACAGACTTTGTGTTTTAAAAAATCATAATAATAATCAATAAATAAAACCTTAATATTGATAATAATAATAATAATAATAATAATAACTAAATGATTTATTTATAAACCCCAAACATAAGTTTAGTATGTTACAAGACTGGTTGTGAATTTTTGATGTGGCTGAGGGCCTTGTTGAGTGTTGGGATTAAATGGTAGTTGGTTGTGAATCTGTGTGGTGACCGAGGGCCCATGAAGCATTAGGAATGAAACATGTAGTTTGTTGTGATGTTGGGATTGGTTTGCTATTAAATAATGTGTTTTATTTTATTACATGTTTTACGTTGTTGCTATGTCATTCAATAATCTAATTGTTGCATGTTTGACTGCTTTATATTTGTCACTTGCCATTAACATTTCTATTGAAAAGTTGGTAGTTTTGTGCTAAAAGATCTTGTGAGTGTGTGTGTCACGACCCTAAGCCGAGATGAGGTATGATCTCGGTGGTGATTCTTTGGTCACTTGGGAGCGCATAAAATTGAATGACACCCCCTGGGTTGTTATCGGGAAATGATAGGCTCGGGCAAGATGGTAACGGTGCCAGGTTGACTACATTGCATCTCTGCTGGCGAAGACTAGAAGATGTCTAGTCAAGCATGTGCCGGGCGCGGAGCTAGGCATTGCTTGTTATGAAGTCACATGTATGGTTGTTACCTGTGGTGTAACGAAAGGAGCCAGAGTGTGCGGATGGTCAATAGAAGAGATCATGGTGCATACTTTAATCAAATGGTTATTTTCAAAATAAAAATGTGATTATTTCTTTTTTTTGGTGTCTTGTGTGATAAATGGGTATACACGTGTTTGGAAAATTGCAAATATTATAATTCTTTGAAATCTCTTGTTTTGCATAATTTCATATTTTTCCACTTGCTTGTATTTTGAGTGTTAGTTTTAGTTTCACTTATTGAGATTTTTCAGAATCTCACTGGAGTGTCCCCACCTACAGTTCTGCTCCACGGAACCGTAGACTCTGATGCAAATAATGGGTACAAGTATAGAGATCCGACTCCGTCAGAGGAGTGAAAATTGGGGTCTTTCCCCTTTTTGTATAATGTGATATTATTTGGCTTGGTTTAATTTGTATGACTGTAGTGTTTTTATTGTGAAGTTTGGACGAATTGTGGCTTATGGACATTAACTTGGTGATGTAATTTTAAATTTTCTAGTATTGTTAGAATTAATGACTGCTTTATTTATTTTGTCGCTGCGAAATAACTGCACACTCTTGTATTGCATATATGCACAAACCTTGCAGTCACAATGCGCTAGGGGTGTTTGACCTAAGTGGCCAGCATCCAGGCGTCACGACTTCTGCCAAAACATAAGTGGGGGTCAAGGGCGCCACATCGACAGCGAATCTGACTCTGACTATGACTTTGAACCTGACTCTGATATTATACATATGTTATAAAAATATATATATTTATCTATATATTGATCATATATATTAGTATAGCTATATGGTTATATAACTACAATTTGTAGAGTTAAATTCAATAGCATACTAGTATGAGCTAATTATTATAAAATAATATACTTATACCATAATATAAATAAACTTATAATAGTTTAGTATAGTTAAACATCATAGTATTACTACCATACATAATCAAATATATAAATAAGTTAGACATTAGTAATGAAATAAATCTAGTATAATAAATTTATAACACATAATACTAATTTACTAAAATATAATAACATGTAATTAGACATGTTATACTAAAAAGCTAATAAGATTGAAAAAGGTGATATTGTTATGGCAGCTAGTAAGATTGAAAATGAAGTGGCTAACCCTGAAACCATTGAATTGCTAGCTAAATTTAGAGGTCTTCAACTCTATGGTAATATGGACATTAAAAAGCTAATAGTTGAAAGTGATTGTTTGATGATGGTAAAGGTTCTTCAAGAAGAACATGAATCTGATGCAATGTTAGGGAACCTGCTGAATGAAACCAAAAGGGCCTACTGCTATTTGAAGAATGTCACATTCAACATGTATGCCGACTAGGAAATGACGTAGCACATAGGCTAGCCAGATATGCTTGGAATGTTGAACAATTAGTGATGCGGTGAGATTGTATTCCCAACTTTGTGCCTTGATAAACCTTTGTAATATTTCTTATTAATGATAATTCGGTTTTACGTCAAAAAAAAAAAAAAAAATAGAGCAAAACCTAAAACTTAACAATTCCATATAAAGACTAGACGAAGAAGATGGTAAGGACCTAATTTTACAACATTTTAATGTCTTTCATACACCTTTCCCTAATTTGCTCCCTTATTAATTACTTCCAGGTCTTTATATAAGAGTGTGCTCTCCTTTAATTTGACTATGGATCATATTTAAGGGCCTTTAGTTTAGTAGGTGGTAAAGTTTGAATTAATGGCTGGGGGTGGTTTTAGAAATCTTTTAGCCTTGCATATGCTAATAATTAGATATGACCTAATTCGAGTGTAACAGGGATTTTATTTTCAAAGTCGACTTGTCTAACAATTCTGTCCCTTTAGTGGGTGCATGCTATATGTTCGATTAGATCTTATTTTCAGGTGCTCTAATTGAGAAGATCGATGGGCATGCATGCGGTACATGACCGTACTAACTCGTTTACAAGCTGCATGCTTAACCTTGATGATCTTTGTACAAACTTTCTGCCCAATATTGGCGCATCTCGAATATGTCTGTATTTTTTTCCCCATTCGATGTTGTACTCGAGCAACTTCACTAGGGAATTGAAACACTTAAATTACCATGTCGTGGATATTCAAATGCATGATGCTTATTTACAAACTAACCATTTGAAGATAAGGTTCACAACTTCCACTAGCTCAAAACAACATTTGATCAAAGACACTATCAGTACATGATCACATGCATTTCTGTTGCTTACATTGATCATTAATCGACCCAAAAATCATAGCCAGCATCATAGCAAACATCTGAATTCATTGGCTCCTGGCGGCACCTCGCAGTATATAGTTGGAGCCATAAATCCAGGGTCTGTTTCAGGCATGAATATGTCCTGGAATGAAAAATATGGCAGCTCCCATATACTTTGGATTATTTCAGATGCGTTGGACGAACTAAAATTGATCTCGTCCTGATCTATCATGTATTGGTTTATAACATCTTCAACTGGTGGATCAGTACTGCTTGAAGAATAGACAATATCATTAGTAGACATATAGATTTGTAGTGACGTCGGGATACCTTTAATGCCATCCATGTTTGGCACTTTTGGGGAGTCGCTAATTAGTAGGAGATCTTGATTCCCAGAAGAATCATTCTTGTTAGCTTCAACTTCCTCGGAAGTTCCCTCCAATTCTGATATAGTTGTTGATGAAGAATTGTTCTTACTGCGCTTTTTCAGGTGGGCGTGCCAGTAATTTTTTATTTCATTGTCAGTTCTTCCTGGAAGCTTGGCAGCAATTGCAGACCATCTGAAATAAATTGAAGATAGTAAGGCCGACATTATATATCAAGTACTGCTGCAATTTAGAAGAGCCAGATTTTTCTTTCTTCACAATATCATCAACATTAGGGTTTAACTGAAGTCTGAAAGCTTTCGCTTTTCCATCTTCTAGAAGCCATATATGTTGTAGTTTAACCAAGTGATGTCAATCGTGAGAATTTAAGAAATGCTAATTCGATTGGAAAATTAATTGTTCATGTTGACTTCAAACTGATTCTAAAAGCCTTCGAGACTTCAATCACCACTTGCAAATTATAATGCACTTTAGACATTCACGTAATTCTGCATGTAATTTCAATCATGATGAGAGTTTGAGTGTCAATTCCTTTGAAAAGCCTCACACGACCTTCGATATGAATGAGCATTGTAGGTTTGAGCTCCAAAAAACAAAGAACTAAAAAGAAAAAAGAACTTTGTTATATATATATATATATATATATAGAATTAATATATAGCGACGTGTGCATGATTTAAAGAACATTGTGTATAGTTTCCATATAGAATTTGTAATGAATGTACTTACCGGTTCCCCAGCAGTTCATGCCACTTAAGTATAGTTTCTTGGTCTTCTTGGCTGAAGTTCCCCCGCTTAATGTCAGGCCTAAGGTAATTCCTCCATCGGAGCCTGCAACTTTTTCCGGATCGTGTCAAACCTAAAATAAAAGAAAGTGCATGTTAAAGATAAAAATAAAAATAATTCAATCTATTTCTTATTACCAGTTTACCTATGGGATAAGTGGTAATTTTACAGGATATTAGAATAAAAGTCCTGAGTTCGAATATTGATCCTATACTTCAACTGTTTAATTAAATTTTTCACATTTTAAGGTCACTAAGAGTGAGAAGCAAGAAAATTAGGTAATGAATTAAAGTATCTTTAATGTATTCATGACAGGCTTGTGCATGTAAGGACACCCCGAATGATAAAGCTGCTAATAGAAATATATATAACTTTTAAGATCATCTGCTAATTTCCTACCGGCAGCTCCAGGCATCTTATTCCAGTTACAAATGCCGTATCGCTTAATGTAGGCTTTCAGCTTTTGGTCTTCTTCAGGACACCATGAGGTTCTTGATCTCCCGGGCATTTTTTCACCATCTGAAGTCTTCATCATCAATATCTTCTAAGTATTGCGCTTTATATATTGGGATTACTTGCAGAGACCTCAAAAGTACGCTATAATTAAATAGTTACGACTATTGCTTGGTAGTCATGTAGTTCCATGAGTCAAAAACGTGTCGTGACAATGATTTCCAAAGAAAAGGAAGAAACCTTTTTTTTTTAAGGTCCTGGAGCAGGTGATCTTAATACAGCTTATATATTCAACTGCAATTAATCATTTTTTCTCACCTTTTTTTTTTTTTTTTTTTTTTTTTTTTTTTTTTTTTTAACTTTTCGTGGTGGGCAAGTTCATATATGTGTGTGTCATGTATGTGTGTTCTATTCCGTCAAAGAGCAGACAATTAATATAAGGTCAAGCCAATCCTCGTAGTTGTTGTATTAACGAATTAATCAAGAGGATATTAAGTGGAAGGTGCAGGGTTTATTAATAAACTTGGGACGGGATTGCTACGAACGTCGCTACTGGCTCTTCTATAAATAAAAAAAATAAAAAATAAAAAAATAAAAAAGTGGAAGATGCATATATGCTGGAGGATGGCACCTAACTTCATTATTGAATGGAAATTAATGTATGTCCAAAAATACAGTAACCATTGGACTTGAAAAATTCGTAAATTTTTTATTTAAGGTAATTAATATTCCAAAAATATAATCAAGACACCTACGTACCAGTTATATACTGATTGTGGGACAAAAAAAGAAATCATGATCGATCCATAAATAATGACAGTTTAATTAATTAACAAATCTCTTCAGATATATATATATATATATATAAATATAATATTAATAATTAGCTAGAAGGTAAAATTTCATGTATGACGATCGAACAGCATATATTATATACAACTTCAAGAATATATTATATATATACCTAGCTAAAATTAAAATTGATCGATCGTGACGATAAATATGATGAAAGTCGATGACTATCGATGATTAATGATACCCCATGCATGACTTCACTAGGGATATAATTAAAAGAATTACAAGTATAGAATTCGTACACGTGAGGAATTCAGAAAAGGCGGCCAGGATGAGATATTTGACCTGTTTCAGCATATATAATAATATCATGCGAATCAAATACATGCATGCATACAGTATACCAACGGATTAATTTTTCATTAATTAATTCAAGTTTATTATGTCATAAGATCAATATTGCTTCAACCCTCCCAAGATTTGAAATTGCTTAGTCAATTAATGTATCTACGTGTGGACAATTAGGTGAATGAAAGATCGATTCATATATATAAATAGCCGGTAACCACTCATAACGTGGCCCCGTCCCAAGTTTATTAAAATGTTCTCACTTATAGTAGAGGAATACCGTCATTACAGATCAAGCCATTGGGAGATGACAAACCCTCCCAAGTACCACACCAACGCAAACAATAAAACAACGACCAATCCTTAATAAACTTGGCTCATCATATCTATTGTGTTGTCTCTAATCCTTAATTTACTTCATAATTTCTTCATCTTATTCAATTTCTATTTTTGTTGGCGCCACCCGGTTGTAAAGAATCACAATGATTGTTTCTATAAGACTTGTTTTGCTAAGAAAAGCATTTAGGCCATGAGTGGGTAGATGGTTGACCTCAGGATATGTGTTATGAAATGCAATAGAGATATGATTGACGATAGGATTAGTGAGTGTTGAGTTTAGTTTTAGTTGATTTCATGATAAATTAAATATTTAGATCTAATTTGTCTATTAGCTCTAGATCTAATATGCCCCCTGATATCATTAATGAGGATATATAATATAAATCAAAGTATTAACACCATCAGAGATGCCTCTTCCTAGAGTTGTGTAAAAAATAGGTAAACTGTAATCTCCACTCCTTTCTTCTTACGTAAACTTCTCTTTTCTTACGTAAGGCTCCTACTTTCTGACGTAACCAAATTCCGATGACGGAATTATCCAACAGTCTGCCATTCTTTCTAGGGACTGCGAGCATCTTCATGTGTGCCGAACCCTGACGACGTGTCTCTCGAGATATTAGGTAACTTCTAAGGCACGCCCAGTGTTTTAAATGTACTGGAAAATATTTATATGAGGTATTTCCAGTATCGTTGAGTTAAACTTGTTTTTAAATGAGACAATTATAATATTTTGAAGAGCTCCAAAATATTATAATTGTCAGAGATCATTTTAATATTAATTATTAAAATGATTCCAGTTATTTGAAATATTATGGGATTTAAATTATGTTGAAAGCTTTAATTAAATTAAATGGTTTCATCCTTTTAAATATATTAAATAAGACTTCATCATTTTATTAATGATGAAGAAATATTATTTTATAAACTAAAGTTAGTTTAAAATAATATTTACCTTAATTCCTCTAAATGCTTTTAATTAAATTAACGTTTACGCATTTTCAAATCAGTATTTTAATTCCCCATCGTTAGATCGTTGCATAGACCCCAAGACGTAGGGACTGGGATAAATACCCAGACCCCTCTCTCTTTCTCCCTCACTTTCCCCCAGCCCTCTCTCTCTCATCCCTCTCTCCTTTGGCGTACGTATACGTAACCCCTACGCCCGAAGCTTCTCCCTCACAGCCCGGTGCCGCCGTGCGCCGGTGACCGTCACCTCCACCACCAACGGCTTGCTCCCACTTCGGCGAGCCTCCCCGTGGCAATCTCTCCCTCTCACGCTCTCTCCTCTCCCTTGGAAGTGCAAGGCCCGAACGGGCTTGATGGCCACTGCGCCGCCGTGCGCCGCCCAATGGCTCCATCGCTACCACGGCGACCTCCCCTTCCCCCGGCCATCATCTTCCGCTGAAGACAGCCCCTGTTGTGCAACCCTCCCTCCTCCCTAACGGCAAGTAGCCGAAATGGGTCTTTAACCCATTTCCCCATTGTGCATCGCCGTGCGCGGCACCCATAGCCACCAAGTGCCTCCCTTGGCCACCATGGCTCCTCCCCGAGCTCCTCCAAGTCAGCCAAGCTCTCCACCTCCCTCAAGCCTCTCACTCACGCACGACCTCCCTCTCTCTCTAACGCATGGCTTTGCACTCCTCCATCGCCATGCACCGCCACCCACGGTGGGTAACCACCGTCATCAGCCTCCTCAGGCCACCACCAAACCAACGCAACCACCCACGGCCCCGATCTGTCACCCATGCACGCACACTCTCTCTCACTCTCCCACGGCTTCTCCTCCATCGTGCGGCCAGATCCGCCGCCGTGAGCCACCGTGGTGCCACCTCGACGCCACCACGAGATCCACTGCACCTCCCTTAAACGAGCCTAGGATCAAACCACCACTTTATGTGGTGGGTAATCACTGCACGTGATGGACAGTCACTGCACGTGACTGACCGCCACTGTACACGGCTAGATCCGCCGTGTTACGCTCCTTGCCACCATCACAAGGCCTTCACGAGCCATTCCAAGACCACACTTAGCTATCCAAACGCCCAAACGGTTCCCGTACGTCCTTTCCGTCGTCATCGACCGTGACGGCCAAAAAGCAACGCACGGGTCATCCCGTCGATGGTATAACCCTATATCTCTCGTTATTTATGTTAGATATTGATTAGTTGACTAGGTTGTGAACTGTGTTGTTAGTATAGGGGAATGACTGTGTAGTATGGAGATGTGCTGTGTAGCGAAGTGATGGGCGTTTTATGATGTGTTGTGTTGTGAAGTGTTAGGCATTCTATGTAGTGAAGTGTTAGGCTTATCTGTGTAGTGCGCTGTGAAGTGTGGAGTGTAGTTAGGAATTGTGCTGTGCAGTGTTGTGGACTGTGCGGTGTAGTGTGGCTGCGAACTATGTGTTGTATTGGTATCGTGGCATGTGGAGTGGGAACAGTACACGCTGAGTGTACTTTGTGTGTGGCGTAGTGTGACATAAAGAGAGTGTATGTAGAATATACTCTCCTGGTGTATTGTGGAATGGGTAATGTACTCTGTATGGCGTGGTGTGTGAATGGAGTATACGTGAAGTGTACTCCATGTGGTGGAGTGACGCACCATATGGCGGGTATGCCATCATGGTGATGTGGCGTAACGGGTGTAAATAGAGTACATGTGAAGTGTACTCTATGTGGTGGAGAGATGCACCATATGGCAAGTATGCCATAACGATGATGGGTCATAGCGTGTATGAATGGAGTATACGAGGAGTGTACTCCATGTGGTGGAGGGATGCATCATATGGTGGGTATGCCATATTGATGATAGGTTGTAGCGTAACGTGTGTGAAGAGAGTATACGTGGAGTGTACTCTATGTGGTAGAGTGATGTACCGTATGGCGGATATGCCATAATAGTGATGGGTCGTAGTGTGTATGAAGGGAGTACACGAGAAGTGTACTCCATGTGGTGGAGTGATGCATCGTATGGCGGGTATGCCATATTGATGATAGGTTGTAGCGTGTGGAAAGGGAGTACACGCGGAGTGTACTCTATGTGGTGGAGTGATGCATCGTATGGCGGGTATGCCATATTGATAATAGGTTGTAGCGGGTATGAAGGGAGTACATGTGGAATGTACTCTATGTAATGGAGTGACGCACTATACGGCGGGTATGCCGTAATGGTGATGTAGCGTAACGTGTGTGAAGAGATTATACGTGGAGTGTACTCTATGTGGTAGAGTGATACATCATATGGCGGGTATGCTATATTAATGATAGGTTGTAGCCTGTGGAAAAGGAGTATACGTGGAGTGTACTCCACGAGGTAACGACACTCCGTGTGACGTGTCGCAGAGATAAGGATGGTTGTGCAGTTGATGGACGTAGAACGTGGTGAATAGTGTAAGGAATTGTAGAACAATGTCCCGAAGTAGTTATGGTGCAGCCTGTACTCTGAGGTGACAAGTGTCACCATAATGGACTTATGGCTAGCAGTATGCGTGAAGTAGCAGAACAAGTATAAGAGTACGCAGCAGAAGCATGACTGGGCAACTTCACGAAGTGACGTGGTTCCTGACAGTCAGGCTTATGATGGGTGAAGAGTTATTGTAGAAATGATGTAACAGGAACATGACGAGATGTCACGATGTGATATGAGTACGTGAGGAACCATACTCGTGATGAGTTAAGGAGTTGATGTAAGAAATGACATAGCGGGATGTCAGGTGACGTGACAAGGTCATGGTGTAGCTTGGATATAGTCTCGAGCTATATGACGTGACATAAGGCGTAATGGTGAATGGAGCCTTGTCATGTTAAGTGTTGGGATGAACTATCAAAAAGGACGGATAGCATAAAGAGTCATGCTAGCTGGGTCCAGAGAAGGTTGGTATCGGAGTATGACCCTTGTCCCTCCGGACAGGTGATTAACGTGTCATATGTTGATCTTAGGTGATAAAGGGTGTAAGGTACATGTGTAATCTGGTTAGACACATGTGCCGGAGGGATTCACCATATGTAATGGGTAATCTGTCATGAGCAAAGTTACGCAGTGCTTAAGCCTCAGAGTTGGCTTAGAGCCTTGTGGCTTGTATGGATGAGAATGAGGATTTAGTATGGGCTAAGGTGCATGAAGGTAGTGACGAGTGTATTGTCTAGGAATTGGGATGCATGATTCCGACTGACGGAATCATGCGTCGGAATGTGGTTAACGAGAAGAATAAGACGAATGTCTTAATGTCTTAATCCTAAGGTGAATTATGGGTTCATCTTAGTGAATGAACACATTCACTCGATGTGGAACGTCGAGTTTGGAAGAGATAATGACCGTAAGTGGTCTCCGAAGGTTTTAACATAGTAAAGGGCACGTAAGTGCACAGGATAGAAGGAGAGTGTTTCAAGTATAGTGTAGTTCTATTTCTAGTTCAGTTACTTATGTACTAGATAGAAAATGTCGTTAAGGGTATGTATGCATGTAGGTTGCCAGCTGACACGCGCATGAATGGACTGCATGGTATGAAAGTAGCATGGAGTCTAGGTAAGTATTACGTTCATGCCCTTCTAGAGTTTTCTAGAAATTACACGAAACGAAAACGAAACGCTTTTCTCTTTAAGAAAATGCTTACGAAAGAAGATGCTATGCTTTCAAATGTATATGTACGTATGGCCCTTCCATGAAAGCCCCTTTTTATGCACCCAAAGTTATTAATTGTATGCATGCGAATGGATGACTATACGGCATATCTATTATACGTATTTTTTAACAAAATGAACTGATGTAAATGCACAAAAGACGAGCTTGAGCCAACACCTTCATGGATCCTACGAACCGACGCTGTCGCGAGCGCCACGAGGTGATGCTCGTGGACGCCACGAAGGCTGATGTTCAAGGTGATGCTTACAGATGCCGTGAAAGGCGAAGTTTAAGCCGTGCTTTATGTTTTATGGACGGTACGAACTGATGCTTTTATGAATGCCACAAGGTGATGCTTGTGGATGTCATGAAAGAGGATGTTCAAGCCCATGCTCACGAAATGATGTTTTCTCATGAAAAGAAATGTTTTCTCATGAAAGGACTGTTAAAGGAAAGAAAAAACTGAATAAAAGCTCCAGCTCTTTAGAGCTGACATGAATGAATGAAAGAATGAAAGGAAAAGAAAGCATGAAATGTATGAAAATACGTAACGGCCATATGAATGAATGAAAAGGGGTACCCAATGAATGAATGGGCAGATTGCAATGTCGGGTAGTAGTACTGGTAGTGTGCATCCGTGGCCACGGGCGGATCCATTGGTCATAGGGCCGCTAACCCTAACACACGGGGCGTAACAGTGTGTACTGGCCTATGAAAGTGAAAGAAAGAATGTATGTATGTATGTATGTATGTACGTATGCATGAATGCACTTTAAGAAATGAAGGCACTGCACTCTTGCAGAAATGAAGGCACTGAAGGGGGACACGTTTTACGAAAAGAAAGTCCCTTTTAAAAAGGAAAACCCCATCCAGTGACTTTTTCAAATGAACGCACCTATGCACGCATGCATGTATGAAATGAAGGCACTGCACTCTTGTAGCAATGAAGGCACTAACGGGTGACACGTTTTACGAAATGAAAGTCCATTTTCAAAGGAAAACCCCGTCCAGTGACATTTTCGAATGAACGCACGTATGCACGCGTGCATGTAAGTATAGTATGTACGAATGATGAATGCATGAATGGAAACCTATATTATTATATTTTAACTGCATGAAGTAATGCTTACGAGTCTTCGACTCATTTTAGTTTGTATGTCCCTCCCCCCCACAGGGAAGGAAATGAAGTACGCATCGGGACAGACATGGCCCATGGGGAAGAGCACGGAAGTCTAGGCAGGAGCATTTAAGTGTAATAGAGGTCTTTTATTAACAAAATTGATGTTCTCCGCTGTAAACCTCTTTTATTGTAAAAGCACATTTTATTTTATAAACGTAGAGTCTTGCACCCTGGGAAGAAAGCAAAAAAGTTCTAAATCGGACGGTAATTCCTGTCGTCCTTTATCAAAATATTTTACAAAAAGATCCACCACAAGGACGCGCGTTACATAAACCTTCATCATCGTGCTTAACAAAATTTCGAATGGTTTCCTTTGCATCATTTGGTAGATGCTTGCGGTCTATTTGCTTCAAGCTCATCAACATGCCGGACCACAACTGGGCAAGAACCCTCCATTCTACCTAAAACTCGTTCCCACCAATGTTGAAGCATACCAGAAAAATTTGTACTTAATAAATCAACAGTCTCAATTTGACTAAGACTATTGTTATTAACATAAGCATTTGCAAACATGGACATTTTATTCATTGTATTGATAATTTCTTGTTCAGATAATCCATCAATATTCCATTCATAAAGTTTGTCAAAAGAAACAGAAAACTTTGTTTGAAAAAATCTTTCTTCAAACTGTAAATCAGGTGGACCTAGTGTGGCGCCCTCGATCCCCACGTGTTATTTTTATAAAGTTCGTGACACCGGGATGATGACCACACGGATCACGCACCCCAACGACCAGTGCTCAAAGTGTGTATAACATGCAATAAATGTACACAATAATATTCGCAGCGGAGAAAATAAAAGGTTTTTCTTTATTAAGTACCAGAATTGTTCAAAAAGTAGTAAAATAACTTTACAAGAATTTTACAGTCTTCCAACAGATAATTTAAAGAAAACAAATAACATAAGGGAAACAAATCCCAAAACGTTGAACAACATATCAGCAACTTAAGCTTCTGGCGGAGCCAGTCCTTCAGGTTCATTCTCGGGCTCTGCGTCAAACTCTACGGCACCATAAAACGGAACTGTAGGGTAAAACACCACAATGAGATTATGACATCTCAGCAAGTAATTAACCAAAACAACATCCAAGAGATTTAACACACATTTATATAAACATACATCCCCATACGGACAGAATAACAACCAACTTTCAATTTTCCAAAAATACCCTTCTTATACTCACACAAAAAATCCTATTTTTTGGTCCCGATTAGAATTATTACAAAATTACGCATGCACCACAGTCTCCCCTATGGACCGTCCGCACACCCTGGCTCTCTTCGTCACATCACGGGTAACATCCGTGCATGAAACTTCGTAATGAGCGATGCCCAGTTCCGTGCCCAGCGCGTACATGGCCAAGCATCCTCTAATCTCGCTAGCCAAAAGGTCACGGAATCGGTACGAGAGCGTTACCGTCTCGTCCGTTTCCGTCGTCGCCTTGCAACAACTCAGGGGATGTCACGTCAGTTTGTTACGCTCCCGAACGACCAGAGGAGCTCCACCGAGATAATACCCCATCTCGGCTTGGGGTCGTGATACACACGCACCCACATATTCAGTCACCAATGCAAACAGACCACGTGACATCACAACACATTTTAATAAAAACCACAAATATACAGTTCAATCATTTAATTGGAATATACAATTAAAATAATTCATTTATAAAAATAATCTTTTATTTACAATTTCACCATTTCACAATACACGTCAAACCCCATCCTCCAAACCGGCCCAAGGCCCAATTCCAATAATTACAATAGTTACAACCCAACGCTTTAACGGCCCATGGCCCAAATCCAACAAATCATTACAATCAACAGTTACATCAGAAATGACAATTTACAAAATACAATTACAACAACTTTATTAATAAAACTGGAATATTACATACACACGAAGTTAGGAAATCAGAAAGATCAAGCGAATGAGTGTTTGCTCAAGGTGGCAGCTCAGCGGCGGTAACAGTGTCAAAAGGCCTCTCAACTCACAGGTTGGGTCAATTTACAAGCGGATGAAAATTCAACTCACTACAACCCAACAATTTCTCCAAGAAACCGAGTGATATTTCCCAAGTTTAGAATTGAATAGAGCTAGGCAGAACAACACAAGTTCACAGGTTCACTAACAAATATACAGAACAAAATCTCAAACACCAAGAAATGCGATTAACTTAAGCGAGAGAGAAGATGAGGATTTTCGGAACATTTCATTTGCTGAAACCGTGGCCTTTAAATAGGCCAAGAGTAGCGGTTTGAATCGCCGTGTGTCGCACGGGTAGAAGAAGAGAAAACAGCCGTGGAGGAGACGTGTGATGGTGCATGATGCAGTAAACACCGCAGCTCGACACGGAGAAAGCCATGGAAGAAGGAGGTGGTGGCTGCGTGGAGCAATGGATTGACAGCAAGCTTTCGAAAATCACTAGCCGAACGACACGAAGCTGAAGTATGGGAGGAGGAGGTGGCGGCTTGCGACTGAAAAACATGACTAAGCTCCGAATGGCGTCGGCAGCTACTGCGTGGAGGAAGAAGCTCGAAGGAAGAAGAAGATTGCAGAAGAAACTAGAAGAAAAGAAGAAGAAAGGAGGAAGAAAATCAACACAGTGCAAGGAAGGAAAGTGATGAAGCCCTAGCTTATCCTTGACCAAAACGGCGCCGTTTGAGTAAAATGAGGGGCTGGGTTTTAAACCGCACGGGCTGGGCCAAAACCGAATGGGCTGGGTTCACACGACATGGGTTTTATTCACACGGGTTGAGTCAACATGCACACGGGTTGGGCTGGGTTTTGCTTCACTCGGGCTGGCTTAAAACAAAACATAAGGTTGGGCTACCACCAACTCACACACCCACGCCCCAACCAGAAACACACACACAACCCAAAAAAATAAATAAAACACTACAAATAAAATTACACAAAAATAAACATACCAAAATAAATTACAATAACAAATAAATAAATAACACAATTAAAAATAATTAAAACCCATGAAAATAGGGATCTCACACCTGGTCTGGGATACCAATTCTTCGTTAGACTCATTGGGTTGGTCCTTTTTGAAAAAATTCTTTTAATCTCAAGTTTCTCCAAATCAATATCTTGAAAATTCTTTTAACGTAAAACAAGGTCCTTATCAGAAGAATCAGTATTAGATGATTCTTCTATAGAAAAATAAGAAACAATTTCCTTATTATTGCTATTTAAAGCATTGGTAAAAGATTGTTCTTTCTTTAAATCAGCAATTATTTGATTAATTTTATCAAGAATGTTACTAAAAGAATTTAAAACAAACATTATTCTGACAAACATGACTAGTGTTGAGCTCATACTTGATCTTTATCTGAAACCCATTAGCCGTGAATAATCTTTCAGTATATTTTTCATAATACTTACTAGGTATTATTCCTTTCTGAATACACTTTATATTTGACAGCAAATTCATATTCATGACAGACAATAATAGTAACTTTAGAAAACTACTTGAGAGAAATAGTATGATAGATCAAGTAAATTTGATTTTGTTCAGAAGGAGAAGGTTTTTATTCCTTTTGACATAAATCTGAATCATTTATTTGTTCATCATTATCAGAAAGAATATATTGATCAAACTGTTTATCAATTTTTAAACATAATAACTCTTATTTAAAAGAATTATTTTCAGATTTGAGACTGTTAATCTCAGTTTTAAGTTCAACAATTTCTTTTTTAATAAAAAAAAAACTTCACATTATAACTCAATAGTAGAAATTTCTTTAGGTTTTTTCTTTTCAAATCTTCCCAAAGTTTCTTGAAAAGTAGTTTTTGATTTAGAAGTTTCAGGTTCTTGGCAAACCATCGTCTTCTTGAACTAATGAAAATATTCTTCTTTGAGTTCAGGATTAGTAAATTGACTAATCAAGGTTAACAAAAGATTTTCTTGTTTTTCAACTTTAGTTAAGACATTGATTTTTTACCCAAAGGTTTGCAACAAGAATCATTACACCCAAGCTATCATCAATGTAAACAATAGTGAAATGGGTGAATGAATTGAAAATATCATTCATAATGTTTTGGAATTCACTAGGAGTATTTTTCAGTTCAAAAGGCATTATATTCCACTCATAATGTCCAAATGGGATAGTAAACGTAGTCTGATATCTATCTAACTCACTAATCTAGATTTGCAAAAATCCTGATTTCAGGTCAAACTTGGAGAACACTACAACATTACTAAGCCTATGAATCAAGTCATTCTTATTGGAGATAGGATACCTATGCACTTAAAATAGATTGCCGTCTGGCAAAAATATGCCTTGATGCAATGTTTTCACTTTTTCTAAAACATATTTAGCACTTTTATAATCAATATGTAATAAAAAATTTTTGTTTAATAAATCACTTTGAAACTTAGAAATACATAGTATGGTGGATAATATCTCTTTCTTAGTAGTACTATAGTTAAGCTATGCAGTATTCCAGACTCCAGAATGGAAGCGAATAATTTATTCAGATGAGTCCAGTGAAACAATTTGTTTCAAAATTCCATTATAACCAATGTCAGAGGCATCTATTTTAACAATTTTAAAGGAACCAGAGGTAGGAATACCAAGACACGGAAGAGTTTTAACATGTGTATTGATCTGTTTAATAAGATTAGTATGAATTTCAATCCAAGGGTGAGGGTTGGAATGCAGTTGCTCAAAGAGTGGATGACATTGTTTTCTCATATCCTTGTAGAATTCTGCAACATAGTTGAGAGAACCAAGGAATCTCTATGACTGGGTGGTTGCTCCTATTCATCATAGACATATTACTGTGATTAATAGAGATTTTGAAATTGATTTAATTGCTTTATTTAATTAATATAGTTCTGCTAAAAATAGTGATAAGAGAAAATCTTATCATGCTACTTTTTCTGATTTTGAAAAATCACATGTTAAAAGGAAATGGAAAGAAAAAAATGAATGCCTTACAAAAGCATATACCTTTCTTTGATTTCCTCAAAAATTATTATGTTTCTAAGCTTAGTTTAAATATTGTTAAAACCAATTTGTGAAGGAAGAAAGAAAGTGCAGCTACGATCAGAATGGTGATTTGTTAGTCCAATATTGGTTTGTAAAGTGGTGGGACAGATTTCCCCACACACAAGATGTTATTGACAATGCTGCTCGAGACTTTCCTCAGACTGCTCCAGACCATAAGAGTATTGAGGAATTTTTGCCTGTCAAATAGATCACTCTACCAGAATATCCAAACACTCAAGCCACTACTTTTGCTAAAACTGCCACTTCTGTTAAATCTAATAAATCCAGCAAATCTTCCAAATCCAAGGAAAAGATGAATCTGATCCAAGGATTAACAAAAAATTATTTGATTCAACTACTACAAAAGCAATTGCAGAATAATGATAAAACTGATAAGAATAATTCTAATACTGAGTTAGAAGCATCCTCTGAAACTTCAGTTACTGATCCCTACAATAATATATTTGGACATGATTCGGAAGGCACTCCAAAACTATCTAATGATTGATCCGTCGGCAAAAACCAACAAAATACTTAGAAGCACAAATGATTACCATCCATGAAAAACCGATTGCTCACCTGCTTTCTGAGAAGATTCTTTTTGCTACTTGTACTGTTGTACTGTTTGCTTTGTTAAATGCTCCTGCTTCACCTATAAAAGGGGAACCTCACATCAGGGGAAGAACAACTTCTTCTTCCATTAGCAGCTACTTCTCCTCTCTCCCTTTCATACTACGCCTTTAAGTTTGTTAAGAAACTTGTTTTGTAAGTTGTTTCAGTATGAAAAAACTTTATTTCTCTTACTAAGTACTTTTATTTATTTTTCATTTATCATTATTACCAGTTATCTGGTCTTACATTATTTTTATTTTCACTACCTCCAGTCATTTGGTCCTTGCTTTCAATATATCATTAATTCCAGATATCTAGTTTAGAACTAATAAATCCACAATAATGATATATATATGTTAATGAGGATCCTCAGAGCCTGTAATATAGATCTACTATATATAATACGTGGGGATAGCTGTGAAAAGTGAATTTGTCGTCCTCCGTGTGTGATCCATTTTTTGTGTGTTTTGTCTTTTCTGTCCTTTTATTTTGGTGTTTTGTTTCCGTTTAAGTGAGGGCATTTTGCTCTTTGGGTGCAGCTGTGTCAGAGGGGGGGGTAGCTTTAGGTTTTTTCCTCTAAGTCTTTTTATTTCCTTTTCATCTTCTCTCTCTGTCATTTACTTCTCCTCCGCATCTTCTCTGCATCTTCTCTCTACGAAAGAAAACTACTTTCTCTCTTTGTCTTCTCTTTTCTCTGTGTGTTTTATCTTCTCTGGGTGTCTCTTCAGGTTTGTTTTGTGCAGCTTTGGATTTTTTATTTCATGCCATTGGTTTTGAGATTTTACATGGGTATGTTGGCTTTCTGTAACACTCGGGTCCAGCACCAAGCTCAGGCTAAGCTGGCTTTCCATAATTTTTTTTAGGTTAATATTATGGGAGGCCCATTTGAGATTTATAGAATAATTTTGCTTGAGGTTGATTGTGAACTTTTATTGAAGTTGATGATTAAGTTAAAACTCATTTATTATTTAAGGATCCAAACCGATGAGTACTATGGCCCCATCTATTTATGAACTCCAAGCCCATGAAAGACTTCAATTCAAACACACTATATTACAACTCTAGAGTTATCTTCTATGGCACCCACGACCCCCATGTAAGGAGACACGTGAATCGAGACACCGAGATGATGACAACAGGGTCACACATCCCAACTTTAGTGCCAAGTGTGTGTACATTTAACAGTGTACAAAAACAACGCAGCGGATAATTAATACAACTAAGTACCAGAATTGTTAATACAATTTAAATAGTCAGTAAAAATGTTTAAAAATTATACATTCATCCAAAATAAATATTTTACAAGTCTCAAACCAAAACGAGTGATCCCAGATCACTCCTCGGGCGGAGCCAAATCCTCAGGCTCACCCTCAGCCTCATCTGCATTGAAATCTGCGTTACCACAAAATGGTACCGCAGGTAAGTATAACCCAAATAACTACGAGATAAAAATACATTAATGCTACCAACATGCATGCATATGATGAGATATGCATTAAATCCAAAACAAACTATTTTTCCCGAAAATAGATATTTTCCACACACGCCAAAATCCAATTTTGGCCTAAAAAGAATACTCCTTCATTTTCCGAGAAAATGACCCAAATCAATAAAATCTCATTTTCCCAGAAAATGAATCACATAAAAACCTTTTAATCAACACACGCTATTTTTCCAGAAAATAGCTCATTATTCCATTAACCAATGCACCATGATCTCCCCTAGAGATCATCCGCACGTCCTGGCTTCGTAGCGATGCTCAGTTCCGCGCCCAGCGCGTTCATGGCCAAGCACGCACTACGCAACGAGCGATGCCCAGTTCCGCGCCCAGCGCGTACGTGGACAAGCATCCTCTAGCCCCCACCAGCAGAGGGGCCACGGAGTCGGCACGAGACCATCTCGTCCGATCCCATCGTCGCCCAGCGACAATCCATGGGACGTCACTCAGTATATTCCGCTCCCGAGTGACCAGAGGAGCTCCACCGAGATAATACCCCATCTCGGCTTGGGGTCGTGATACACACGCACCCAAAATCCTTTAACACATGAAAACTCAGTTTTTATGAAATACATGAACATGAATGCATGTACATGAAAATCCAGTTTCCTTTACAAACATGATCATGCGTGCAATATGCCATGTACATGAACAACACCACAACAACCATCAATTCACAATACCAACCAAACACACAACTCTGTCCATAATCCGTCCGACGCCCGAATTCCTTGGACTCAGTCTGGCATGTCCAAGCAGATCACAATAATATGGGTTAGTGCAAAAATATATTTAAATCACAATAGTTATTTGAAAAAGTACTTATAGTGCTATATAATAATTTCCGAATGATCACGGAGCTACAAAAGGTGGTGGCACAGCAACGTAACAGTGTAAAATACACTATGGCCGTGGGTCTCAAATACCCACTTTTGAATGGGGACAAACTAAGACCCAAAATTGATAGGGTAGAGCCTAGAGAGGTCGATGAAGCCAATGGTGGTGGTGGTTTGCCGTGGGTGGCAGCGCAAAGGGTGGTTTTAAGGCCAAAATGTCTGAAACGGAGATGGGCTTGGTTGTGCTTCACCGGTGACGGATCGGAGCTGGGGTTGGGTCCATTGGGTTGCCAAGAGGTCGGGATGAAGTGGTGAAGAGATGGTAGCCGGAGGTGGCGCGACGGCGGTGCGCGAAGGAAGAGAAGGTTGCGGCTGGGTGTTGTGCGTGGAGGCTATCGGCGGCGAGATAGGGGCTGGGATTTGGGAGGTGAGGTCGCCGGCCGATGAGGAGGTGAACGGAAGGGGCGGTGTCGGTCACGGGCGGCTCACGGCGGCGGGCTGGGTGGAGGAGAAATCGGACGGGAGAGAGGGAGAGGGGTGGGTCGCGGGGGGGGGGGGGGGAAGCTGGGGGGAGGAAAGGAAAAAAAAGAAAGGAAAGAAAAGAAAAAGGGAAAAAGAAAAATGAAGGGAAAGAAATGAGGTCCAATCCCCACATCATGGATCACAAAAAATGATCCAACGAAAATGATTTTAAAACAGCATCTCCATTAAAATAATTTAAACGTAATGATACAATGAAAATAAAATAATTAAATCTCACAATGAATTAATTTAAAAAGAAGAACAATTTAAATGTACAACAATAAATAAATATTAAGAAAACATAACAATTTAATTTTCACAATTTAAAGATCAGAAAATAACCCATTTAAAATATCCGATAATTTTAAAACAAGAGAATAAATTTTTGAACAAATAAAAATAATCCTTCAGTGAAAATACACTAAAATACGGGGTGTTACATTCTCCCCCCTTAAGAAAAATTTCGTCCTCGAAATTTGTAAGGCCATACATTATGCTAAAACAGGATACATGATACAACTAGAACACGCTTGGGATAACATACGATCACCAAAGCGTAAGTAATGCTCTCTCAAGTCAGCTTCTCTCTCCAAGAGAAATCCTGAGCCAACGGATCGCCCCGTGACACCTTCACCAAAGGTATTGCCTTAGACCTTAACCTTTGCTCTTTCCAATCCACAATCTGAGTCGGGGCAACTTCATAAGAAAGATTAGGCCGAAGTTTAATGCGTTCAGAGTTGACAAAACGCGGCTCTAGCTGTCCAAAACTCTTCTTCAAAGACGACACATGGAACACATCATGGACATCCCCAAAATAATCTAGCAGGGCAACTCTATAAGCAACTAGCCCAACTTTCTCTATAATCTGGAAAGGACCAACATACATCGGACTAAGCTTTCCCTTCTGCCAAAGCGCTTAACCCCTATCATCGGAGAGACATTAAGGTACCCAATCACCTATCTCAAAATGATAGTCTCTTCTCCTTGTATCTGCATAACTCTTTTGCAACTTTGGGCTTCTGCCATTTTAGTCCTTATAAATTGAACTTGATCCATCATTTCTTTGAATTATCTCAGGCCCAATCAATTTACTTTCGCCAACTTCATCCAACACAACGGTGATCTACACTTCCACCCATACAAAGCTTCATACGTGGCCATTTGAATAGAGGAATGAAAACTGTTATTATAAGCAAACTCAATTAGCGGCAGGTGATTCTCCCAACTCCCTTGAAATTCCATAACATAAGACCGCAACATATTCTCAAGAGTCTGAATAGTACGCTCTGCCTCGACGTCCTGTCTGTGGGTGATATGCAGTACTAAACTTCAACTTAGTGCCTAAAGCTGCCTGCAAACTCTTTCAAAAATGGGACATGAACCGCGGGTCCCAATCTGACACGATACTCTTGGGCACTCCGTGCAAACGCACTATCTCCTTAACATACAACCGAGTCAACTTACCCAAAGAGTCAGTGTTATTAATAGGCAGGAAATGGGCACTTTTTGGTCAACCGATCAACTATCACCCAAACTAAGTTCTTTCCACTAGGGTCCTCGCAAACCCACAACAAAATCCATAAAATATCATTCCACTTCCACTCAGGAATAGGGAGAGGTTGAAGTTTACCAACAGGTCTTTGATGCTTAGCCTTAACTTGATGGCACATAGCACATTTCTCAAAAAAAATATGGCGATATCCAACATACTCGTATTAGTCCTCCAGTGGCACATCACGACCAGTATTCCTAGATGACTATACTAACCAAAATATTATTTTCCACAAGAACCTTAATACAATATCCAGAAAATTCCAATGATCAATAGCTCCATACAATAATCCATACTAACCTCAATCAGCTCCTATGCTTCAACTTCTAAACCTCCATTGAATTCTACATTTGTAACCTAATGGCCACTTCCAAGGTTAACCATCAATAACAAATTGCACAACTAAAAGATTAATCTTCAACTACAAGCATCATCTAAAAATTCAAGTCACCACTAATTCCTCAAGATCAGCACAAAATTTGAACTCCTAACTACAACCACAAATATCACGCTTCGGCTGCACACTCTGATAATTCGCCACATACATAAAATTTTATGTCCTCATAAAAAACTAGCACCATCGAATACAAGGTGGCTCCATACCTACTAACCAGAAAACTCTTATCACCTTTTGGTAGAAAATACTCTTTTCCCCAAAACCAGGAGTTATCACTCATATTCCTCAATTAACTCCTGCTGCCTTGATCAAAATCAATATTCCGCAAAATACATCCATGATCATAGACAGAAAACTAACCTCAGCATCCCAAATTAAAAATAAGCAACCTCAACCCAAAATACATCCATCTCATCTACAATAAGGAGAATACTTTAAAAGATTCGATTCCAATCCGACCAACCAAAAAGAGCACCTATAAACTTCTACCCAAAAATCTAAACCCAAAAACTCATCACCGACATTCAGAATAACATCTAATCTAGCGGTGACTAAACTCATTACGAATCATCATGACTTCACCAAAACATTAACAAAACCTCCTTCGTAACTCGCCCAACTACTTCTAGTCCTATAAGCAAGTATTAGCACGACTAGCTCATTCAATAACACATTACTATTAAACCTCAAGGCAAGCCCTACTGCTCAAATCATCAATCCACCAAAAGTCAATGCAAATCACCCAAGGATTCTAATACTTGATAACTCACTTACTTGATCATATTATTCATCGCTAATGCCTAAACTTCAACTTCCAAGATCTTATCATACACCAAACATGACGACCCATCAATCTCTCTTCAAGTTAAATAACAATGTCCTTAATTCAACCAACTGGATGCTCAATCTCCAAAGAAAGTATAACCTCAAAATTTAAATTCCTAGGTAACCTCAAGTCACAATTAATTCCTATAGATAATCACAATAATTATTGTCAACCGTCATTCCATTGAGTAATCCGTTTCGACTATACACTCCGATTGACTCACCAAAAACTCCAAACCAAAATCTCTTGAATTTAATACTATTGTATTTATTCATCTTCAACACCTACCCAAGACACTTCTTCCAAACCAAAAATGAGACAAGGACCCCTGTACTCTCCGAAATGCATACACACTCACCACTACTACGCATCGATCTCATGCACACTTAGCCAGAACCAATAATCCTCCAAATGTGCAAGTGATCTATCACTACTATTTCCATCATCTGGGCTTATATCCTCGAAATCAACAAGAATCATTTCCTATGTCCGCACCATCTATTATTCCTTAAAATTGATATGGATTAAATTCTCAACCTGTCACTAACCTCGAGCTAAAAACAATCATTATCTGAACTAGATCAACATCTTCAATCCTCGAAAAATACACAAACTAGATCATTACCTCCCATCTCCAAAGAAGTTCTTCCTAAAAAAAATTCTCATATCAGTAACTCAACTCAGATCAGTCCTAATTTAATGGTTACCAACTAATCAATTGATAGAATAGACCAAGCTAGCGTACCAAGTCTACAAAACTAAGAACTCAAATCCTATTATAATTCAACCCTTCAACTCTGCAAATCTAAAACCCTAAACCAGATAAAAATCATTTCCCAAAATCTTAAAGATCCATGACCTTAAATCTAAAACATTCACATTATAAAACTTGTAAATTCTAAAACCCCAAATCTTATCAAACTGCTTATCAAAGTCGGCAAAATCGAAAACTTCTAATCTAACTAATCCATCGAATGCTTGTTGAACCTATCACCTTAAATGCAATAAACTTATTTCCTAAAAACTATAAGGCCTCAAACCTTAGGTGACCTTCTCAAAAATCTAACCTTGAAATTCGTTGAACTTACAACCTCCTATGCTATAGCCTCATGACATCTCCACGAAATATAAAACCTCAATTATCCTAAGCAATTTAAAATTATTCCCCTCCTTAGCAGCAACTTAGGTTCCTACTCCAAAGAGTTCACCCAGATCATGCCGTTCCCTTCAAGCCTCGATATTAAAACAAACCAGTTGCCAAGAGTTCAGGCCTATTACACTAAATGTTCAAGCCTAACAATGACATTCACAGTCGTACCATCTTCCTGCCATAGCACAACTCTTAACCCGCTTTTCAACCCCGAACAAAACAAAATAAAATAAAATTCCATAAATAAATAATATACAACAAAATGAATAAAATCAACAATAAAATATCATAAGATAAAATGAATAAAACAAATGAAGTAGTGCACAATAAAATAATTAAAAAAAATAAAATAAGCAAACAAGTAGTATACAATAAAATAAATAAAACCAACAAAAAATAAAAACATAAATAAACTAAAACCATTAAAATAACATACTTCAAACCAAATAATTTCAAATCACAACTTTAAAACTTTCTGGTACTCCACCTATGGGACATGTGGTTTTACCCAGAGCCGAACTGCTCTGATACCACCTGTGGAGCCCACGACCCCCATGTAAGGAGACACGGGAATCGAGACACCGGGATGATGACAACAGGGTCACACATCCCAACGTTAGTGCCAAGTGTGTGTACATGCAACAGTGTACAAAAACAACGCAGCGGATAATTAATACAACTAAGTACCAGAATTGTTAAATAGTCAGTAAAAATGTTTAAAAATTATACAGTCATCCAAAATAAATATTTTACAAGTCTCAAACCAAAACGAGTGATCCCAGATCACTCCACGGTGGAGCCGAATCCGCAGGCTCACCCTCGGCCTCATCTGCATCGAAATCTGCGTTACCACAAAATGGAACCGCATGTAAGTATAACCCAAATAATCACGAGATAAAAATACATTAATGCTACCAACATGCATGCATATGATGAGATATGCATTAAATCCAAAAAATACTATTTTTCCCGAAAATAGATATTTTCCACACACGCCAAAATCCAATTTTGGCCCAAAAAGAATACTCCTTCATTTTTCCAGAAAATGACCCAAATCAATAAAATCTCATTTTCCCAGAAAATGAATCACATAAAAACCTTTTAATCAACACACGCTATTTTTCCAGAAAATAGCTCATTATTCCATTAACCAATGCACCATGATCTCCCCTAGGGATCATCCGCACGTCCTGGCTTCGTAGGATGCTCAGTTCCGCGCCCAGCGCGTTCGTGGCCAAGCACCCACTACGCAACGAGCGATGCCCAGTTCCGCGCCCAGCGTGTACGTGGCCAAGCATCCTCTAGCCCCCACCAGCAGAGGGGCCACGGAGTCGGCACAAGACCATCTCGTCTAATCCCATCGTCGCCCAACGACAATCCAGGGGACGTCACTCAGTATATTCAGCTCCCGAGTGACCAGAGGAGCTCCACCGAGATAATACCCCATCTCGGCTTGGGGTCGTGATTCACACTTACCCAAAATCCTTTACCACATGAAAACCCAGTTTTCATGAAACACATGAACATGAATGCATGTACATGAAAACCCAGTTTCCTTTGCAAACATGATCATGCGTGCAATATGCCATGTACATGAACAACACCACAACAACCATCAATTCACACTACCAACCAAACACACAACTCCGTCCATAATCCATCCGACCCCCGAACTCCTTGGACTCAGTCCGGCATGTCCAACCAGATCACAATAATATGGGTTAGTGCAAAAATATATTTAAATCACAATAGTTATTTGAAAAAGTACTTATAATGCTATATAATAATTTCTGAAGGATCATGGAGCTGTAAAAGGTGGCGGCACATCAACGTAACAGTGTAAAATACACTGTGGTCGTGGGTCTCAAATACCCACTTTTGAATGGGGACAAACTAAGAACCGAAATTGATAGGGTAGGGCCTAGAGAGGTCGGTGAAGCTAATGGTGGTGGTGGTTTGCCATGGGTGGAGCGCGAAGGGTGGTTTTAAGGCCAAAAAGTCTGAAACGGAGATGGGCTTGGTTGTGCTTCATCGATGACGAATCGGAGCTGGGGTTGGGTCCATTGGGTTGCCAAGAGGTCGGAGGTGGCGCGACGGCTGCGCGCGAAGGAAGAGAAGGCCGCGGCTGGGTGTTGCGCGTGGAGGCTATCGGCGGCGAGATAGGGGCTGGGATTTGGGAGGTGAGGTCGCCGGCCGATGGGGAGGTGAACGGAAGGGGCGGTGTCGGTCACGGGTGGCTCACGGCGGCGGGCTGGGTGGAGGAGAAATCGGACGGGAGAGAGGGAGGAGGGTCCGTCGTGCGGGGGGAAAAGCTGGGGGAAGGAGAGGAAAAAAAGAAAGGAAAGAAAAGAAAAAGGGAAAAGGAAAAATGAAGGGAATGAAATGAGGTCCAATCCCCACATCTTGGGTCACAAAAAATGATCCAACGAAAATGATTTTAAAACAGCATCTCCATTAAAATAATTTAAACGTAATGATACAATGAAAATAAAATTATTAAATCTCACAATCAATTAATTTAAAAAGAAGAACAATTTAAATGTATAACAATAAATAAATATTAAGAAAACATAACAATTTAATTTCCACAATTTAAAGATCATAAAATAACCCATTTAAAATATCCGATAATTTTAAAACAAGAGAATAAATTTTTGAACAAATAAAAATAATCCTTCAGTGAAAATACACTAAAATACGGGGTGTTACATCTTCATAATAAAATTCCTAAACCCGTTCCATGACTAAAGCACTCAGCTCCTATAAATTATGGACCATATACCATAAGATGATCTTCCTCACCAAAATCTATGGGTTTCCAGCTATGTTGAGAGTTCACTTGAGTAAATTTGGGGGGTTTTATTTTTACTATTCATATGAGGTCAATGTCTATGTGAGAGTTCTATTTACTATTTGATATGGGGTTAAGCTAAGAATTTGTGTGAAATTATTATTAGGCTTTTAATCGAGCCATTGGGGAACTTTACAATTTGAATTGGATTGGACACATAAGTGTATGATAATCGATACAATGTGCACAAACGTGCATGTCTAGGAGAAATATGTGAGGCATGGGCTAAAATTATTGAAGGGTTAAAATTTTGGAATGTTAAGTTCGACAATATGATCAAGGATTGGAATAGGCATGGAATGGTTCAGACGGATAACTTTTTAGGCCGCTTGTGGTATTATCGAATTCCGAGGACAGAATTTTTTTAATGGGGGGATGTAACACTCGAGCCCAGCACCAAGCTTAGGCTAAGCTGGCTTTCTATAATTTTTTTTAGGTTAATATTATGGATGCCCATTTGAGATTTATAGAATAATTTTGAATAGACCACAATCCCAATATTTTCTTGTGGTTGATTATGGACTTTTATTGAAGTTGATGATTAAGTTAAAACCCATTTATTATTTATGGATCCAAACCGATGAGTACTATGGCCCCATTTATTTATGAACTCCAAGCCCATGAAAGAATTCAATTCAAATGCACTATATTACTCTAGAGTTATCTTCATAATAAAATTCCTAAACCCGTTCCACGACTAAAGCACTCAGTTCCTATAAATTATGGACCATATCCCATAAGATGATCTTCCTCACCACAATCTAGGGTTTCCAGCTATATATATATATATATATACACATACACATAGACCTGTAGGTCTATCTCCTTCATGCATAACAAGTTTCTTCAAGCCCTAAAGGTGTCGTCTATTTCCTCAAATCACACCGCACCTTCTCCATAAATTTCCATCAAGCACGACGTGGCCACCACAACCCTCAGCATGCACGTGCATGTTCCACCTGACGTCCCCACGTCCAGGAAACAAGCATGGCAACATACCGAGTGGCTCTCCCTCATGTTCAGAGCAAGCTTATTTTTTTTCCTAAGGGTTGCTGCGGCTGCGAATCTTTTGTGAAGCTCCTCCACATTTCTTCCTCCTTCCATCAGCCCTATCGCACAGAACATAAGCCTCCCAAGGGGGCAAGTCGTTGCCTCACAAGACGACCCCTTAACTACGATGTCGTGGCAAGCTACTACAATTTGAAACGCTGCAAACAGCATAGACCAGTGTCTGCAACCACAGCACCACACGGTAGCAACCCTAGGTCCCCAACGTTGCCTGCTCTTCCCATGTCTAAGAGTCGCCACATTGATCACCTCGGCAAGCCCTCACTCCTCCACATTTCAACCACCGTTAGCCAAAGGCATCAAAGACCCACGTTGATGGAGACTAAGCTGAGAGCCATCTTCCACGCCAACAACCTCTCCTTAATATCCGAGTCCTACTACGTAGGTCCTTACATCATTTTATTAATTCTTTAAGTTAAATATTTTGAGATAAAGATTTTTATTATTTTTAATTATTTTATTTTAAGATGAATATGCTTTATTTTAAAACATGATTTATTAAAATAAAGCAAGCGTATGACTTTTAAGACTTTGAAATATTTTCCCTTAAACCCTTCAATTTTATTCATTTAAGAAATGGCTCAATTATTCTCTATCCTCTAATGGTAGGTGGAAAGTATCCTTGAGGTGGATGGATCTCCACCATCCAAATTGCTTCCATGTGATGGAAGGAGGAGATAAAGACTAAAATGCCATTTTCCCTCCTCCAAGCTTACGGTGAAAGCCACACAAAAGGAGAAAAGAAAAACAAAAATTAATCCTAAGGCATTTCTACCCCATACCCATCGGTCTACACCCAAGGAAGAAAAAGAAAAAGAAACTTCATCTTCCTCTCCAAGCAAGCCATGGCCGACGCCACCTTCATCTCTTTCCTTCCTCTTTTCTTTTCATCTTCAAGGAAGCAAGTTCCTCTCTTCTCCTTCAAGCCGTGCCACTCCATAGCAAGGGAAGAAAACATCTTCCTCCATCTCCAAGCCGTGTGTACCTCATCTCTACCCATTTTCGGTTTTGTCTCAAAGCTTGGAAACAAAGCTTGTTTTCATCTTCAAAAGGGTGAAATCTTGAAGGTAATAAACTTTTGGTTCACTTCCTAGCATGATTTCCATATGGGTTTCGATTTTTATCATTTACCTTACCAATTGATGTTTCGATTTTGGGGGTAACACAGTGCAATCATCCTTGCTTTTCATCCACACGGCTATACCTCTATTTGGTCTTCCACTTATGTTTTTGAAAGGGACAAAGAGCTTAAGGTAAAAATTCTAATTTGACTCATTTGTTTTTAATGTGATGTTGGAAGCTCATTAAGTTGTTTTAGCTTGTGTTTGGATGTGTTTAATTTCCTATGTTGAAAATAAATATATATGCCCTGTTTTTGGCCCAAACCGAATAGTATTATAGTTGTTTTGCTATGTATTTTCCTATATTTCGAAAATGCTATGTTGCTACTAAATTTGGTTTAATCATAGGTGATGATTAGTGTGATTTTAACGTATATATGTTGGTACCATGTGTTTTGTGTTGAGATTTATTGGTGATCTGCTTTTAGAATGCTAAGAGGTTCGGTTAAAAGTTTTGCTTGGTTCTATAATTTTATATTTTTGCTTTTAAAGAGTATTAAGTGAATAAAGCATGAACTTGAGTGTTTAAAAGTTTGCTTATGAGTAATTTTGCTATACCTTATTCTACTTTAATTTTAATGGGATATGTTATCCAAACTAATTAAAAATATTATTTACGTGAATATGTCATAGCTTAGATTAGATATAAGAGATTTATTGTGCATGATGTATTATGATATGTGAAGCTGCCCAAGTATTCCTAAGCCCATGTCATGTCATGTCTTGATGTAAAAATAGCCCATTTATATTGTCCCTCGTTTGGTTAAATTCTACCTAACACAAGAGTCCAAAATATTGATAAGCTAATCTTTTTATAATGAGAGACTACAAGTTCATTTGAAGGGCATGTTTCCAAAGTTTGTTTAGCCTACTTGAGATGCCTAAATCTATTTTAAAGCCCATTGTTGAGAATTTCTAGATTTTATCTCCTATTGTTCATAACCCAAAGTGAGTTTGAACCAAAGAGACCTTGTTTGAAGCCTACAAATTCCTAACTACTTTCCATGTAAGCTTATAGAATAGCCTTTCCATGGACTGCTAGCATGTCTTAAAATTTAAGTTATTTCTCTTGTAAGTTGAGGTGAGAAGTAGTCATTTGGGTTAATCTTAAGCATAGAAGGGACGTTAGATTGTAGTATAGTGACTTTCTCTTTTAAAGGGAAGGCTAAAAAATATTGTATGAATATTAACACACTTATGCTATTTATTGGAATAGAACTATATTGACGTTGGAAGTATTGAGCATAGAAGTAAGTAGCTATGACCATGCTTCTTACACCAAGTTCTCTTTATGAAAGAATGTCTCTCTCTTCAAATGTTCTTCTAAAGAAAGAATAAATGTATATATTATGTACAAGCCTTTCTTGATAGCCCCTATTAAGCACCCTATCGATTATAATTGTGTATATGTGTATAAGGCAATGTATGCACGTAAGATCTAAATCATTAGATTTTCATACATGCTCTCTCAAGAAACCTATTGATTATTCCTATATGTAGTATAATATGAAATGTATCTTGTTCATAAAAATGCATGTGTATCGGAGTAAGAAAGATGATGAAAATGTTTTAATTGCAAATGGAAGGAAATGAATGCCTCATGCCTTATGCTTCAAGTGATGCTTTAAATGAGTTTTAAAATGTCCCTATGAACTTATGCTTTAAATGACGAAATGAGTTTTAAAATGTCCCTATGAACTTATGCTTTAAATGACGCGAAGAAAGCATTTTAAAATATCCTTATGAACAGATATTTTAAATAATGAGAAAAAAGTATTTTAAAATGTCCCTATGAACTGATGCGTTATGGATACCATGAAAAATGATATTTAAGCTCATACTTTTAAATGATTTTTTTTCCCATGAATGCACTGCTAATTGAAAATGATTGAAAAGAACTGACTGAAATGAATGAATGAAAGAAAGGATTGTATGAAAATACTAACGGCCATATGAATAAAAATGGAACCAAAGGAATGGGCAGATTGCAATGCCGGGTAAGTAGTACTGGTAGTGCACCTAGTGCTGCCCCCATAAAAGGGATTCCCAACCTGTAGCCATGGGCAGAATCCAGGTCCAAAGAAAGACCACTAACCCTAACACGAGGGGCGTAATAGTGTGTACCGGCCAAAGAAAGTGAAACAAAAAAAACATGGTTATTTCTTACAATGTTATACATGAAAGCCTAGTTATTTCTTAGAATGTTTATGCGTGAAAGTATGGCTTATTCCTTAAACTGTTTATGCATGAAAGCATTGTCACTATTAGCAAATGTTTATGTATGCATATTTTCAAAAGAAAAGATTATGTGATTAATAAGTTAATAGCATAGTGTACTGCTTAATGACTATTCGACTCATTTTGTGTTTATGTTTTAAATGTCTAGGTAATAACGAAAAGGCTGGGGAGCAAGGCACTACTGTAGAGGGAGAGACAGACGCTTAGGGTCTTCTCTAACTAGAATAGTTATGTTTATGGATGATAGGTTATGTTTATAGCCAAACATTCTATTCGACCTTATATAGATGATGAGTTATGTTTATGTATAGACGTTTTATGTTATGATGGAGTCTAAGAGTCTCTTACGGGTGCTTGTTTGAATAAAATGTCTAACAGGTATTCTCTTTATTAAATTAAAAATTTAGAGTACACGTGTGTCATGTACACGTATATCATGTTCATACTGAACGCATGTTATTTAAAAAAAAAAAAAAAAAGGAAAGAAAGAAAGAAAAGGACATATGTACGTAGTGATTCTGCCCTTCCCGAGGTGGGGTTGTGACAATAACCCTACCACGGGGGATAAACATGGTATTTGACCCTGCCACAAATATAATAGTGGTATATGGCCCCGACATGGGTATAATAGTGGCATACGACCCCGCCATAGGTACAATGGTTTGCATGTTCTCGGTTTTTTGTATTTGTTCTAAAAAAATAGATTTTTTACATAGGCTTCTTGGCTTTCTCTCTTCAGATTTACAGATATGTTGTTTGTTTGTATATTCTGGATTTGCATGTTGTGAGTTTTTTGTAATTTTTGTGAAAAAAGTGTATTTTTTTCATGGGTTTTAGGTTTTTGGCATTGGGTCTTTTTTTTCATGCTATTAAAATCTGGTTTTAACATTTTGCATGGGTTTTTGTGTTCTGTGGTTTGCTGATCTGGGTTTTTCCGTAGTTTGCTATTTTTTTTCCATGTCATTTCATTTTTTTTTATCAGCTGGGTTATAGTTTTTTTTGGCTGTGATTTATTGATAGGCCATGACGTTCGAGGAGGGGCCTAAAACCAAATCCCAAGTATATGGGAGGAGGTTAAACGTGCAAAGGCATGGACGTAGTGCATGGAAAGGCATGGACGTAGTGCATGGACCGAGTCATAGCTGTTGAAGTCACATGCGTGCATGGACTGAGTCGTAGCTTGAAGTCAGTTTCTATTTTCTGCTGCATTTATCTTTCTGTTGTTGCATTTTATCTTTCTGTTGTTGCATTTCTATTTCCGTTAGAACTTGGAGTGTGTAGGCATCAGTCACTAGTAGTGGCTCTAGGTGTTTCCTCTATTTTCGGCAATTCTGTTTTCACTTTGTAATTTCCGTTTTGTGAACATGGACTGCTATTTAAGAAGCCGAGGGTCATCAATACAAACACAGAAAAATTATTCCAGCAAATAATTGTGGTACATCCTCACCCGAAGAGGACATATACTTGAGTTTTATCATCAACAATTATAAGGGACCTATCATTGGCATCACAACCAGGTTCTTATGGGCACTAACAACGAACGAATCGAACACTTGGAGTCCGGACTTGGTATAGTTCAAGAAGGACTTCAGCGGATGGAGGAAGCTCTCACTCAACTCTCAAATGTTTTGCTCACCAATCCGAAATCCTCAAATCATGGCCATCACCACCGAGACAACCAAGAGGGAGGTAGACCGATCGTTTCGTCAAAATCAGCGAAGCTAGAATTTCCATGCTTCTCTGGAGATGACCCGACAGAGTGGTTCAACCGAGTGGAACAATTTTTCGAATACCAGGGCACTGCAAAAAACCAAAAGGTTTTCATGGCTGCTTATCATCTAGAAGGGGAAGACAACCAGTGGTGGCAGTGGCTTCGAAGAACGTTACAGGAAGATGGACGAGCGATTCCATGGGAACAATTCGAAGAGGAATTATGGGCTCGCTTTGGACCATCAAAATGTGAAGACTTTGATGAAGCACTCTCAAGGATCAGACAGCTAGGAACGTTGAGAGATTATCAACGTGAATTTGAGAAGCTGGGCAACAGGGTGCGTGGATGGATGCAGAAGGCGTTGGTGGGAACATTCATGGGGGGCTTGAAGGCGGAAATTTCTGATGGGATCCGGATGTTCAAACCGCAATCCCTCAAGGAGGCTATTAATCTAGCACAAATGAGAGATGAGCAGCTCACAAGACAGCGGTGGTTCATGCGACTACCACCTACAAGAGTTCCACTAGCTCTCCCACAAACCAATCGGGTAGCTCCCGTTACCTCGTCAACTCCATTCAGGCATTTATCATGGGACGAGATGCAGAAGAGAAGAGTGCAAGGTCTCTGTTTTAACTGCAATGAACGATTTACAACTGGGCATAAATGCCAAAAACCCCAGCTATTACTCTTGGAGGGCTACGCGGACGCGGGTAATGTGATCTGTGAGGACATCATTGATCAACATACGGTGGAAATTGACCAAGGGGGAGACACGGGAGAAGTGCAAGAACCAGAACTGGAACCTGAAATCACGCTCCACGCATTGACGGGATGGACCACCCCAAGAACAATGCGTATAACTGCAACTATGGGCTCCCGCAAAGTAATGGTGCTGATCGACAATGGATCCACGCATAACTTCATCAGTGATCGCTTGGCAAACTCACTGCGTCTACCAGTGGTGCCAACAGAACCGTTCATTGTTCGAGTTGCTAATGGCGAACAACTAACATGTTAAGGACGATTTGATGAGGTATTGGTGAATTTACAAGGCACTGAGTTTTTCCTCACCCTTTTCTCTCTACCTTTATCAGGTCTTGATCTAGTGTTGGGCATTCAATGGTTGGAAATGTTGGGTTCCGTGGTATGTAATTGGAAGAAATTAACCATGGACTTCAACTGGAATAAGCAAGCCCGCAGATTGCAAGGATTGGATGAACAAGCTGTTCAAGAGGCTACATTAAAAGAAATGTCAAAAGAATGCCGAATGGGCCATACGTTGTTTGCACTATGCATTCCGTCGACCACGAAGAATAACTTACAAGGTGAATTTTCTGAAGTCAAGCATCAAGACTTGCAACAGGTTATACAGGAATATGAGGATGTGTTCCACTCGTGTGTACCACCTATGCGCGAAGTAGATCATTGCATTACACTCAAAGAGGGCAACGAACCGATTAATGTGCGCCCCTACAGATATGCCCATTTTTAAAAGGAAGAAATCGAAAGGCAGGTCCAAGAGATGCTGGATTCCGGGCATATTCATGCTAGCACCAGTCCATTTTCTTCGCCGATACTACTCGTAAAGAAAAAGGATGGAAGTTGGCGATTTTGCATGGATTACCGCGCACTCAATACGGTCACTATCAAGGATCGATTTCCCATTCCAACAGTGGAAGACATGCTGGATGAATTATATGGCGCATCATATTTTACAAAGTTGGATCTCAGAGCCGGCTATCACCAAGTAAGAGTAAATCCTCCTGATATTGCTAAGACTGCTTTTCATACTCATAATGACCATTACGAATATCTCGTAATGCCTTTTGGCCTTTGTAATGTACCCTCGACATTTTAGGCCATCATGAATTCTATATTTCGACCTCACCTTCGAAAGTTCATTTTGGTTTTCTTTGATGATATTCTCATCTATAGTTCAACGTGGGATAAGCATGTGGTGCATGTGGCACAACCTTGGAGATTTTGAGACAACATAAATTTTTTGCAAAAATAAGCAAATGTGCCTTTGGACAGTAAGAATTGGAATATCTGGGGCATATCATTACGCCTCAAGGAGTGAAGGTGGATGACAAAAAAATTGCAGCCATGCTCGCATGGCCACGACCTACTAATATTTCTGAATTGCATGGTTTTTTAGGCTTGACGGGATATTACGGAAAGTTCGTTCAAAATTATGGCATTATCGCTCGACCCCTCACCAATCTACTCAAAAAAGGGAAGTTTGGATGGCATGAAGAAGCCGAAACAGCTTTCTCAACTCTTAAGCAAGCAATGACCACTACCCCAACTTTGGCTATGCCTAATTTCAATGATTTTTTTACCATTGAAACAGACGCATTAGGCGAAGGAATTGGCGCAATCTTAACTCAATTAGGCAAGCCCATTGCCTTTATGAGCCGAGCATTGGGAGTCACAAAAAAATCATGGTCAACCTACGCCAAAGAAATGCTTGCCATTATAGAAGCCATTCACCTATGGCGACCTTATTTACTGGGAAAGAAATTTTTTATCCAAACTGACCAACGCAGCTCGAAGTATTTCCTGGATCAACGTGTAGCAACTCCGGAGCAGCAAAAATGGGTAGCCAAATTCATGGGCTACGACTATGAAATTATTTACCATCCGGGACGTGAGAACTCAGCTGCAGATGCTCTGTCACTCAAGCCAAACAGCCCAGTAATTAATCATCTACACGTAGCAACGGTAACTTTGTGGGATGCGATTAAAGAGGCTTACGAAGGTGATCGCTATATTCAATCTATTAATCAGACAGCCAAGACTCAAACCGAAGGACCCTATACACAACGTCAAGGACTTTTGTTCTTTAAAGGAAGGGTAGTCATTCCATCGTGCGAGTCATTACGCACTAAGCTGTTGCATGAGGCACACAATACCAAGATTGGAGGGCACTCAGGCATCTTACGTACATGCAAACAGCTATCCCAACAATTTTATTGGCCGAAAATGCACCAGTCCGTCCAAGAGTATGTCGAACACTGTGAGGTATGCCAGAAAATGAAATCTGAAACACTTCCCCCTGCTGGGCTCCTGCAACGTTTGCCCATCCCATGTCAAGTCTGGGATGATATTTCTCTTGACTTCATTGAAGGTTTACCAACTTCCCACGGCAAGGATACAATCTTAGTAGTAGTTAACAGGTTAAGTAAATCTGCACATTTCTTAACTCTCACTCATCCATTTACTGCTAAGAGCGTGGCTGAAAAATTTGTTGAAGGAGTTATTAAATTGCATGGTCTCCCTAAATCGATTGTTAGCGATCGAGATCTCATCTTTATTAGTCGATTTTGGCAAGAATTTTTTCATTTGTCTGGTACTCAGTTGAAACTTAGCTCCGCCTATCATCCGCAAACCGACGGCCAGACGGAAGTGGTGAACAGATGTGTCGAACAATATTTGCGCTGCTTCGTTCATCAATGGCCACGCAAGTGGACCACCTACATTCCGTGGGCTGAACTATGGTATAATACAACATATCATGTGTCTACTGGAATGACTCCGTTCCAAGCTTTATATGGTCGATTGCCTCCTCTGTTTCCCAATTACCATAGTGGAGACTCTTCGGTCCATGAGGTAGATCAGAATCTCGTGTCCAGAAATGAGCTGCTGCGTCAACTAAAAGCAAATTTGGACACTTCCATTAATCGCATGAAACAATCAGCGGATCAAAAGAGAAGGGAGGTGAGTTTCGAAATTGGGGATATGGTGTTTCTCAAGTTGCATCCCTACTGCCAGCAATCTATCTTCAAACGTGCTCACCAGAAACTTGCTAGTCGCTTTTATGGACCATACCCAGTCGTGCAAAAAATAGGAGCAGTTGCTTACAAGCTTCAGCTGCCGAAAGGAGCCAGAGTTCATCCGGTCTTCCACGTTTCACTGCTAAAAAAATTCGTGGGCGATCGGGTGGTACCATCTACAGAAATGCCACCAGTCACCGATGAGGGCCTTATTGTTCTGGAACCAAAAAAAATATTGGACACTCGCTGGGTCAAACGAGGAAACAAATTTGAAGATGAAAGCCTAGTTCAGTGGAAACGTCTACCCGAAGAAGAGGCCACGTGGGAGACAAAGCAATCTTTGCTAGAGCAGTTTCCGAATATGGACCTTGAGGACAAGGATCCAATTGAGGAGGGGAGTATTGATAGGCCACGACGTTCGGGGAGGGGCCTAAAACCAAATCCCAAGTATATGGGAGGAGGTTAAACGTGCAAAGGCATGGACGTAGTGCATGGAAAGGCATGGACGTAGTGCATGGACCGAATCATAGCTGTTGAAGTCACATGCTTGCATGGACTGAGTCGTAGCTTGAAGTCAGTTTCTATTTTCTGCTGCATTTATCTTTCTGTTGTTGCATTTTATCTTTCGTTGTTGCATTTCTATTTCCGTTAGAACGTGGAGTGTGTAGGCGTCAGTCACTAGTAGTGGCTCTAGGTGTTTCCTCTGTTTTCGGCAATTCTGTTTTCACTTTGTAATTTCAGTTTTGTGAACATGGATTGCTATTTAAGCAGCCGTGGGTCATCAATAAGAACACAGAAAAATTATTCCAGCAAATAATTGTGGTACATCCTCACCCGAAGAGGACATATACTTGAGTTTTATCATCTACAATTATAAGGGACCTATCATTTATAGATTTGTGACAAAATATAAGTTTTTTTTATAATGCAGTGTTGTTTTCTTTTCCCATTCACTTTGTAACTTGTGGCAGTCCATCTCAATCATTAAGATCAGATTAATGACATATTTGAATCAAATTTTCGCTTGCAATTTTGGATTTCCATTTTTACTGTAAAGTTAATTTTTCTTGGTATAGATAGACTTTTTTCAAATTTGTTATATAAAGTTTGAATGTCATCATGATGCCTTTTTTTTTTTTTTTTTGTGTGTGTTTTAATTGCCGCACTTCATTCTATGTATAAATATAATTGGCATTGGTTTTTGTTTTTCGGTTTTTTTGTAAAGCTTTTTTTGGGTTCTATGATTTGCACATCTGTGAAAAAATATAACGTTTTTTTATTTTTTCTTGTGTGATTTTCAGATTTGTTAATATTTTTTGCGTTGTTTGGTGTGTGTTTTTTTCCTTCTCATTTTGTTTATTTTTTTTATCAATTCGGTTATATCTTTTTTTGGTTCTGTGATTTTTTTTCCTTTCATTTTCTTGTAAAGCGTTTTTTTGGTTGCGTGATTTGCAGTGGCTTTTCCCTTTTTTGCTTTTTCGTTTTCGTTTATGGTAGTATATGTAAATTTCTTAAGTTTTTAACTTTTAATTTTACACAATGTTAAATTATGCTTTTTTTTTTCGTTTTTACAACAGCTTAGCGTTGTTTGCTTTGACGTTTGAGTTGTTTGATTTGAGCTTTGTATGAATTTGAAGTTAGATGATGTGCTGCTTTTTTTTCTCCTCATGTTGTGATTGTTGTGTCATATATTGTAAGAATGAAACAAAAGAAAAACAATGAATATTCTATTTGTTCTCGAAAAAGAGAATTTAGATGATGGGGCTTTTTAAGTTTCATTCTATGTATAAATTTTTTAAGTTTCTGATGTTTTAATTTTGGTTCATTTATTTTAGTTCCAGTTGCTCGCGGTTCTTTTTGTTCTGTTTGTTCTCGAAAAAGAGAATTTAGATGATGGGGCTTTTTATAAGTTGATGGAGGTTTTTAACACAATTTTTGCTGTACTAAACTTTAAATTAAAGAAAGTTATTATTACAGCTTTCCTCCATTCCTCCATCATATTATGAAAAGCCTCCTTATTGATCTTCTTTGTTTTTGAGATCAACACTTAATTTGTATGCTCAGATGTTTTAATGGTACAATATAATGTCATGTCTATTCACAACATCCATAATAATTTAAGTATGATAATATAATGTGATATTATCTAAACATAAAAATTAGGTTTTTTTATAATATAGTTTGTTTATTTTTGTTTTACTGTGAAAGATGAGACTTATTTGTGTCTTATTTTTATGTTATGATGTTTTGGTGGTTTTTTCTTTTACTTTAATTAAGATGATTTGCTACTTTGTTTGTTGCAAGAAATTTGGTGTTATTGGATATTGAACTGGATGTGTAACGTTCGTCCTTGTGGTGAGACTTTTAGAAAATAGTTTTAGAAATTGAGACGGGAATTACTGACCATTTTAAAACTTTTTTCCTTTCCTTCTGAAGATATAAAAAATTCTATGTTTTAAAATTATAACATGTTCTATAAATTAAAAGAGAGTTTTACAGTAGAAATCATTAAGTTAAATTTAAAAGTCCTTTTACAAAACTTACTTTCATACATTATGTAAAACCGTCTAGGCTTCTGTCACACTTCCCATGAGCGATATCTATTCTGACGCGTCTTCCTCGTTTTATCCCTGAGAGGGGGAGGGATATACATAAAAACTAAAGTGAGTCGAATACTCAATAATTTTTACTTCATACTGTAAAACTATACTAACATAGGTTTTCATTCATGCATTCATTATTCATCTACATACTTTACATAAAACATTCATTTCATTTGAAACCATTACAAGGGGAGGTTTTTCTTTAAAAGGGTTTTCATTTCATAAAATGTTCCCACACCTTGTTCATTCATTTATAAAGAAACTAAAGCATCATACATTCAATTTACTCTTTTCATTTCCTCTGGCCGGTAGACATTGTTATACCCTGTGTGTTGGGATTAGTGGTCTGTTGGACTCGGATTCAACCTGTGGCCATTGGTTAGGAATCTCTTTCAGTCAGGGACAGCATTGAGTGCACTACCATACCCGACATTGCAATCTGCCCAGTCCTTTGGTACTATCATTCATTCATTCATTCCTTTTAACCCTTTCCTTTTCATTCATTTTAGTCATCGCTCCATTTCATTTCATAAACATCATTTAAAAGCATAAATATAAACATCATTTCATAGTATTATTTAAAACTCATTTCATAGCCTTATTTAAATATCAATTCATAGCATCATTTAAAATCACTTTCATTGCATCATTTAAACATCATTTAAAAGCATCAAGCATAAATCTCAACATTTCCTTTCATGAAAATAAGGGCAATAGCTACTATACATAACATCCATTCGCATGCATATAACTATTACTTTGGGTTCATATATAGGGGCTACCAAAGAAGGCATTTTCACACATATACCTTTAAACACTTATATTTAGCATGTTTTCATAAAACATCATTTCATTTCATAAAGCATCATAAAGAGAAACATTTCTTTTTCATTTTCATATCATTAGAAAACTCTAAAACAGTATGAACATAATACTTACTTAGACTCCATGCTATTTACATTTCATGCAGTCCATTCATATGCGTATCAGATGCCAACCTACATGCATACATAACCTTAACGTCATTTTCTTTTCGAGTGCATATGTAACTTAAACTTAGAAAATAAATAAACTTCTCTTCACTAGGACTTCCTTCACTTAAACACACCCTTCCATCCAAGTCCATCTTCTATGCTTTCCCTTATGACTTTTCCAAATTCTGAAACCCATAGCTTGGGACCCACTTGAAGTCACCTTTCCAACACATAGCATTCTACTCCATGTTCTTATCCTTTAAAGTGAACCTCCATAATTCACTTCCAAGGTTAAGACACACTATCACCTTCATCATGCTCTTCCTACCAAACCATCCATCCCAATGCAAAACTTGAACCAATCAAGTTATACATCTCAACCTTAGCCAATACATACATATCTTACTTCATTCATGTATAACCTAACCAACACTTCACCGTAATCTTAACCATGCATAATACAAAACTTTAAGCCAACCTTGAGGCTTAAACATCATGTACTCATGCTTAAGACAGATTATCCATTATATATGGTAAATATGTCGGGCATATGTGTCCAACCAATTTACACATGTACCTCACCCTTTTATCACCTAAGATCAACATATAATTCATTGGACGTCTGCTTGTGTAAACAAGCTTCATCACACCGAGATTAACAGCCAACTCAAACCTAACCAACATGACACTTCATACAATGCGTCTAACTACATAGCTTATCCTGGCACTTCACTCTATCTACATGATGTACAACCACATCATGGTTATGCCACATCCAATCACTTCACACAACCACTTCAAACTACATGGCTCATCCCAACACTTCCAGTGGCATTCTACCATTCCACAGCTACACAACCCCATCACTTGACACTACTTACAGCCACAATACTACACAATATTGCCGTAACACTTCAACTACATAGCCACATCACAAGCTCACATCACAAATAACTTCGTTCACAATCACAACACAGTACATTCACAACACCATTCCAATATCAACTTCACAACAGTATAATTCTTAATGTAAAAGGGATAGGAATTATACCATAGCGAGAGACTGAAAGCTTGGCATGGTCCCATGGTGGCGGCTATGCACGTGCAAGGAGGGGCTGGTTGAGGCAAGGTTGTCACTGTCGTGACCTTAAAACAAGGGTTGTTTGGGCTACAGTGGAGGCTGACCATGGTTAAGGAGATCAAGAAGGGAGGTGGAGAGGGGTGGACCTTGGTGGCTGGCCGAGATCCCCACACCTTGAGGTGGTGGTTCACGGTGGCATGGGAAGGGCTAGGGTCACGGGTCGAGAGAAACAGGGGAGGAGAAGGGAGATCGAGAAAGGCCAGATAAGGTAGTTCCGTTGGGGGGAAAAAGCACTGGCATGAGGTGGTTGACTGGTGGTGCTGGGTTATGCCAGAGTGGAGCTACGGTGGCGATGGAGAACCCAAGGGAGAAGAGGACTATAGGGTGGGGAGGAGCTATAGGAGATCCGCGATAGGGCGAGGCCACGAGGGAGGGGCTTGGTTGGCCGATGACTACGTGATGGAGGAGACTTGACGGTGGCGTCGCGAGCTGCTCACAGTGGTGAGAGGAGTAGAGATCGGGGAGAGTGAGATAGTGTGGGCTTTGGGGGGAGAGAGAGAGAGAGAGAGAGAGAGAGAGGGAGATGATCTGAGGTTTTCATTTATGCAACTACTTGTTATTTCTGATTTTATTTGGTTTCTCAGGTAAATTCTTTTTCACAAAAAAATTGAAAGTTTTATAATTTGAAAATTTTATCATATTATCTACCAAAAAACAAAACATATCGTAACAAAAGAACAAAATATATCCAGGAAGTTTCTCTTGTTCCTAAGGAGAATGAGATAAATGAAAAGGATTTTAATAAAATATTAAATGATGAATGTTGAAATTGTTTTAATATTTCAAATGTTCTTATTTTTTTAAAATCTTTTTTTATATATCTCTTTCTTTTCACAAACAAAAGAAACATTCTAGATATATATTGTTTTTCTGTAAAATATGTATTTTTTTTTTTTTTTTTTTTGTAGAGAATACAATCAATATTTCAAATTATAGAATTTTTTCTTTTTAGTTCAAAAGAACCTATCAAGTCATCAGGAAAAAAAAAAAAAAAGTTTAATGTAGTTGGAAACTTTTGTTTCGAAATTTATCTTTGTTATTGTTACATTTATTTTCAAGACTAAACATTTATTTTTTTAACAAATATCTCAACAAAAATAAAAGAAAATTATAAAAATAGAAATGAAGCTTTATTTGTGTATTTTTTAATTAAATTCATGTGTTATTCAAGTTGAATGTTAACATTCATAGGATGTTCTTAGTTCGTTGTTGTAATTTTTTATACAAAATTTAAGCAAAAATATGAATTTTAACTTTTTATTGTTAACTTTTGTCTAATCAGCTGGTATTATTAATGAAAAATGCTAGACTTCCCGCTGGGGGCTCCCGCTGGGGTCTAGCTATATATTTTAATGTGTTTTTTTAAGTTATTTTTTTATATAAATTTTTTTAATAATTTTTAATATTTTAAAAAATAAAAAAATCATAATATTATTAAAAATTATTTTCTTAATCACGAAGTAAAATAAAAAATTATTAAAAATAATTTTTTAATAATTTTTTATTTTACTTTGTGATTAAGGAAATATTTTTTAATGATTTTTTTTTTTTTTACTTTCTGATTAAGGAAGTATTTTTTAATGATGTTCTAAATTTATTTTACTTTTTTAAAATATTAAAAAATAACTTTAAAAAAACACATATAAAATAATATTACACCCCCAGCGGGGGCTGTAGCATGATCCATTATTAATTTGTTAATTTCTTCTCACATTTTTCAGTTATCATTTCTTGGTATGTTTTACATTTTGATTTCCATATATTTTTTGATTATATATCTGTTGCCTTTCTAAATTTTATCTATTAATTTAGAATGGTAGTATGCAATAGTTATAATATTTGGATAATGTGCTGATTTATTTTTGGTATTATTTTTTTAAAAAAATTGTCAATATTCATTGAGTATAAATATTTAATGTTTATTTGTTCAATATTTGATTTTCTACTTATTTCTTATATTGTTGTGTTTCATAATTGTGCTTACCAAGGTATTCAATTCAGTTGCCACTACTTTGAGCATCTACCAAGATTTCTCTATGTGTTTTCATTTTATTTATTGGTTTTGTGTATTTTATTTGTAGATTTAAGGTTATGTTATGTTATGTTTTGCTTTATTATTTCAATATTTTGTACATTAATTTTAGCTATTATTCTCCTTTGTAATTCTTATTCTTTATTTGTTCAATTTTTAGATTTTGTATCTATTTATTGTATTGATTTATTTCATAAATGTGTTTTTCATCTTTATAATTTTTTTACTAGAATTGTCTTTCTTATATATAATTTGTTTACATCAATTTTACTTCTCAGTATAAACACTTACATATTATCTATTAGTGACAATTGTACTTCCTTTTAGATATCAATTCCAAATTGATTGTGCTAATCATTCCTTCACTTGGATTTGGTTTTTCCAATTTGACATAATCATTGACATACCTCTTTTCTTGACAAACAAAATGAATATTGGTAAGATGATCTTAACAAATTAAGATAATTCCATTAGAAATAATTTTGATCAATATTTTTATCCAATAACTTCTTTTAAAATTCACAAGGTCACGCAAAACAATCAACGAAAAAAATTCCATATAATCTCTTACCAGGAGAACAAAAAGAAGAATTGCGTCGAAAAATAAGAGAAATGTATCATCAACAGAAGCATCAACAAGTGGTGCTATTCAACTTGGATAATCTTCCGTCTACGAAACAAATGTCTTGAATGATTATACACAGATTCTCAATAGTGATAAAAATGCTGATGTTCTACAACAAGAAAAATAATGTCTCTCATGATGATTTCAATCCAATTGAGATCTCCCTTTCACAAGATGTTGGATATTCTCAAGAGATGAGTATCTTTTCGACTGATTAAGAAATATATTCATCTACACTCAATACAATAGATTGTGATAATCAGAACAATTTAACCTTGCTACCAAGATCAACAAAATAAATCTATAAAAACTTCAAATAGATGTGATCAAGTTGTAATTGAACAAGTTTATTGTGTGCCCTTAATTTTTTTTGGTATTTTTAAATGAAACTTTTTATTTTTGATATTATATTGAAAGTAGTAAACATTTTATTCAATAGTGTAACGCTCATCCTTGTGGTGGGATTTAAGAAAATAGTTTTGGAAAAGAGACGGGAATTACTGACTCTTTTAAAACTTTTTTCCATTTCATTCTCAGGATATGAAATGTTCTAAGTGTAAGATTAAGTCCTACTCTATAAGTCAAAAGAGAGTTTGCAGCAGAAACCTTTAAATTTAAAATAAAAGTCCTTTTATAAAATTAGCCTTTCATACGTTACATAAAGCCCACCTAGGCTTCAATCACTCTTCTCTTGGGCCATATATGTCCTAACGCTTCTTCCTCACTTTGTCCCTAGGAGGGGGAGAGACATGCATAAAAACTAACGTGAGTTGATACTCAGTTGGTATTACTTCATACAGTCAAAATATATTAACATAGGTTTTTCAATCATACATTCATCATTCATCATACATACTTTACATAAACATTCATTTCATTTAAAACATTACAAGGCGGGATTTTTCTTTAAAAATGTTTTTCTTTCACTAAAAATTTCCCACCCTTGTACTTTCATTGGTAAACAAACTAAAGCATGCATGCATTCATTCATTCTTTTTACTTTTCCTCTAGCCACTACACACTATTACGCTTTGTGTGTTAGGGTTAGCGGTCTTTTGAACCTGGATATTGCCTGTGGCCACAGGTTGGGAATCCCTTTTAGTCAGGGGTAGCACTGGGTGTACTGCCAGTACTACTTACTCAGCATTGAAATCTACCCATCCCTTTGGAACCCATTCATTCAATTGGTCGTTACGTAAGTTCATATATTAAAACATTCATTTATTTTAGTCATTTCCTTTCATTCATTCAGTCCTTTCCTTTTCAGTCTTTTTATCAGTCCATTCATTTCATAAACATTGTTTAAAAGCATAAGCTTGAACCTCAACATTTAAAACATGCGTTAAAAGCATAAACATGAGCATAATCGTAAACATCAGTTCATGGCATCATTTAGAATTGTTTCATGACCTTGTTTAAAATACACTTTTATTGTCACTTTAAATATCATTTAAAAGCATTGAGCATAAACCTTAACATTTCACTTTAGGAAAATGAGGACAATAGCTACTATGTATACCATCCATTCACATGCATACAACTATTACCTTTGGGTGCATAAATAGGGGCTGCCAAATAAGGCTTTTGCATACATATACCTTTTAAACACTTATATTTAGCATACTTTCTTAAACATCATTCATTTCATTTCATAAAGTATCATAAAGAAAACATTTCATTTTCATTTTATATCATTTAGAAAACTCCATAAAAGTATGAACATAATACTTACTTGGACTCCATGCTATACTCATTTCATGCAGTTCATTTATGTGCCTGTTAGATGACAACCTACATGCATTTCATTTTCAAGTACATAAGTAACTAAACTTAGAAAATACATAAACTTCTCTTCACTAGGACTTCACTTAGACACACTCTATCATCTAAGTCCATCTTCTATGCTTTCCTTTATCACGTTTCCTAAATTCTCCAACCCATAGCTTGAGACCCACTTGAGGTCATCTTTCCAACACATAACATTCTACTTCAAGTTCTTATCCTTTAAAGTGAACCTCCATGATTAACTTCAAAGTTAAAATACACAATCACCTTCATTCTATTGCTCCTACCAAACATCCATCCTGGTGCATAACTTGGACCAACCAAGTTGCACATCTCAATCGTAGCCAATACATACATTTCTTCTTTCATTCATGTACAACCTAACCAACACTTCATCATAGTCTTAACCATGCATAATTTACAACTTTAAACCAACCTTGAGACTTAAACATCATATACTCATGCTTGAGATAAATTATCCATTACATATGGTAAATCTGTCCGGCAGATGTGTTCAACCATTTTACACATGTACCCTACCCTTTTTATCACCTAAGATCAACATATAATCCAGTAACACTAGCTTGTGTAAACAAGCTCCATACTTTGATACTAACTTCCAACTCAAACCCATACAACATGACACTTCATACAACCCGTCCAACTACTTAGTTTGTCCTGACACTTTACGCTACATACCTCGATTCATAACTACACATCCCTTCACATCACATAGCTCACAACTACTTCCAAACTATACCGTGATCCTATCACTTCACATGGCATCCAACCTTTTCACAAACTACATAGTGATCACATCACTATGCATAACACCATCACATCACAACCTTCGTCGCTTTATACTCCACAAACACATCACAACTCCACACCTAATCTGTCACTTCATAGCTCATGCCATATCACCCACAAAATCTTAACTGCACAACAACCCTATCGCTTCAAACTACGCACAACCACAACACAAACTACTCAATAACACTCGTCATTTCACACTACAAACACAACATACAACCACACATCCCATCACACCACATGGCATCCCGCCATTTCACAACTGCATCATCACCCAACACTTCACATCACAATTCGTACTGCATAGCAACCCCATCATTTCATACTACACAACTTCACACTTCACAAATAATAGCATAGTCCAACACAATGAAGCTTCACAATAAATCAACTGTAGAGTGAAGGGAGAGAGATTATACCATGCGTCGGGGCTACCTGACATGGTCTCGCGGCGTCAAAAGTCGTTACTTTGGGCTGGGGTTTGTTGTGCACGGTAGTGGAACCAAAGGAGGGTTGAGCAAGGGTTTGTGTGGCGTCCACGACCCCCATGTAAGGAGACACGGGAATCGAGATGCCGGGATGATGACAACAGGGTCACACATCCCAACGTTAGTGCCAAGTGTGTGTACATGCAACAGTGTACAAAACAACGCATCGGATAATTAATATAACTAAGTACCAGAATTGTTAATACAATTTAAACAATCAGTAAAAAGGTTTAAATATTATACAGTCATTCGAAATAAATATTTTACAAGTCTCAAACCAAAACGAGTGATCCCAGATCACTCCTCGGGCGGAGCCGAATCCTCAGGCTCACCCTCAGCCACATCTGCATCGAAATCTGCATTACCACCAAATGGTACCGCAGGTAAGTATAGACCAAACAACTACGAGATAAAAATACATTAATGCGACCAACATGCATGTATATGATGAAATATGCCTTAGATCCTAAAATACTATTTTTCCCGAAAATAGATATTTTCAACACACGCCAAAATCCCATTTTGGCCCAAAAATAATACTCCGTCATTTTCCCAGAAAATGATCCAAATCAATAAAACCTTATTTTCCCAGAAAATGAATCACATAAAATCCTTTTAATCAACACATGCTATTTTACCAGAAAACAGCCCATTATTCCATTAATCAGTGCACCATGATCTCCCCTAGGGATCATCCGCATGTCCTGGCTTCGTAGCAATGCTTAGTTCCTCGCCTAGCGCGTTCATGGCCAAGCACCCACTGCGCAACGAGTGATGCCCAATTCCGCGCCCAGTGTGTTTGTGGCCAAGCATCCTCTAGCCCCCGCCAGCAGAGGGGCCACGGAGTCGGCACGAGACCATCTCGTCCGATCCCGTTGTCGCCCAGCGACAACCCAGGGGACGTCACTCAGTATATTCCGCTCCTGAGTGACCAGAGGAGCTCCACCTAGATAATGCCCCATCTCGGCTTGGGGTCGTGATACACACGCACCCAAAATCCTTTAACACATGAAAACCCAGTTTTCATGAAACACATGAACATGAATGCATGTACACGAAAACTCAGTTTCCTTTACAAACATGATCATGCGTGCAATATGCCAAGTACATGAACAACACCATACCAACAACCAACATTTCACAACACCAACCAAATACACAACTCCGTCCACAATCTATCCGACTCCCGAACTCCTCGGACTCAGTCCAGCATGTCCAACCAGATCACAATAATATGAGTTAGTGCAAAAATATATTTAAATCATGATAGTTCTTTGGAAAAATACTTACAGTGCTATATAATAATTTTCGAAGGATCATGGAGCTGCAAAAGGTACCGACACAGCAACGTAATAGTATAAAATACATTGTGGCCGTGGGTCTCAAATACCCACTTTTGAATGGGGACAAACTAAGACCCAAAATTGATAGGGTAGGGCCTAGAGAGGTCGGTGAAGCGAATGGTGGTGGTGGTTTGTCGTGGGTGGCGGCGCAAAGGGTGGTTTTAGGCCAAAGATGTTGAAATCGGACATGGAGATAGATAGGCTTCATCGGTGACAGATCGGAGCTGGGGTTGGGTGCATTAGGTTGCTAGGAGGTCGAGGATGAAGTGGTGAAGAGATGGAGGCCGGTGGTGGCGCGAAGGAGGTGCTGGAGCTCAAGATGCGCCGCGGCTTGGAGGGGCTCATGGAGGCTAACGGCAGCGCGATAGGGGCTGAGACTGGAGGGAGGTGGTCGCCGGCTGGTGGGGGAGCGAATGGGTTGGGCGGTGAGGGCCACGGCGGCGCGACGACAGTGGGCTGGGAGAAGAGGAGAAACGGATGGACAAGAGAGGGAGGCTGGTCACGCGCGGGAGAAGGCTGAGGGAAAAAGAAAAAGAAGAGAAAAGAAAGTGGAAAGAAAAAGAAAAGAGGAAAAAGAAAAACGAAGGGAAAGAAATGAGGTTCAATCCTCGCATCTTGGATCACAAAAAATGATCAAACGGAAATGATTTTAAAACAGCAAATCAATTAAAATAATTTAAACGTAGTGATACAATGAAAATAAAATAATTAAATCCCACAATCAATTAATCTAAAAGAAGAACAATTTAAATGTACAACAATAAATAAATATTAAGAAAACATAACAATTTAATTTTCACAATTTAAAGATCATAAAATAACCCATTTAAAATATCCGATAATTATAAAATAAGAGAATAAATTTTTGAATTATTAAAAATAATCCTTCAGTGAAAATACACTTAAATATGAGGTGTTACAGTTTGGAGGATTTCGTGGTAGCTCACCAAAACGCGTCAGATCTATGAGGGAGAGGGGGAGAAAGAGGCATGGGGCTATTGGGCCCGTGGATCTAGGGAGAGGAGGTAATCTCCGGTAGGGCATGGTGGCTCATTGTGTTTCCGCGCCATGATCTGGGCGGAGTTACAATGTAATGAACCTACTACAGATTGTGAGAATGACAATGGAAATATATGGAGAATAATGACTCATAGTAATAAAAGGGATGAACAATAAAGAAGATAAAAATGGCTATGCCTTGGGAAGTTCGAGGCTCCCAATTCCTCCATATATGCAAATAACAAAAAGTTCAACAACATTCCAGAATAGCTCAACAAGACTACCTCCCTCTTCATATACTGGGAAACAATTCCCTTAAATGACAACCTTCCAACCAAGGCCATGGGACACTACCTACTCACATTAACTAGGCCCATGGACCACTAACAACAACAACAACAACTAATTCAAATAACAGATAACAACTAAGTTAGGCATCAAGCCCAGCCCACTTTAATGAGATTCATAACAAATTTTCCCCCTTTAAAGAACATTGTCCTCAAGGTTCTAGTTTAGCATTTCTGCCTCTGTTGCTATTCAAATCTGTCAAAATCCAACACAGGCTAGTGAACCCACATGGATGATAAAAGCCACATTGTTGTATTTTATGGGCATTGCTAGTGTCACAGGAAAGGGTGAGTATTGAAGACCCTGCCTTGCAGTCTGAGCTGATGAAGCCAATACTTGAGAGCTCATCTTTAGGAACAAATGACCTTGCAAGAACATTGCTTTGAATAGATAATCTAAATCAATGTAATGAAAAGCACCATGTTTGAACTGAGTTCCACCGCTAAGGAAAGTGAGGTATTCATCAGTAACTTGAACCCAGTTTTGAGCCCCCTTAAAATCTGCAAGCTCTTTATGGGGAACATTACGAGTACTTGGAAGCTTTCTAATAGCTTGCCAATTGTCATCTACCAAGGGAGTGCTAATACCTGTGATCAGTGAACTAACTACAGCATTTCCACAAAAACAAGTGCCCATCAAAATCAAGGCTCCAACAGTAGGTTCTGTGAGCATCATTCCCACAAAAACTTTCCTATTGAATCTAACTAAAGCATCTAAGACCAGAGCCGCATGGTTTCGAGCCCTTTTTGAAGACGTTGAGTTAGCATCCCTCTTCAACTTCACTCGTTTCATTATCACCCATGTCTAATTTGTTGCTTAAATACCCATTTTTAATATGCTTAGACATCGAATTTGTAGCAAATTCAAGATTATCATACGGCGTTACAGCAGTTGAACACCCACTTTGAATATACCCACTTCGAATCTTTGAACAACTAGAACCCAAAAGTACATCAAAGGGCTCCCTTTCTCTATCAAAAGGTCTAAAAACAATTTTAAGGGAAAAAACATTAAGCAACTGAGGAGCAAGTTGTTTCTTACCCATAAAATTCTCGACAAACTCAAACATGTAGCCTGCTTCCTCAACCTTCATAGAACCAAATGTAGTGGTTTGCATTTCATCCATGGGTAGTGCTGCCACCGTCGTATTAGCTTCAACCTTTTCATAATTATGAAAAGCCATTTGCACATCTCTCCTATTTAGATGATTCCTTATTTAAGTCTGGAGGTGCAATAGGAACATAGCATATAGATGCAGGTCTTGAAAAACTTGGACCAACCATGAACGCAGCTGCTGGGCGAAAAAGAAAAGAGGTCTTCTGATGGACCTTGGTTCAATACCCTGTTGCAATGAAATGTTGTCTACCGAATTATATGCTCCTTGATAATTCTAGGCATGATTGCAATGGCCAACAGGTTCTTGCATATGTGGTCTTCCAGTAAAAGAATTGAAAACATAAGCATTAGGATCCATTTGTGATGGAGGTTGAATATTTCTACTAGCATCAACACCATGACCAGTTGATTCTCTCAAAATTTCACGCCACTGCAATTCCATCATCTGATGCATCAATCTGTCCTTGTAGCAATCGATCATCCAGATGGAGGCTAGAGAAGTCGGTGCACCCAGATCTTCCAAGCAATCAAGAACGTGTTCAAGCTCTAGCACTTCCAACAAGCAAAAGGAGCTGAGTGCCTGTTGAAGTCCATGATCCTCGAGAATCGATCTTGGGGTGCAATTTTGTAGCTTGTCCACTGTCATGGTCAATAGCATAGTGAAATGGCTAGAATCATATATACCCAATATGGAACCAGCACCACCAGCAGTTACGACTAGATCTTCCAAACCAGCTTTTGACATTTTCATTTCACTCCAGGTGAAGCAATAAAGCCTTTCTCCCATTTCGTTATCAACAGCTTTGAAGAAATGGCTCTGTTTCTCACCTATGCGGAAATTGAAAGCAAGAAAGGGTGAATCTGGAAATTTCTCAAGTAATAGCATCATTTCTCTGTGGGTCTGCTGATGTACAACCACCAGTGATTCCACCTCTATAGGTTATGTTGGCTATGGTTTGGAATTTCTTTGGGTTACAGGGCGAGTGGGTGACATCCCATGTCCATGGAGGGTGCCAAACCAGACGTGGCCCTTTGTTTGGGATTCCTTATACGGGGAAGATTTGCTCGGTAGTTGCAGGTATCCTGGTGAGGCTTGTATATGAAGGAGAGTAGATTTCAACATGGTCGTGCTGCCATACGTTCACGCAAGTGCTGATTTCTAGCTTGAACACTAGGTCACTTGCTTTGGTCTCCTCTCAACGAGTGCTGATTTCTTCCTCCTCTACTATCGTTAATACTTCTTCCTCTGTAGCTTGGTCATGAGACTCCACCAAGGATTTCAAAGAACTACCGAAACCCGAGAGACACAGAACGTTCTCCCTCTTCAATCGGACATCATTCATGTCTTCCTTCACTGCCGATTTTTGTAATTCCTCTATTAAATCAATAGTTGCTTCCCCTTCTTCTAATTTTTTGTTTGAGCTAAATTCTTGACTCCTCATATCCAGAAAGAGACACCCATTTTCAAGTATCATAGTCTCCATCAACCTAACCTCATTTTCCAGAACAACCTCTCCATCTGTTAATATTTGTTGTTCCAATGGATAAATATTTCTTCCATATGCAATTCGATGTTCAGCGTCACGTAGAAAATGGTGAAGGAAGGTTCAACCAAGACCTTTAAATTTTTTCCGTTTGAACATGTCACCTTTAGAACTCTTTTTCCAAGATCTCTATAGGATTCATCATGGATGGCACGATGATAATTCTGAAAACATACTTGGAGTTCTGCATTACTCAATTCCATGGCAAGATCATGGGCTTTAGATACCACTTGTAATGAACCTACTACAGATTGTGAGAATGACAATGGAAATGTATGGAGAATTATGACTCACAATAATAAAAGGGATGATCAATGAAGAAGATAAAAATGGCTATGCCTTGGGAAGTTCGAGGCTCCCAATTCCTCCATAGATGCAAATAACAGAAAGTTCAACAACATTCGAGAATACCTCAACAATACTACCTCCCTCTACATATACTGGGAAACAATTCCCTTAAAAGACAACCTTCCAACCAAGGCCATGGGCCACTACCTACTCACATTAACTAGGCCCATGGACCACTAACAACAACAACAACAACTAATTCAAATAACAGATAACAACAAAGTTGGACATCAAGCCCACCCCACTTTAATGGGATTCATAACAAAATGTGTAGTTAATGGGTGGCAACGGCCATGGCTGGAGGCGGCGCACGGCGGTAGCTCACCAAAACTCGTCATATCCGTGAGGGAGAGGATGAGAGAAAGGCATGGGGCTGCTGGGCCCACGGATCTAGGGAGAGGTGGTGATCTTTGGTGGGGCATGGTGGCTCGTGGTGTTTCGGCACCACGATCTAGGTGGAGCTGTGGCAGCAATGGGGAACCCGAGGGATAAAAAAGAGATCGAGAGTGAGAGGACGAGCTACTACTTGAGGTTGGTAGCCGCAAGGGAGGGGTGGTCAGCGAGGCTCGACGGCGAGCTTGTGGGCTGTTCGTGGTGGCGCGATGGAGAGAAACTGTGGGAGATGAGAGAGAAGGTTACGGGGCTTTGAGGAGGAAGAGAGAGAGAGCTAGACAGAGGTTGAGAGTCTGGCGTGGGGTGACAATGGAAGGGTGATGTCGTTGACGAGCAGCAGCAGTTAGGGTTGGGCCGCAGCGGTTGGGAAGCCAAGAGGGAGAGAGGGAGAGAGAGAGAAGGAAATGGGGAAAAAGTTTGGGTTTTTGGGATTAAATCCCAAACCCTTCATCTAAGGGTCCCCAAAGATCTGATGGTGAGAACTAAACATTAAAAATAACTAATTAAATAATAGGAATTAAAATAGAAATACAATAAGGCTAATTTAAAAATCAACTTTAATTCCAAAAATAATAATCATTCATCATAAAACAAAATGATGGGCTTTATAAATATTTTCTAGAGAAATAAATCCATCTAAATAATAGAGTTTTTAACATAAATAAAATAATGAATATTCAATAATATTCTTAAATAAACAAAATTATTTAAATAAAATGATTTTCTAAACTATATTATTTCAGGGGCTTCAAAATATAAAAATGCATACTTGAAAATTAGGCTTGGTCCAGTAACACAAAAAATACCCAATTTAAGATAATATTTGGACATTTAAAATATTTCGATGGCTTTAAAACACCAGACTCCATTTAAAAATCACCTTCTAAGTTTAAAAACACAACTTCAAGATTTTAAATACAACATAAGACTCATGACCAATTAAAAGAAAATGAGCGGTTCATCACAAATAGGCTACTTGTACTCTTCATGACCAATTCAACTGTGAAAGCAGTACATTAAGATCTTGTCAACGTAAGAAAGAACTATAACATTAAATCTTTATTTTCATATTCTTTTTAGTATTTTTTTTATTTTTACAACAATCTTTTTTATGAGAATTTGTATAAAATTTTAAAAATCTATTTATATTATTTAGAATATCTTTCTTTTGCGCCTTACGTAAACAGCCTCATCATTTCGCTCGCTTTAGAAAAATATTACAAATTGTACCAAATGAGACAAATTGTTTGCCATTGGTGCCGTGCTGTAAATATTGTGCAACAAAAACATTTTATCGTGAAACAAATGGCTTTTGCTGTGCTAATTAAAAAATTTGTTTGGCTACAAATGATGTTCCTGGTCAACTTTATCATCTATTTTGTTCAAACATAGATGAGACTGCTAAATTTTTAATCTATGTGCACACATATGACAATAAATTTGCATTTACATCCTTTGGAGTTAGATTTGATAGAGATATCTACAGAAGAAATAAATGAATCTATACATTTCAGGCTCAAGGACAAATCTATCATTTTATTAATTATTTGACTCCTTTGGATGGATATCTTTCTTATTTACAGTTATATTTCTACTGAACATGAATTGCAGAATCGTATTTCTGATTTAGGAAGATTGGATGCATCAATTATTGTTCAACTCATGGCCATTCTTTCTATTAATCCATATTCATTTTTTTTCCGAAGACTTGGTGATATGCCCAACTTGGAAAATCACAAAATCTACATCTAATCAAATCCTGGTTTGGATCTGTTTCTAATGCTCCTATAGCATCACAAGTGGCAGTAATTTGGATTGAAAATAATGACTCAGAGCAATTGAGTGGAAGAAATATTACGGTTTACAATCATTTAAGTGGTAGTCATATAGGTCAATACTAATTTGAATGTTTTGATGCACTTCAATATTCATTATTGTTTCCTTATGGTGATACTGGTTGGTACAATAATATATAAAGAGTAAAAAAAGGTACACGTTTTCGCCAAATGAAAGATCAACACTACTTGAACCCCAACAATTAACATCAACTGATGATTTACTTTCAAGAAAAATGCAAGGTCATAATAATTTCTATATTTGGGTATTGTAATATTCTAATTCTTAAATATGGAATGATCTTATCTTTTCAAATTTAATTTTTGTAGTGTTCCAAAAAAAGCAAAGAGCCAATTGTTTCATGCCGTGAATATTATTGATACAAGTTACAAATAAAAAAAAAACATTAGATCTATTTTGTTATGCTCTGGTTGTTTGTTGCAATAATTCGTGGTTGACATAAACATCAAGGCTAGATTATTTTCGTAGTAAACAATAACAAATTTGATTTGAAGTATTTCAAGGCATTGTTGATAGTTTTTCACTTGGAGAAATAGATGGTTCCAAAATTAATAAACGCATTATATTGTCTTATTCTTTTATTAGAGGACCAAGAGACATGTTGTAACGCCTCGGTCCCGTAGGGGTCAAAAACTTACTATCTATCACTTAAACTCACATTCGAATAATATATTTATAGACTCTAAATTCTCAATGCCATAGAAAAGCTATTGTTTCAAAACAACTACCTCAATATAATCAACCTCCCAAAATACCAAGTCATCAGAATACGACAAAATTACTTAATAAAATTACTCAATACTCATATAAACCTTCTATGCTTAATCCAGTATGCTTAAATCATCTCACCCAGGCTCCATAATCTTAATCCTCAGTTGGAATATTCAAATCATCTGAAAAATATTTGTAGAGATAAGGGGTGAGTTATCAACAACTTAGTAAGCAGAGAACATATACTAGTCTGTAAACATGAGCCTTTTCATAGAGTTTCAGAATGTAGAACAAAATATTTTAGTTTAGAAATGCAGATCCAAAAACATGTTATTAGAATATCAAAGCGACAATTCAAAATGTTCATACTCAAAAATGTCCTTTGGCATAACATTATTGAATATCATCATCTTATCATATCATATCAAAACAGAGTACTGGATAGTTTCATATCATTTTCACATATTCAAAACTGATTCAGAGTATCTTCACATAACATGTACAAATTTTCAAATTTCATATTCGCCCTTTTCCAAATTCTAAAAATTTACTCATGTCTACACTAGTCATGACAAAAATATTTTCCTCTTTTATACAAATTTCATGAGTAATGCAGAAAAAATAACTGAGGTTGTTTCCACATTTCTTTCCGAAACATATCATGCACATTTTTCATAAAACCAACCTCAGTTCATTTTATTTTTACACAAAGTCTAGCATAGGAACCTTGCTTACCTGGACTTTTTATCTTCCTAGAATTTTCTTACAACAGTGCCAAGAGAATATCAATCATCACCTATAAAATAGTCACACAACTTGCATAAATTTTCAATTGAATGCGTATTTCGTAATTAACACCTGAGTTATACTAAATCTATATTTTCCTATTGTCTAAAAATCCTTAAAATCCTAAAATATTGTCACTCTCCAAAATAATTTGATTGTCACTTAATTTCACCTATTAATCGATTAAACTCTAAAATTATTCTTCGCCCCAATCATCTAGTTTTTCTTAGTCTTATCACAACAATATCATAACTATAATAATAGTTTTATCCCAATACAACTAAGGCCCAACGTAAAAACTATGTCCATCCTACAATCCAAGTTCAAAACACCTTAGCTTGTAACTCAAAGGGGTATAAATGTAATTTCATCTCAAAAAGTTCCCCATAAAATGGCAGTGATGATGAGACAAAGATTCACCTGAGAAGGGACTGTGTGATGGAATCACCGTGAGCAAGGCAACAAGAGGCAGGCAGGTGGTTGGGCACGACGACAGAGCACCGGGAGAGGTAGAGAGAGGAAAACGTTACTCACAATGAAGAGAGAGAGAGATAACATGGTGTGAGGGAGAGAGGAAGCTCACCATGAGACAGGGAGGAGGCGTGTGACAGTCTGGGGTGACATGAACTGAGTTTTGGCGACGCTTTCTGTGGGGTTTCTTATGTGTTTGGCTCTCGGTGACGGTGGTTTGCTGTGGCGCCCCCACTCCACGCTTGGGATTAAACAGTGACTGAAACGTCGGGACATGCAATAAAAGGCTACATACCCCTCGTACATGATTGATAAGATGCAAGGCACCTATATATATTAGCAGTATGCAATAAATCGCAGCGGAATAAGCCATTTAAATGTTGTACCAAAATAAAACTAATATCTCAACTTCTTCATTCATAGTTTTAAATCACACCTCTTAGCAATAGAGTATCAAACTCTTTGTTTACACTTAACATAACAAGTATCGTCTAAAAAGGCCTTAACAAAGAAATCATTAAAGCATCTTTCTAATCTCAGCTATCTCTAAGTAGGTCATGACTAAATTCGTTCTTTCTCCGAGTTGAACACATCTTTACCTTCATCATCATCCTGACTTGCTACTCTTGATCCTACTAAAAGTTCTACTATTCCGGGTTGGAAATAGTAGTGAAAACTACTACGGTGAGATTTTGAGAAATATCAGCAAGTAAACACGCAACATACAATAGTTAACACAAGCATACAAGAGACACATCATGAAATGCATACATGGACATGTACTTGACATATGACTTGACTCTTTTCAAAAGACTTGTAACAGAAACTTAACTTTTCAGAAAAAGTTCTTAACTTTTCTTATTCACGTAATCTTAATCAAAACTTGCCTTATCAGAGTATATCACAAGATTTACATCGAGTGATCCTTATCACATAAGCTCTTATCCTTGTTCAGAGGGTGAACACAACATGGCTCCCCTTAGCATCGCATGTTCCTGCTAGTTACCGCACCATCAACAGTCTGTAAACCATGATGAATAAGTCATAAACAGAGATTTATATTAACTCGACCTTACTTTGTCGGGTTACATGCCTTGTGCACCCACTAGCATTAGATGCTTTCTAGCTCCGGCATTCTTTGAAAACAATCCATTTGAGACTCATCAACAGTACTTTGTCGACCTAGGGGTTACCACTATATTCTTAAACACTCTAGAGTGAACATAGGAGTTCCACTAGAACATTCCCCCGTCCTAAAACTTGGGGTCGTGATAAAACTTATAAACCATTTTCTTTTAAAACACTTTTTGAAAATACTTTCCCCAAATGCATGTGACATGAGACTTATAACATGTGTATTTGCATTTGATATAAGACATATGAAATGCCATGCATGAAATAACCAAGCATAACATGTTCAATTCATAGCATGATAACATAAACCATATGAGATATCAAAACACATACCTGGACCCTTGAAATAGGGTCTTAGCCGAAACATATAGAAGCCAAAACATGAAGAATCATTACTTGAACATGCTTCAAACTTCACACATATTGCTTGATAATTAAAGAATAATGAAACAAAGCATAAAATCATGATATTTGAGTAAGATCCGAAACTTCCAAGACATGGCATAGCTGAATCATCAAGTTACACAAATCAACCACAATATTTTCCTTCAAACCGAAACATGCTTAGAACATTCTTGCCATTTTCATCTTAAGCCAAGCATATCATTCATGTAGTATTCATATTATAAGATCACATAAGCATATTCAAACAGACGAACAAAAAATACTAAACAAAGTAAACATAACAATGAAAGGATTTACACAAATATATACAAATATTAACCAAGAGCGAGTTGAGTGTATACTTACAAACTTTTCTTTGCTTACAAAGAGTATGTCGAAAATCTTGAAGAAGAGGCTTGGTTTGCACCGTTCTAACCAACAACTCTCAATTTTCACCATTGTAGTGTGTTAGACTCTTTATTCGAATGTGGTATAGCTAGAGATTTGGGTGTGTACATGAATGGAAAGGAAAATAAGAGAATAGGGTGAAAATTTCGTGTAAAACCCCAAATCAGAAGATGAATGGGTGTTTTTACACTAAAAATAGCCTAAACTCTCTTTTTTCGTGCTTCAGCTTTATTGCCAAGTGGATGGCCTTTAATTTTTAGCTATTGCATGTTGTACAAGTGGCATATGGAAGGTCTGCATGTTGGACAAGTGGCGTAGCTGATGCATGTGGGACAAGCGAAGCCTTTTTTTATGCATGTAGGACAAGTCGCCCCTTTTCTAATGCATGTGGGACAAGTGACGCATTTTCTAATGCATGTAGGACAAGTGGCACATTTTTTGATGCATGTAGGACAAGTGGCATAGCTGGTGCATGTGGGATAAGTGGTGTCTTTTCTGACGCATGTAGGATAAGTGGCATCTTCGCTAGGCTATAGGGAACACAAAGTATTCTTGAAAAGAATAATCTTACCAAGTGGCATAGCTTCTTGAAAATTCAAAATCCTCTTCACTTTCTTGGGAAATCTAAGAATATCCTTGCATGGGTGCCATGTGTCAAAACCCCTCCATTGTCTCTCCTTGGGAAATCCAAAAGATCATTTGCATGAGTGACATGTGGCGTGGTATCTTGTCAAAATTCAAAATTCTAAGAGGTTCCTTGGGCATGCTTCCCCATATGGTCCAGATTCAATGAATCTCTAGGACAAAATTGTCATTTGATAAATCTTAACCTAGGCTTGAACCTTATAGACTTGTGCATGCTTGCCAAGTGGTAAAAGGCATGTAGGATGTGGGTGCGTGTTCCCCATGCGTCATTCCCTTTCCCCATGCGCTTCTTCCTTTTCTATGTATTTTTTCCTTTTTCCATGTGTTTTTTCCTTTTCTCATGTGTCTTTTTCTTTTCCTATGCATGTCCCTTACTATTCCCTAATCAAGAAGCTTCTTCTTCCTATACATGTTCCCCATGTGACTCTCCCACTTCCTTATGCTTCTCAAGAACATAAAACATGATATGTGGCAATGTGGTGGCCGAAACCCTAGGGGTACAAGGGTAATTTGCATGCATTGTCTCTTCCACTTCCTTCTAGAACCTTTTCCTCTACTTATGCATGAATGAAAAATGGCAAAATGTCAAAAATAACTTGGGTGGGCATGTGGCTTAGGGATCCGAAAGTCTCTTAGTGTTCCAATGTAAATCATTTAGAAAATCTTACATTTGTCTTCTCTATGCAAAATCTTCTTGGAACTCTTCACTAAGAACAAGTGGCGTGAGGTGGAGGTGCTTGGGAGGGTAAGTGGTATGCACAACTCTTCGAAACTCACAAAAATGTGGCTGGTGCTTGTGTAGTCCATTAGGGTTCCCGAAACTATGTCCCCTCATTTTTTTTCTCATCCACTTTTACATCCAAGTTCATTGTATCTAAATGTGAGGTGTGCATGTGAGACATGTGGCATGTGGGTACGTGAAATGGGCGTGTGCCCTAGGTGTGTGCCGAACCCTACATCCCCATCCATCTCCTTAGCTTCTTCTAGAAACCTTCAAGCATGTTTGCCAAGCGACACCAATGTGCTAACCTAGGTGCTTCTTTCCTAAGTTTCACTTCCCTATGCAAGATTTTCCCCCTTCCTAAAACAAAACTCTTCACCTTTCATTTGCATGCATGACACTTGGCCAACTCTTCTAGAAAGCTGAATCCTCCCTTGCTTCTTCCACTTTTTCTTCTAGAAATCCAATGCATACTTGACAAGTGTCATCCTTGTCTTTTCCCAAAGTTCCAAATGAGAAGTGCTTTTTTGAAAATGACCAAAAACTCCTTCTTGAAGCCAAGTGGCACTATCTCCTTACCTAGAGGGTAAACTTGGGTCTTCCAAAGCCAAAGTCCTTAATAGGCAAAATTCCTATTGCCATTTTCTTTTATTTTTCTCTTATGTTTCTTTTAACTTAGAACTCCAGGATCCAATCTAACAAAAATAAAAAGTGGCCTAATGAATTCTTCCAACACTTAACCAATAACCCAAATAAATAAATAAAATAGATAAATAGATAAATAATATCCATCAGAATTACGAATGGAATCTTAGCGAAAATTCGGGGTCTCACATTTGCAGTGGCTCACGGTGGAGAAGTTGGTGCTCTGTTTTGAGTAGCAAAAACATAGATGACTTCGGTTCTCTACAAAGGTGGCTGCCGATTTCGTGTTGGCTAGGTAGTGGGGTTATCACACGGTGGTTTTGAGTGTAAGGAGGAGGGCACATGGTGTGGAGGTTGGTTTCACGATAGTTGGGTATACTATGATTTGACATTGTGGCTGAGATTGTGCATGGAGAGGTTTGTTGTGTGGGGTTGTTGCGCGATGGTGGTTGGCAATGACTGAGGTTCACGATTTGCCCATGGGTTTGGGTGGTGCTTGGTGGTTCTTGCTATCTAGCTAACAACTTAAGGGGAAACTTCTGTGATTGGTGTTGTGACGCCTCCAGATTCGGTTTGAGATCGGACTGACGTTTGAAGCGTCAGAACATGCAACACAAGATTACTTGCTCCCGTTAGGACTAGTTCATCAAAATATGCTATTGGGCTAGTTCATCAAGTAACTCGCGTAACTGGATTAACGATTCAAAAATATTATCCAAAAACCTAACTATGGAGGTTGTAAGCTCTATGTTGCATCTACAGCTTCTAATCAACGTCCTCTAGTATGCCAGTGTTCGCTCCCTACTCTGGCCTTGACACATCACCTACCATTCGGGGAGAATGGTTGTTAGGACTGTCACGGTGAGATTTGATTACAAATTTCAGCAAGTTAACAGAAAACTTCCACATAGGTTAATGATGCATGCATGGTAGTAAAGGTATGAATGCATAATCAAATTCAAAAATAAGCATAACATAATTTGACATGAACTGATATAACTTGGACTGAAACGTGAACTAAATTGAAAACTTGACATAACATGAACTTGAAATTGAGACTTGACTTGACGTGACATGAACGTGAACTGACTTAGACATGAATGTGAACTGAAACATGACGTGAACGAGAAATACATGAACTTGTGATCTTATTCAATAGACTTAATTAAAAAAGTGACCATACAGGTGCTACACGGGTCCCTTTGAGCCTGTATCCCTCCCGATTACTGCATCACAACACAGGTATCTACACCAGTTGTGAGTGAATTAATACGTACGTACTCCACAATTGTTGTGGCCCCACGTATTCTACGTGTCACAATTACTGTGTCTCACATAGTGTATGCTTCATAGTTGTTGTGGCCCCATACTTCATTCTCCATAGTTGTTGTCGCAATGAATTGTTTGTGCGACAATTGTTATGGACATAAGTAAAATAAAATATGGCTCCATCGGCGTTAGAGCCTAGTGCATTACAGTGACCAGCTAGTTAGCCCTCATTCGCAACCTATTGACTATATTTCGTCAATCTAGAGAATTTCACACCTATTTAAACACTCTAGCATGAATAAAGGAGTTCCTCTAGGATATTATCATATCCTAGCACTTAGGATCGTGAGACATGAATAATTTGGTATGGTTGTTCTCGAACATATAAACTGTACCCAAGATGAAACGTGACATGAATATGAAATGACAGAAGTCCTAACATATTGTAACATGACATGGAAGTAAGACGATAAACATGACGTACTTGACAGAAAATATTTCGTAGTATGACATAACATATACTAGACAATATTTTGTAACATGGCATAACATAAAACAGACAACATTTGATAACATGGCATAATGGTTAACAGTGAATATTATGTGATATGACAAACATATAATAGATGACATACATGACATGACATGACATTGCATGCTTGCAACAGATAGGAATGCATGACAGAATATATTGTGTAATAGATAAGTATTTTGTGACAGTATACATCATGTGTAACAGACGAACATGTAATGACGTGACATGGCATGACACATATGATAACATACGAACATAACTGTAGTTCCCTTATCCATCACACATATATAGTAAACTGATAGTAGGTTAAGAGCTAACTTACCTCGATTGTTGCGTTCTACAAGAATAAAGCGTGAAATACAAGGAAATATAAAAGAGTATTCTAAAAGTTAAAAATTTAATCACTAACAATTAGAAATATGAAAAAAGATACATCTACATGTGGAAAATGATCATTTTACCCCTAACTTAACGATTTTACATCCTAAGTCTAAAAATCACCAAAATTTACATTCCTCATGTAAATTTTGTCCTAAACTCAAATATCAACTTAAAAAAATTTAAAACAAAACGCAACTATGGAAAACTCACTATGGCCGAAACATCCATAGGCCATTTCTCTTGATTTTTGTTTCAATTTCTTCCAACTTCAAAACTCATGATTAAAACAAAATTTTAAAACAAAATTATTCCTTCCCTAAGTTTAAAAATAGGCTTAAAACATCCATTAAGACAAAAGCTAATCATCAACACCAACTTTTTGTAAAAAGACCCAAATGTTTTAACGAAAAGGCAAACCATTGAATCACAAGTTTTGACGTTGATCAAAACATTTCCAAAAATTCCAAAAATCAAATCATAATATCATCCTAAGATCAACCATGCTTTAAATTATCAAATAAAAACAAAAACATTTTTTTACCTAGATTTGATCAATCTCTTGATCCATAACTTAAAATGATGAGATCTTCAAGCTAAAATATCACATGCTTTAAAAATGTGTCCTAAAGAAGATCCAACCATCAAATTTAAAATCACATGGATAAAAATCTATAAAACATGGATCTAACCCAAAAAATCAAATCTTAGGTCTAACCGAAATCCTCTTGCATAGAAAAAATATCAGAGGCTTATGATCATCAAATAAAAATATAAGAGGCTTACGATCATCATATAAGAATATCAAAGCCAGTGGAGTAAGATTAAATCATGAAATATTCAAACTTTCTCAAAACCGAAATTGGTTTTCCACTTCCAATTTCTGAATTTCTATATCTAAGAAAAACTTTCATCAAAAGCTTTATTCATGCAACAAATCCTCAATGAAAATTCATAAACACATGTTAACAATATTCCATAAAATTTGCGGACCAAGATATGTCTATTAGTTTGGTCAAAAACTAAAAAATATAACACACTCTCCAATTTAATGCCCAAAATGACATTTCCATGGTTAAAATAACTTTTGACTGACAAATGACCACAAAATGAAACAAATAAGATATCTACGGAAACTAAACTCAAAAATAAACAACTTTTATGAATAAATCATTGCGAGAAAATATCTATAAAGGATGAAAAAGTGCCACGCAAAATCACTCAGGAAAATGCCCTAGAGAGCTCTTTTGGGTTTCTCTCTAAGAACTGGTTGAAGAAGTGATAAAATGAAGTGAATTGTGTCTTGTACAACTTTAGAATTCTATAAGGGGAGGTATGGGCTTGAATGACCTTTGATTGGAGGTGACTATGTCACATGAAGTGAAAAATAATGAGAGGCAAAGACTGTTTACTACTGCCATGTGGTATGGAGGGTGATGAGGTGGTTTTTCCCTCTCACATCAAGACACTATTGGGTGCAGCCAAGGGCAATGGATGGCCTTCCATATGAGGAAGAAAAATTTTTCAAGAAGTTTTGTCAATGTGGCCAAATTCGTGGGTCTTGGTGGGCCTTAACCAAGTGGGCTTCAATTTAGGGTTTAGAAAGGGTTTGGTTAGGATCTGAGATACTATCAGGCCCAAATCCAATTTTTCTTAACCCAATCAAAATTCTAAGGTTTAAAGGGTTGGATAATGATGTCATAACATGCATTTGAGGATTTAATAATATATGGAAGTGATTTAATCAAGTGATTAAACATAATACTAGAAATTGGATCAAATAGGTTTTGGAGGCCAACTTTAGAGTTTGGGGAAACCGTTTAGGGTTTTAGTTTTCAATTATGCTTTTGGGGTTTCAATTGGATTCCAACTATTTAGGGTTTTACTAGGGTTGAAACTCTCTTTGGTTCGACACTCCATCTTGACTGTAGTTTTCCTGGAAACAAATGAAGCTTAGAGTTATATAAAAGAACAAACTGATTAGGCTCAAAAGTCTTCCTATGAAGATTGTTATCATGCCAAGCGTTCATGCATTCTTTGGACAACTTAGAGTTGTCATAAGCATTCCTTTTAAGCTCCTCGAGCTGCAATTTTCTTAAATCACCAGCTTGGTTAGAATTAAAATTGAGTTGTTTGATTGCCCAATAGGCTTTATGCTCAATTTCAATAGGCAAATGACAAAAATTTTCGTATACAAGCATATAAGGAGACATACCAAGGGATGGTTTAAAAGCTGTACGATAAGCCCACAAAACATCAACCAAACGTAAAGATGAATCTTTCCTATTGGGATTGATAGTTTTTTCTAAAATTTACTTGATCTCCCTATTAGCCGACTCTGCCTAACCATTGGTTTGAGGGTGGAATGGGGTAGAAACTTTTTGGTGGATCCCACATTTAGTCATCAAAGCAGAAAAAGGTCTATTACAAAAGTGAGTGCCACCATCGCTAATGATGACTTTGAGAATACCAAACTGAGCAAAAATATTTTCTTTAAAAATCTCAGTACAATCTTATTGTCATTTATTTTACAAGCTATTGCCTCAATCCATTTAGAAACATAATCCACAGCAACCAAGATATACAAATAACCAAAAGAAACAAGAAATGGCCCCATGAAATCGATACCCTAACATTCAAAAAGCTCAACCACAAGAATTGGTTATAAATGCATCATATTCTTTTTTGTGATGCCTCCTAACTTTTGGCAAGGCGTACATGGCTTACAAAAATTAAGAGCGTCTTTAAACATATGAGGCCAACAAAAACCACTTTGTAAAATCTTTGCCACAGTTTTATGAGTAGAAAAATGACCTCCACATGCTTCAGTGTGACAAAAGGAAAGAATGGAGGAGATTTCTATATTGTGGACACATATTCAAAAAATTTGATCAAAACAATATTTAAACAAGTAAGGGTCATCATAAAAAAATGATTTAACCTCAGATTTGAACTTTTGAATGTCCTGAGTGCTCCAATGAAATGGTGTTTGTCCTGTGACCAGGAAATTTACAATGTCAGCATACTAAGGCAAAGTATCAATAGATAGAAGCTGTTCATCAGGAAATGTTGAGAAGTGAATGAGCATCAGGATCCATCTAACAGTGAGTCGATATAAGTGGTCGGCAACCACATTTTCAACTCATTTTTTGTCTCTAATGGAGATATCAAATTCCTGCAAGAGAAGAATCCATCAAATATGCCTTGGCTTTGCATCTTTTTTCAATAACAAATACTTCAATGCTGCATGGTCAATGAAAAGAATAACAGGTGATCCAATGATATATGCTCTAAATTTCTCCAATGCAAATACTACATCGAGCAACTCTTTTTCAGTGGTGGAATAATTTTTCTGAGCATCATTCAAAGTTTTACTTGCATAGTAAATGACAAAAGGTAATTTATCTTTTCTTTGTCCTAAAACAGCACCTATAGCATAGTCATTGGCATCACACATTATCTTAAAAGGGAGTGACCAATCAGGGGGTCGCATGATAGGGCAGTGGTAAGCAAAGTTTTCAATTGATCACAAGCATCTTGACAGGCATCGGTCCACTCAAAACCAACATCATGCATTAATAAGTGACATAAAAGCTTAGAGATGGAGCTAAATTTTTTAATAAATCTCCTATAGAAACTAGCATGTCCTAAAAATGATCAAACATCTTTCACAATCTTAGGAGCAAGAAGCTTAGAAATTAGCTCTATTTCGCTTTGTCAACCTCAATGCCTTGAGAGGAAACAATGTGACCCAACACATTTCCTTGCGTCACCACGAAGTGGCACTTTTTCCCAATTTAGAAGCAACTGCTTCTCTTCGTACTTGGCTAAAACAACTTGCAAGTTAGTTAGACAATCATCAAATGAACATCCAAAAACAAAAAAATCATCCATAAAAACTTCAAGTATGTTTTCAACCAAATCACTGAAAATGCTAAGCATGCATCATTGAAATGTGGTTGGGGCGTTACATAGACCAAAGGGCATTCTCCTAAATGCAAATGTACCAAAAGGACATGTAAAAGTGGTTTTCTCCTAATCCTCTGGTGCAATATCTATCTGATAATAACCAGAGAAACCATCAAGAAAACAGTAATAAGCATGAGCTGCAACCTTTTCTAAAATTTGATCAAGAAATGGAAGAGGAAAATGATCCTTTCTGGTAGCAGCATTTAGTTTCCTATAGTCTATATACATTTGCCATCCAGTTGCTACTCTTGTGAGTATTAATTTATCCTTCTCATTTTTTACCACAGTTATTCTAGATTTCTTTGGAACAACTTGAGTAGGACTTACCCACATACTATCAGAGATAGGATAAATAATTCCAACATCAAGCAATTTCAACACTTCATTTTTCACTACCTCTTTCATTGTGGGATTTAACCTCCTTTGCATTTCCCTAGATGGTCTTTCATTCTCCTCTAAATAAATCTTGTGTGTGCATACAAGGGGATTTATTCCTTTAATGTCCGTTATTGTCAACCCAATCGCCCCTTACGCTTTTTCAACACTCCTATCAGTTTTTTTTCTTGAGTAAGAGTGAGTGTAGAAGAGATTACCATAGGGAAAGTGTTGTCAAGTCCCAAGAAAACGTATTTAAGTCCAGCTGGAAGAGGTCAAGATCCGGAATCACATTTGAAGATGGCTTTATAGGTACTGTCAAAGGTGGCAACTCTTCAAACTATGGTTGCCAAAACATACCATGTCCAGTTCCTACAAAAGAAACATTAGAAGTGTCATGAAGTATATTTAAATCACTGAGAACACTATCTAATGAAAATTGTAAATTAGTGGAAGGGAGATTCAAATGAAAATCTTCATCAAGGATGTTTTCCGGCAAATTAACTTCCTGACCTTCTTCTAAATTCCGAGGTTGCCTGCAAGTATTAAAGATATTCAGCTCCAATGTTATGTTTCCAAAACTCAATTTCAAAATTTCACTTCTATAATTAATTAATGCATTAGATGTAGCAAGAAATGGTCTACCAAGAGTTACCGGAGCTTGGACAGTAGATGGAGTCTGACAATTTCATATCAAGCACCACAAAATCCACAGAATAGTAAAACTTATCAACTTGTGCCAAAACATCCTCAACTATACCCCTAAGCATTTTTATAGATCTATCAGCTAGTTGCAAAATGATAGGTGTAGATTTCAATTCACCTAAACCAAGTTGTTCATACATAGTATAAGGCAATAAATTGATACTTGAACCAAGATCCAACAAAGCATGACCAATTTTTGAATTTCTTATCACACAAGCAATTGTAGGTGCTCTAGGGTCCTTGTATTTAGGTGGTGTATTGCTCTGAATGATAGCACTAACTTGCTCAGTAAGGAAAGTTTTCTTGTGCACATTTAATCTTCTTTTCACGGTGCATAAAATCCTAAAGAAATTTTGCATAGGCAGGAATTTGCTGAATAACATCTAACAAAGGGAAGTTAATCCTAACTTGCCTAAAAACCTCAAGAATTTCAGCATGATGCTTATGTTTATGCAACAGAACTAATCGCTGAGGAAAAGGAGCAGGTATGGGACAATCAACTTTCTCATGCTCATCAGACACATGCTTTCCATCTTTCTTAGAAGGGTTAGAAACCTTAAGAATTGTATGGCTCATGTGCTGGAATATCTACCACCTTACCGCTTCTTAAAGTAGTCACCGCTTTGACTGACTTTAAGTTAGGATTCTCATTTACTGCTTACACTTGATGAGGTTGCCCTTGTGGATTTGGTTGTGATTGTGCAGGAAATTTACCCTTCTCTTGAGTACTTAAAGATGTAGTCAGCCTTGTGAGAGAAGTCCTTATATCATTAATTCTAATGAATTCTAGCTGTTGAGTGTTGCTTGACCTTACATGAATTGTTGAAGTGTCACACTCAACTGTTGAACTGTATCTTCAAGTCCCTTGTTAGGTGCTTGAGCTAGTTGTGCATTGAACTGAGAACTTTGACTTGGATGGGGAACATGAGATGGACCAGGATGAGCTCCATATACTGCAAAATTTGATGGTCATGCTGTAGGTGCAGCAGGAATACTGCTATGCTCACCTGTCCAACTGAAGTTTGGATGATTCCTCCATCCAGCATTGTAAGTGTTCGAGTATGGCCCTGAAAAAGGTTTAGAAACCATGTTAACATTGTGAGTTTGATCTAATAAAACTTCTTTAAATGTAGAAATTGTAGGACACTCATTTGTGGAATGCCCTTTATCTTCACAAACAATGCCAAGCTTTCCTAATTGGTTTTCTTTTTCATACCGTCTCTTTTACCATTTCATTCCTTTTCCAACTCCCTCTCTTTCATTGTGGTTCTTATCACCTCTGCTCTCTTGCTTTCGAGTTTCCTCTTCTCTTCCCAGAACCCTTACTTCTTGATGGCTTCGCCCAAAGTTTCGCACTCTGGTGCCTATGGTGCGGGGTCCTCCCGATGCCACAATTCTTTGGACTCACCTAGGGAAATTGGCCTGCATTGTTCTTTGAACTTTGATGGGAACCAATGGTTGGCCACAATGTCTCGAGCTGACCTAGATCTTGTGAGGAACCGGTATAGAACTCATGTTTTGATGACATTAGAGCTGCAAGAGTTTCACCGAGTGGTGGTTGATTCTGAAGGCTTTGCTGCATAAGTGGCATTGTATTCTCTCATGTTTCTGATGGGGCTTCGCCTTACATCCTGTCGCCTTGTTCGTGATGTGCTCGACTTTATAGGGCTTGCTCTGAACATGTTCCCAACGCATGGAGGATCCTAATGGCATGTTGTGCCGCATGATGAGAGGTTCTGGGGCCTGCTAGTGAGGATTACCCTGGCCTCACGACTAGAGAGTTTTTATTTACCCATAGTGTTAGCCGTATAGATGGAAATTTGTGTTCCTTTCGGTCTCACTCTGGCTATAGAGGTGTGCTTCAAACGTCGTTATTCTCTTTCCAAAGAGTGGCATAGGAAGTTCTTTTTTGTTTCTGAAAGTAGTTGGAAGTTTCCCTTTGGTAAGCCTGCCCATCATGACTTTCCCATTCGTGCAGCATGGGGCCTTATTTCAGAAGATTGTGATCTTACCATGATTCATTCCAATCGGGAGGAGGCCCGTTTGTATTTGGTTTATGCTTGAGTGGAGCAAAATGATAGCATGACTTGGTCAGACGTACTTCTTACTTAGGCTAATATTGATAGGTCCATGGTTCCCCCCACTTAGGCTCAAGTGTTTGGTCGCCGATTATTGGGTGCCACTTCGTTGTCCTGGGGGCAGAGGAGAGGGTCTTCACCCCCTCTTGTCAGAAGGGTAAGAAGCCTCATGTGGAATGTTGCTCTATTCAAGGCGAGGCTCAGCTGTTCGTTGGGTTAAGTTCCACTGAGGAAAGATATATTATGGATGCTTCACTTCCTCGAGGAAGTGGCTCGGTCCGCTCTTCCTCCTCTTTGTTAGGTTTGCTGGAGGAAATCATGAATCAAGTCAAGGATGACTTGGCCCTTGTGTTGGAAGCCGAATCCTCTATGGCACCTAATTTGGTGGTTGTACGAATAACTTCTCTTGCGCAAGGGGTCAGGGTGACGATTATGTTTCTAATGAAGATGACATTGAAGTGTTACTTCATTCTGCCTTCTCGGAGACTGCCCTACTGTTCCAATGACTTTGGCTGCTTCTTTTGACGATGCGGGCGAGGCATCTTTGGCTGCTGTTGTTTGTGTAGGACCTTCTGATTTGGAGGGTGGTCCTTCCTCCATCTCTACTCTTCTACAATTTCTGGGGGTACTATCCCCGAAATTCCTTTTGTTTTCCTAGAGTCTCTTCGTTATGAACCTACGGGCACGAACCTTAGTAGTGGTCGAGTGTCTATCTCTTCCTCGCCCTTCAGTACCTCTTCGGTAGGGGTAGTACTTCGAAGCCCACATTTCCAGGCGATGCCCCTAGCTAGAGGGAATCCCTTAGGCTTTGTTGGGTTGCCCAGGAACCGTGATACTTCACCTGTGGGAGGTGATGTTTTATCGCCTATGCTGCTAAGTGATCCTACAGTCGAGGGCCATTGTTCAGGCTCAATTAAGCAACCGAGGGAAGGTGTTTTTACAACTCTTGTTTTCTCTCCTCAATGTCATTTGGGTGCCCTATCCTCCCAAGGTGTATGTGAGATAGGTGGATTCATACCCTCACCGGGGGAGTGTTTACTTTTTCAAGGCTGCCTGGACCCTTAAGTTCCCATGCTACCGGCCTTACCTCGCAAGCTAGAAATCATCGGGGGAAGCTGTTAGTGCCATGGTGTAGAAGCTTCAAGGTTTTCTATCTCCGATATGTTCTATCTTTGCTTTTGTGTGTTTTCTACTCCCGAGTGGTGACTTGCTTCATTACCCATGGGGTTGATCATCTTGCGGCTTGGATCGTCGACAACCAGACTGACTTATAGGAGGAGAACCAGTCAATGCATCCATTTATGGGGAAGGTGCATCATGCTATCTTAGTAGCTAGCGCAGAACTGGATGAGATGGTTAGGAGCATGTCACAGTTGGAGTCATACTCTCACTCGTTGGAAGATCATGTCGCCTTTCTTTCAGCAGAAGGTGGGCGACTTCTAGTATAATTTAGGGAAGTCTTAGAAGGAGGTGGCACAATGCCATCTCGAGGCGAAGGTCTTGAAGGAGGAGAACGACGCGCTTCGTTATCGTCTCAACCATCTGAACAAGGAGCTAGAGGATGCTCAAAAGCGTGGTTCATTTTATGTTGATTGCCTAGCTCAATTTGAGAAGGCCCAATGGGAACTATCTATTTAGCTCAACATTGCCAATTGTGAGAAAGTCAGTGTTGAAGCCCAATTCGAGGAAATCAATCGGGAGCTCAAGTAGTATGATCAATGATTCTTATAGCTGCATGAAGTTTCGGGAGGCCACAAGAAAAGACTGGCAACTTTAGATCCTAAGGTGATCAAGTTGGAGGCTGACTTGGAAGCGTCTCGGGAGGAGATCGTTCGAGTTTCTCCCCAGATATTGTCTGCTTGCCGCATCCGTAATCAGGCTTACAGCCTTGGATATAAGCTTGGTCTTAAGTAGTTGAGAGATCACCTATTTGCCCATCCCGAGGTTAACCTGTGACAGTTGAAGCTGAAATATATCAAGGCCAATCGTGCCGCTTATCAAGTCTTTGACTCCATAGGTAGGGATAAGATGCCTGATGCCTTTTCCTCTCTTGTTCGTTGCAACTCTTGACTCCCTCCTTTTATTTGTTAGGGTTGAATTTGTGTATAATGATTTTGATTAACACATCTAATGTTGCACTATCTTTTTGGTCGTGTTTCTGAATTTTTGATATGAACAGGTTTTGATTCACTTTTGATATGAACGTGTGTTTATTCACTTGGTTCAGTTTGTTCTCGTAGATAACTGATTGTCAAGATATTTTGTTAAAATACTTGCTGAAAGTGAGACAGTTGAGGTTGATTAGTTATATAAATATGACTAATTATTACACTCTATTAAAATGGACCTTGTCTCTTGGGCTGAAAAGATTGAGAGTTATATTTCAATATTTGTTTACCTTTCTTCGTGGGCTAATGGATGGTTTGAATGTGTAGGTTTTAAAAAACCCAAATTAAACAAGTTGAAAGCCCAGCTCTGCATGAAGCCCAAGACCACTGAAAAGCCCCATGACCAGCCGAGCCTTATGTCACAAACCTTTTTTCCCTCTTTCTACACTTATCGAGGGAAGGAACCGAGGTTCTTCGAGAGGGCAGAAAGGAGAAATGGGAGAAGCAACGGTTAGAGGTTAGAGAAGGAGAAATGCTGAAGGGAAGTAGGGATAAAAGGAGCTGAGGTGCAAGGTTGATGGGGATCATGGCTGCTTTGTTTTTAGTGTCTTTTATTCCTTTCTGTTTCTATTACAAACAATGCTCTGTTAGGATTTTTATAAAGTTTTGGAATCATCTTTTACAGGATGATTCTAGGCTAATTTCTGCAACTAGGGTTGCAGGGAATGGGGTTTTCTTCCCCTTTCTGAGTATTGTTGGTTGCTGCGATGCTTAGCAAGAATCTGTCTCTATATTTTTATTCATGATTTATTGTTGGTTTTTGTAGGATTTATGGTTCTTGACCTGTTGTGGACTCATGGCACAACAGGAACTTGAAATAATCAAGGATCCCTCAGCCTTAGAGTCTTAAAATGAAAATGATGATTAATACAGTGAAGGATTTATTTTTACTGGTGCTATAATCTGAGAATGCTGCATGTTTGTCTGAGTTTAAGTGTTAATATTGTGATTGGTTTGCATAAGCAGATGCACCCTGTGACTAACATCTTGATGGTTGAGGAAACCCTAACCTTGTATCCCTAGTGTTTACTTTCCTAGCAATTATATCTTCGATTCCCAAAGATTTTAAACTATTTTCTCTGTGCTGACTGCTTTTGTTTATCATCCCTTTTTCCAGAAATTAAAAGTTGCAAAAGCAGTTTTCACGTTAACTTGAATTAATGTTTTCGTTGGGAATAATTACAATCCCTCATTCCTAATGACAAATTACAAACTCATCCTACATTTTGTACAAATTCAGTGCACATAATCCATCCCATTTTCGCAGTAAATAATCCTGTCATCCAACAACGAAACTCTGTCCATATAATTTCATCTTTTCACTACCTTTCATTTGAACCTTTTGCTTGATTACTTGTGTTGACAAAGTTGTCCTTGTGGAGATGACCTTAGAAGCTCCATTAGCTTTTAAATTTGCTTTTATACTTGGAAGCATTATTTGGAGAGTATCGATAACCTTTATGATTGGTAGCCTAGTTTTGCTGTTTAGGAAACTGAGAGTTTCCTCCTTTGCAGGGGACGAGGAGGAGCACTAACATGTTTCCTCCATTATTCATCTGAGGTGAGTGGAGACACTTGGCTTTGCATTAGGTGGGAAATAGGCTCGACCGCATTTTTCGGGCGAGGAGGGAAACACTTTATTGAGTTGTTTCCTCCTTTGTTCACCGTAGGGGTGTGGAGACACTCAGTTTTGTGTTAGGTGGGAGATAGGCTTGGCTGCATTTTTAGGGCAAGTAGGAAAACACTTTACTAAGTTGTTTCGTCCTTTGTTCGCCGGGGGTGAGTGGAGAGAGCCGGCTTTGCGTTAGACAGGAGATAAGCTCGACCGTGTTTTTAGGGTGAGGAGGGAAACACTTTACTAACTTGTATCCTCCTTTGTTAGCTAAGGGCGAGTGGAGACACTCGACTTTGTACAAGGCAGGAGATAGGCTGGACCGCGTTTTTAGGACGATGAGGGAAACACTTTACTAAGTTGTTTCCTCCTTTCTTCGTCGAAGGCGAGTAGAGACACTCGACTTTGTGTTAGGCAGGAAGTAAGCTCAACCTTGTTTTTAAGGCGAGTGGAGATAAAATATGTGAGCAAACAACCCTTTATTACATCAAGGCGATTACGTAGGGAACTTTAAAAAAATACTTCTTTAAATGCTTGACATTTCACGGATGAGGTAGTTCTTTGCTTGGGTGTTTTTGAGGTGGTATGATCCAAACCTGTGGCTCACTACTACTGCGTATGGGCCTTCCCATCGCCGTCTGAGTTTTCCTTCCTCTGTTGTGGTGACCCCAAGTTTTTTTAGGAAGTATGCGTTAGGATGTTAAGATGATCTGAGTTGATTTGTGAATAGTAATATGTTGTGGGTGCCATCGAGATGTGTTTCAATGTAGATAGGTTGAGATATATGTATAAATGTATGAAGTAGGTTGGGATAAATTTTTATGGGAAGTTGAAAAAGTAGTAGGTCCCATCAATTATTGGTTTGAGATGAGTGGAGATCACTCAACCAACGAAACACAACCTAGTCTCCCACTTTGAAGGACCTTGCCCTAACCCTTCTATTGAAATACAGCTCTGCTTTTCTTTTGCTAGTTGTTGCCCTGATCTCTGCCTCGACCCTTTTCTCTTCTAGCAAATCAAGATTTTCTTCAAGTGCCCCGACATTTGGCCCTTCAATGAAGTCTTGGGTTTTGTGGCTCGGCATCCCCACTTCTACATGTATTATCACCTCGCTACCGTAGTTTAAAGCGAAGAGTGTCTCTCCTGTCGGGGTTTTGACAGTTGTCCTATATGCCCACAGTATCCCGAGAAGCTCTTTGGTCCGGCACCCTTCTTTTCCTCTAGCCTATTTTTTAGTATGCCCATTATTGTCTTGTTTGTTGCTTCAACTTGTCCGTTGGCTTGACGGTGTCTGGGGGAGGAGTACTTGGCCTTGATTCCAAGCTTAGCACACCAGTTCCGGTAGTGTTCAAAGTCGAATTTCCTGCTATTGTCCGTAATGATGCTATGCGGTACCCCAAATCGGCAAACATTGCTTTCCATAGAAACTTGGTGACGTTTTTTGAAGTTACAGTTGCCAGTGCTTCGAGTTTTGCCCATTTCATGAAGTAATCGATAACGACAATGATGAACTTTGCTCCATCCCTTTACCTTGTGGCATGGGACCGACCAAATCTCCCTCATTGGTGAACGACCAGGGAGATGTAATTGATGTTAGTTCCTCAGGCAGGTAGCTTGTAACTATTGTGTAGCTGCCATTGAGTACACTTTCATACGAACACATTGGCATCTTTGAGGGCGTGCGGCCAATAATGCTTGGCCTATGCGAATAGTAAGTCCCGCATTACTTAAATATGACTATTGTATTGCCTTAGCCTCCTACATAAAGGTTGGTCCAGGAGGTCAAGGCGGTCCAAAATACAACTCTAATGAGTTTATATTCTTTTTTAATGTATAAATGTTAATTATATTATAATTTGGGTCTAATTTTTTTTAGACCCAATGGGTCATTGGGATGAGCGGGCGGCGGTCTCAACCCCACCCCCTCCAACCGGGGGCGGGGTTGGAAACCCTCCCCCCACATGGTGCGGGATGGGGTGCGGGCGTGGGTCCACCCCGCCCCTCACCATGCAGGTAGCACCCTTAGCCGAGTGGTCTCCCTGGGTGCACAGCGTGCACTCAGTCTGCACCAGTGAGATGTCCCTCAGTGCACTGTGCACTTTAAGTGTGCAATGCATGTGGCAAGACTCTCTCTTTGTGTGGTGTGCTGGTGGCATTTTTAAGTGCATGTGCCACTTTGTGTCGTTGCCCTTTAATTTTCAAGTGGCGATATTTATAAAAATAAGAGTTGTAAAGTTGAGAGCACTTATTTGAGGGGGGTTCCATCTACTCATTTGATGATGATTTTGTACTTCAAAAAATCTTCCTTCTCCCACTTCCGGCGTAGAGAACAATGGCAGTGGCAAAATAAAATAATTGGTGCAAAATAATAGGTGCAGGGTCGAGGAACTTATCTCATATTTTCTGGAGAAGATCTTGTGAGCTGAAGAATCATCCTCTTACCATTTTCGGAAATAATGAAAAGTCAGATCCCACAGACGGCGCCAACTGTTAATGTCTTAATTCGCACAATTAACTGGAAGGGAGGAAAGAATCATCCCCGGCCCACAATGATGATTCGGGTTTCGATATGGTGTTCTTCGCGTTCATCCATAACATAAATAGTAAACAAGTAAATAAAAATAAATAAAAAGAGACACAGGGATTTACGTGGTTTGGCATAATGCCTATGTCCACGAGTTGTTTAGGGGCGAAATCCACTATAATGGGTGATTTTACAATCTCTCATGATCTCACATATCTCGTATACAATGAAAAAATTTAGTCTAAGCGTAGAAAAGCTATGATGGAGTTGGTACGTCGGGAGCTTTTGTGGAGAGACTATGTAAAGTTCTGGTCAAATTTGTGGGAGACTTGCTCCTTATATAGAGGTTTATTTCTTTGGAGTGATTGAGTCCAACTTGCCTTGTGAAACCTTTTCCTCTTAGAAGTCTGAGTCTCTTTTCTTTTAGGAGTCTGAGTCTTTTTCCTTTTAGGAATTTAAGTCAACTTGTCTTATCTTTTCTTGGCTTTATCTCTTAACTTGATTTTCGGCCTTATCTCGAGGCTAAATTATAGGCTGGTGATTTGACCCATACAACCGCAATGGACTACTTCTTTTACTATATGGATTGAGAAAGGGTCTGTTGAGATCAATAACCTTGTAATAAATGACTTATTATGTACCGGTTAAATTTTATTGAAGGAGATGAATGTATATGGTTCCTTATTTAAAAAATATATATATTTATTTCACAATTAAATAGCTAATTTATTTTTCCAACGAGTTATATAAGCATCATGTTGTAAGCAGTTTAATTTTCAAAAAATAGAGAATGAATTGATATTATATTTAATAACTTTATCTAAAGGTTTTTCGTAAATATCTTTATATAATTAATATATATCATTAATCATTATATTTACAAGAATTTTCAAATGGTATTTATTGTATTAAAAGCATAAATTTCTTTGATATTTTTTAATATATATGTAGAATATTCTCATCCTAAAGTTCATTTATAATACTATGAAAACGGTTAAATATTGAACATTTATTAAGTGAGCCGTTGTCAATAAAAGAATAAGGGATGAATATTAAACAATACATCTCGTATACGACTTTATTAAACTCAAATTGAAGTTGAGTTACAATTTGATCTCAAATGGCTTGTCAAGTAATCTGTTTATTTAAATATAGCCACAAAAATGAAAAATTATGTGAACACAATATGGGAGATCTCAAGCTGATCTCTTGCTCAATACAATGAAGATCCTACAAAATTATAATTTTCTCTCTCTTTCGTCTTCCAAATAATATTAACAGTGACTCAAGGAAGAAGATGAACCAGAGGCGCAATTGAGAATAACAGAATTGTATTCCAAAAATGTTATATTTACATACATGACGTGTGCTGCTATATATGGATTACAAAATGAGTTTAATAATGAATAAAGAATAGAATGATAGATCATGCTAGCAATCCTAGCAGAATGTACAACGCGCAATCTTACTGCTCTGCCTTTTTATCTGGTGTATTTGTGTGCATAGGAGGCTACTGTGGGTTTAATATCCCTCCGCAAGATGGAGAGTAAATGTTGATTACTCCCATCTTGGAGAACAACTTATTAAACGTGGGAGAATGGATTGGATTAGTGAACAAATCTGCTAGCTGATCAGCAAATAGAACATGTTTAGTAGATATTTGACCAGCCGATATCTTTTCTAGAACATGATGGCAGTCAAGTTCTATGTGTTTCGTGCATTCATGAAACATTGGGATAGCAGCAATGTGCAAGGCTGCCAGGTTGTTGCAATACAAAGTGGCGGGGTTTGTGATAGAAATGCACAAGTCTTGGAGAAAGTAACAGAGCCATCTGAGTTCAAAAGAGACTGCTGCCATGGCTTGATATTCGGACTCGCTGGAGGATGTTGAGATAGCACTCTGTTTCTTCAATTTCCAAGATATTAGGGAATGATCAAGAAACACGCAAAAGCTAGTTGTTGATCGACGTGTATCTGGGCAATTTCCCCAGTTTGCATCAGAGTATGCAACGTGTTCCAATTTTGAAGATCCAGGAAAGTATAGTCCTTGGCCAGGGGTGGCCTTAAAGTATTGAAGGACTTTCAAAATTGCATTATAGTGAGGGACCCGTGGTGTTGCCATGAATTGGCTTAGCAGATTCACACTATAGTTGAGGTCAGGTCTCGTATTCGTGAGATAGATCAGCTTCCCAACTAGTCTTCTATACAAGGCTGGGTCATGAAAGGGATCACGATAATCCTTTGTCAGTTTGAGATTGGGTTCCATAGGTAGAAGAGAAGTTTTAGCAGCAAGTAACCCAGTTTCAGCTAAGATGTCGAGTGCATACTTGCGCTGACATAGTTGGATACCAGCCTTGGATCGAGCTACTTCCATGCCAAGGAAGTATTTGAGGGATCCGAGTGTTTTGATGTCGAATTTGGTTGCCAAAAAAGCCTTGACAGCATCAGTGGAAGCGATGTTGGAGCTGAGAAGGATGATGTTGTCGACATATATGAGAAGAGCAACAAAAGAGGCAGTTGTGTGCTTTGTGAATAAGCTATAATCGGCTTTGGACTGTTTGAAGCCAAATTCAGCCAAAGATGAAGACAATTTGTTGTTCCACTGGCGAGAGACCTGACACAAGCCATAGAGGCTTTTGTGCAGGCAACAGACTTTGTTGGTTTTGGCAACTGAATGACCAGGGAGAGGCTTCATATATAATTCTTCATCTAGCTCTCCATATAGGAAAGCATTGTTGACATCTAATTGCAGAAGATCCCAGCCTTTGATGGTTGCCACAGTAAGGAGGTAGCGAATAGAAACCAATTTGGCAACCGGAGAAAATGTGTAATGGAAATTGATTCCTTCAAGTTGAGTGAGCCCCTTTGCAACCAAATGAGCTTTGGCACATTCAACAGACCCATCAACTTTGAATTTATATTTATAAATCCATTTGTATGCTATCGACTTCTTGTTGGGAGGGAGATCAACTATAGACCATGTCTTATTAAGCTCAAGTGTAGTGAGCTCCTGTTGCGTTGCTTATCGCCATATAGAGTGTTTGATGGATTGAGTATATGAGGTGGGTTCAATGTGGGTAGAGATGGAGGTGGTGAAGGCTTTAAAAGATGGTGAGAGTGACTGATATGAAATAAGAAAAGAGAGAGGGAAATGTACCTTTGAATTTGGGAGATGAGAAACACCATTGCCTTTCTGCCTGGATGCCGACGGGAATGAGTTGGGTGTAATGGCTTGATTACAATGGAAGTCTGTGAGGCAAGTTGGGGCTTTGTGTGTTCTGATGGATCGTCTTGGAAGAGAGGGAAGTGTATTGGTATTGTTGTCGAAGTGGGATGGGTCAGAGGTGGGGCAATTGGGGGATGAAAGTGTGTTTGAGATGGTAAGAGGAGGGTCGGGAGGCATTTCGAGTTAAGGTTGGACAAGGGTGGTGTTGATAGGAAGGTTGGGAGTTGAGTGTGTGGAAGGGTATGAGATAGATGTGTTTATGGGTTTTTTCAAAGGAAAAATGGCTTCATGGAACATGACATCTCGTGATAGGAAGATCTGTTTAGTTTGGAAGTCGAGTAGTTTGTAGCCTTTGACTCCATAAGGGTAGCCAAGGAAGAGGCATTTCCGAGCTAGTGGGGCAAATTTGGTGCGAGAAGGGGAAAGTGTGGAGGCATAGCATAGGCAGCCAAAGACTTTGAAGTGGGAATATGATGGTTTTTTGTTAAAAATAAATTCGAAAAGAGTTTTGTAGTGAAGAATGGGGGTGGGTGTTCTGTTGATTATGTAAACGGCTATGGTGATGAAATCTGTCCAGTATTGCATTGATAGTCCTGACTAGAATTTTAAAGCTCTGGCAACGTTGAGTATATGCTGGTGTTTGCGTTCAGCTAATGCATTTTGTTGGGGCATATCTATGTAGGTGAGTTGGTGTAAGGTACCCTTAGATTGATAACAGGATGGCATGTTAAATTCGGTGCCATTATCAGATCGAATTGTTTTTATTTGGGTGTCAAATTGAGTTGCAATGAGGGAAAAGAAATTTGAAGTGATTTTTGAGCTTCTGATTTGGATGACAGCAAATAGAGCCAGGTACATCTAGTGAATTGATCTACTATTATGAGGAAATATTTGGCACCATTGTAAGCTTGAGTCTGATTGGGCCCTCAGATGTCTACCGATATTAAATCAAATGGTTTGCTAGCCATGATTTCAGATGGTGAAAATGGCAATCGATGTTGTTTTGCAATGGGACAAATATCACAAGGATTTTGAGAAGATGCGATAGCTTTAGAACTATCTTTGAGAATATCTTTTAAAATATGTTTGGTCATGGAACTATGTCCAAAATGGTAATGCCACAATGTAAATTCATCAAATTTGGAAGCATTGGAAATGTTCACAGAACTATAAGGAAATGCATTAAAAAAGGAAGATAAGGCTGTCAGATGTGGTCTTGAAATTTGGAGGTGGTATAAGCCATTAAGCACCTTCCGGAGTCCAATCGTGGTCCAAGATGAAAGGTCCTGGATGTAACATAGAATCGAGAAAAAAATTAGACAACAATGAGAATGAGTTGCTAATGATTTTGCCGAAATTAGATTAAAAGAGAAGACAGGTACACACAAAACATTTCTGAGGAGTAAAGAGGCATTAAGCTGAACATCACCAGTATGAGTAGCTTGTGTTGTGGATCCATTTGGAAGTTTGACGGCGTGTGAAATAGGAGTGATATTGTGAGAAAAGAGAGTGGGGCTACAGATCATGTGATCTATAGCTCCGGTGTCAATAATCCAAGAGGGTTTGGTGGTTGTGATAGTGTGTTATGAGTGAGTGGAATTGTAGTATGAATTACCAGACACAGCAGAATTAGAGGCGTTAGCAGTATTGGCTGTAGGGGCAATGGTAGGAGCTTGAGGAGGAAGGTGAAGCAAAGCAAGTAGGTAGCTATACTGCTCTTGAGTAATAGGTGGTCCATGGCTGATTTGCTTTTGTTCAAGAGTAGAGAAATTAGCATAGGATTTAAATTTAGAGCTATTCTTAGGCTAGAAGGAAAGCCATTGAGTTTGTAACATTTCTCTTTGGTATGCCCTAGTTTACGGCAGTGAGAGCACACAGGGAGGTTTGGGTTGGCTTTGAAACAACGTTCCAAAGAGTGTCCGAGGATGTTACAATGGGAACCAAATAGTCGATCCTTGCGAGATGACGATGTGGTGGGATGGTCTGGTCCTCTAATAGCCATGGCAAGAGGTGCTGAGGAAGAGTGAAGCTGTCGGCATCATTCCACCTGTTGAACAACTGAGAGGACCCAATTTAATGCAAGGAGTGGATCGTGGAGTAGTATTTGTACTCGGATTGAATCAAATGAATCATTGAGACCCATGAGAAACTACATGACTTTGTTCCTGTGCGTGTATTCTAGCAACATCTTCATATAGCCGCACGTACATATTGGCATGGGCTCATAGATTTCCAACTCATTCCAAAAACACTTGAGTTTGTTGTAGTATTGGCTAGCAGAGTCATCCTCCAGCATGAGAGAAGAAATGGATTTGGATAGCTGGAAGATACGTGGAGCATTTTGGATGGAGAACCTCTCACGGAGGTCATTCCAGACATGTGTAGCTGTGTCTGCATGAGCAATGCTTGATCAATGTTCTGAACCAATAGAGTGCTAGATCCAGGAGATTATCATATCGTTACATTGTTCCCAAGGGGTATAAAGGGGATCAGATTCACTTGTAGGCTTAAGAATCGTGCTGTCGATGAATCCTAGTTTGTTTTTTATGTTTAGAGCTCATTGCATGGTTCTGGCACAGGTGACATAATTTTCAGTGTTGAGGAGATCGGGAACAAGAGGAGATGAAGCTCCTTCTCCGGGTTGGATGAAATAAGGACTGGCCGGATGATGGGGATTAGTGGCGGGATTGTTTGGCATATTTGAATCTGTGTTTGGCATTTTGAATATGTGTTTACAGATTTTTCTAAATCTGAATTTGCATCAAAGGTTGGAGGTGACCCTCTGATACCATATTAATAGTGACTCAGGGAAGAAGATGAACCAAAGGCACAATTGAGAATAATAGGATTGTATTCAAAAAATGTTATATTTACATGCACGACGTGTGGTGCTATATATAGATTACAAAATGAGTTTAATAATGAATAAAGAATAGAATTTCAAATCATGCTAGCAATCCTAACAGAATGTACAACACGCAATGTTACTGCTTTGCCTTTTTATCTGGTGATCCGCTTGCATAGGAGTCTGCTGTGAGTTCAATAAACAAAGAAGACAAAGAAGATGGTAATTAAAGACCTACTTTTAAACCTTTTGCATGTATTTTATATGGTAGTGCTAGTGGGCTGCTCAATGTTTATAGCCGGACATACTGTTAATGCAATTTTTTTCTTTTTTATTTTAAATATTTTTAAATAGTCACATCCTTAATTATTAAATAAAAATAAAATACATGAGCAGTCAAAGTAAGTGAACAAAATCATAGGGCAAGTTAGGAATTAAACTTGAAATTCAAACATAATATATAATCCAACATATTTATGAAAATGATATGAAACTACAATCAAACTCCAAGTTAGGGTCATGATACAAAATATTAAAAAAATTACAAAATGTGTGAAATGGAAGTGGAGGCATAAAATGTTGGACATCATCATCTGCATCTCTTGAAGCTTTTATTCGCATTGAATGGCCAAGTCCCTCCATAGCTTCTCTTGTTCTAAATTTATATGACAAGGCTCCTAAAATAAGAAGAAAAATTAGATTGACGGTATAACAGATAAGAAAAATGAATGGAGATAATATAATGAAATAATGTATTACCTAGTATACGGGCTTGGCAACATTGCGACGAAAGTTGTGTTTTGTACAATATGATTTTGTTTATTCTTAAATGATATTTCTATTTCCACCCTAGTAATTTAAGAAATCGATCTAAACATTCATATGCCAAAGTTTCTAGGCCATCACTTATCAAACTTTAGATACTATCCACTCATTGTTGTCAAGGTCCGAGAGATTGTGTAGTGAAGTAACAATGAAAGTCACACATTTCTTGATAATTTTTTGTTCCTACGTTTGCAAGACAGGAAGCCGATATAAACTTATTATTAGTTGTCTTCTTAAAGTGTAAGATGGATAATAATAAGTTTATACAAAATTTTAGTCTTGCAGAGAATGAACTGAGAATTATCCTCAAGAAATGTGTGGCTCTCATTGTTACTTCACTTATCGAGGTTTGAGAGACTATGAGGTGAAGTAACGATGAAAGTCAGACATTTCTTCAAGATCATTTGTTGGTACAATATGTGCAAGACAGGAAGCTGATATAAACTTATTATTAGTTCTCTCTCTCTCTCTCTCTCTCTCTCCACAGTGAGTTCTGTTGTCCTCACACCCCGAGTACGTCGTCAATTCCTTCGCCACCTTAAGAATCTCTGCTTCTCTTTCTTCTCCATGCAAGAAACCCGCAAATTGTAATGACTCCATCACATCATTGTCGTGCTCTACATCGCAACACCATTGTCACCCACATCGAATATGGACCTAGTTGCACTGTGCCTCCTACACTGGAAGCGAACCTAAACCACCATTGAGAAAGCCAACAACTTGTCCCATGGAAGAACCTCTGCATTCCCTATTTCACGATAGCAAAAACATCAAGCATGGCTACTCCATGCACGTTGGAAAACCTCCCTTGCCTAGCCACCTTCATGTCTTGCCTCCATGACTGGTGTCGCACCCACAAAGCCCACCCATAAACCGTGAGATGAAGCCCTTGTTTTGCACTAACAGAAACAAAGCAAGTAGCCCATCGTCCTCCATAATTAATGATCAACAACCCTATCTTTCTTGTTAGTCTCTATCTCCCCCTCTCTCTCTCTCTATCATCATCATGTATGATGAGCAACTCTCAAATGGTTAGGTGGATAGCGGTGCTAGTTGCAATAGGTGTTTTGGTTTTTAAGTTGTTCGCATAAAAATATATCTGCAAGTGCACAAAATCGTAACAAGTAGTAAAGTGTTTTAAAGAAAACGGTTATCAAACCCAAAGGGAATAATTATGCCATTGAGTATTGAAATTTACTAAATTAATTAAATATTTGGAAAACCAAAATTTGAAGAATGGTTTACCTAAATTAATTTGAAGAAAAGAACATTAAAATTAAGATTTTAAAAATAATAAGAATAGATCTAGAGCATTTGACTTCACCAAGCAAATCCCACATAGTTTATTCTTCCTTGTTATAGAATCTCAATTATCCCAAGTTGATGATAAAAATCCCTTATATATTCTATATTTTCTCTCGAACAATACCAAAAATATCTCCAACTAATAACTCCATATCTCTATGTGAATTTAACTAATTGGAGACTCATTAAGTTTTTTGAATTTTTCTTGAAAATCACACTAGTCGCGGTAAAGCATCTCTGCTTTCGCTCAACTAATGGTGTTTAATCCTAGAACTTTAATTACAAATCACCTCTCGGTCTCATTGCAATCCAAAAGATCGAACAATAATTAGGTAGAAAATTGTAAGCATTAAGAATAAGGAATAAATACTCAATCATAGAAATATTGAAAATAAAATAACTTGGAATATAAATTGTACGTTCAATACTAGGCTACATCAAAGCTCTAGAAAATAGAATTAGTTCATAATGAAATTGAAAAGAAAAAGAATAAAACTGGTATTCTTCGTTGAAGTCGATTGATGAAGCATGCGGCTCTTACCTTTGCCCTCCAGTTCCGCCTTCTCGAAAGAACACTTAAAGAATAAATTCTGGAACTGTAAACTCAGACTCAGAGTCTAAAACATAAAAACTCTCAACTTCAATTCAGAACTCCCTCTATTCATCCCACAAGACGGGATTAAATAGATGTCGAAATTCAAATCTAGAAACAAGATAACTGCGGCTAAAATATTGCCTAAAGATCTAGAAAATAGTTTCTAAAGATAAATGTTAACATAAAAGGAATTATCCCAGGAATATCAAAATTATCTAAAATGGAAGATTCAGTGATATGCGGCTTGAATTGCGGAGTTCGGGAGGATTTGGTCGCCAATAGATTGATTGCGGAACTAGGAAGGATCCCACCGAGTAGATGCTGTGTGCGTTGAAAATAACTGGCGGGAAGGTCACAAATGAACGGGCATGGAGGTCACAAAGACCACACGGCCCTTTCCTCGCCTACCGAGTGGAAAGACTCCCGACCGGGATGAAAGACTCATCTCACCTTGTCTCCAAATCTTTGCGCCTTCTGGTCGCGAGTTTCCTCGCCTACCAAGAGGTAAGTCTTCTCACCTTTGGGCAAGAGAAATTCTTTGTTGCCCACGGGACAAGGCTCCTCGCCCAAATCTCATTAGCTCTCTTCAGATCTCGCTGCCTCTTATCGGTCTAGATCTGTAGTCTCTTCTTTTGTATCAAAATGCTCTTCTTTTGCACTAAATCTTCTCATTCCTTCAAATCCAAGAAAAGAAATAAAAATATGTAGAAATAAAATAAAAGCAATAGTATTAAAGGAAAAATGACACTTTTCATAAATAAAAGAGTGAAAAAAATCACATAAAAATAACATTTATCATAAGTTATGTGTGTAATTAGGTAAGGATATGCTAAGAGTAAAATAGAAAGGGTCCAACACAATAACAGAAAACTAGGCTGAGAAAAAATTCGAAAATTCGAATCCGACAAAATGGGGTTGGGTTTTTTTTTTCATTTTCCAGTTGGAGTCGGAGGTGTTGCCGAACCGACTCATATTTCAATCTGATCCTACTCTGACTCTCCGACTCCGACTCTGATGTGAATGCCAGTTTTTGTTATTGTGAGCCTGGCCTGTGTTGTAGCCCTAGAGAAGACTATAATATCATCCGCATACAATAGGTGAGACAACAATGGGGCACCAGAAGGTAAAGAAAACAGTTTAATTCTCCCCTCCCTCACCTTCTTGGAGATAAGGCGAGATAGAACTTCCTAACCCAAGATAAAGAGATAGGGAGATAAAGGATCACCTTGACGAAGACCCCTCTTTGATTTAAAGGAACCTTTATACGTACCATTCATCAGGACAGAAAACCAAGGAGTGGCTACACAATTCCAAACAAGGTTGCAAAAGTGATCAGGAATCCCAAATGAACGAAGTACTAGCATCAGAAAACTCTAGTCCACTCTATCATATACCTTGCTCATATCAACTTTCATGAGCATATTATCGCCTCTCGCCTTCTTATGCAGCAATCTAATAACTTCCTGGGTTAATGAAATATTCTAAAAGATGTTGCGCCCCTTTACAAAGGCACACTGCTTTGGAGAAATAAGCTTGCCAAGAACAAAAGATAAGCGATTAACCAGTAATTTATCAAAAACTTTGTAAATCACATTACAAAGGCTTATCGGTCTAAACTTATCAAAACTCATAGGATTTTTCACCTTAGGGATCAACACAATAAATGAAGAAGTATAGAAGCGAGGCATACTTACACCTTGGAAAAAAATCTTCACCGCATCCATGACGTCTTGCTTAATGAAATCCCAACAAGCAATGTAAAAAGTCGACCCTAACCCGTCAGGGCCAGGGCTAGAATCAAAAGAAAAGGAAGCAAACACCTCTCAGACCTCAGGTTCCGAAGGCTCTTCCATAAAAGCATCTCGATCACTACCCTCAAAACATGGTTGAATGAGGGATGACAAATCTGGAATTTCACCATTCCTAGACTGACCAAGAAATTCCTCAAAGTGTTGCACTGCCCCCTCATGAACTTGTTCTGGCGAAGAAAGATTGATATGTTCAGAGATCCGCTTGGACTTCACATTCGAGTTTTGACATCTTTGGGCAATAACAACATGAAAAAATTTAGTGTTGCGATCTCCCTCTTTAATCCACTTTTTCTTAGCATGTTGACTAAGCTGCGCATGTTCCTTCTACATCCATGACTCCAACTCAAACTTGGATTTCAACAATCCAAAATCTAACTGGTTAGAAAAGCCATTTTGAAGACTTTCCTCAAGGAACTCAATCCGCTCTTCAAGTTCGCGGATACAAATATCCACCCTGCCAAATGTATTTTTATTCCAAGAATGAAGGACGATTTTCATTTTTTTTTATTTTCCCAGCTAGTATAATCAGATTGTTAGCCCCGGAGTCTCCACACACCAAGCCTCCCAAACCACCCTGAGAAAATCATCATGCAACAACCACATATTCTGGAAACAAAAAGGAGCCAGACCATACCTTTGAATAGAAGGCGTCAATTGGAGAAAAATGGGTGAATGGTATGATGTACTATAGTTGAGAAGCCTGGCTTCAGCACCTCCACACTTCACCGTAAAAACATTATTAACCAGAATACGATCAAGCTTAGCCCAACTGGGAGCTAGACCCTGTTGCCCATTACACCAAGAAAATTGTTTACCAGCAAGATTCCACTCTATCAGTCCACAATTATCAATGCAATAATTAAATTCACTCAGAGCCAAACAGGGTCTCAGGTTCCCACCCCTTCTTTCAGAGTCAACACGAATAATGTCAAAATCTCAGATAACAACCCATGGAATACCTGTGCAAGTTATACTGCTCAAATGGTCCCACAACACACGACGTTCAATCATCGAACATTTGGCATAAATAAAAGAAGCCATGATAGCCACCCCGTTAAGAGAGAACAAACCTATGAAAGATTTATTAGTCACAGCGGCCAAGTCCATGTCTATCCCCTATTTCCAACAAAGCCAGATTTTGCCTCCCACATCCATATTAGAAGCGAACTTGTGATACCCAATCCGAAGCGCCCACTTTTGTATTTTCTCAATAGCCTGAAAAGGTTCAGATATCGCCAAAATAGAAATCTTCATCATATTTGTAACACCCCGTATTTTAATATATTTTCACTGAAGGATTATTTTTAATAATTCAAAAAAAATTATTCTCTTATTTTATAATTATCGGATATTTTAAATGGGTTATTTTATGATCTTTAAATTGTGAAAATTAAATTGTTATGTTTTCTTAATATTTATTTATTGTTGTACATTTAAATTGTTCTTCTTTTAAATTAATTGATTGTGAGATTTAATTATTTTATTTTCATTGTATCATTACGTTTAATTTAATTTAATTGATTTGCCATTTTAAAATCATTTTCGTTGGATCATTTTCTGTGACCCAAGATATGAGGATTGGACCTCATTTCTTTCCCTTCATTTTTCTTTTTCTCCTTTTTCTTTTCTTTCTTTTCTCTTTTCTCCCCAGATTTCCCCCCTCCCACGTGACTCACCCCCTCCCACGTGAGGATTGGTCACTGGCCGCCGTGAGCCGCCAGTGACCAACACCGCCCCCTCCGTCCACCTCCCCACTGGCCGGCGACCCTTCCCCTTAAATCTTAGCTCCTCCATCACCGGCGTTCTCCTCCACGCACGGCTTGAAGCCGCGGCCTTCTCTTCCTTCACGCGCTGCCGTCGCGCCACCTCCGGCCACCATCTCTTCACCACTTCATCCCCGACCTCTTGGCAACCCAATGGACCCAACCCCGGCTCCGATCCGTCACCGGTGAAGCACAACCAAGCCCATCTCCGATTTCGATATTTTTGGCCTAAAACCACCCTTTGCGCCGCCACCCACGGCAAACCACCACCACCATTGGCTTCACCGACCTCTCTAGGCCCTACCCTATCAATTTTGGATCTTAGTTTGTCCCCATTCAAAAGTGGGTATTTGAGACCCACGGCCACAGTGTATTTTACACTGTTACGTTGCTGAGTCACCACTTCTTGCATCTCCGTGATCCTTCGAAAATCATATTATATCGCTGTAAGTATTTTTCCAAAGAACTATTGTGATTTAAATATATTTTTGCACTAACCCATATTATTGTGAACTGGTTGGTTGGACATGCCGGACTGAGTCCGAGGAGTTGGGGGGTTGGATGGACTATGGACGGAGTTGTGTGTTTGGTTGGTATTGTGAATTGATGGTTGTTGGTTTTGGTGTTCATGTACATAGCATATTGCACGCATGATCATGTTTGTAAAGGAAACTGAGTTTTCGTGTACATGCATTCATGTTCATGTGTTTCATGAAAACTGAGTTTTCATGTGTTAAAGGATTTTGGGTGCTTGTGTATCACGACCCCAAGTCGGGATGGGGTATTATCTCGGTGGAGCTCCTCTGGTCACTCGGGAGCGGAATATACTGAGTGACGTCCCTTGGGTTGTCGTTGGGCGACAATGGGATTGGTCGAGATGGTCTCGTGCAGACTCCGTGGCCCCTTTGCTGGTGGGGGCTAGAAGATGCTTGGCCAAGTACGCGCTGGGCGCGGAACTGGGCATCGCTCATTGCGTAGTGGGTGCTTGGCCACGAACGCGCTGGGCGCGGAACTGAGCATCGCTACGAAACCAGGACGTGCAGACGATCCCTAGGGGAGATCATGGTGCATTGGTTAATGGAATAATTGGCTGTTTTCTGGAAAAATAGCGTGTGTTGGTTAAAAGGTTTTTATGTGATTCATTTTCTGGAAAAATGAGATTTTATTGATTGGGTCATTTTCTGGAAAAATGACGGAGTATTCTTTTTGGGCCAAAATGGGAATTTGGTGTGTGTGGAAAATATCTATTTTCGGAGAAAATAGAATTTTTGGATTTAATGCATATCTCATCATATGCATGCATGTTAGTAGCATTAATGTATTTTTATCTCGTGGTTATTTGGGTTATACTTACCTACGGTGCCATTTTGTGGTAACGCAGATTTTGATGCAGAGGAGGATGAGGGTGAGCCTAAGGAGTCGGCTCCGCCCGATGAGTGATTGGATCACTCGTATTTTGGTTGCGACTTGTAAACATTTATTATGGATGACTGTATAATTTTTAAACCTTTTATCTGATTGTTTAAATTGTATTAACAATTCTGGTACTTAGTTGTATTATTTATCCGCTGCGTTGTTTTTGTACACTGTTGCATGTACACACACTTGGCACTAACGTTGGGATGCGTGACCCTATTGTCATCATCCCGTGTCTCCTTACATGGGGGTTGTGGGCGCCACAGGTGGTATCAGAGCTGTTCGGCTCTGGGTAAATCCACATGTCCCTTAGGAGAAGTACCAGAAATATTATTTTAAAAATATAAGTTAAATTATTTATTTTAAGGTATCATTTAATAAGGATTTGTTATTTATTTTGTTTATGTTATATTATTTTATTTTACTTTATCTTAGTTATTTCAGTGTTACTTTGTTTTGTGTTTGATTTTGTTTGGGTGTTTAAACGGGGTTAAAGATTGCTATGACAGGAAGATGGTGAGACCAAGAAGGCAAGCTAATGAGCCCGAAGATGAATTACCAAGAGGTGATGGGAATTATGACATGGCGAGGGCGTTGAATAGGATGATAGAGTTCCTCCAACAGAATTTCCAACCGCCGCAAGGAGACTTAAATAGAGCTGTCCAAGTTGGGTGCACCTATGAGCACTTCCTAGTGCATAGGACTCCTGCCTTTACTGGGGAGGAGGATCCACTGCGAGCTAGGAGGTGGATAGAAGATCTTGAGAGAACATTTGAGGTTTGTGGGTGCACGGAGGCCCAAATGGTATTGTATGGAAGCTATATGCTGCAAGGTGAAGCGGCAAACTGGTGGCAGACCAAGCGGCAACTCCTAGAAATGGAGTTGGGATCTTTTGCTGCTGTGTCCTGGCAGCGATTCAAGAAGGAGTTTGACGACCGTTTCTTTCCTATTGTGCTGAGAAGGCAAAAGGCTCGGGAATTCAATAATTTGGTATAAGGAGACATGACGGTCGAGCAATATGCTAGGAAATTCTTGGAGCTTGGGCAATTCGATACTCACCTCATTACCACTGAGGAGTTGCGAGTTGAGCGTTTCAAGGAGTGTCTGCGCCATGATATACGCAGACAAGTGGCCTGTCTTAAGATTGTGGATTTTTAGAAATTAGTAGATTTGACCACTATTGCAAAGCGGGAGAATACTTTTGTGGTAGGCTCCCCTCCAGGCCGGAAGAGGCGGAGTTTTGCTGGTGAGGGCAGTAGTTCTGGGTCACCGCATAAGTTTGTTCAGAGGACTGGGGCCCGTTCGCAAGCAGCCTCTGAGGTTCGTGCAGGAGGTCGAGCTCCAGTTTGTAGCAGGTGTAATAGAGCCCATGACGGTGACTGTGGCCAGAGAGGGATCCAGTGCTTTAGAAGTGGCCAGTCGGGTCACTTTGCTCGTGAGTGTCCCAGTCAAGCTCAAGGAAGTCAAGGAGGACGAGGAGGTCGACGAGGCGGGAGGAGCAGCCAGAGACAGTTAGTACAAGCCCGAGTATATGCTGTGACTCCTAGTGATGTGGATTATAAGGCTCCAGAGACCCACGATGCTGGGGTGATTACTGGTATGCTTTTAATTTAATTTTTGGACTTGATGTTTGGTGTGAGTTGGTTTTTGGATTTATCTGGTGTATGTGTTTGCTTCAGGTAGAGTTCGTCTATATGATTTTTATGCATGTACCTTGTTTGATTCTGGGGCGTCTCAATCTTTTGTGTCCGCTACATTTGCGCGGATGTGCAATCTAGTCCCCGAGCCATTATCGCAATCCTTGGTAGTGACTCTTCCAAATGGTGAGCTGGTGTAGTGCTCCAAGGTTGCTTTAGGCTGTCCTTTGGATTGGGAGGACATTGGATGCGGATTTGATTATATTCAAGTTGCTTGGATTTGACATAATTTTAGGTATGGATTGGTTGCATCGATATTCTGCGAATATCAATTGTAGAAGTCGGATAATTGGCTTACAACTTTCAGATGGAGAGAATTTGGAATTCGTGGGAAGCAAGTTGAAAGCAAGACCTGCAGTTATATCTGCGATTCAAGCTAGGAGAGACATAGCATGTGGAGCAGATGCTTTTTTGGTTCAAGTGGTGTCTACGCCATCCGAGAAGAAGTCTTTAGTGGATATTCCGGTTGTGGAAGAATTCCCAGATGTATTCGTGGACGAGTTGCCCGGATTACCTCCTGTTCGTGATTTGGAATTTGTTATTGATTTGGAACCTGGAGCGGCTCCTGTGCATAAGGCTCCTTACCGTATGGCACCGTCTGAGTTAAAAGAGTTGAAAACTCAATTGTAGGAACTTGTTGATAAAGGATTTATTCAGCCTAGTACTTCACCGTGGGGAGCGCCTGTTTTGTTTGTCAAGAAGAAGGATGGTACACTCAAAATGTGCATTGACTGTCAAGAATAAGTATCCTCTTCCTAGAATTGATGATTTGTTTGACCAGCTTCAGGGAGCAGCTGTCTTTTCGAAGATTGATTTGAGATCAAGGTACTATCAGTTGAGAATAAGAGATAAGGACGTGCCCAAGACTGCTTTCAGGACGAGGTATGGGCATTATGAATTTAAGGTGATGTCTTTTGGGTTAGCTAATGCCCCTGCTGCTTTTATGGATTTGATGAATAGGGTGTTTCGGCCTTTCTTGGATTCTTTTGTGGTGGTGTTCCTTGACGATATTTTGATTTATTCGCGAGATGTGGAAGAACATGCTTGTCATCTTCGTTTGGCACTTGGAAAATTAAGGGAGCATCAGTTATATGCTAAGCTAAGTAAGTGTGAATTCTGGTTGGAAGAAGTTAAATTTCTTGGACATGTGATTTCCCAGGAGGGAGTGGCCGTAGATCCTAGTAAAGTGGAAGCTGTTTTGTCATGGCCTCGCCCTTCAACAGTTTGTGAGATACGGAGTTTCTTGGGACTTGCCGGTTATTATCGAAGATTTGTGGAGGGGTTTTCTCGACTATCTGGACCTCTCACTGCTTTGACCAGAAAGAATACTGAGTTTGTATGGTCTGATAGATGTGAGAGAAGTTTCCTTGAGTTGAAAAGAAGATTGACAACGGCGCCTGTTTTGGCACTTTCGGAGCCACACAAACCATTTGTGATTTTTAGTGATGCATCTAAATTCGGGTTGGGATGTGTTCTTATGGAAGAAGATCCAGTTGTTGCTTATGCATCTCGCCAGTTGAAAATTCATGAGAGGAATTATCCCACCCATGATTTGGAATTGGCAGCTATAGTTTTTGCTCTTAAGATTTGGCGGCATTATCTGTATGGCGAAGTCTGTGAAGTCTATACTGACCACAAGAGTTTGAAGTATCTGTTTACTCAGAAGAATTTCAATATGAGGTAGAGGCGGTGGTTAGAATTGATTAGCAACTACCAATGTGAGATCAAGTATCATCCTGGAAAGGCGAATCTAGTCGCAGACGCTTTAAGTAGGAAGTCTCAACAGGTGGAAGAAGCAGAGTCGTCACATGTGGATTCTCTCCTTCGCGGGATGAGGAGACTCCTTATTGAAAGTTCGCAGCAGGAAGAATTAATATCTTCGGTTTTAGATGTCCGGATTGTGGATTTTGAAGAATTGAAGACTATTCAAAGAAGGGATCCAAAGTTGTTGGCCATCAGAAAGAGAGTCAGAAAGTCTAAAGTACCCATGCACTATAGTCTGGATAAAGATGGTATCCTTCGGTTTCGGGATCGTAGGGTGATTCCCCGAGATTCAGAATTTAATGAGCGAATTTTGGCAGAGGCTCATGCTGCTCCTTATTCAGTTCATCCAGGAAGCACAAAAATGTATCGAGATTTAAAGAAAAATTACTGGTGGTAAGGAATGAAGGTGGATATTGCGATGTTTATCGAGAAATGCGACACGTGCCATCAAGTTAAAGCTGAACATCAAAGACCTGCTGGTAGGCTTCAACGTCTCCCTATTCCTGAGTGGAAGTGGAATGATATTTCTATGGATTTTGTTGTGGGTTTGCCGAGGACTCCTAGTGGAAAGAACTCAGTTTGGGTGATTGTTGACCGGTTGACCAAGAGTGCCCATTTCTTGCCTATCAATAACACTGACTCTTGAGGTAAGTTGACTCGGTTGTATGTTAAGGAGATAGTGCGTTTACACGGGGTGCCCAAGAGCATCGTGTCAGATCGGGACCTGCGGTTCACGTCTCATTCTTGGAAGAGTTTGCAGGCAGCTTTAGGCACTAAGTTGAAGTTCAGTACTGCATATCACCCACAGACAGACGGTCAATCAGAGCGTACTATCCAGACTCTTGAGGATATGTTGCGTGCTTGTGTCTTGGAATTTCAGGGGAGTTGAGAGAATCACCTGCCACTAATTGAGTTTGCCTACAATAACAGTTTTCATTCCTCCATTCAGATGGCCCCGTATGAAGCTTTATATGGGAGGAGGTGTAGATCACCGTTGTGTTGGGATGAAGTTGGCGAAAGTAAATTGATTGGGCCTGAGATAATTCAAGAAATGAAGGACCAAGTTCAATTTATAAGGACAAAGATGGCGGAAGCCCAAAGTCGCCAAAAGAGTTATGCAGATACAAGGAGAAGAGACTTATCATTTGAGATAGGTGATTGGGTTTACCTTAAAGTCTCTCCGATGAAGGGGGTTAAGCGCTTTCGCAAGAAGGGTAAGCTTAGTCCAAGGTATGTTGGCCCTTTCCAGATTATAGAGAAAGTTGGGCTAGTTGCTTATAGAGTTGCTCTGCCAGATTATTTTGGGGATGTCCATGATGTGTTCCTCGTGTCATCTTTGAAGAAGAGTTTTGGACAGCTAGAGCCGCGTTTTGTCGACCCTGAACACATTGAACTTCGGCCTAATCATTCTTATGAAGTTGCCCCGACTCAGATTGTGGATTGGAAAGAGCAAAGGTTAAGGTCTAAGACAATACCTTTGGTGAAGGTGTCGTGGGGCGATCCGATGGCTCAGGATTTCTCTTGGGAGAGAGAAGCTGACATGAGAGAGCAGTACCCGTATCTGTTCAATTGATTCTGGCGGTATGTTCTTAAGTTTGCTCCTAGTTGAATCTTATTCCTGTCTTAGCCTTATGTTTGACCTTGCTAATTTCGAGGACGAAATTTTTTTAAGGGGGAGGATGTAACACCTTGTATTTTAGTGTATTTTCACTGAAGGATTATTTTTAATAATTCAAAAAAATTTATTCTCTTATTTTATACTTATCGGATATTTTAAATGGGTTATTTTATGATCTTTAAATTGTGAAAATTAAATTGTTATATTTTCTTAATATTTATTTATTGTTGTACATTTAAATTGTTCTTCTTTTAAATTAATTGATTGTGGGATTTAATTATTTTATTTTCATTGTATCATTACGTTTAATTTAATTTAATTGATTTGCCGTTTTAAAATCATTTTCGTTGGATCATTTTCTGTGACCCAAGATGTGAGGATTGGACCTAATTTCTTCCCTTCATTTTTCTTTTTCTCCTTTTTCTTTTCTCCCCAGATTTCCCCCCCTCCCACGCGACTCACTCCCTCTCTCTCTCTCCCCGTCCGATTTCTCTTCAACCCAGCCCACCCCGGTGACCGACACTGCCCCATCCGTCCACCTCCCCACTGGCCGGTGACCCTTCCCCGTAAATCTTAGCTCCTCCATCGCCGGCGTTCTCCTCCACGCACGGCTTGAAGTCGCGGCCTTCTCTTCCTTCGCGCGCCGCCGTCGCGCCACCTCCGGCCACCATCTCTTCACCACTTCATCCCCGACCTCTTGGCAACCCAATCGACCCAACCCCGGCTCCGATTCGTCACCGATGAAGCACCACCAAGCCCATCTCCGATTTCGACATTTTTGGCCTAAAACCACCCTTTGCGCCGCCACCCACGGCAAACCACCACCACCATTGGCTTCACCGACCTCTCTAGGCCCTACTCTATCAATTTTGGATCTTAGTTTGTCCCCATTCAAAAGTGAGAATTTGAGACCCACAGCCACAGTGTATTTTACACTGTTACCCTGCTGAGTCACCACTTCTTGCACCTCCGTGATCCTTCGAAAATCATATTATAGCGCTGTAAGTATTTTTCCAAAGAACTATTGTGATTTAAATATATTTTTGCACTAACCCATATTATTGTGAACTGGTTGGTTGAACATGCCGGACTGAGTCCGAGGAGTTCGGGGGTCGGATGGACTATGGACAGAGTTCTGTGTTTGGTTGGTATTGTGAATTGATGGTTGTTGGTTTTGGTGTTCATGCACATAGCATATTGCATGCATGATCATGTTTGTAAAGGAAACTGGGTTTTCGTGTACATGCATTCATGTTCATGTGTTTCAAGAAAACTGGATTTTCATGTGTCAAGGATTTTGGGTGCGTGTGTATCACGACCCCAAGCCGAGATGGGGTATTATCTCGGTGGAACTCCTCTGGTCACTCGGGAGCGGAATATACTGAGTGACGTCCCCAGGGTTGTCGCTGGGCGACAACGGGATCGGACGAGATGGTCTCGTGCCGACTCCGTGGCTCCATTGCTGGTGGGGGCTAGAGGATGCTTGGCCACGTACGCGCTGGGTGCAGAGCTGGGCATCGCTCGTTGCATAGTGGGTGCTTGGCCACAAACGCGCTGGGCGCGGAACTGAGCATTGCTACGAAGCCAGGACGTGCAGATCATCCCTAGGGGAGATCATGGTGCATTGGTTAATGGAATAATTGACTATTTTCTGGAAAAATAGTGTGTGTTGGTTAAAAGGTTTTTATGTGATTCATTTTCTAGGAAAATGAGATTTTATTGATTGGGTCATTTTCTGGGAAAATGACAGAGTATTCTTTTTGGGCCAAACTGGGATTTTGATGTGTGTGGAAAATATCTATTTTAGAGGAAAATAGTATTTTTGGATTTAATGCATATCTCATCATATGCATGCATGTTAGTAGCATTAATGTATTTTTATCTCGTGGTTATTTGGGTTATACTTACCTGCAGTACCATTTTGTGGTAACGCAGATTTTGATGCAGAGGAAGATGAGGGTGAGATGAGGAGTCGGCTCCGCCCGAGGAGTGATTGGATCACTCGTATTTTGGTTGGGACTTGTAAACATTTATTATGGATGACTGTATAATTTTTAAACCTTTTATCTGATTGTTTAAATTGTATTAATAATTTTGGTACTTAGTTGTATTATTTATCCGCTGCGTTGTTTTTGTACACTGTTGCATGTACACACACTTGGCGCTAACGTTGGGATGCATGACCCTGTTGTCATCATCCCGGTACCTCGATTCCCGTGTCTCCTTACATGGGGGTCGTAGGCGCCACATTATTAATCCGACTACGTAGCCTTCTCTTGGAAGTGCACAACCCATGGACATTCCAACCTGCAATATTATCAATCATTATCAATCATTAACTGACTGATCTGACTTAACTAATTGATCTGACTCACCAACACACTTAACCTTGTGTGCGAGGTTGTGCGCCTGCCCCACGTCCCGTGCCCACAAGGGGAGCCACTGATAGTATTCTGGCATACTATGGTGGACCACGCTTGAGTCTGTGGCTTGCACATCCACCTTGAAACAGCATTGTACCATGCATTTGAATGATTATAACACCCCATATTTTAGTATATTTTTATTGAATGATTATTTTTATTAATTCAAAACTTTATTCTCTTGTTTTAAAATTGTCAGATTTTAAATGGTTTATTTTTATGATCTTTAATTTGTGAAAATTAAATTTGATAGGTTTCCTTAATATTAATTATTGTTATGCATTTAAATTGTTCTTCATTTTAAATTAATCTATTGTTGGATTTAATTATTTTATTTTCATTTATGATTACATTTAAATTTTTTTATTTAACTTGTTGTTTTGAAATTATTTTCGTTGGATCATTTTTGTGACCCAAGATGTGAGGATTGGACCTCATTTTTTTCCCCTCACTTTTCTTTTTCCCCTTTTTCTTTTCTTCTTCTTTTCTTTCTCCCCATTTCTTTTCCCCTGCTCTTCCCACGCGCGATGTCCCTCTCCCTCTTCCCCGTGCGTTTTCTTCTTCTCCATCCAACCACCGCCGCGGGCCGCCGTGTGCCTCACCGCCCCTCTCCTTCCCTTCCCCACCTGCCGGCGACCACCACCCTCCAATCTCAACCTCTCACGTGTCGTCGTTTGTCCCCACACACGACGCAAAGTCGCGACCTCTTGTGTTCGCATGCCGCCATCGTGCCACCTCCGGCTCTCATTTCTTCACCACTTCATCCTCGACCTCATAGCAACCTAATGCACCCATCCTCAGCCCCGATCTACCACCGATGAAGCACATTCATCAACATTTCCGATTTGGGCATTTTAGCCTTCAACCACCCTCTACGCCGCCACCAACTGCCAACCACCACCACCATTGGCTTCACCGACATCCCTAAGCCCTTCCCTATCAATCTCGAGTCTTCGTTTGTCCCCATTCAAAAGTGAGTTTTTGAGACCCACGGCCACAGTGCATTTTGCATTGTTCTGTAACTGTGTTGCCACCTCTTGCACCTCTGTGATCCTTTGAAAATTATTATATAGTGCTGTAAGTATTTTTCCAAATAACTTTCGTGATTTAAATTATTTTTGTACTAACTCATTTTACTGTGAATTGATTGGTTATGTCGAACTGAGTCCGAGGAGTAAGGGGGTCAGATGGATTGGAGGATAGAATTTTTTGTGTGTTTTGGACTGTGTTGTGAATTGTTGGTTGTTGGATAATGAGACGTTTCATGTACATTGCATATTTGCACGCATGATCATGTTTGTAAATGACACTGTGTTTTCATGTAATTGCATTCATGTTCATGTCTTTATTGAAAACTGGATTTTCATGTGTTAAAGGATTTTTGGGCGCATGCGTTTCACGACCCCAAGCCGTGATGGAGCATTATCTCGATGGAGCTCCTCTGGTCACTCAGGAGTGGAATATACTGAGTGACGTCCCCTGGGTTGTCACTGGACAACAGGATCAGACGGGATGGTAACGCTCTCGTGCCGACTCCGTAGCCCCTCTGCTGGAAGGGGTTAGAGGATGCTTGGCCACGAACGCGCTGGGCGCGGAACTGGGCATCGCTCGTTACGAAATCACTCGCACAGTCATTACCCGTGGTGTGACGATGAGAGCCAGGGTGTACGAATAATCCCTAGGGGAGATCATGGTGCATACGGTAAAATTGGTTAATGGGCCATTTTCTCATCTGAGAAAATGGCAAGTTTTTGGATAAATGGATATTTGGGCTATTTTCTGGGAAAATAGCGTGTGTTGGATAAAATGATTTTGTGTGGGTCATTTTCTAGGAAAATGATGGATTATTATTTTTGGGCCAAATGAGATTTTGGCGTGTGTTAGAAAATATTCATTTTTGGGAAAATGGTATTTTGGGTTTGACGTATATTTCATCATATGTATGCATGTTGGTTGCATTAATATATTTTTATCTCGTGGTTGTTTGGTTTATACTTACCTACAGTACCGTTTTGTGGTAATGCAGATTTTGTTGCAGAGGAAGATGAGGGTGAGCCTGAGGATTCGGCTCCGCCCGAGAAGTGATATGGGATCACTCGTATTTGTTTTAGACTTGTATTATATTTATTTTGGGATGACTGTATAACTCTTTTTAATCATTTTACTTATGTTAGTTTGTATAAAAAGTTCTGGTACTTAGTTGACTTATTTACTCTATCCGCTGCGTTGATTATTGTACATTGTTGCATGTACACACACTTGGCACTATCATTGGAATGCATGACCATGTTGTCATCATCCTGGCGTCTCGATTCCCGTATTTCCTTACATGTTGGTCGGGGGCGCCACAATGACCATTTGATTAACTGATCTTATCTTATCTTATACTTGAATTTAACATAGCTTACGTGTCTTATATACATGAGATGCATGACATAATACATACATAATTATAATTTCTGAATTTGAACATGATGTGGAATGACATGATTGTATACTATGCTGGATGGCATGTTTGCATATGACATGAGTGGTGCATAAATAATGGCTGTCAATTAACTGGCTTGAATAATACTTATATATAAGCTGAACTGTGATGATCCTAATTGTTGATCAAATTACATACCTCGCAGCGCTATTTCTTGAATCTGACTTCGTAGCTCATCACCTATATGAAGTATTAAACGTCACTAAATCTGTCTAAGAAAACATGTCCTAATATCTCACTTAATTTAAATTCATATTGTAGAACTATAATGAATGAATATTCTATTTAATATAAAATCAATAAATGTTTATATCTTAAATTATTTAAATACTAGTAACATATTTTAATTTAGTAGGAAATCGTATTGTATTTAAATATATTAAATAACAGTGGAAACTCATTTCATAAAAATAGATTTACTCCAATTAAGGCATCAAAAGTAAATTTAAACTCTTTATTATAAAATTTAATGAACTTTCACTATAAAATTTAATAATTAATAGCCTAGATAATTTTATGTAAATTAGAGGATTTTGGATTAAAATAATTATTCAAATAACACCAACCCACTTAGATATTAACCCAGTCCAATTAAAAAATATCAACTCAACCTAACTTAAAAAATATCTCTGAAGTAGATAGACCAACACTTTGTTAAAAAAAAAAAAAAACAAGTCCAAAATACTATGGCAGGGGATAAGTTTTAAGCCCAACGTTGGCTGCCATGTGTTAAAGGATATGTAGGTAATTAAAATTAAAGATTACCCTTATGTAATATTAAGGTTGCAGAGTAACAGCTCGCAATGAGAGAAAAAGAAGTTTTAAATGGCAATCTTGTAATTATAGGAACATAGGTTTGTACTTATTTTAAGACCTAAAAGCATCTTGGAATTATAGCAACTTACTTTTCTGAAAATTGAAGACAAATAAAGCAACTTCAAGCATTCTAGAACTAGTGTGGCAATGCTTACCGAGTAGAAGAGGCACCGTCTGAATGAAGGCACAGTGCGATGAAGCTGAGTATCAACCGTGGGTGGCGCGGCTGAAGAGGACTATGAGAGAGACAGAGAGACCATTGGATGCTTTCAAATGATAAACAAGGAGCAGAGGGATGAAGTTTTGAAATAGAGAACTTATGGGGAGGAAGAGACGTAGCTGGTGAAGCACTAAGGGAGGCCTCTCAAAGGTAAAAATGATGAATGGAAGTTTTGAGTAAGATGGAGAACAAATCAGACTTGTGTGAGTAGTTTTGTGTTACTTAATGCTTTTCTGTGGTTGAAAAATACAGACGTGGAATGAAGAAAAACCGTCTTGAACGTGTCCCATGCGCTTTTGGAAGTTTGCTAGAGGAAGACTCGGTCTAATCACCGAAAATAGAGGGATAATGAAGGAGGTGATGTGAAGTGTAAAAAGGTTTAATTGAAATGGGTTTCGGTATAGAAAAAACTGACTAGGAAAATCTAGTAAATCACTAGAGATTCAGTCCACATCCAATAAAACTTAATACAGACTTTGGGTTTTAAAAAAATATAATAATAATCAATAAATAAAACCTTAATATTGATAAAAATAATAATCATAATAATAATAATAACTAAATGATTTATTTATAAATCCCAAATATAAGTTTAGTGTGTTAGAAGACTGGTTGTGAATTTGTAATGTGGCTGAGGGCCCGTGAAGCATTAGGAATTAGACATGTAGTTTGTTGTGATGTTGGGATTGGTTTGCTATTAAATAATGTGTTTTGTTTTATTACATGTTTTACGTTGTTGCTATGTCATTCAATAATTTAACTGTTGCATGTTTGACTGCTTTATATTTGTTACCTATCATTAATATTTCTATTGAAAAGCTGGTGGTTTTGTGTCAAAAGATCATATGAGTACGTGCGTGTCACGACCCCAAGCCGAGATGAGATAGTATCTCGGTGGTATTTCTTTGGTTACTCAGGAGCACATAAAGTTGAGTGACATCCCCTGAGTTGTGTTATCGGGCAACAACAGGCTCGGGCAAGACGGTAAAGGTGTCAAGTTTCGCCATTGCCTCTCTGCCGGTCAAGGCTAGAGGATGCCTGGTCACGTATGTGCCGGGCTCAGAGCTGGTCATCGCTTGTTACGAAGTCACATGTATGGTTGTTACCTGTGGTGTGACAAAAGGAGCTAGAGTGTACGGTTGGTCCAGAGGGGAGATCATGGTGCATGCATTAATAAAATGATTGTATAGATTTTATGTGGATCACGACTCCAAGTCAAGATGGGGTATTATCTCAGTGGAGCTCCTCTAGTCACTCGAGAGTGTGTAAAATTGAGTGGCATCTCCTGAGATGTCACTGGACGATAATAGGCTTAGGTGAGATGGTAACATTCTCATGTCGACTCTGTTGCCTCTCTACTAGTAGAGGCTGGAGGATGCCTGGTCATGTATGTGCTCCGCGCGGAGCTAGGCATCTCTCGTTACGAAATCACACACATGGGGTGATGAAGGGAGCCAGGGTGTGTGAATGGTCAATAGGGGAGATCATGGTGCATACTTTAATCAAATGGTTATTTTCAAAATAAAAATGTGAATTTTTTTTTTTGGTCTCTTGTGTGATAAATGGGTATACACGTGTTTGGAAAAATTGCAAATATTATAATTCTTTGAAATCTCTTGTTTTGCATAATTTCATATTTTTCCACTTGCTTGTATTTTGAGTATTAGTTTTAGTTTCACTTATTGAGATTTTTTAGAATCTCACTAGAGTGTCCCGACTTGCAGTTCCACTCCGCGGAACCGTAGACTCTACTGTAGAGAATGGGTACGAGTATGGAGATCCAACTCCATCGGAGGAGTGAAGATTGGGGTCTTTCCCCTTTTTGTATAATGTGATATTAGTTGGCTTGGTTTAATTTGTATGACTGTAGTGTTTTTATTGTGAAGTTTGGACGAATTGTGGCTTATGGACATTAACTTGGTGATGTAATTTTAAATTTTCTGGTATTGTTAGAATTAATGATTGCTTTATTTATTTTGTCGCTCCGAATTAACTGCACACTCTTGTATTACATGTATGCACATACCTTGCAGTCACAATGCACTAGGGTTGTATAACCCGAGTGGTCAGCATCCAAGCGTCACAACTTCCGCCAAAACATAAGCGGGGGTTGAGGGTGCCACATCGACTACGAATCTGATTCTGACTCTGACCCTAAACATGACTCTTATATAATACATATGTTATAAAAAATATATATATTTATCTATATATTGATCATATATATTAGTATAGCTATATGGTTATATAACTAGAATTTATAGAGTTAAATTCAATAGCATACTAGTATGGGCTAATTATTATAAAATAATATACTCATACCATAATATAAACAGACTAATAAGTTTAGTATAGTTAAACATCATAGTATTACTACCATACATAATCAAATATATAAATAAGTTACACATTAGTATTGAAATAAATCTAGTATAATAAATTTATAACACATAATACTAATTTACTAAAATATAATAACATGTAATTAGACATGTTATACTAAAAAGCTAATAAAATTGAAAAAGGTGATATTGTTATGGCAGCTAGTAAGATTGAAAATGAAGTGGCTGACCCTGAATCCATTGAATTGCTAGCTATATTTAGAGGTCTTCAACTCTGTGGTAATATGGGCATTAAAAGGCTAATAGTTGAAAGTGATTGTTTGATGATGGTGAAGGTTCTTCAAGAAGAACATGAATCTAATGCAATGTTAGGGAACCTGCTGAATGAAACCAAAAGGGCCTACTGCTATTTGAAGAATGTCACATTCATCATATATGCCGACTAGGAAATGAGGTAGCACATAGGCTAGCCAGATACGCTTGGAATGTTGAACAATTAGTGATGCGGTGAGGTTGTATTCCAAAGTTTGTGCCTTGATAAACCTTTGTAACATTTCTTATTAATGATAATTCGGTTTTACGTCAAAAAAAAAAAAAAATAGAGCAAAACCTAAAACTTAATAATTCCATATAAAGACTAGACGAAGAAGATGGTAAGGACCTAATTTTACAACATTTTAATGTCTTTCAAATACCTGGCCAAAAGCTAGAGTCCTTTCCCTAATTTGCTCCCTTAATAATTACTTCCAGGCCTTTATATAAGAGTGTGCTCTCCTTTAATGGGCGAGGGTGGTTTTAGAAATCTTTTAGCCTTGCATATGCTAATAATTAGATGAGGAATACTAGAGAGTAGTCACTGTTGTAGTACACACTTTACACTCACTACGTGGCTGCTTCTACTCCTCTTCCTTTTTTTTTTTTTTTTTTTATTTTACTCTCATCCGCTCGTCTCTCTCATCTCACTCTCTCTCTCTCATCGTCTCTCTCTCGCCTGCTCTCTCTCTAATCGTGTCTCTCTCTCATCTCTCTCTCTCATCCACTCGTCTCTCTCATTCTTGGTCTCTCTCTCTTTTTTTTCACTCTCATCCGCTCGTATCTCTCATCTCACTCTCTCTCTCTCTTCTTATCGTCTCTCTGTCACCTACTCTCTCTCTCATCAACTCGTCTCTCTCATCTCGGTCTCTCTCTCTCATCTCGGTCTCGCTCTCACCTACTCTCTCTCTCTCATCATCTCTCTCTTCTTCTCTATCTCTCATCTCCGCTCTCTCTCATTCTCAGTCTGTCTGTCTCATCTCCGCTTCTCTCTCATTGTCTCTCTCTCAGTCGGATGGTAAATTAGACTTGGGGAGATGTGTGGTCTAGATGATGCCACATCATGTGTACAAAATGGTTGCTCCCAACAGTGACTGCTATCTATATTTATTCTAATTAGATATGACCTAATTCGAGTGCAACAGAGATTTTTATTTTCAAAGTCGACTTGTCTAACAATTCTGTCCCTTTAGTGGGTGCATGCTATATGTTCGATTAGATCTTATTTTCAGGTACTCTAACTGAGAAGAAGGATGGGCATGCATGCTATATGTTCACGTAATTCTGCATGTAATATCAATCATGATTAGAGTTTGAGAGTCAGTTTGAGCTCCAAAAAACCAAAGAATTAAAAAGAAAAAAGAACTTTGTTATATATATATATGGATATATATAGAATTAATATATAGCGACGGGTGCATGATTTAAAGAACATTGTGTATATATAGTTTCCATATAGAATTTGTAATGAATGTACTTACCGGTTCCCCAGCAGTTCATGCCACTTAAGTATAGTTTCTTGGTCTTCTTGGCTGAAGTTCCCCCGCTTAATGTCAGGCCTAAGGTAATTCATCCATCTGAGCCTACAACTTTTTCCGGATCGTGTCAAACCTAGAATAAAAGAAAGTGTTAAGAAAAAAATGTAAATAATTAAAACTAAATCTTTCTATAAACTGATTTAAACTTTTAAAATAAGTGGCCGGTGATTTTATATGGTATCAGAACAGAAGTTCTGACTACGCTTAAATTGTTTAACTAAATTATATTGCACATATTGGGTCACCTATTAGTTATCATGATATCATGGAATCAAAAGCAAGAAAATTTGGTAATTAATCACAGTAGGTATAATATATTGATCACAGGCTGAACACGTACGCAGCGCATATGCGTACACCCAAAACAAGTATTGCATGCAGACGCCCCGAATGATAAAGCTAATAGAAATATATATAACGCTTAAGATCATCTGCTAATTCATTTCCTACCGGAAGCTTCAGGCATCTGATTCCAATTCCAAATACCGTATCGCTTAATGTAGGCTTTCAAAGTTTCAACTTCTGATCTTCTTCAGGGCTCCATGAGATGAGATGAGATAAGATGTTTCAACTTCTGGTCTTCTCATCATCCGAAGTCTTCAGCATCATCAACATCTCTAAGTACTGCTCAGATGTTTCAACTTGCAGAGACCTTAAGACCATATAAAAAGTTACGAATATTAATTGCTTTATAGTGTCATTATCATAGGTTCAATGAGTCAAGAACGTGTTTGAAGATTTTAGCAGTTCAACTGACAACGATTTCCAAAGATTAAAAAGAAAGCTTATTTTATAAGGTCCTGGAGCAGGTCTTAATATATACTTTATTTATATTCAAATGAAATTGATCATTATATATATATATGTGTGTGTGTGTGTGTTTTATTCCGTCAACGATCAAGAAACAATATAAGGTCAAGCCAATGGTGGACGTTGTTGTAAGGTCCAGGTACACTAATGAGATCTCTAATAATGAGATTCTAAGAATACTCTTATCATTAATGATTGACTTAGGTTCGTTTGTTTTCGCAGATGAGATGAGATAAGATGAGTTGAGATTAAAATTAAAAAGTTGACTAAAATATTATTAAAATATATTTTTTTAATATTATTTTTACTTTGAAATTTGAAAAAGTTTAATTATTTATTTTATTTTGTATTGGAAGTTGAGAAAGTTGTAATAATTAGATAAGATGAAATATTTTATGAAAACAAACTATATGCGGTTAGTATGAGGCATCCCATCAACCCCTAAGTCACCTTACTCTTTAGTTACAGGAGATCCGGAGTGCATAACAATAAAACACGTCCTTAACAATGAGATATGATATTCTTAATTAGCTAACTAGAATTAAGAACAAATATGAAAGTCGATGACGATGAATGATACCCCACTTTAATAGCTAGGGATATTAAAAGAAGGAAAATGATACTCTACAAACAATTTCTTCCGATAAAATATATTGATTAATTTTTTTTCGTATTTGTGTATTTATATTTTTGAATTTTAAAATAAATATGCAAACACAAATGATTTTTTTAAAAAAATTAACACAGTCAGTACCCAATTCCGTACCAATTAATAATGTCCGTGGCTATAGCACCGCCCTTAAAAGGAATTACAAACGTACAAGTTTCCAAGAAATATTCAGTACAAGAAAAATGAATTTTTATGATTTAGTTGTAGTAAAAAGATTATTTATGATAAAAATAGATTTATTTTAATTATAAATAGTCATTTCGTTAAAATTAACTGGAAACAAATAAATAATTTCTTTATAATGAATTCAGTGTCAATATGTATGAAAGAATGGGAATGCGATATTTGACCTGTTTCAACTTTCTTAACTACGATCAGATTTCTCAACTAATTCGAGTTTATTAATTATGTCATAAGATTGTTTAATTTCAACCCTCCGTCCAAGATTTGATTGGTTAATCAATTAATGCATGTACGTGTGGACAGTTAGGTGAATCGAAGATTCACACACACGACACATACACACGCGCGCACGACACGCATAAATATATATATATATATACATATATAATATAAGATTTACAGTTATTTTATATATGCTTCCTGTCTATTTGCACTGATCGATCGATCTAAAAAACTGATAGAATTTTAGTACTACAATGAAAGAACGGAAGACATGATGAGTCTTTTTTTTTTTTTTTTTAATAACGGACCACATTTAATTCATAATAGAAAATATATAAATTTGACTTAAAAATAAGTCAGTTACAAATATTTATAACTTTCCAACACACTTCCGTGACTGACATGATCTAGTTTAGATAGCAGATCTCTAAAGACTTAAGTATAAGAGATCTGTCGTGCACAACTCTATCCACGACAGAGTTAACAAAACCACATACTCTGACTAAGTGGAGTATGGAGCACCAATCTCGTCATAAGCACCGCCAAGCGCCGAGGGGAGGGGGGGACTATTTTTTTGGGTTTTTATTTTTCTAAAAAGTAAAGACAAGACACAAAATAAAATACAATGGGAAACACTGTGCAAAATCGAAAAAACAGTGCACCAAGAGACCGCTGTGGAGTGCACACGCCACTCTGGGAGGAAAACCGATGGCCGATCTTGGAAGTCCCTGACTCATTGGCTCCAGAAGTGCTGCACGTGGCGTCAACAGAGGGCTTCCAGGTGGCATGTGAGAGTCATGTGCCGAACGTCTTCGAGAACTTCAACCCATGCGTGCAAGCCACTCGCAGCTCCGTTTGGCGTCGTATTTGGTGGTTTTGAAGATCGACGGTTGGGCAACACCATGGAGGGACTTGCTGAGTTTATACATAGCAATACCAACTCCATACATACATATTAGTTGATCATAATTAAGTCAAGATTAATAATTAAAGTACTTAGCAAGGATACATGTTTTATCATGGAATTGATACATGATGTCTAGATAATTTCTTCATCAATCATCAATAAGTGTCAGGCGTCTAAGAATAAGTAGAAAAGTTGAAAGATAAAAATAAAAATATTTTTGTTTTTCGTCTTAAATCTTATTATTCCAAATTACACTTACTATGCAATTCATTTTAAGTAGTTGACACTTAAAACCTCTTTAAATATATATGCCACATCAACATTAAGCGTGATTTGGAATGAATATAAGATTTAGAATGAAGAGTGACATTGGTCAAATAACAAATATTTACGTCAGCATGGAGAAATGAAGGAGACCGAGAAGACCAATTAGTTTGAACTTTGAATTGTAAACTGTAAGCTGGCAGATAGACAAAGAAATATTTCCTATAAGAGGGATTGGGGAGAGGGGGTGTTATGTACTAGGTTATCACCATTAAAAGTATCTCATAATTATCGATCGATCATAGGTTTTGTGGACATATTTTGCACCCCTATGAACACCCATAGCGAACTTGCACCAAAAAATCCAGAGAAGGCTTGAAGGGTATTAAACGCCTCCAATACCGAATTCAAATTGTTCATATAATCTCTTTATGAATCTGAGACTCAAATCAACTTAACTCGAATGTGGATTTTCCCCTTCTATATATAGAGCATATGATGGAGTGATAGCCCAATCCTCTATTTGATATAAAGCTCACCACAGTTATTATTTGAATTTTGTACTATCAAATAATGTGTAGATAAAGGGAAGACATTGGGGATCTTCAAGTCTCCCTTCAAATATGATTGTATTCGTGTGCAGGCCTCTTAATTTGGGATCCATTACTAATGCGCCCATTGGTGATTATTCTGTATTTGATATTGGCTGGTGGGCTTTGATAGGCCCTGGGCCTTTAAAGAGTAAGGGTGGTCCATAGGTGAGGGGAGATCATTGTCCCTCCAATAATTTTATGTGATGGGACTTTTCTTTCTCTTCCCACCGCTTTGTTATCCAGTTTTTGTACTTATTTGTTACACATGCCCTTATGTCAGAGGCGTGCGTCATTCTATCTTTCTATCTTGTTGTGCTGAAAAATATCTGCAAATACACAGAATCATAACAAATAGTAAAGTGATTTTAAAGAAAACGGATGTTGAACCTACAGGAATTAATTGTACTATTGAGTACTGAGATTTACTAAATAAATTACTATTTGGAAAATCGAAATTTGAAGAATAGATTATCTAAATTAAACTGAAGAAAATATCATTTGAATTAACATTTTAAAGATAATAAGAATAGATCCAGAGCGTTTGATTTCACCTAGCAAATCCTACACAATTTATTCTGCCTTGTTATAAAATTCCAATTATCCCAAGTTGATGATAAAATTTCCTTAACTATTCAATATTTTCTCTCTAACAATATCAAAAAATCTCCAATTAATAACTCCATAACTCTATGTGAATTTAACTAATTGGAGACTCATTAAGTTCTTTGGATTTTTCTTAAAAACTCACACTAGTCGTGGTAAAGTATCTATACTTTCGCGCAACTAATGATGTTTAATTCTAGAGCTTGAATTACAAATTACCTTCGTTCTTATTGTGATTCAATAGATCGAACAATAATTAGCTAAAAAATTGCAAGCATTAAGAACAAGGAATAAACACTCAATCATGGAAATATTGAAACAAAGTAACTTAGAATATAAATTGTATATTCAATGTTAGACTACATCAAAACTCTAGAAAATAAAATTAGTTCATAATAAAACTGAAAAGAAAACAATAAAACTACTGTTCGTCGTTGGAGTCAGTTGATGAAGTATGCGACTCTTGCATTTGGTCCTCCAAATCCGCCTCCTTGAAAGAAACTTAAATGATAAACTCTGGACTACTGAAATTTAAAACTCAGACTCTCCTGCTTCATCCCAAAAGTCGGGATTAAATAAATGTCAAAACTTCAAACGCGAAAACATGATAAATGCAGCTACAATCTAGCTTAAAAATCTAAAAAATAGTTTCTAAAGATAGATGTTAACATAAAAGAAAATAATCCAAAGAATAACTAGCTTGTTTAAAATGGAAGATTCAGTGATATGTGGCTTGAATTGTGGACTTCGAGAGGATTTGGTTGTCAATAAATTGATAGCGGAACTCAGAAAGGTCCCACTGGGTAAATGCCATGTGCGCTGAATCTAACCGGTTTCCTCGCCCAATGACCAAGATGTAATGTTCCTGACCGAGATGAAAGACTCATCTCGCCAATCTACCGAGCGGTAAAGCTACTCGCGTTTGCTAGTTGTCTCCTATGATGTCGTTTAGGTTATTCTTTTAAGTTGGTCGTTTAGACTGGTCGCTCAATCTAGTCGTCCGAAGCCTTGCGCCAAGTCTTCTTGCCCAAAAGGTAAAATATCTTGCTTATCACCTAACTCTTGTCACCAATTCTGATCTCGAATTCTGGTCCCGCCTTCTAGTTGCGAGTTTCCTAGCCTAAATCTCCTCGGCTCTCTTCAGATCTTATTGCCTCTAATCGGTCTGGATCTGTAGTCTCTTTTTTTGTACTAAAATACATTCATTTCGCACTAAATCTTCTCATTCATTCAAATCCAAGAAAATAAAGAAAAATATATAGAAATAAAATAAAATCAATAATATTGAAGGAAAAATGACACTTTTCATAAATAAAAGAGTAATAAAAATCACACTTATCAAATACGCCCAAACTTAAGCTTTGCTCGCCCTCGAGCAATGAAGAAAAGAAAGACAATCAAAACAAGCATTGGTTTTATTCATAAAATTTATTGCCTCAAAGATTGTCAAAAGTCTATAATTGAAAGGGATCATTCAAGATCAATCAAGTCCAAAAGTTAACTCAAAACTCAATTCCACCGCATTATCCATCCCCACATTCATGCATACCCAACATTCTCAATTCATCATTTGCTCCACGGATAGTTTTATGCAAATAAATAAATAAATCATGGATCTCTAATCATTCCATAGGCTTGTTTTTTAAATCACTCTCTACTAATGTAGAACAGAAACTATGACCAGGGATCAATAAGTCTTTATTAAGCTTGTAATGTAAAGCTAGGGTGAGGGCTATAAAGAAAATGTAGGATTCAAATAAAGCAAGATAACTTAAGTTTGAGCATCAACAGAACAAATAGAGCATTCTCACTTTTAACATCTCTTCTCAATCATTGTAAATCTCTCAACATACCTATCTTGATTATACTTTCAAGTATCTCTCCCTTCACCCCTCTATTCGGCAGGTCGGACATTTTTTATTTTTTATTTTGGAAATATTCCATACCTCGAATGTGGACTTTCCCCTTCTATATACGGAGCATAGTGATAGGGATTATGTAACAACCCAATCCTCTATTTGAAATAAAGTTCCCGGCAGTTATTATTTGAATTATGTACTATCGGATAATGTGTTGATAAAGGGAAGACTGTAACACCAGGACCCAGAAATTTTATGGTTGGATTATGGATTTTTTTTTATTTATTTTTTTGAGCTTGATAATTAAGTTTTTTTTTTTTTTGGTTTTTATGTTATGGATCGAGTAGTGATTTTTTTTTTATCTGGAGATCTTGGCCGTTTGTTTAAATCTTGAAAAAAAAAAACCCATTTGGTTTATGAGCTAGCAGTTTCCTCACCCACACAACTCTCTTCCCATCCACGTGCACATCTCTCATGCACATCCCTGTCCTTTTTGGTTTATCTCTAGCTTTTTAGCATCATATTTATACAAACACAATAGCCATGCATAGAGAACTCCTTTGTTACATTCACTATCGCCACTAGCCAGTCCTCCCCACACAAACAGCAACCACGGCTTCTCTACAACACAACCCACTTCCGAGTAAAAGACTATCACCCAGGGCCCAAAGCCTCACCATAGCCACTTCTTTTCCTCACTGTGAGACCTTCCCCTCAGCGCAGCCGTACAACACCCAATCATTGGCCAAGCCCGTAACTCAACACAAGTTGATTCTCCGTGACGCCGCTGCCCTGCCACACGAAGTCGGGGACAACAACTCCTCTGTGTAACAGCGCACCACCCTCCAGTCGTTCTCACCACCACAGAAAGCCAACCATCGTCGCCCAGCCGTGAAGGAGGAACACCCACGGCATACTTTGTTTTAGCTCCGGAAAACAGAGCATCAACAGCTCAGTGTTCTTCTAGTCTGGAGCCAGCACGCGTCGCCACCGTACAATCCTCTCTTCTTCTCGGTATTATCTTCTTCCTCATGCCGTGATCACTCTCTCTCCGTTCCCCCATCACTTTCTCTTTTGCTTATCACTCTCTCATTCTCTCTCAGCACTCTCTCACTCCCTCTCGGTTGCTCCCTCTCTCTCTCTTTGTCTCGTGCTCTGCCCAACTCGACAACATCTACACCGCACTCCTGCTCCTCAGCCGCGCCACATAGTCCCTCCAGCCAGCCCCGTCGCACATTACCTTCTCGGTGAGTCCCTGGTGCATTTCTATTATTCATGTGTATGTTCATCGTTAGTTTTCTTCATAAGGGTATTTATATATATATATGGCAGGTAGTTTTAACCTAATGTTTTCGTGTGAGAAGTTTTTTTATTTTTTTGGGTTTGTATTTAGATGGGATTTTGCTTTAAGTTTCAATAAATATTATATTTGTATTTTAATAATATTGTTAATTAAAGGAAGTAAAACTATTTTTTTAAGAGAGGAGTTTTTCATGACTTATTTTATGGAAATTTTAGTAACCAATGTATTCTTTTTATTTATAAAATATTGTTTGTATTTTAGATATTTTGAATATTAATTTTTATTGAGTTCTATAATTATCATAATACTTATTCGATAAATTTTCATCGGTACGAATTCAATTAAGTAGATATTGATGATCTTAGAAAATGATGGTATTTTAGGTATTATGAGAATTTTAGGTTTTGAGGTTTTAAAAATAAGTTCTTTTAGCATTTTAAGTTTAAATATCAAAATACGTGATTGATTGAAAATTTACGGGAATTACGTGACTTTTATAGGTGACAATTAATAATTGTTAGGCATTTTGAGGAAATTCCTGAAAAGCTAAGAAATTCATATAAGCAGGGTTCCTATGCTAGACTTTGCATTAAAATAAAATGAACTGATGTCCTTTTTGGAAAATGTGCATGTTTTGTTATGAAAAGAAATCTGAAACGACTTCAATTATTTGTTCTGCACTACTCATGAGATTCTGTTTAAGAATAAAGTACTTTCTGTCATGACTGGTGTAGACATGAGCTTATTTTTGACATTCTATTTCTGAACTTCGGAAAAGAGAGCGAATATAAAATTTTGTGCATAAAATATGTTTTGTGATATGATTTTGTTCTGTTCTGAAGATTTTCTGTACTCTGATATGATATGATGTGATTTCTGAAAACCTCTGGCATAACATTCTGCTTCTGTTTCTGTTCCTGTTCATTTCTGACCTCACCTCGGGGGTAAAACTGCGGCCTCTGTTCTGGTTGGTTACCAACTTTTTTGTTTCTGGTGCACCCACTTTGGAAACAAAGTGGTTTTCTGCGTGGTCTTTCCTATGTGCACACTCGGGGCTCTGAGAATGAATAAGGGGGAGATTCACATTCTGTTTCTACTCGGTTAGCTACCAGGGTTTGCACAACCCTACCACGAGGGTTAAACATAGTATTTGTTCTGATATGATAATATAAGATGTGATGTGATGTTTCTGCTATGCTAAAGGAATTTTGATTATGAATATTTTTGAACTTTCGCTCTGATATTTTTGATAACATGTTCTGACATTGCATTTTGAAAACATTATTTTGGTTCTGCATTCTGAAATAAAATATTTTTGTTCTGCATTCTGAACTCTGTAAATGCTCATGTTTACACACTGATATATGCTCTCTACTTACTGAGTTGTTGATAACTCACCCCTTATCTCCAACTATTTTTCAGATAATTTTGATGGTTCAGCTGGAGAATAAGAGTAGGAAGTTTAGCAAGGTATGATGATCGTAGTGGAATAAGTGTCTAATGGTACAAGTGCTTATTTGAGAGTCGTTGTTAGTAAACTTATTTATATTTTTTGGGAATTTTGATTTGATGAGTTGAGGATATTTTTGAGTTTTTGGAGAATTTCTAATTTATGTTACTGGGAATTTCTTTATTGTCCCAATGGAGGAACTTAGATATTTGGATTGATTAAATGGATTAATATTTTATGAGATTTTCTGGATTTTATAGTTGTGTTATTTAAGTTGATGTTAGATATTAAAAGCTAACTCTCCGGACCTCCGGGATCGGGACGTTACAAAGACATTTTGGGTCTTTGACACAGTCATTTTGGATTTTTATAGTGACGAAAAAAGCAGTTTATTTACAACGAAGAATTTGTTGCCATTGAAATGTATGATGGAGTTTTATAGAGTCTCGGATTTAGAAATTTTTGGTAAGATAGTTTAAACTATGAAAGTATAAACTCAAGCAATAAACAAATGTATACTGTAACAAACTGTAATTATAACCTCACTAAGTTGCAACCTGAATTTTAATTAGAGAATTTTGAAATCACAGAATTAGTAGAAATACCATGGTTACAGTTTTAAGATTTCCTTTGACTTTTCTCTTCACAAGAATTCTTGGGTACCACCCATCGATTATTAATCCATTCAAGGCATTAATAAAAAGCAATTTGGAAAATCATAAACGTAGAGGTCATGTACCAAGACTCTGTAAAAATACATCACTAAACATCAACCAAATTTTGTTGTACCTCTTAGCTGAGAGACATCGATTGATTAAAGGTTCTTATGTGCCTAATGTCTACAACAAAACAAGAGCAATAGCAATAGGATCTTAGAGAAACACAATTTTCAGAATCTGATTCTTGATGCAGTGAAGTGCAAAATTCAAGAACTACAGAACTCCAGCAAATAAAGTAAGCAAAAGAAAGCTTTACCGCAACCCAGGCTATGGAATTAGCCTATCATCTTCATCACAAAAGCATAAAATATTGAAATGAAAAGCCCTAAGAAAAAATTCCAAAAAGTGGTCTAAACAAAGCAGGGGAATAAAATGACAAATAAAATAAAAGCTAACTCCCTTCACCCAAAGATTTCTCTCCCTTTTATACACAAAATCTTCTCTCCTCTTGTCTCTCCTTGCCAAGGATCACAGCTTCTCCATCGTGCATAACTACCTCATCTCTAAGCTTCTCGTGGTCCCCAAATTCTCAAGAATAATCGTGTATGTGTCTATCAGTTTTGGTCGTGAGTTGGGTCCTTCACGTGGCGTTCTATTAGGCCTAAAGAAAATCATGATTTCTTCTCATGTTTTAGCTTCTCCACATGGGCTTCAAGTATGGACCTGGGCTTCAGTTCTGGATCTCAAGTTTTAGCCTCGACAAGTCACAAGTCTTGTGTATCTCATCACATTGCCTTCCCTCCTGTAATGGGCCACAACTCATATAAGTTGCAATTAACACTAGCCAGCCCATTAGTTGATAGAAGTAATAATCAGACCATGTACACATTAGTTAAGTGCTTCTGATAGGAGAAAATGAAGTTTATATCCACTTAAGATGTATATGGTCATTTCACTAGCCAAGAAGATCTAATGTACATTGCTTGATTAATACTCTTATTTTAACAAATAAGATTCACTTAACCCACTATATTAAGAGTACTAAAACAACATAATTATCCATTTATCACACCCCCCAACTGACTTTTTGCTAGTTTCTAGTAAATAAAGTGAAGGAAATCATACAAAGGGGAGGTCACCAACTACAATTCCAGCAAATCTGAAAATCACATGCCATGAAGTAAACTTGTTGAATTTAAGAACTTTGGAAATAGCTTAATTTGAAATTTAGTATCAACTGGGAGAGTTATACACAATTTCATAAATCAACCAAGGGAATTAAATGTAACCAAAGTTTGCTTTCTTTTAAGTGCATAGGAAAAGGGTTAGAATTCCAAGATTGATTACCAAGAGGCATTAAAAGTTTCAATCGCAACAACCAATCTGAGATAACCACACGGTTTTACTCTAATTCAAAACCATTATAATGGTGGCTTTCACGTTATAACATTAAGGCACCTATTTTCTTATTTAGTAAGGACCCCGATAATAGGCAGCATTTTCCAATACACAAATGTGCATCATATATGATTTTTTTTGTTTTTGATCCCTGACTTGTCCCTTTTCTCATTTAATTCACTTTAGATTTCTCCCTAAGCCATTAGGATATGGTTAATTAGAATCCCAAATAATTGAGGTGGAAATCAACAAACAATGACCCAATGTGGTCTTTCTAGGCATTCTGGGCATGTGTTGTGTGTGTTTTAGCAAAACTTTTAACATATTTCCCTTGATTTAACAAATAAACAAAATGGATAAGTCCCCCTTTTGACCTAAATTCTGATTTCGCTACATTGACCATGTTCCATGACCTCAACAATTCATTTTCCAGCATGTAAAAATTAGAAACAGGAATATATGAGAAAGGTATGCAAAAAAAAAAGAAAAAATCTCTCTCCGCCCAACTAAATTGTGGCATTGTCCTCAATGATGCAAGAGAAATAAAGAATTTACATAAAGTGAGAAGTTAAGAAGCAAACCAGCAATAAGAAGAACCAATTATTAAAAGAAAAATGAAGGGAAAAACTTTTTTCTTGACAACCCAATATAACTAGCACACACATCCAATACCCATCACCCTCCAACTGAGTATGCACATTATCCTCAATGGAGATGAGTAAGAACAAGAAAAGATAAGAGGGAATGAGAGTACCAGATAAAGGAGATCAAAGATTAAAAAAAAAAAAAAAAACTGCAAGAGGGAGTCAAAAGACAAGAAAAACAACAATTAAAAGCTAACAGGCAATGGAAATGCAAAATGACATATGTACAAAAACATAAAATAAAGGAGAACCGAAACAAAGTGGCTATGCAACAGACAAAGTAGGCGGATCTTGCAAGGGGAGAGTGGAGTCCTCAGGTGAAAAGTGAGTAATGAAAGGTTTAAGACGTTGACCATTTACTTTGAAGGTATTTCCATTTTAAGGATTGACTATTTCAAAGGCTCCATGAGGGAAAACAGTTTTCACCACATATGTACCACTCTATCTTGACTGCAATTTTTCTGGAAACAAATGAAGCTTAGAGTTTTATAAAAGAACAAACTGATTAGGCTCAAAAGTCTTCCTGTGAATATTGTTATCATGCCAAGCCTTCATGCGTTCTTTGGACAACTTAGAGTTGTCATAAGCATCCCTTCTAAGCTCCTCTAGCTGCAATTTTCTTAAATCACCAACTTGGTCAGAATTAAAATTGAGTTGTTTGATTGCCCAATAGGCTTTATGCTCAATTTCAACAGGCAAATGACAAAATTTTTCATATACAAGCCTATAAGGAGACATACCAAAGGATGTCTAAAAAGTTGTACGATAAGCTCACAAAGCATCAACCAAACATAAAGACGAATCTTTCCTATTGGAGTTGACAGTTTTTTCTAAAATTTGCTTAATCTCCCTATTAGCCAACTTTGCCTAACCATTGGTTTGAGGGTGGTATGGGGTAGAAACTTTTTGATGGATCCCACATTTAGTCATCAAAGCAGAAAAATGTCTATTGCAAAAGTGAGTGCCACCATCGCTAATGATGACTTTGAGAATACCATACTGAGCAAAAATATTTTCCTTTAAAAATTTCAGTACAATCTTATGGTCATTTGTTTTACAAGGTATTACATCAATCCATTTAGAAATAGAATCCATAGCAACCAAGATATACAAATAACCAAAAGAAACAGGAAATGGCCCCATGAAATTGATACCCTAACAATCGAAAAGCTCAACCATAAGAATTGCTTATAAAGACATCATATTCTTGTTTGTGATGCCTCCTAACTTTTGGCAAGGCGTACATGCCTTGCAAAAATTAAGAGCGTTTTTAAACATATGAGGCCAACAAAAACCACTTTGTGAAATCTTTGCCACAGTTTTGTGAGTAGAAAAATGACCTCCACATGCTTCAATGTGACAAAAGGAAAGAATGGAGGAGATTTCCGTATTGTGGAAACATCTTTGAAAAATTTGATTAGAACAATATTTAAACAAGTAAGGGTCATCATAAAAAAATGACTTAACCTCATATTTGAACTTTCGAATGTCCTGAATGCTCCAATGAGATGGTGTTTGTACTGTGACCAAGAAATTTACAATGTCAGCATACCAAGGCAAAGTATCAATAGATAAAAGCCGCTCATCAGGAAATGAATACAAAATGAGAAGTGAATGAGCATTGGGATCCATCTCAACAGTGAGTTGAGATAAGTGGTTAGCAACAACATTTTCAACTCCTTTTTTGTCTCTAATGGAGATATCAAATTCTTGCAAGAGAAGAATCCATCAAATACGCCTTGGCTTTGCATCTTTTCTCAATAACAAATACTTCAATGCCGCATGGTCAATGAAAAGAATAATAGGCGATCCAATGATATATGCTCTAAATTTCTCCAATAAATACTACATCGAGCAACTCTTTTTCAGTGGTGGAATAAGTTTTCTGAGCATCAGTCAGAGTTTTACTTGCATAGTAAATGACAAAAGGTAATTTATCTTTTCTTTGTCCTAAAACAGCACCCATATCATAGTTATTGGCATCACACATTATCTCAAAAGGGAGTGACCAATCAGGGGGTCGCATGATAGGGGCAGTGGTAAGCAAAGTTTTCAATTGATCAAAAGCATCTTCACAGGCATCAGTCCACTCAAAACCAACATCATGCATTAATAAGTGACACGAAGGCTTAGAGATAGAGCTAGAATTTTTAATAAATTTCCTATAGAAACCAGCATGTCCTAAAAATGATCGAACATCTTTCAAAATCTTAGGAGCAGAAAGCTTAGAAATTAGCTCTATTCTTGCTTTGTCAACCTCAACACCTCGAGAGGAAATAATGTGATCCAACACATTTCCTTGCGTCACCATGAAGTGGCACTTTTCCCAATTTAGAAGCAACTGCTTTTCTTCGTACATGGCTAAAACAAATTGCAAGTTAGTTAGACAATCATCAAATGAACATCCAAAAATAGAAAAATCATCCATAAAAACTTCAAGTATGTTTTCAACCAAATCACTGAAAATGCCAAGCATGCATCGTTGAAATGTGGCTAGGGCGTTACATAGACCAAAAGGCATTCTCCTAAATGCAAATGTATCAAAAGGACATGTAAAAGTGGTTTTCTCCTGATCCTCTTGTTCAATATCTATTTGATAATAACCAGAGAAACCATCAAGAAAATAGTAATAAGCATGAGCAGCAACCTTTTCTAAAATTTGATCAAGAAATGGAAGAGGAAAATGATCCTTTCTGGTAGCAGCATTTCGTTTCCAATAGTCTATGCACATCTGTCATCCAGTTGCTACTCTTGCAAGTATTAATTCATCCTTGTCATTTTTTACTATAGTTATTCCAGATTTATTTGGAGCAACCGGAGTAGGACTCACCCACCTACTATTAGAGATAGAACAAATAATTCCAACATCAAGCAATTTCAACACTTCATTTTTCACTAGCTCTTTCATTGTGGGATTTAACCTCATTTTCATTTCCCTAGATGGTCTTTCATTCTCCTCTAAATAAATCTTGTGTGTGCATACAAGGGGACTTATTCCTTTGATGTCCGCTATTGTCCACGCAATCCGCCCCTTATGCTTTTTCAACACTCATATTAGTTTTTCTTCTTAAGTAAGAGTGAGTGTAGAAGAGATTACCACAGGGAAAGTGTTGCCAAGTCCTAGGAAAACATATTTAAGTCCAACTAGAAGAGGTTTGAGGTCAAGATCTAGAATCACATCTGAAGATGGCTTTATAGGTGTTGTAAATGGTGGCAATTCTTCAAACTTTGGTTGCCAAAACATACCATGTCCAGTTCCTGCAAAAGAAATGTTAGAAGTGTCATCAAGTATATTTAAATCACTGAGAACACTTTCTAATGACAATTGTAAATTAGTGGAAGGGAGATTCAAGTGAAAATCTTCATCAAGCATGTTTTCTAGCAAATTAACTTCTTGAACTTCTTCTAAATTCCGAGGTTACCTGCAAGTATTAAAGATATTCAGCTCTAATGTTATGTTTCCAAAACTCAATTTCAAAATTTCACTTCTACAATTAATTAATGCATTAGATGTAGTAGGAAATGGTCTACCCAGAATTACAAGAGCTTGGAAAGTAGATGGAATCGACAATTTCATATCAAGCACCACAAAATCTACAGGATAGTAAAACTTATCAACTTGTACCAAAACATCCTCAACTATACCCTTAGGCACTTTTATAGATCTATCAGCAAGTTGCAAAATGATAGGTGTAGATTTCAGTTCACCTAAACCAAGTTGTTCATACACAGTATAAGGCAATAAATTGACACTTGAACCAAGATCCAGCAAAGCATGATCAATTTTTGAATTTCCTATCACACAAGCAATTGTAGGTGCTCCAAGGTCCTTCTATTTAGGTGGTGTATTACTCTGAATGATAGCACTAACCTGCTCAGTATGGAAAACTTTCTTGTACACATTTAATCTTCTTTTCACAGTGCATAAATCCTAAAGAAATTTTGCATTGGCAGGAATTTGCTGAATAACATCTAACAATGGGATGTTAATCCTAACTTGCCTAAAAACCTCAAGAATTTCAGCATGATGCTTATGTTTATGCAACGAAACTAATCGTTGAGGAAAAGGAGCAGGTATAGGACAATCAACTTTCTCATGCTCATCAGACACATGCTTTCCATCTTTCTTAGAAGGGTTAGAAACCTTACCAGAATTGTATGGCTCATGTGCTGGAATATCTACCACCTTACCTCTTCTTAGAGTAGTCACCACTTTGACTGACTTTAAGTTAGAATTCTCATTTACTGCTTGCGCTTGATGAAGTTGCCCTTGTGGATTTGGTTGTGATTGTGCAGGAAATTTACCCTTCTCTTGAGTACTTAAAGATGTAGTCAACCTTGTGAGGGAAGTCCTTGTGTCATTAATTGCCAATGAATTCTGGTTGTTGAGTGTTGCTTGACCTTGCATGAATTGTTGAAGTGTCACACTCAAATGTTGAACTGTATCTTCATGTCCCTTTTTAGGTGCTTGAGCTGGTTGTGCATTGAACTGAGAACTTTGACTTCGATGGGGAACATAAGATGGACCAGGATGAGCTCCATATACTGCAAAATTTGATGGTCCTGTTGTTGGTGCAGCAAGAATATTGTTATGCTCACCTCTCCAACTGAAGTTTGGATGATTCCTCCATCCAGCATTGTAAGTATTCGAATACGGCCTTGAAAAAGGTTTAGAAACCTTGTTAAATTTGTGAGTTTGATCTAATAAAACTTTTTTAAATGCAGAAATTGTAGGACACTCATTTGTGGAATGCCCTTGATCTTCCACATTTTTCTGCCACTCTTGGTACAGCTTGCACCTCATTCACTTTTTTCAACTCAATAGTCTCTAATTTCTTGGAAATTAAAGCTAACCTAGCATGCAAATTGTCCTCATCTCTTAAGGTATATTTTACACCTCCATCAACATGTATTGAAGTCTCACGTCTATCAATACTATCAGTAGTGTCCCAAGATTGTGCATTTTCAGACAAATAATCAAAATACTCAAATGCTTCTTCTGGTTCTTTGTTCAAGAACTCACCATTACACATGGTCTCAACAAATTGGTGCATTTTTTGTTGCTACCCCTCATAGAAAAAATTTATGACCCTCTAATTCTCATATACATGATGAGGACATGCATTTAATAAGTCTTTAAAATGTTCCCAGCAGTGATAAAATGTTTCTACATCTTTTTTACCAAAATTCATAATTTATCTTTTTAAGGCATTGGTCCTATGTATTGGGAATTTTTTTTTTTAAATTCAGTTTGCATTTCCTGCCAAGTTCCAATAGACCTTAGCCTTAAGTAGTTTAGCCAGGTTTTAGCCTTGTCCTTTAGAGAAAAAGGAATCAGTTTTAACCTAATGACTTCTTCAGTGCATGAAAGTTAAGCAAACTTCTTCAAACTCTTTGATATGCAAATAGAGATTTTCAGATTTCATTTCATGGAAATGAGGTAGCAATGGAATCATCACAGGTTTAAAATTAAAATTATTTGCATTCAAAGGCTGAATAATGCAAGATGGTGGGCTGGTCCTAACAGGCAGCAAGTATTCTCTAAGGGTTTTGTTATGGTTTACCACCTCCCTCTCATGATGTTCATTTTCAGCCATGTTACTGTGAGTGTCAAATGATGATTCAAATAAAACAAATGCACCCGATGATGAGGTTAATGATTCTATCCTAACAAGTCTAAATGTGCTATCTCTAGCCCAACTAGACATACAAACTCAGCAAAACAAAAGAAAACAAAACAGATTGCAAAAAATATTTAAAAAAAAAAAAGAAAAAAAAATATAAAAGCAGACAAGTTAAATGAGAGGAAGTAGATATCACCTAGGCTGTGACGAGGTTCACAGCTCTATAAACACCCTCTCAGCATTCAGAAAAATACTCTGAGAAACATCAATTGTCCCCGACAACGGTGCTAAAAACTTAACTCAGTCTCAAATGTGCTTCCAAGTGTAAAAGTGTCAAGTTGTATCAACGATAAGCCCAGGATCATATTCCACAAGGATAAAAGATTTTCAAAGTACTTGTCAAGGCTTATTGTAAAATATGGTGATCTAAAATGCAATGTAAAATTCTTTTTGGATTTTTATAGTGATGAAAAAAATTTTTTGCTATGTAAAACTCTTTTTGGATTTTTATAGTGATGAAAAAAATAGTTTAATTACAATGAAGAATTTGTTGCCATTGAAATGTATGATGGAATTTTATAGAGTTTTGGATTTAGAAGTTTTTGGTAAGACAGTTTAAACTATGAAAGTATAAACTCAAGTAATAAAAAAATGTATCCCATAACAAACTATAATTATAACCTCACTAAGTTGCAACCAGAATTTTAATAAGAGAATTTTGAAATCACAAAATTAGTAGAAACAATTTGACAGACACTAGGGTTACAGTTTTAAGATTTCCCTTGACTTCACTTTTCACAAGGATTCCTGGGTACCACCCATCGACTATTAATCCATTCAATGCATTAATATAAAGCAATTTGAAAATCATAAACTTTTAGGTCATGTACCAAGACTCTGTAAAAATACATCACTAAACATCAACCAAATTTTGCTTTAACACTCAGCTGAGAGACACCTCGAATTGATTTAAGGTTTTGATGTGCCTAGTGTATACAATAGAACAAGAGCAATAGAGAGGATTTTATAGAAACCCAATTTTCATAATCTAACTCCCAATGCAGTGAAGTGCAAAATTTAAGAACTACAGAAATCCAGCAAATAAAGTAAGCAAAAGAGAGCTTTACCGCAGCCTAGGTTATGGAATTAGCCTATCATCTTCATCACAAAAGCATATATACTGAAATGAAAAACCCTAAGAAAAAATCTCAAAAAAATGGTCTAAACAAAGCAGGGGAATAAAATGACAAATAAAATAAAAACTAACTCCCTTCACCAAAAGATTCCTCTCCCCTTTATACTTAGAATCTTCTCTCCTCTTCTCTCTCCTTGCCACGGATCGCAGCTTCTCCATCGTGCATAATTGCCTCATCTCTATGCTTCTTGTAGTCCCCAAATTCTCAAGAATAATCGTGTATGTGTCTATTGATTTTGGTCGTGAGTTGGGTCCTTCACATGGCCTTCTATTAGGCCTGAAGCAAGTCACAATTTCTTCTCAAGTTCTAGTTTTTCCACATGGGCTTCAAGTATGGACGTGGGCTTCAATTCTGGATCTCAGGTTTTAGCCTCAACAAGTTGCAAGTCTTGTGTATCTCATCACATTGGCTTCACTCCTGCAATGGGCCACAACTCATATAAGTTGTAATTAACACTAACCAGCCCATTAGTTGATAAAAGTAATAATTAGACCACGTACACGTGAGTTAAGTGCTTCTGATAGGAGAAAATGAAGTTTATATCTACTTAAGGTGTAAATGGTCATTTCACACGCTAGGAAGATCTAATGTACATTGCTTGATTAATACTCTTATTTTAACAAATAATGTTCACTCAACCCACTATATTAAGAGTATTAAAACAACATAATTATCCATTTTGATTGTATCCCTGGGCAGGCCTCTTAATTTGGGGTCAATTACTAATGCGCCCGTTGGTGATTATTCCATATTTGATATTGGCTGGTGGGCTTTGATAGGCCCTGGGCCTATAAGAAGTAAGGGTGGTCCATAGGTGAAGGGAGATCATTTTCCCTCCAATAACCCCGCGAAGTCTCATAACATAAATGTGATGGGACTTTTCTTTCTCTTCTCCCTGCTTTGTTACCCAGATTCTGTACTTATTTGTTACGCATGCCGTTATGTTGGAGGCGTGCATCATTCTACCTTTGTGTCTCTTCAAACAATTTGAGAGGTTATTTGTATCCCTTCTTGCATTCTTTTTAGCACATGATATATTTTTTTTGTCTTATTGGTTAATGCTCAAACAATGCCAAGCTTTCCTAATTGGTTTGCTTTTTCATACCGTCTCTTTTACCATTTCATTCCTTTTCCAACTCCCTCTCTTTCATTGTGGTTTTTATCACCTCTGCTCTCTTGCTCTCGAGTTTCCTCTTCTCTCTTTGTAGAACCCTTACTTCTTGATGGCTTTGCCCAAAGTTTTGCACTCTGGTGCCTATGGTGCGAGGTCCTTCTGATGCCACAATTATTTGGACTCGCCTAGGGAAATTGGCCCACATCGTTCTTTGAACTTTAATGGGAACCAATGGTTGGCCACAATGTCTTGAGCTGGCCTAGATCTTGTGAGGAACCAGTATAGAACTCCTGTTTCAATGACATTAGAGTTGCCAGACTTTCGCCAAGTTGTGGTTGATTCTGAAGGCTTTGTTGCATAAGTGGCATTGTATTCTCTCATATTTCTGATGGGGCTTCGCCTTACATCCCGTCGCCTCGTTTGCGATGTGCTCAACTTTTTAAGGCTTGCTCTGTTACAAATTGTTCCCAACTCTTGGAGGATCCTAATGGCATGTCGTGCCGCATGATGATAGGTTCTTGGGCCTACTAGTGAGGAATACCCTGGCCTCATGACTAGAGAGTTTTTTTTTTTACCCATGGCGTTAAGCGTATAGATGGACATTTGTGTACCTTTTGGTCTCGCTCTGGCTATAGAGTGGTGCGCTTGGAACGTCGCTATTATCTTGCTAAAGAGTGGCATAGGAAGTTCTTTTTTGTTTTTGAAAGTAGTTGGAAGTTTCCCTTTGGTAGGGCTGCCCATCGTGACTTCCCCATTCGTGCAGCATGGGTCCCTATTTCAGAAGATTGTGATCTTACCATGATTCTTTCCGATTGGGAGGAGGCCTGTTTGTATTTGGCTTATGCTTGAGTGGAGCAAAATGATAGCATGATCTGGTTAGATGTACTTCTTACATAGGCTAATATTGATAGGTTCGTGGTTTCCCCCACTCAGGCTCACGTCTTTGGTCGCCAATTCTTGGGTGCCACTTCATTGTCCTGGGGGCAGAGGAGAGGGTTTTTGCCCCCCCTCTTGTCAAAAGGGTAAGAAGCCTCATGTGAATGTTGCTCTATTCAAGGTGAGGCTGAGCTGTTCGATGAGTCAAGTTCCACTGAGGAAAGACCTATTATGGATGCTTCACTTCCTCGGGGAAGTGGCTCGGTCCGTTCTTCCTCCTCTTTGTCTGGTTTGTTGGAGGAAATCATGAATCAAGTCAAGGATGACTTGGCCCTTGTGTTGGAAGCTGAATCCTCTATGGCACCTGATTTGGTGGTTATACGAACAACGTCTCTTGTGCAAGGGGTCTGGGTGACGATTCTGTTTCTAATGAGAATGACATTGAAGTGTTACTTCATTCTGCTTTCTTGAAGACGACCCTACCGTTCCAATGACTTTGGCTGCTTCTTTTGACAATGTGGGCGAGGCATCTTTGGTTGCTGTTGTTCGTGTAGGACCATTTTGATTTGGAGGGTGGTCCTTCCTCCTCCTATGCTCTTCTACAATTTCTGGGGGTACTATCCCCAAATTCTGTTTGTTTTCCTGGAGTATCTTTACTATGAACCTACGGGGGGGCACGAACCTTAGCAGTGGTCGAGTGTCTATCTCTACCTCACCCTTCAGTACCTCTCCAAGTACTTCCAAGCCCACATTTCCAGGTGATGCCCCTAGCTGGAGGCAATCTCGTAGGCTTTGTTGGGCTACCCAAGAATCGTGATACTTCACCGGTGGGAGGTGATGATTTCTCACCTATGCTGCTAAGTGATCCTGCAGTTGAGGGCCACTGTTCAGGCTCAATTGAGCAACCAAGGGAAGATGTTTTTACAACTCTTGTCCTCTCTCATCAATGTCCTTTGGGTGCCTAATCCTCCCAAGGTGTTGGTGACATAGATGGATTCATGCCCCTCACCTGGGGAGTGTTTACTGTTTCAACTGTCTGGACCCTCAAGTTCCCATGCTACCGGCCTTACCTCGCAAGCTGGCAATCATCGGGGGAAGCTGTTAGTGCCATGGTGCAGAAGCTTCGAGGTTTTCTATCTCCGATACGTTCTATCTTTGCTTTTGTGTGTTTTTTATTCCCGAGTCGTGACTTGCTTCATTACCTAGGTGGTTGATCATCTTGCGGCTTGGATTGTCAACAACCAGATTGACTTAGAGGAGGAGAACTAGTCAATGCGTTCATTTATGGGGAAGGCGCATCGCACCGTCTTAGCAGCTAGCACATAATGGGATGAGATGGTTAGGAGCATGTCACAGTTGGAGTCATACTCTCACTCTTTTGAAGATCATGTCGACTTTCTTCGGCAGAAGGTGGATGACTTCCAGTATAATTTGGGGAAGTCTTAGAAGGAGGTGGCACAATGTCATCTCGAGGTGAAGGTCTTGGAGAAGGAGAACAACACGCTTCGTAATCTTCTCAGCCATTTGAACAAGGAGCTAGAGGAGGCTCAAAAGCATGGTTCATGTTACGCTGATGGCCTAGCTCAACTTGAGGAGGCCCAATGGGAACTATCTATTTAGCTCAAGATTGCCAATTGTAAGAAAGTCAGTGTTGAAGCCCAATTCGAGGAAATCAATCAGGAGCTCAAGCAGTATGACCAATGATTCTTGCAGCTGCACGAAGTTTTGGAAGGCCACAAGAAAAGACTGGCAACTTTGGATCTTAAGGAGATCGAGTTAGAGGCTGACTTGGAAGCTTCTTGGGAGGAGATCTTTCGACTTACTCCCCAGATATTGTTTGCTCATCACATCCGTAATCAGGCTTACGGCCTTGGTTATAAGCTTGGTCTTAAGCAATTGAGAGATCAACTATTTGCCAATCCTGTGGTTAACCTGCAAAAGTTGAACCTGAAATATATCAAGGCCAGTCGTGCCGCTTATCAAGTCTTTGACTCCATAGGCAGGGATAAGATGCCTGATGCCTTTTCCTCTCCCATTCGCTGCAACTCCTGACTCCCTAATTTTATTTGTTAGGGTTGAATTTGTGTGTAATGATTTTGATTAACACATTTGACATTGCACTATCTTGTTGGTCGTGTTTCTGACTTTTTGATATGAACAGGTTTTGATTCACTTTTGATATGAACGTGTGTTTATTCACTTGGTTTGGTTTGTTCTAGTAGATAACTGATTATCAAGATATTTTGTCTAAAATACTTGCTGAAAGTGAGACAGTTGAGGTTGATTAGTTATATAAATATGACTAATTACTACACTCTAATAAAATGGGCCTTATCTCTTGGGCTGAAAAGATTGAGAGTTATATTTGAATATTTGTTTACCTTTCTTCATGGTCTAATAGATGGTTTGAATGTGTAGGTGTTAAAAAACCCAAATTAAACAAATTGAAAGTGCAGCACTATATGAAGCCCATGATCACTGAAAAGCCCCATGACCAGCCGAGCCTTATCTCACAAACCCTTTTTTCCTCTTTCTGCACTTATCGAAGGGAAGGAACAGAGGTTCTTCGAGAGGGTAGAATGGAGAAATGGGAGAAGCGACGGTTAAAGGAAAGAGGAGGAGAAATGATGAAGGGAAGTAGGGATAAAAGGAGCCGAGGTGCAAGGATGAAGGGGATCGTGGCTACTTTGTTTTTAGTGTCTTTTATTCCTTTCTATTTCTATTACAAACATTGCTCTGTTAGGATTTTTATAAAGTTTTGGAATCATCTAGGCTAATTTTTGCAACTAGGGTTGCAGCGAGTGGGGTTTTCTTCCCCTTTCTGAGTATTGTTGGTTGTTGCGATGCTTAGCAAGAATCTGTCTCTATATTTTCATTCATGATCTACTGTTGGTTTTTGAAGGATTTCTTGTTCTTGACCTGTTGTGGACTCATGGCACAACAGAAACTTGAAATAATCAAGGATCCCTTAGCCCTAGAATCTTAAAATGAAAAGGATGATCAATATAGTGAAGGATTTATTTTTACCGATGCTATAATCTGAGAACACATGTTTGTCTGAGTTTAAGTGTTAATATCGTGATTGGTTTCATAAGCAGATGCACCCCGTGACTAACATCTTGATGGTTGAGGAAACCTTAACCTTGTATCCCTAGTGTTTACTTTCCTAGCAATTATATCTTCGATTCCTAAAGATTTTAAACTTGTTTCTCTGTGCTAACTGTTTTTGTTTATCAACCCATTTTCTAGAAATTAAAAGTTGTAAAAGCTGTTTTCACATTAACTTGAATTAATGTTTTCATTGAGAATAATTACAATCCCTCATTCCTAATGAAAAATTACAAACTCATCCTACATTTTGTACAAATTCCGTGCACATAATCCATTATTCCATCTTCGTAGTAAATAATCCTGTCATCCAACAATGAAACTCTGTCCATATACTTTCATCTTTTTACTTCTTTTCATTTGAACCTTTTGCTTGATTGCTTGTGTTGACAAAGTTGTCCTTGTGGAGATGACCTTAAAAGCTCCTTTTGCTTTTAAACTTTTATACTTGGAAGCATTATTTGGTGAGTATCAATAACCTTTATGATTGGTAGCCTAGTTTTGTTGTTTAGGAAACTGAGAGAGTTTCCTCCTCTGCTGGGGACGAGGAGGAGCACTAAGATGTTTCCTCCATTATTCGTCTGGGGTGAGTGGAGACACTTGACTTTGCGTTAGGTGGGAAAGTGGCTCGACCACATTTTTTGGGCAAGGAGGGAAACACTTTATTGAGTTGTTTCCTCCTTTGTTCACCGTAAGGGAGTGGAGACACTCGGTTTTGCGTTAGGTGGGAGATAGGCTCGGCTGCGTTTTTAGGGCAAGGAGGGAAACACTTTACTAACTTGTTTCCTCCTTTGTTCACTAGGGGCTGAGTGGAGAGAGTCGGCTTTGCGTTAGATAGGAGATAAGCTCCACTTTGTTTTTAGGGTGAGGAGGGAAACGCTTTACTAAGTCGTTTCCTCCTTTGTTCGCCAAGGGCGACTGAAGACACTCGACTTTGTACTAGGCAGGAGATAGGCTCGACCGCATTTTTAGGAAGAGGAGGGAAACACTTACTGAGTTGTTTCCTCCTTTCTTTGTCGAGGATGAGTAGAGACACTCGACTTTGTGTTAGTCAGGAGGAAGGCTCAACCGCGTTTTTAGGCCAAGTGCAAATAAAATATGTGAGAAAACAACCTTTTATTGCATCAATATGATTACGTAGGGAACTTTACAAAATACTTCTTTAAATGCTTGACATTTCATGGATGAGGTAGTTCTTTTCCTTGGGTGTTTTTGAGGTGGTACGATCCTGACCTGTGGCTGACTACTACAGCGTATGGGCCTTCCCATCACCGTCCGAGTTTTCCTTCCTCTGTTGTGGTGACCCCAAGTTTTCTTAGGAAAGTTGCGTTTGGATGTTAAGATGATTTGAGTTGATTTGTGAATAGTAATATTTTGTGAGTGCCATTAAGATGTGTTTCAATGTAAATAGGTTGAGATATGTTTGTAAATGTATGAAGTAGGTTGGGATAAATTTTTTTGGGAAGTTGAAAAAGTAATGGGTCCCATCAATTATTGGTTTGAGATGAGTGGAGATCACTCAACCAACCAAACACAACCTAGTCTCCCACTTTGAAGGACCTTGCCCTAACCCTTCTATTGAAATACTGCTCTGCTTTCCTTTTGCTAGTTGCTGCCCTGATCTCTGCCTCAACCCTTTTCTCCTCTAGCAAATCAAGATTTTCTTCCAGCGCCCCGACGTTTGGTCCTTCAATGAAGTGTTGGGTTTTGTGGCTTGGCATCCCCACTTCTACATGTATTATCACCTCGCTGTAGTAGTTTAGTGCGAAGAGTGTCTCTCCTGTCAGGGTTTTGACAGTTGTCCTATATGCCCATAGTATCCCGAGAAGCTCTTTGGTTTGGCACCCTTCTTTTCCTCTAGCCTATTTTTTAGTATGCCCATTATTGTCTTGTTTGTAGCTTCAATTTGTCTGTTGGCTTAAGGGTGTCTGGGGGAGGAGTAATCAGCCTTGATTCCAAGCTCAGCACACCAGTTCTAGTAGTGTTCAGAGTCAAATTGCCTGCTATTGTCCACAATGATGCTATGCGGTACCCCAAATCAAGAAACAATTGCTTTCTATAGAAACTTGGTGATGTTTTGTGAAGTTACAGTTGCCAATTCTTCGACTTTTGCCCATTTCATGAAGTAATCGACAACGACAATGATGAACTTTGCTCCGCCCCCCCTTACCTTGTGGCATGGGACCGACCAAATCTCCCCCATTGGTGAACGACCAGGGAGATGTAATTGATGTTAGTTCCTCAAGCAAGCAGCTTGGAACTAGCACGTGTAGCATTGAGTACACTTCCATGCGAACACTTTGGTGTCTTTGAGGGCGTGCAGCCAATAATACTTGGCCCATGCAAACTAAAGTCCCACATTGCTTAAGTACGACTATTGTATTGCCTTGGCCTCCTATATAAAGATTAGTCCAGGAGGCCAAGGCGATCCATAATACAACTCTAATGAGTTTATATTCTTTTTGAATGTGTAAATTTTAATTTATAGTTTTAATTATATTATAATTTGGGTCTAATTTTTTTTAGACCCAATGGGTCATTGGGTTGAGGGGGGGCGGGACGGGGGCCGGTTTCAACGCCACCCCTTGCCAACCGGGGGAGGGGTTGGAAACCCTCCCCCCCCCCCCCCCCCCCACAAGGTGCGGGATGGGGTGTGGGGTGCGGTGTGGGTCCACCCTACCCCGCACCATGCGGGTAGCACCCCTAGCCGTGTGACCTTCCTGGGTGCACATCATGCACTCAGTCTGCACCGGTGAGATGTCCCTCAGTGCACTGTGCACTTTAAGTGTGCAGTGCATGTGGCGAGACTCTCTCTTTGTGTCGTTGTTGGTGGCATTTTTAAGTGCAAAGTGCATGTCCCTCTTTGTGTCGTTGCCCTTTAATTTTCAAGCAACGATATTTATAAAAATAAGAGATGTAATGTTGAGAGCACTTATCTGGAGGGGAGTTCCATCTACTCGTTTGAGGATGATTTTGTACGTCAAAAAAGCTTCCTTCTCCCACTTCCGGCGTAGAGAACAATGGTAGTGATGAAATAAAACAATTGGTGCAAAATATTAGGTGCAAGGTCGAGGAACTTATTTGATATTTTCTGGAGTAGATCTTGTGAGCTGAAGAATCATCCTTTTACCGTTACCAGCAATAATGAAAAGTCAGATCCCACAGAAGGCATCAACTGTTAATGCCTTTATTCGCACAACAGACCAGAAAAGAGGAAAAAATCATCCCTGGGCCACAATGATGATTCGGGTTTCAATACGGTGTTCTTTGCATTCATCCATAACATAAATAATAAACAAGTAAATAAAAATAAATAAAGAGAGACACAGGGATTTACGTGATTTGGCATAATGCCTACGTCTACTAGTTGTTTAGGGGTGAAATCTACTATAATATGTGATTTTACAATCTCTCATGACCTCATATATCTCAAATACAATGAAGAAATTTAGTCTAAGCATAGAAGAGTTGTGATGGAGTTGGTACGTCGGGAGCTTTTGTGGAGAGACTATGTAGAGTTCTTGTCAGATTTGTGGGGGACTTGCTCCTTATATAGAGGTTTATTTCCTTTGAGTGGTTGAGTCTAACTTGCCTCGTGAAACCTTTTCCTCTTAGAAGTCTGAGTCGCTTTCCTTTTAGGAGTCCGAGTCTCTTTCCTTTTAGGAATTTGAGTCTACTTGTCTTATATTATCTTGGCTTTATCTCTTAACTTGATTTTTAGCCTTATCTCGAAGCTAAATTATAGACTGCTGATTTGACCCATACAACCGCAATGGACTACTTCTTTTACTATATGGATTGAGAAAGGGTCTGTTGAGATCAATAACCTTGTAATAAACAACTTATTATGTACCAGTTAAATTTTATTGAAGGAGATGAATGTATATGGTTAGTGATTGAAAAAAAAATTATATTTATTTCACAATTAAATAGCTAATTTACTTTTCGAACGAGTTATATAAGCATCATGTTGTAAGAAGTTTAATTTTGTTAAAATAGAGAATGAATTTATATTATATTTGATAACTTTATCTAAAGGTTTTTCGTAAATATCTTTATATAATTAATATATATCATTAATCATTATATTCATAAGAATTCAAATGGTATTTATTGTATTAAAAACATAAATTTCTTTAATATTTTTTAATATATATGTAGAATATTCTCATCCTAAAGTTCATTTATAATACAATGAAAAAGGTTAAATATTGAACATTTATCAAGTGAGCCGTTGTCAATAAAAAAATAAAGGATGAATATTAAACAATACATCTCGTATACGACTTGATTAAACTCAAATTGAAGTCGAGTTACAACTTGATCTCAAATGGCTTGTCAAGTAATCTGTTCATTTAAATATAGCCACAAAAATGAAAAATTATGTGAACACAATATGGGAGATCTCAAGCTGATCTCTTGCTCAATACAATGAAGATCCCACAAAATTATAATTTTCTCTCTCTTTCGTCATCCAGATAATATTAACAGTGACTCAGGGAAGAAGATGAACCAGAGGCGCAATTGAGAATAACAGAATTGTATTCCAAAAATGTTATATTTACATGCATGACGTGTGCTACTATATATAGATTACAAAATGAGTTTAATAATGAATAAAGAATAGAATGACAGATCATGCTAGCAATCCTAACAGAATGTACAACGCACAATGTTACTGTTCTGCCTTTTTATCTGGTGGATCCTCGTGCATAGGAGGCTGTTGTGAGTTCAATATCCCCTCGTAAGATGCAGAGTAAATGTTGATTACTCCCATCTTGGATAACAAGTTATTAAACGTGGGAGAATGGATTGGCTTAGTGAACAAATCCGCTAGCTAATCAGCAGATGGAATGTGTGCAGTAGATATTTGACCAACCGATATCTTTTCTAGAACAAGATGGCAGTCAAGTTTGATGTGTTTCGTGCTTTCATGAAACACTGGGTTAGCAGCAATGTGCAAGGCTGCCAGGTTGTCGCAATGCAAGGTGGCAGGGTCTGTGATGGAAATGCACAAGTCTTGGAGAAAGTAATGGAGCCATGCAAGTTCACAAGAGACTGCTGCCATAGCTCAATATTCAGACTCAGCGGAGGATCTTGAGATAGTACTCTATTTCTTCGATTTCTAGGAAATTAGGGAATGGCCAAGAAACATGCAAAATCTAGTTGTTGATTGATGTGTATCTGGGCAATTTCCCCAGTTTGCATTAGAGTATGCAATGAGTTCCAGTTTTAAAGATGCAGGAACGTATATTCCTTGGCCAAGGTTGGCCTTAATGTATCAAAGGACTTTCAAAATTACATTATAGTGAGGGACCCGTGGTGTTGCCATGAATTGGCTGAGCAGATTCACACTATAATTGAGGTCAAGTCTTGTATTTGTGAGATAGATCATCTTCCCAACTAGTCTTCTATACAAGGCTGGGTCATGAAAGGGATCACCACCATCCTTTGTCAGTTTGAGATTGGGTTCCATAGGTAGAGGAGAAGGTTTAGTAGCAGGTAACCCAATTTTAGCTAAGATGTCGAGTGCATACTTGCGCTGACATAGTTGGATACTAGTCTTGGATCAAGCTACTTCCATGCCAAGGAAGTACTTGAGGGATCTGAGTGTTTTGATCTTGAATTTGGTTGCCAAAAAAGCCTTAACGGCATCACTGGAAGCAATGTTGGAGCTGAGAAGGATGATGTAGTGATGCTGAGGAGGATGATGTTGTCGACGTATATGAGAAGAGCAACAAAAGAGGTTGTTGTGTGCTTTGTGAATAAGCTATGATCGGCTTTGGACTGTATGAAGCCAAATTCAGCCAAAGATGAAGACAGTTTGTTGCTCCACTGGCGACAGGCGTGACGCAAGCCATAGAGGCTTTTGTGCAAGCAGCAGACTTTGTTGGTTTTGGCAGCTGAATGACCAGGGGGAGGCTTCATATATAATTCTTCATCTAGTTCTCCATATAGGAAAGCATTGTTGACATCTAATTAAACAATTAACATTCGAACAAAGCCTCGAACGTAGCACTTGCATTCGAACGCTCCTTTGTTTACAATTGAAATAACATCTGAACGTTAAACCTGTTTCATTTGAACATTTGTCCGTTAACGTTCGAACTGAATTTCAAACGTTTATTATAATGAACGTTCAGACGCATAAACGTTTGAACGTAAATATGATACGTTCGAACTATAATCAACGAACGTCAAATTCTCTCATTTGAATACCAATCAGTCGGGTTGTCGTTTGAACGTTCAATTTGACGTCCAAACGTTACTTTCTATGACAGTTCTCAACCATCACAAAAAAAAGTAACGTTCGAACTTTCAACCAAACGGAACACCTTCAACCGTCACTAAAAATATTTTTAGTGATGGTTCAACAGTAAATCGTCACTAATTATTTTCTGTGACGCACATTAGGTGACAGTCGTGGTGACGGTTTCAAACCGTCACCAAATATTTTTAGTGACATTTTGGCAATTTTTGGTGACGATTTCCTCTGTCACAAAAGACAAATTGTGTTGTAGTGTATAAAAAGCTAATAAGATTGAAAAAGGTGATATTGTTATGGCAACTAGTAAGATTGAAAATGAAGTGGCGCCTTGATCCTGAATCCATCGAATTGCTAGCTAAATTGGTCTTCAACTCTGTGGTAATATGGGCATTAAAAAGCTAATAGTTGAAAGTGATTATTTGATGATGGTAAAGGTTCTTCAAGAAGAACATGAATCTGACGCAATGTTAGGGAATCTGCTGAATGAAACCAAAAGGGCATACTGCTATTTGAAGAATGTCACATTCATCAAGTATGCTGACTAGGAAATGAGGTAGCACATAGGCTAGCCAGATATGCTTGGAATGTTGAACAATTAGTGATGCGGTGAGATTGTATTCCAAACTTTGTGCCTTGATAAAAGTTTGTAATATTCTTATTAATGATAATTCTGTTTTACGTCAAAAAAAAAATAATAGAGCAAAACCTAAAACTTAATAATTCCATATAAAGACTAGACGAAGAAGATGGTAAGGACCTAATTTCAGAGAATCTCAATAACATAACTTAAAAATTCTCCAAAACGGAAAATTATCCTTAACTCATCAAATCAAAATACCCGAAAAATAAAATCAGTTTACTAACTACGACTCTCAAATAAGCACTTGTACCCTCAGGTACTTATTCCACTTCGATCATCACAACTTGCTAAAACTTCCTACTCTTGTTCTCCAGCTGAACCATCAAAATTATCTGAAAAATATATGCAGATAAGGAGTGAGTTATCAACAACTCAGTAAGCAGAGGACATATACTAGTGTGTAAACATGAGCATTTACAGAAATCAGAATACATAACAAAACATTTTCATTCTCAGAGTGCGGAAACAAAACATGTTATCAAAATATCAGAGCGAAAATTTAGAAATAATTTCATTCAAAAATATCCTTTTGGCATAGCATAAATGATCATCATCATCATCAGAACATCATATCAGAACAAAAGTCATGTATTACCCCCGTGGTAGGGTTGTGCAATCTGCAGATAACCAAGCAGAACATAAATCACTCTGTCACCAAGGTGTGCACTCAAAACAGAAACCACTATTATAACCCGTGGCAGGGCCGTATCCACTATTATAACACGTAGTTGGGCCGTATCCACTATTATTACCCGTGGTTGGGCCGTATCCACTATTGTAACACGTGGTTGGGCCGTATCCACTATTGTTACCGGTGGTTGGGCCGTATCCACTATTATAACCCGTGGCAGGGCCGTAGTGAACAGAACGGAAACAGAATCAAATTCAGAATCAAAGAGTCATGCCAAATGTTTTCAGAGATCACATCTTATCCAAACAGAGTACTGAACAAAATCATATTATCTTCGTAATCAAAACAGATCCAAACCATATTTACAATATTTATGCACAAATTTCATATTCGCTCTCTTTTCAAAGTTCAGAAACAGAAAGTCAAAAATAAGCTCATGTCTACACCAGTCATGACAGAAAATAATTTCTTCTTAAACAGAATCTCATGAGTAATGCAGAACAAATATCCGAGGTTGTTTTCAGATTTCTTTTCATAACAAAACATGCACATTTTCCAAAAAGGACCTCAGCTCATTTTATTTTATGCAAAGTCTAGCATAGGAACTCTGCTTACCTAGACTTCTTAGCTTTTTTGGCATTTTCCTCAAAATGTCGAACAATAATTAATCGTCACCTATAAAATAATCACATAATTCTCGTAAATTTTCAATTAATCACACATTTCGATATTTAATCCTAAAATTCTAAATAACCTATTTTAATCCTTCAATACCTAAAAATCTTCATAACCTTAAAATACCATCATTTTCTACGACCATCAATATCCACTTACTCGAATTCATACCGAATAAGAAAATTTATCGAAATAGTATTATGATAATTATATAACTCAATAAAAATTAATATTCAAAATATCTAAAATACTAACAATATTTTATAAATAAAAATAATACATTAGTTACTAAAATTCCCATAAAATAAGTCATGAAGAACTCCTCTCTTAAAAATAGGTTTACTTCCTTTAATTAACAATATTATTAAAATACAAATATAATATTTATTGACACTTAAAAGCAAAACTCATTTAAACATAAACCCCAAAAATAAAACTTCTCACCCGAAAACATTAGGTTAAACCAACCTTCCATATATATATATATATATATATATATATATATATATATATATATATATATAAAGTACGGGATCAACATGCAAATAACGGGATTATGCAAATAACGTAAATCATGCAAATAACGTAAATCATGCAAATAACGGGATTAACACATGCGGCGGCAGGAACTTACCCAAGGGAAACCGAGGCACGCGTAGAGGGGTGAGGCGCGACGGGGCTGGCTGAAGGGTTCGTGGTGGCGCGGGTGAGGAGCAGGAATGCAGCGGAGATGCCATCGAGTTGGGCTGAGCAAGAGAGAAAAAGAGAGGGAGAGGTGAGCGCGAGAGAGGGCGGAGAGAATGGAGGGAGTAACTGAGGGAGGTACTCACCGTGAGGGGGTACTACGGGCTGAGGTGGCCCGAGGGTGTTTAGCGCCCTTTTCCGAGCGGGTGGCGATGGCTTGGAGTGGCTGGTGCAGTGCAGTGGGTGGACCTCTGTTTCGGGTGGCTAAAAACATGAGAAAACACAGCTGGGTTTTCAGTGAGAAGGGTGGCTCACGGTAGTGCTAACCACGGTGGTTTTCGTGGGGTGGGGTCACAATGTGGTAGAGCTCTCGGCGGAGGGTATGGCAGTGGTTTATGGTGGTTGAAAGCTGCTCTGTTTTTTAATACTAAAACAGAGGAAACCAAGACTTGCAGAAGAGGCTACGGGACGATAGGCGGCCGGTGGAGGCTTGCAGTGGTCGGTTCTGCTTCGGGCTAGTGTTTTCCGTTGTGCAAGGGGCCAGGCGTGTGGGTTGCTTTGGTTTTACGTGGAGATGGAGATGGCGGTGTGAAGGTGTGAAGGTGTTTGCTGCAAAAGTACATGGACACAGCTACGACGGTGCGGCAACAACGAGTGGTTACAGTGGGTGATTGAGGCTGAGGCGTGAAAAAGGAGAAGTGGCAACTCTCAGTTTTCATTGAGGATGAAGAACGTGCAAATATATAGATGAAAGGATGACCACAAATAAAACCCTAGAGATGAGAGAGTAACGTGCATGCGGACGGAGAAGAGTCGTGCGTGTATGTGCATGTCGTGGACGAAAAGGAGACTAACGGGTGAAGACGAAAAAATAGACGGAAAGAAAGACAAAAAAAAAGAAAATAAATAAATAAATAAACATGCGGAAAAAAATATTTTACGTGTGAAGAATTAAAACAAAACAACATGAACAAAATAAATAAATAACAAAATCAATAAATAAAAAAAAAAAAAAAAAAAGAGTTTGATTGGGTCCGGGTGTTACATTAGTTACTTCCAGACCTTTAATTTGACTATTGATCAAATTTAAGGGCCTTTAGTTTAGCAGGTGGTAAAGTTTGAATTAATGGCCTGGGGTGGTTTTAGAAATCTTTTAGCCTTGCATATGCTAATAATTAGATATGACCTAATTCGAGTGCAACAGGGATTTTATTTTCAAAGTCGACTTGTCTAACTATTCTGTCCCTTTAGTGGGTGCATGCTATATGTTCGATTAGATCTTATTTTCAGGTGCTCTAATTGAGAAGATCGATGGGCATGCATGCAGTACATGACCGTACTAACTCGTTTACAAGCTGCATGCTTAACCTTGATGATCTTTGTACAAAATTTCTGCCCAATATTGGCGCATGACGAATATGTCTGTATTTTTTTCCCCATTCGATATTGTACTCGAGCAACTTCACTAGGGAATTGAAACACTTAAATTACCTTGTCGTGGATATTCAAATGCATGATGCTTATTTACAAACTAACCATTTGAAGATAAGGTTCACAATTTCCACTAGCTCAACACAACACTTGATCAAAGACACTATCAGTACATGATCACATGCATTTCTGTTGCTTACATTGATCATTAATCGACCCAAAAATCATAGCCAGCATCATAGCAAACATTTGAATTCATTGGCTCTTGGTGGCACCTCGCAGTAGTTGGAGCCATAAATCCAGGGTCTGTTTCAGGCATGAATATGTCCTGGAATGAAAAATATGGCAGCTCCCATATACTTTGGATTATTTCAGATGCGTTGGACGAACTAAAATTGATCTCGTCCTGATCTATCATGTATTGGTTTCTAACATATTCAACTGGAGGATCAGTACAGCTTGAAGAATAGACAATATCATTAGTAGACATATAGATTTGTAGTGACGTCGGGATACCTCTAATGCCATCCATGTTTGGCACTTTTGGGGAATCGTTAATTAGTAGGAGATCTTGATTCCCAGAAGAATCATTCTTGTTAGCTTCAACTTCCTCGGATGTTCCCACCAATTCTGATATAGTTGATGATGACGAATTGTTCTTACTGCGCTTTTTCAGGTGGGCGTGCCAGTAATTTTTTATTTCATTGTCAGTTCTTCCTGGAAGCTTGGCAGCAATTGCAGACCATCTGAAATAAATTGAAGACAGTAAGGCCGACATTATATATCAAGTACTGCTGCAATTTAGAAGAGCCAGATTTTTCTTTCTTCACAATATCATCAACATTAGGGTTTAACTGAGTCTGAAAGCTTTCGCTTTTCCATCTTCTAGAAGCCATATATGTTGTGTTTATCCATGTGATGTCAATCGTGAGAATTTAAGAAATGCTAATTCGATTGGAAAGTTAATTGTTCATGTTAACTTCAAACTAATTCTAAAAACCTACCAGACTTCAATCACCATTTGCAAATTATAATGCACTTTAGACATTCGCGTAATTCTGCATGTAATTTCAATCATGATGAGAGTTTGAGTGTCAATTCCTTTGAAAAGACTCACACGACCTTCGATATGAATGAGCATTGTAGGTTTGAGCTCCAAAAAAACAAAGAATTAAAAAGAAAAAAGAACTTTGTTATATATATATATATATATATATATATATAGAATTAATATATAGCGACGTGTGCATGATTTAAAGAACATTGTGTATAGTTTCCATATAGAATTTGTAATGAATGTGCTTACCGGTTCCCCAGCAGTTCATGCCACTTTAGTATAGTTTCTTGGTCTTCTTGGCTGAAGTTCCCCCGCTTAATGTCAGGCCTAAGGTACTTCATCCATCGGAGCCTGCAACTTTTTCCGGATCGTGTCAAACCTAAAATAAAAGAAAGTGCATTTTAAAGATAAAAATATAAATAATTCAATCTATTTCTTATAAAAATATAAAAATATAAGAAAGTGCTTACCTAAACTTTTCGGATAAGTGATAATTTTACAGTATATCAAAATAAAAGTCCTGCTCGAATATTATATATTGACCATATACTTCAACGGTTTAATTAAATTTTTCACATATTAAGGTCACGAAGAGTGAGAAGCAAGAAAATTAGGTAATGAATTAAAGTATCTTTAATGTATTCATGACAGGCTCGTGCTTGTAAGGACACCCCGAATGATAAAGCTGCTAATAGAAATATATATATATAACGTTTAAGATCATCTGCTAATTTCCTACCGGCAGCTTCAGGCATCTTAGTCCAGTTACAAATGCCGTATCGCGTAATGTAGGCTTTCAGCTTTTGGTCTTCTTCAGGACACCATGAGGTTCTTGATCTCCCGGGCATTTTTTCACCATCTGAAGTCTTCATCATCAATATCTTCTAAGTATTGCTCTTTATATATTGCGATTACTTGCAGAGACCTCAAAAGTACCCTATAATTAAATAGTTACGACTATTGCTTGGTAGTCATGTAGTTCCATGAGTCAAAAACGTGTCGTGACAATGATTTCCAAAGACAAAGAAGAAACCTTTTTTTTTTAAGGTCCTGGAGCAGGTGATCTTAATACAGCTTATATATTCAACTGCAATTAATCATTTTTTCTTACCTTTTATTTTTTTTATTTTTTATTTTTTTAACATTTCGTGGTGGGCAAGTTCATATATGTGTGTGTCATGTATGTGTGTTCTATTCCGTCAAAGAGCAGACAATTAATATAAGGTCAAGCCAATCCTCGTAGTTGTTGTATTAACGAATTAATCAAGAGGATATTAAGTGGAAGGTGCAGGGTTTATTAATAAACTTGGGACGGGATTGCTACGAACGTCGCTACTGGCTCTTCTATAAATAAAAAAAATAAAAAATAAAAAAATAAAAAAGTGGAAGATGCATATATGCTGGAGGATGGCACCTAACTTCATTATTGAATGGAAATTAATGTATGTCCAAAAATACAGTAACCATTGGACTTGAAAAATTCGTAAATTTTTTATTTAAGGTAATTAATATTCCAAAAATATAATCAAGACACCTACGTACCAGTTATATACTGATTGTGGGACAAAAAAAGAAATCATGATCGATCCATAAATAATGACAGTTTAATTAATTAACAAATCTCTTCAGATATATATATATATATATAAATATAATATTAATAATTAGCTAGAAGGTAAAATTTCATGTATGACGATCGAACAGCATATATTATATACAACTTCAAGAATATATTATATATATACGTAGCTAAAATTAAAATTGATCGATCGTGACGATAAATATGATGAAAGTCGATGACTATCGATGATTAATGGCACCCCATGCATGACTTCACTAGGGATATAATTAAAAGAATTACAAGTATAGAATTCGTACACGTCATGAGGAATTAAGAAAAGGCGGCCAGGATGAGATATTTGACCTGTTTCAGCATATATAATAATATCATGCGAATCAAATACATGCATGCATACAGTATACCAACGGATTAATTTTTCATTAATTAATTCAAGTTTATTATGTCATAAGAAAAATATTGCTTCAACCCTCCCAAGATTTGAAATTGGTTAGTCAATTAATGTATCTACGTGTGGACAATTAGGTGAATGAAAGATCGATTCATATATATAAATAGCCGGTAACCACTCATAACGTGGCCCCGTCCCAAGTTTATTAAAATGTTCTCACTTATAGTAGAGGAATACCGTCATTACAGATCAAGCCATTGCGAGATGACAAACCCTCCCAAGTACCACACCAACGCAAACAATAGAACAACGACCAATCCTTAATAAACTTGGCTCATCATATCTATTGTGTTGTCTCTAATCCTTAATTTACTTCATAATTCCTTCATCTTATTCAATTTCTATTTTTGTTGGCGCCACCCGGTTGTAAAGAATCACAATGATTGTGTCTATAAGACTTGTTTTGCTAAGAAAAGCATTTAGGCCATGAGTGGGTAGATGGTTGACCTCAGGATATGTGTTGTGAAATGCAATAGAGATATGATTGAAGATAGGATTAGTGAGTGTTGAGTTTAGTTTTAGTTGATTTCATGATAAATTAAATATTTAGATCTAATTTGTCTATTAGTTCTAGATCTAATATGCTCCCTGATATCATTAATGAGGATATATAATATAAATCAAAGTATTAACACCATCAGAGATGCCTCTTCCTAGAGTTGTGTAAAAAATAGGTAAACTGTAATCCCCACTCTTTTCTTCTTACGTAAACTTCTCTTTTCTTACGTAAGGCTCCTCCTTTCTAACGTAACCAAATTCCTATGACGGAATTATCCAACAGTCTGCCATTCTTTCTAGCGACTGCGAGCATCGTCATGTGTGCCGAACCCTGACGACGTCTCTCGAGATATTAGGTAACTTCTAAGGTACGCCCAGTGTTTTAAATGTACTGAAAAATATTTATATGAGGTATTTCCAGTATCGTTGAGTTAAACTTGTTTTTAAATGAGACAATTATAATATTTTGAAGAGCTCCAAAATATTATAATTGTCAGAGATCATTTTAATATTAGTTATTAAAATGATTCCAGTTATTTGAAATATTATGGGATTTAAATTATGTTGAAAGCTTTAATTAAATTAAATGGTTTCATCCTTTTAAATATATTAAATAAGACTTCATCATTTTATTAATGATGAAGAAATATTATTTTATAAACTAAAGTTAGTTTAAAATAATATTTACCTTAATTCCTCTAAGTGCTTTTAATTAAATTAACGTTTACGCATTTTCAAATCAGTATTTTAATACCCCATCGTTAGATCGTTGCGTAGATCCCAAGACGTAGGGACTGGGATTAATACCCAGACCCCTCTCTCTTTCTCCCTCACTTTCCCCCAGCCCTCTCTCTCTCATCCCTCTCTCCTTTGGCGTACGTAATACGTAGCCCCTACGCCCGAAGCTTCTCCCTCACAGCCCGACGCCGTCGTGCGCCGGTGACCGTCACCTCCACCACCAACGGCTTGCTCCCACTCCGGCGAGCCTCCCCATGGCAATCTCTCCCTCTCACGCTCTCTCCTCCTCTCCCTTGGAAGTGCAAGGCCCGAACGGGCTTGATGGCCACTGCACCGCCGTGCGCCGCCCAATGGCTCCATCGCTCCCACGGCGACCTCCCCTCCCACCGGCCATCATCCTCCGCTGAAGCCAGCCCCTGTTGTGCAGCCCTCCCTCCTCCCTCACGGCAAGTAGCCGAAATGGGTCTTTAACCCATTTCCCCATTGTGCATCGCCGTGCGCGGCACCCATAGCCACCAAGTGCCTCCCCTGGCCACTATGGCTCCTCCCTGAGCTCCTCCAAGTCAGCCAAGCTCTCCACCTCCATCAAGCCTCTCACTCACGCACGACCTCCCTCTCTCTCTAACGCATGGCTTTGCACTCCTCCACCGCCATGCACCGCCACCCACGGTGGGTAACCACCGTCATCAGCCTCCTCAGGCCACCACCAAACCAACACAACCACCCACGGCCCTGATCTGTCACCCATGCATGCACACTCTCTCTCACTCTCCCACGGCTTCTCCTCCATCGTGCGGCCAGATCCGCAGCCGTGAGCCACCGTGGCGCCACCTCGACGCCATAACGAGATCCACCGCACCTCCCTTAAACGAGCCTAGGGTCAAACCACCACTTTATGTGGTGGGTAATCACTGCACGTGATGGACAGTCACTGCACGTGACTGACCGCCACTGTACACGGCTAGATCCGCCGTGTTACGCTCCTTGCCACCATCACAAGGCCTTCACGAGCCCTTCCAAGACCACACTTAGCTATCCAAATGCCCAAACGGTTCCCATACGTCCTTTCCGACGTCATCGACCGTGAGGCCAAAAAGCAACGCACGGGTCATCCCATTGATGGTATAACCCTATATCTCTCGTTATTTATGTTAGATATTGATTAGTTGACTAGGTTGTGAACTGTGTTGTTAATATAGGGAAATGACTGTGTAGTATGGAGATGTGCTGTGTAGCGAAGTGATGGGCGTTTTATGATGTGATGTGTTGTGTTGTGAAGTGTTAGGCATTCTATGTAGTGAAGTGTTAGGCTTATCTGTGTAGTGCGCTGTGAAGTGTGGAGTGTAGTTGGGAATTGTGCTGTGCAGTGTTGTGGACTGTGCGGTGTAGTGTGGTTGTGAACTATGTGTTGTATTGGTATCGTGGCATGTGGAGTGGGAACAGTACACGCTGAGTGTACTTTGTGTGTGGCGTAGTGTGACATAAAGAGAGTGTATGTGGAATATACTCTCCTGGCGTATTGTGGAATGGGTAATGTACTCTGTATGGCGTGGTGTGTGAATGAAGTACACGTGAAGTGTACTCCATGTGGTGGAGTGACGCACCATATGGCGGGTATACCATCATGGTGATGTGGCGTAACAGGTATAAATAGAGTACATGTGAAGTGTACTCTATGTGGTGGAGAGATGCACCATATGGCAAGTATGCCATAACGGTGATGGATCATAGCGTGTATGAATGGAGTACACGAGGAGTGTACTCCATGTGGTGGAGGGATGCATCGTATGGTGGGTATGCCATATTGATGATAGGTTGTAGCGTAACGTGTGTGAAGAGAGTATACGTGGAGTGTACTCTATGTGGTAGAGTGATGTACCGTATGGCGGATATGCCATAATAGTGATGGGTCGTAGTGTGTATGAAGGGAGTACACGAGAAGTGTACTCCATGTGGTGGAGTGATGCATCGTATGGTGGGTATGCCATATTGATGATAGGTTGTAGCGTGTGGAAAGGGAGTACACGCGGAGTGTACTCTATGTGGTGGAGTGATGCATCGTATGGCGGGTATGCCATATTGATGATAGGTTGTAACGGGTATGAAGGAAGTACATGTGGAATGTACTCTATGTAATGGAGTGACGCACTATACGGCGGGTATGCCGTAATGGTGATGTAGTGTAACGTGTGTGAAGAGAGTATACGTGGAGTGTACTCTATGTGGTAGAGTGATACATCGTATGGCGGGTATGCTATATTAATGATAGGTTGTAGCCTGTGGAAAAGGAGTATACGTGGAGTGTACTCCACGAGGTAACGACACTCCGTGTGACGTGTCGCAGAGATAAGGATGGTTGTGCAATTGATGGATGTAGAACGTGGTGAATAGTGTCAAGAATTGTAGAACAATGTCCCGAAGTAGTTATGGTGCAGCCTGTAGTCTGAGGTGACAAGTGTCACCATGATGGACTTATGGCTAGGAGTATGCGTGAAGTAGCAGAACAAGTATAAGAGTACGCAGCGGAAGCATGACTGGGCAACTTCACGAAGTGACGTGGTTCCTGACAGTCAGGCTTATGATGGGTGAAGAGTTATTGTAGAAATGATGTAACAGGAACATGACGAGATGTCACGATGTGACATGAGTACGTGAGGAACCATACTCGTGATGAGTTAAGGAGTTGATGTAAAAAATGACATAGCGGTATGTCAGGTGACGTGACAAGGTCATGGTGTAGCTTGGATATAGTCTCGAGCTATATGACGTGACATAAGGCGTAATGGTGAATGGAGCCTTGTCATGTTAAGTGTTGGGATGAACTGTCAAAAAGGACGGATAGCATAAAGAGTCATGCTAGCTGGGTCCAGAGAAGGTTGGTATCGGAGTATGACCCTTGTCCCTCCGGGCAAGTGATCAACGTGTCATATGTTGATCTTAGGTGATAAAGGGTGTAAGGTACATGTGTAATCTGGTTAGACACATGTGCCGGAGGGATTCACCATATGTAATGGGTAATCTGTCATGAGCAAAGTTACGCAGTGCTTAAGCCTCAGAGTTGGCTTAGAGCCGTGTGGCTTGTATAGATGAGAATGAGGATTTAGTATGGGCTAAGGTGCATGAAGGTAGTGACGAGTGTATTATCTAGGAATTGGGATGCATGATTCCGACTGACGGAATCATGCGTCGGAATGTGGTTAACGAGAAGAATAAGACGAATGTCTTAGTGTCTTAATCCTAAGGTGAATTATGGGTTCATCTTAGTGAATGAACACATTCACTCGATGTGGAACGTCGAGTTTGGAAGAGATAATGACCGTAAGTGGTCTCCGAAGGTTTTAACATAGTAAAGGGCATGTAAGTGCACAGGATAGAAGGAGAGTGTTTCAAGTATAGTGTAGTTCTATTTCTAGTTCAGTTGCTTATGTACTAGATAGAAAATAACGTTAAGGGTATGTATGTATGTAGGTTGCCAGCTGACACGCGCATGAATGGACTGCATGGTATGAAAGTAGCATGGAGTCTAGGTAAGTATTACGTTCATGCCCTTCTAGAGTTTTCTAGAAATTACACAAAACGAAAACGAAACGCTTTTCTCTTTAAGAAAATGCTTACGAAAGAAGATGCTATACTTTCAAATGCAAATGTACGTATGGCCCTTCCATGAAAGCCCCTTTTTATGCACCCAAAGTTATTAATTGTATGCATGCGAATGGATGACTATACGGCATATCTATTGTACGTATTTTCTAAGAAAATGAACTGATGTAAATGCACGAAAGACGAGCTTGAGCCGACACCTTCATGGATCCTACGAACCGACGTTGTCGCGAGCGCCACGAGGTGATGCTCGTGGACGCCGCAAAGGCCGATGTTCAAGGTGATGCTTACGGATGCCGTGAAAGGCGAAGTTTAAGCCCGTGCTTTATGTTTTATGGACGGTACGAACTGATGCTTTTATGAATGCCACGAGGTGATGCTTGTGGATGTCATGAAAGAGGATGTTCAAGCCCATGCTGACGAAATGATGTTTTCTCATAAAAAGAAATGTTTTCTCATGAAAGGACTGTTAAAGGAAAGAAAGAACTGAATAAAAGCTCCAGCTCTTTAGAGCTGACATGAATGAATGAAAGAATGAAAGGAAAAGAAAGCATGAAATGTATGAAAATACGTAACGGCCACATGAATGAATGAAAAGGGCTACCCAATGAATGAATTGGCAGATTGCAATGCCGGGTAGTAGTACTGGTAGTGTGCATCCGTGGCCACGGGCGGATCCATTGGTCATAGGGCCGCTAACCCTAACACACGGGGCGTAACAGTGTGTACTGGCCTATGAAAGTGAAAGAAAGAATGTATGTATGTATGTATGTACGTATGCATGAATGCACTTTAAGAAATGAAGGCACTGCACTCTTGCAGAAATGAAGACACTGAAGGGGGACACGTTTTACCAAAAGAAAGTCCCTTTTAAAAAGGAAAACCCCATCCAGTGACTTTTTCAAATGAACGCACGTATGCACGCATGCATGTAAGAAATGAAGGCACTGCACTCTTGCAGAAATGAAGGCACTGACGGGTGACACGTTTTACGAAAAGAAAGTCCATTTTAAAAGGAAAACCCCGTCCAGTGACATTTTCAAATGAACGCACGTATGCACGCGTGCATGTAAGTATAGTATGTACGAATGATGAATGCATGAATGGAAACCTATGTTATTATATTTTAACTGCATGAAGTAATGCTTACGAGTCTTCGACTCGTTTTAGTTTTTATGTATGTCCCTCCCCCCCACATGGAAGGAAATGAAGTACGCATCGGGACAGATATGGCCCATGGGGAAGAGCACGGAAGTCTAGGCAGAAGCATTTAAATGTAATAGAGGTCTTTTATTAACAAAATTGATGTTTTCCGTTGTAAACCTATTTTATTGTAAAAGCACATTTTATTTTATAAACGTAGAGTCTTGCACCCTGGGAAAAAAGCAAAAAAGTTCTAAATCAGATGGTAATTCCCGTCGTCCTTTATCAAAATATTTATAAAAAGACCCACCACAAGGACAGACATTACATAAACCTTCATCATCGTGCTTAACAAAATTTCGAATGGTTTCCTTTGCTTCATTTGGTAGATGCTTGGGGTCTATTTGCTTCAAGCTCATCAACATGCCAGACCACAACTGGGCAAGAACCCTCCGTTCTACCTAAAACTCGTTCCCACCAATGTTGAAGCATACCAGAAAAATTTATACTTAATAAATCAACGGTCTCAATTTAACTAAGACTATTGTTATTAACATAATCATTTGCAAACATGGACATTTTATTCATTATATTGATAATTTCTTGTTCAGATAATCTATCAATATTCCATTCATAAAGTTTGTCAAAAGAAACAGAAAACTTTGTTTGAAAAAATCTTTCTTCAAACTGTAAATCAGGTGGACCTGGTGTGGCGCCCTCGACCCCCACGTGTTATTTTTATAAAGTTCGTGACACCGGGATGATGACCACACGGATCACGCACCCTAACGACCAGTGCTCAAAGTGTGTACAACATGCAATAAATGTACACAATAATATTCGCAGCGGAGAAAATAAAAGGACTTTCTTTATTAAGTACCAGAATTGTTCAAAAAGTAGTAAAATAACTTTACAAGAATTTTACAGTCTTCCAATAGATAATTTAAAGAAAACAAATAACATAAGGGATACAAATCCCAAAATGTTGAACAACATATCAGCAACTTAAGCTTCTGGCGGAGCCAGTCCTTCAGGTTCATTCTCGGGCTCTGCGTCAAATTCTACGGCACCATAAAACGGAACCGTAGGGTAAAACACCACAATGAGATTATGACATCTTAGCAAGTAATTAACCAAAACAGCATCCAAGAGATTTAACACACATTTATATAAACATGCATCCCCATATGGACAGAATAACAACCAACATTCAATTTTCCAAAGATACCCTTCTTATACTCACACAAAAAATCTTATTTTTTGGTCCCGATTAGAATTATTACAAAATTACGCATGCACCACGGTCTCCCCTATGGATCGTCCGCACACCCTGTCTCTCTTCGTCACATCACGGGTAACGTCTGTGCATGAGACTTCGCAACGAGCGATGCCCAGTTCCACGCCCAGCTCGTACATGGCCAAGCATCCTCTAATCTCGCTAGCCAAAAGATCACGGAATCGGTACGAGAGCGTTACCGTCTCGTCCGTTCCCGTCGTCGCCTTGCGACAACTCAGGGGATGTCACGTCAGTTTGTTACACTCCCGAGTCACCAGAGGAGCTCCACCGAGATAATACCCCATCTCGACTTGGGGTTGTGATACACACGCACCCATATATTCAGTCACCAATGCAAACAGACCACGTGACATCACAACACATTTTAATAAAAACCACAAATATACAGTTCAATCATTTAATAGGAATATACAATTAAAATAATTCATTTATAAAAATAATCTTTTATTTACAATTTCACCATTTCACAATACACGTCAAACCCCGTCCTCCAAACCGGCCCAAGGCCCAATTCCAATAATTACAACAGTTACAACCCAACGCTTTAACGGCCCATAGCCCAAATCCAACAAATCATTACAATCAACAGTTACATCAGAAATGACAGTTTACAAAATACAATTACAACAACTCTATTAATAAAACTGGAAAATTACATACACACGAAGTTAGGAAATCAGAAAGATCAAGCGAACGAGCGTTTGCTCAAGGTGGCAGCTCAGCGGCAGCAACAATGTCAAAAGGCCTCTCAACTCACGAGTTGGGTCAATTTACAAGCGGATGGAAATTCAACTCACTAGAACCCAACAATTTCTCCAAGAAACCGAGTGATATTTCCCAAGTTTAGAATTGAATAGAGCTCGGCAGAACAACACAAGTTCATAGGTTCACTAACAAACATACAGAACAAAATCTCAAACACCAAGAAATGCGATAAACTTAAGCGAGAGAGAAGATGAGGATTTTCGGAACATTTCATTTGCTGAAACCGTGGCCTTTAAATAGGCCAAGAGTGGCGGTTTGAATTGCCGTGTGTCGCACGGGTAGAAGAAGAGAAAACAGCCTTGGAGGAGACGTGTGATGGTGCATGATGCAGCAAACACCGCAGCTCGACACGGGGAAAGCCATGGAAGAAGGAGGTGGTGGCTGCATGGAGCAACGGATTGACAGCAAGCTTTCGAAAATCACTAGCCGAACGACACGAAGCTGAAGTATGGGAGGAGGAGGTGGCGGCTTGCGGCTGAAAAACATGACTAAGCTCCGAATGGCGTAGGCAGCTGCTGCGTGGAGGAAGAAGCTTGAAGGAAGAAGAAGATTGCAGAAGAAACTAGAAGAAAAGAAGAAGAAGAAAGGAGGAAGAGAATCAGCACAGCGCAAGTAAGGAAAGTGATGAAGCCCTAGCTTATCCTTGACCAAAACGGCACCGTTTAAGTAAAATGAGGGGCTGGGTTTTAAACCGCACGGGCTGGGCCAAAACCGAACGGGCTGGGTTCACACGACATGGGTTTTATTCACACGGGTTGAGTCAACATGCACACAGGTTGGGCTGGGTTTTGCTTCACTCGGGCTGGCTTAAAACAAAACATAAGGTTGGGCTACCACCAAACTCACACACCCACGCCCCAACCAGAAACACACACACAGCCCAAAAAAATAAATAAAACACTACAAATAAAATTACACAAAAATAAACATACCAAAATAAATTACAATAACAGATAAATAAATAACACAATTAAAAATAATTAAAACCCATGAAAATAGGGATCTCACACCTGGTCTGGGATACCAATTCTTCGTTAGACTCATTGGGTTGGTCCTTTTTGAAAAAATTCTTTTAATCTCAGGTTTCTCCAAATCAATATCTTGAAAATTCTTTTAACGTAAAACAATGTCCTTATCAGAAGAATCAGTATTAGATGATTCTTCTATAGAAAAATAAGAAACAATTTCCTTATTATTGCTATTTAAAGCATTGGTAAAAGATTGTTCTTTCTTTAAATCAGCAATTATTTGATTAATTTTATCAAGAGTGTTACTGAAAGAATTTTAAAACAAACATTATTCTGGCAAACATGAGTAGTGTTGAGCTCATACTTGATCTTTATCTGAAACCCATTAGCCGTGAATAATCTTTCAGTATATTTTTCATAATACTTACTAGGTATTATTCCTTTCTGAATACACTTTATTTCTGAACCAAAATCAATCATAGCAATCACAGCAAATTCATATTCATGACAAACAATAATAGTAACTTTAGAAAACTACTTGAGAGAAATAGTATGATAGATCAAGTAAATTTGATTTTGTTCAGAAGGAGAAGGTTTTTATTCCTTTTGACTTAAATCTGAATCATTTATTTGTTCATCATTATCAGAAAGAATATATTGATCAAACTGTTTATCAATTTTTAAACATAATAACTCTTATTTAAAAGAATTATTTTCAGATTTGAGACTGTTAATCTCAGTTTTAAGTTCAACAATTTCTTTTTTAATAAAAAAAAAAAAACTTCACATTATAACTCAATTGTAGAAATTTCTTTAGGTTTTTTCTTTTCAAATCTTCCCAAAGTTTCTTGAAAAGTAATTTTTTATTTAGAAGTTTCAGGTTCTTGGCAAACCATCGTCTTCTTGAACTAATGAAAATATTCTTCTTTGAGTTCAGGATTAGTAAATTGACTAATCAAGGTTAACAAAAGATTTTCTTGTTTTTCAACTTCAGTTAAGACATTGATTTTTTACCCAAAGGTTTGCAACAAGAATCATTACACCCAAGCTATCATCAATGTAAACAATAGTGAAATGGGTGAATGAATTGAAAATATCATTCATAATGTTTTGGAATTCACTAGGAGCATTTTTCAGTTCAAAAGGCATTATATTCCACTCATAATGTCCAAATGGGGTAGTAAACGTAGTCTTCTATCTATCTAACTCACTAATCTAGATTTGCAAAAATCCTGATTTCAAGTCAAACTTGGAGAACACTACAACATTACTAAGCCTATGAATCAAGTCATTCTTATTGGGGATAGGATACCTATGCACTTAAAATAGCTTGCCATCTGGCAAAAATATGCTTTGATGCAATGTTTTCAACATCTTTTTCTAAAACATATTTAGCACTTTTATAATCAATATGTAATAAAAAATTTTTGTTTAATAAATCACTTTGAAACTTAGAAATACATAGTATAGCGGATAATATCTCTTTCTTAGTAGTACTATAGTTTAGCTATGTAGTATTCCAGACTCTAGAATGGTAGCGAATAATTTATTCATGTGGCGCCCCCAATCCCCCTTATAAAAATACACAGGGATCGAGACGCCAGGATGGTGACAACACGGTCACACATCCCAACGAAGTGCCAGTGTGTGTAAATGCAACAGTGTTCAAATAAAATAACGCAGCGGATAGTCAACTAAGTACCAGAATTTAATTACAATCAAACATCAGTAAAGATTTAAATAGCAGTTATACAGTCATCCCTGAAAATATTTTACATTAGTTCTAAATGTACAAACGAGTGATCCTAGATCACTCCTCAGGCGGAGCCGTCTCCTCCGGCTCGCCCTCCTCCTCCTCAGCATCAAAATCTGCGACACCACAAAATGGTCTCGCAGGTAAGTATAACCCAAACAACAATATAATACAAAATGTATTAAATGCAACTAACATGCATGCACATGAAAACATGCATTTTCCACAAAACATCATTTTCCCGAAAATGATAAATTTCCAACACACACCAAAATCCCATTTTGGTCCAAATTATCCGTAAATCATTTTCCCAGAAAATGATTTACCCAAAAATCAACTCGCACTATTTTCCCAGAAAATAGTGCATTAATCCCAAATGCACCATGCATTATTTCCATATGCACCATGGTCTCCCCTATGGACCATCCGCACGTCCTGGCTTCGCAGCGGTGCTCAGTTCCGCGCCCAGCGCGTACGTGGCCAAGCACTCACACTACGCAACGAGCGATGCCCAGTTCCGCGCCCAGCGCGTACGTGGCCAGACATCCTCTAGTCCCCGCCAGCAGAAGGACCACGGAGTCGGCACGAGACCATCTCGTCCGATCCCATTGTCGCCCGGCGACAACCCAGGGGACGTTACTCAGTATATTCCGCTCCCGAGTAACCAGAGGAGCTCCACCGAGTTAATGCCCCATCTCGGCTTGGGGTCGTGATACACACGCACCAAAAATATCATCACATAAAATCATAGCTTTTCAAAGCACATGAACATGAATGCAATACACGAAAACCCAGTTTTCTTTTACAAACATGATCATGCATGAAATGATGAAATGCACCTGTACCAACACAATATCCAAACCAACAAATCCAAACAACCCATCAACAACAAATATCCAATCAACCAAATCAACCAAACAACTCCAATCACAAATCCATCCGACCCCCGAACTCCTCGGACTCAGTCCGGCATGCCAAAAACACAGTGAAATGGGTTAGTGCAAAAATACATTTAAATTACGAAAGTTCTTTGGAGAAATACTTACAGTGCAATATAATAATTTTCCGAGGATAGCGAAGTTGAAAAAGGCGACGTTTGAGCAACACCACAGTGTAAAATACACTGTGGCCGTGGGTCACAATTACCAACTTTCCAACGAGGACAAACGAAGACCCAAGATTGATAGGGTAGGGCCTAGGGAGGTCGGTGAAGCTAGTGGTGGTGGTGGTTTGCCGTGGGTGGCGGCGCAAGGGGCGGTTTTAGGCCCGAAAAGTGCAAATCGGAGATGGACTTGGTGGGGCTTCACCGGTGACGGATCGGAGCTGGGGTTCGGTCCAATGGGTTGCCAAGAGGCCGGGGATGAAGTGGTAGGAAGATGGTGGCCGGAGGTGGCGCGACGGCGGCGCAATGGAGGAAAACGTGCCGCGGCGTCGTGGGTTTCGTGGGCTTCGTGGAGGCTAACGGCGGCACGAACGGCGGTGATACTGGTGGGGTAGGACGGCCGGCGGCTGGGGAGTCTAATGGGCTGGGCGGTGACGACCACCGCCGGCGGACGGCGGCGCTGGGAGTGGATAAGGGAAACGGGCGGAGGAGAGGGGAGGAGAGAGAGGAATCGCGCGGGAGAGGAAGGAATAAGGAGAAAAGAAAAAAAGAAAAAAAAGAGGAAAAGAAAAAGGAGAGGAAAGAAAAAGAGGGAAAAAGAAATGAGGTCCAATCCTCATAACTTGGGTCACAAAAATGATCCAACGGAAACGATTTTAAAACCACAAGTTAAATAAAATAATTTAAACGTAATGGTAAAGTCAAATTGAAATAATTAAATCCCACGGTAATTAATTTAAATATTAAAAGCAATTTAAATGCACAACAATAAATAAATATTAAGAAAGCACATAAAAATTAATTTTCACCAAATAAAAATCATAGAAATAAACTCACAAAAATCCAACCAATTTAAAATAAGAGAAATTATTTTAATTACATAAAAATAATTCCTTCAGTAAAAATACACTAAAATACGGGGTGTTACATCCTCCCCCCCTTAAAAAAAATTTCGTCCACGAAATTGGCAAGGTCCACATTAAGACTAAGACAGGAATAAGATTCAACTAAGAGCAGACTAAGAACATACCGCCAAAATAGTCCGGCAAGGCCACTCTATAAGCAACAAGCGCAACCTTCTCTACGATCAGAAAATGGCCAACACATCTTGGACATCAACAATCGCCCAAATTGAGTTCTTCCCACTAGGAGTCCTCGGCAACCCTACCACAAAATCCATAGAAATATCATCCCACTTCCACTCTGGAATAGGGAGAGGTTGAAGTCTACCTTGATGCTCAACCTTAACTAGACGGCACGTGGCACATTCCTCAATGAGCATGGCACTATCCATCATACTCATTTTAGTCCCCCAATGACACATCACGACCAGTATTCCTAGAGTGACTGCTATCCAAAAATCTCATTTCCTCGAGAACCTTAATACAACATCCAATAAATTCCAATGATCAAAAGCCCTTACAATAATATGTGCCAACTGCAATCAACTCCTATGCTCCAACTTCTAAACCTTTATTGAATTCTACTATTGGAAACCTAATAGCCACTTCCAATGTTAACCATCAATAACAAATTGCACAACCAAATGATTAATCTCCAATTACAAATATCTTCTCAAAATTCAAGTCACCGTTAATTCTTCAAATCAGCACAACTTGAATTCCTGACTACAACAAAAATACCACGCTTCTGCTGCGCACTCTGATTCGCCACATGCATAAAACATTACGTTCTCATGAAACTAACACCATCGAGTACAAGGTGGCTCCACCCTACTAACCAAAACCCTTATCACAATTTGGTAGAAAAACACTCTCTCTCCCAAAACCACGAGTTATAACTCAAATTCCTCAATTAACTTCTGCTGCCTTGATCAAAATCAAATTCAAAAAAAAAAAAATACAACCATGATCAAAGACAGAAACCCAATATCAAACAACCTCAGCATCCCAAATTGAAAATAACCAACCTCAACCCAAAATACACTCATCTCTTCTAAGATAAGAAACATACTTTAAAAGACTCAATTCCAACCTAGCGAATCAAAAAGAGTGCCTAGAGACTTCTACCTAACAACCTAAACCCGAAAGCTCACCAACTACATTCTAAACATCCTCTAATCTAACGGTGACTAAACTCACAGCGAACCACCATTGACTTCACCAAAACATTAACAAAACTTCCTTGGTAACTCGCCCACCTATTTCTACTCCAATAAGCTAGTATTAACACAACTAGTTCCTTCAATAGCACATCACTATTAAACCTCAGGGCAAACCATACTGATCAAATCTTCAATCTACCCAAAGCCATTGCAAAGCACCCAAGGATCCTAATGCTTTATTACCCCCACATACTTGATCATATTATCCACTGTTGATGCCTAAGCTTCAAATATCTTTTCATATACCATACGTGACATCCCATCAATCTCACTTCAAGTTAAATAACAATGTCCTTCATTCAACCAACTAGATGCTCAAACTCCAAAAGAAAGTATAACCTTAAAATTTAAATTCCTAGGTAACCTCGAGTCACAATTAATTCCTGAAGATAATCACAACAACTATTCCCAACCATGATTCAGTGAGTAACCCACTTCAATTGCACACTTCGATCAACTCCCCAAAAACTCCAAGCCAAAGTCTCTTGAATTACTACTATTGGGTTGACTCCTCTTCCTCACCAACCAAAACCACTTCTTTCAAACCAAATGAGACTAGGACCTATACTCTCCGAAATCCATAACCACTCACCACTACTATACATCAATCTTACGCACCCTTAGCCAAAACCAATAATCCTCCAAACGTGCAGGTGGTCATCATTACCATTTCCATCACTAAACCTATATCCTCGAAATCAATAAGAATCATTTCTTTAATCGTCACCATCTATTATCCTTAAAATTGATATGGATTAAATCCTCAACCTGACACTGTAACCTCAAGCTAAAAACAATTATTAACTGAACTAGATCAACATCCTCCATTTCCAAAGAAATTTTCCCCAAAAAAAAAAAAAAATTTTCATATCAATAACTCAACTCAGATCCATCCTATTTTAATTCAGCCATTCAACTCTGCAATTCTAAAACCTTAACCCAAATATAAATCATTTCCTGAAATCCTCAAGATCGATGAACTCAAATCTAAAACATTCGCCTTATAAAACTTGTAAATTCTAAAAACCCCAAATGTTATCAAATTGCTTATCGAGGTCGGCAAGATCAAAAACTTCTAGTCTAAGTAATCTCTTAATTGCTTGTTGAACCTACCAGCTTAAATCCCATTAACTTATTTTCTAAAAAAAAAACTATGGGGCCACAAACCTTAGATGAACATCTCATAAATCTAACATTGACATTCGTTGAACTTACAACCCCCTACCTCAAAGACTCATTACCTAAATTCTACGGAACCTAAATCCTCAATTATCCTAAGCAATTAAAAACTATTCCCCTCCTTAGCAACAACTTGAATACCTAATCCAAAGAGTTCTCCCAGATCCTGATATTCGAGCCTTGATATTAAAACAACCAATCACCAAGAGTTCAGGCCTACTATACCAATGTTTAAGCCTAACAATGGCCTTCTCAGTCGTACCATCTTCCTGTCATAACATAACCCTTAACCCACCTTTCAATTTCGAACAAAACAAAATAAAATAAAATTCCATAAATAAAATAACGTACGACAAAATGCATAAAACCAATGAAGTAGTTCACCATAAAATAAATATAACAATAAAATAATCCGCCATAAAATAAAACAATTAAATTAAAATGACATACAAATAAATAAATAAATAACAAAATTATTATACAATAAAATAAATAAACACCAAAATTATTATACATTAAAATAAATAAACAACAGAATTATTATACAATAAAATAAATAAAGCCGATAAACCATACTCAACCAAAGGTAAACACTAATTAAAACAATAAAATCAAATAACGTCAATTAACATCAATTAACATAAAATAAAATAGTAATAAACTCATAATATAAAATAAATAACTTAACTTGCACCACTTAAACAAAAATTTTATTATTTTAAAATAATAAAAATAATTTTCTGGTACTATCCTAAGGGACATGTGGTTTTACCCAGAGTCGAACTGCTCTGATACCACCTGTGGCGCCCCCAATCCCCCTTATAAAAATACACAGGGATCGAGACGCCAGGATGGTGACAACACGGTCACACATCCCAACGAAGTGCCAGTGTGTGTAAATGCAACAGTGTTCAAATAAAATAACGCAGCGGATAGTCAACTAAGTACCAGAATTTAATTACAATCAAACATCAGTAAAGATTTAAATAGCAGTTATACAGTCATCCCTGAAAATATTTTACATTAGTTCTAAATGTACAAACGAGTGATCCTAGATCACTCCTCAGGCGGAGCCGTCTCCTCCGGCTCGCCCTCCTCCTCCTCAGCATCAAAATCTGCGACACCACAAAATGGTCTCGCAGGTAAGTATAACCCAAACAACAATATAATACAAAATGTATTAAATGCAACTAACATGCATGCACATGAAAACATGCATTTTCCACAAAACATCATTTTCCCGAAAATGATAAATTTCCAACACACACCAAAATCCCATTTTGGTCCAAATTATCCGTAAATCATTTTCCCAGAAAATGATTTACCCAAAAATCAACTCGCACTATTTTCCCAGAAAATAGTGCATTAATCCCAAATGCACCATGCATTATTTCCATATGCACCATGGTCTCCCCTATGGACCATCCGCACGTCCTGGCTTCGCAGCGGTGCTCAGTTCCGCGCCCAGCGCGTACGTGGCCAAGCACTCACACTACGCAACGAGCGATGCCCAGTTCCGCGCCCAGCGCGTACGTGGCCAGACATCCTCTAGTCCCCGCCAGCAGAAGGACCACGGAGTCGGCACGAGACCATCTCGTCCGATCCCATTGTCGCCCGGCGACAACCCAGGGGACGTTACTCAGTATATTCCGCTCCCGAGTAACCAGAGGAGCTCCACCGAGTTAATGCCCCATCTCGGCTTGGGGTCGTGATACACACGCACCAAAAATATCATCACATAAAATCATAGCTTTTCAAAGCACATGAACATGAATGCAATACACGAAAACCCAGTTTTCTTTTACAAACATGATCATGCATGAAATGATGAAATGCACCTGTACCAACACAATATCCAAACCAACAAATCCAAACAACCCATCAACAACAAATATCCAATCAACCAAATCAACCAAACAACTCCAATCACAAATCCATCCGACCCCCGAACTCCTCGGACTCAGTCCGGCATGCCAAAAACACAGTGAAATGGGTTAGTGCAAAAATACATTTAAATTATGAAAGTTCTTTGGAGAAATACTTACAGTGCAATATAATAATTTTCCGAGGATCGCGAAGTTGAAAAAGGCGACGTTTGAGCAACACCACAGTGTAAAATACACTGTGGCCGTGGGTCACAATTACCAACTTTCCAGCGAGGACAAACGAAGACCCAAGATTGATAGGGTAGGGCCTAGGGAGGTCGGTGAAGCTAGTGGTGGTGGTGGTTTGCCGTGGGTGGCGGCGCAAGGGGCGGTTTTAGGCCCGAAAAGTGCAAATCGGAGATGGACTTGGTGGGGCTTCACCGGTGACGGATCGGAGCTGGGGTTGGGTCCAATGGGTTGCCAAGAGGCCGGGGATGAAGTGGTAGGAAGATGGTGGCCGGAGGTGGCGCGACGGCGGCGCAATGGAGGAAAACGTGCCGCGGCGTCGTGGGTTTCGTGGGCTTCGTGGAGGCTAACGGCGGCACGAACGGCGGTGATACTGGTGGGGTAGGACGGCCGGCGGCTGGGGAGTCTAATGGGCTGGGCGGTGACGACCACCGCCGGCGGACGGCGGCGCTGGGAGTGGATAAGGGAAACGGGCGGAGGAGAGGGGAGGAGAGAGAGGAATCGCGCGGGAGAGGAAGGAATAAGGAGAAAAGAAAAAAAGAAAAAAAAGAGGAAAAGAAAAAGGAGAGGAAAGAAAAAGAGGGAAAAAGAAATGAGGTCCAATCCTCATAACTTGGGTCACAAAAATGATCCAACGGAAACGATTTTAAAACCACAAGTTAAATAAAATAATTTAAACGTAATGGTAAAGTCAAATTGAAATAATTAAATCCCACGGTAATTAATTTAAATATTAAAAGCAATTTAAATGCACAACAATAAATAAATATTAAGAAAGCACATAAAAATTAATTTTCACCAAATAAAAATCATAGAAATAAACTCACAAAAATCCAACCAATTTAAAATAAGAGAAATTATTTTAATTACATAAAAATAATTCCTTCAGTAAAAATACACTAAAATACGGGGTGTTACAATTCAGATGAGTCCGGTGAAACAATTTGTTTCAGAATTCCACTATAACCAATGTCAGAGGCATCTGTTTTAACAATTTTAAAGGAACCAGAGGTAGGAATACCAAGACATGGAAGAGTTTTAACATGTGTCTTGATCTGTTTAATAAGATTAGTATGAATTTCAGTCCAAGGGTGAGGGTTGGAATGCAGTTGCTCAAAGAGTGGACGACATTGTTTTCTCATATCCTTGTAGAATTCTGCAACATAGTTGAGAGAACCAAGGAATCTCTATGACTGGGTGGTTGCTCCTATTCATCATAGACATATTACTATGATTAATAGAGATTTTGAAATTGATTTAATTGCTTTATTTAATGAATATAGTTCTGCTAAAAATAGTGATAAGAGAAAATTTTATCATGCTACTTTTTCTGATTTTGAAAAATCACATGTTAAAAGGAAATGGAAAGAAAAAAATGAATGCCTTACAAAAGCATATACCTTTCTTTGATTTCCTCGAAAATTATTATGTTTCTAAGCTTAGTTTAAATATTGTTAAAACCAATTTGTGAAGGAAGAAAGAAAGTGCAGCTACGATCGGAATGGTGATTTGTTAGTCCAATATTGGTTTGTAAAGTGGTGGGACAGATTTCCCCACACACAAGATGTTATTGACAATGCTGCTCGAGACTTTCCTCAGACTGCTCCAGACCATAAGAGTATTGAGGAATTTTTGCCTGTCAAATAGATCACTCTACCAGAATATCCAAACACTCAAGCCACTACTTTTGCTAAAACTGCCACTTCTGTTAAATCTGATAAATCCAGCAAATCTTCCAAATCCAAGGAAAAGATGAATCTGATCCAAGGATTAACAAAAAATTATTTGATTCAACTACTACAAAAGCAATTGCAGAATAATGATAAAACTGATAAGAATAATTCTGATACTGAGTCAGAAGCATCCTCTGAAACTTCAGTTACTGATCCCTACAATAATATATTTGGACATGATTCGGAAGACACTCCAAAACTATCTAATGATTGATCCATCGGCAAAAACCAACAAAATACTTAGAAGCACAAATGATTACCATCCATAAAAGACCGATTGCTCACCTACTTTTCTGAGAAGATTCTTTTTGCTACTTGTACTGTTGTACTGTTTGCTTTGTTAAATGCTCTTGCTTCACCTATAAAAGGGGAACCTCACATCAGGGGAAGAACAACTTTTTCTTCCATTAGTAGCTACTTCTCCTCTCTCCCTTTCATACTACGCCTTTAAGTTTGTTAAGAAACCTGTTTTGTAAGTTGTTTCAGTATGAATAAACTTTATTTCTCTTACTAAGCACTTTTATTTATTTTTCATTTATCATTATTACTAGTTATCTGGTCTTACATTATTTTTATTTTCACTACCTCCAGTCATTTGGTCCTTGCTTTCAATATATCATTAATTCCAGATATCTAGTTTAGAACTAATAAATCCTCAATAATGATATATATATGTTAATGAGGATCCTCAGAGCCTGTAATATAGATCTACTATATATAATACGTGGGGATAGTTGTGAAAAGTGAATTTGTCGTCCTCCGTGTGTGATCCATTTTTTGTGTGTTTTGTCTTTTCTGTCCTTTTATTTTGGTGTTTTGTTTCCGTTTAAGTGAGGGCATTTTGCTCTTTGGGTGCAGCTGTGTCAGAGGGTGGGTAGCTTTAGGTTTTCTCCTCTGAGTCTTTTTATTTCCTTTTCATCTTCTCTCTCTGTCATTTACTTCTCCTCCGCATCTTCTCTTCATCTTCTCTCTACGAAAGAAAACTACTCTCTCTTTGTCTTCTCTTTTCTCTGTGTGTTTTATCTTCTCTGGGTGTCTCTTCAGGTTTGTTTTGTGCAGCTTTGGATTTTATATTTCATGCCACTGGTTTTGAGATTTTACATGGGTTTGTTGGCTTTCTGTAACACTCGGGTCCAGCACCAAGCTCAGGCTAAGCTGGCTTTCCATAATTTTTTTTAGGTTAATATTATGGGAGGCCCATTTGAGATTTATAGAATAATTTTGCTTGAGGTTGATTGTGAACTTTTATTGAAGTTGAAGATTAAGTTAAAACTCATTTATTATTTAAGGATCCAAACTGATGAGTACTATGGCCCCATCTATTTATGAACTCCAAGCCCATGAAAGACTTCAATTCAAACACACTATATTACAACTCTAGAGTTATCTTATGTGGCGCCCACGACCCCCATGTAAGGAGACACGGGAATCGAGAGACCCTGGATGATGACAACAGGGTCACACATCCCAACGTTAGTGCCAAGTGTGTGTACATGCAACAGTGTACAAAAACAACTCAGCGGATAATTAATACAACTAAGTACCAGAATTGTTAATACAATTTAAATAGTCAGTAAAAATGTTTAAAAATTATACAGTCATCCAAAATAAATATTTTACAAGTCTCAAACCAAAACGAGTGATCCCAGATCACTCTTCGGGCGGAGCCGAACCCTCAGGCTCACCCTCAGCCTCATCTGCATCGAAATCTGCATTACTACAAAATGGTACAGCAAGTAAGTATAACCCAAATAACCACGAGATAAAAATACATTAATGCTACCAACATGCATGCATATGATGAGATATGCATTAAATCCAAAAAATACTATTTTTCCCGAAAATAGATATTTTCCACACACGCCAAAATCCAATTTTGGCCCAAAAAGAATACTCCTTCATTTTCCCAGAAAATGACCTAAATCAATAAAATCTCTTTTTCCCAGAAAATGAATCACATAAAAACCTTTTAATCAACACACGCTATTTTCTCAGAAAATAGCTCATTATTCCATTAACCAATGCACCATGATCTCCCCTAGGGATCATCCGCACGTCCTGGCTTCGTAGCGATGCTCAGTTCCGCACCCAGCGCGTTCGTGGCCAAGCACCCACTACGCAACGAGCGATGCCCAGTTCCGCGCCCAGCGCGTACGTGGCCAAGCATCCTCTAGCCCCCACTAGCAGAGGGGCCACGGAGTCGGCACGAGACCATCTCGTCCGATCCCATTGTCGCCCAGCGACAATCCAGGGGACGTCACTCAGTATATTCCGCTCCCGAGTGACCAAAGGAGCTCCACCGAGATAATATCCCATCTCGGCTTGGGGTCGTGATACACACGCACCCAAAATCCTTTAACACATGAAAACCCAGGTTTTATGAAACACATGAACATGAATGCATGTACATGAAAATCCAGTTTCCTTTACAAACATGATCATGCGTGCAATATGCCATGTACATGAACAACACCACAACAACCATCAATTCACAATAGCAACCAAACATACAACTCCGTCCATAATCCGTTCGACCCTCGAATTCCTCGGACTTAGTCCGGCATGTCCAACCAGATCACAATAATATGGGTTAGTGCAAAAATATATTTAAATCACAATAGTTCTTTGAAAAAATACTTATAGTGCTATATAATAATTTTCGAATAATCATGGAGCTACAAAAGGTGGCGGCACAGCAACGTAACAGTGTAAAATACACTATGGTCGTGGGTCTCAAAACCCACTTTTGAATGGGAACAAACTAAGACCCAAAATTGATAGGGTAGGGCCTAGAGAGGTCGATGAAGCCAATAGTGGTGGTGGTTTGCCGTGGGTGGCAGCGCAAAGGGTGGTTTTAAGGCCAAAAATTCTGAAACGGAGATGGGCTTTGTTGTGCTTCACCAGTGACGGATCGGAGCTGGGGTTGGGTCCATTGGGTTGCCAAGAGGTCGGGGATGAAGTGGTGAAGAGATGGTGGCCGGAGGTGGCGCGACGGCGGCGCGCGAAGGAAGAGAAGGTCGCGGCTGGGTGTTGTGCGTGGAGGCTATCGGCGGCGAGATAGGGGCTGGGATTTGGGAGGTGAGGTCGCCGGCCGATAAGGAGGTGAAAGGAAAGGGCAGTGTCGGTCACGTGCGGCTCACGGCGGCGGGCTGGGTGGAGGAGAAATCGGACGGGAGAGAGGGAGGGGGGTGCGTCGCGCGGGGGGGAAAAGCTGGGGGAAGGAAAAGAAAAAAAAGAAAGGAAAGAAAAGAAAAAGGGGAAAAGAAAAATGAAGGGAAAGAAATGAGGTCCAATCCCCACATCTTGGATCACAAAAAATGATCCAACGAAAATGATTTTAAAACAGCATCTCCATTAAAATAATTTAAAAGTAATGATACAATGAAAATAAAATAATTAAATCTCACAATCAATTAATTTAAAAAGAAGAACAATTTAAATGTACAATAATAAATAAATATTAAGAAAACATAACAATTTAATTTTCACAATTTAAAGATCATAAAATAACCCATTTCAAATATCCGATAATTTTAAAACAAGAGAATAAATTTTTGAACAAATAAAAGTAATCCTTCAGTGAAAATACACTAAAATATGGAGTGTTACATTCTCCCCCCTTAAAAAAAATTTCGTCCTCGAAATTTGTAAGGCCATACATTATGCTAAAACAGGATACATGATACAACCAGAACACGCTTGAGATAACATACCATCACCAAAGCGTAAGTAATGCTCTCTCAAGTCAGCTTCTCTCTCTCAAGAGAAATCCTGAGCCAACGGATCGCCCCATGACATCTTCACCAAAGGTATTGTCTTAGACCTTAACCTTTGCTCTTTCCAATCCACAATCTGAGTCGGGGCAACTTCATAAGAAAGATTAGGCCGAAGTTCAAAATGCAGCTCTAGCTGTCCAAAACTGTTCTTCAAAGACGACACATGGAACACATCATGGACATCTCCAAAATAATCCGGCAGGGCAACTCTATAAGCAACTAGCCCAACTTTCTCTATAATCTGGAAAGGACCAACATACATCGGACTAAGCTTTCCCTTCTTGCCAAAGCGCTTAACCCCATCATCGAAGAGACTTTAAGGTAAACCCAATCACCTATCTCAAATGATAAGTCTCTTCTCCTTGTATCTGCATAACTCTTTTGGCAACTTTGGGCTTCTGCCATTTTAGTTCTTATAAATTGAACTTGATCTTTCATTTCTTGAATTATCTCTGGCCCAATCAATTTACTTTCGCCAACTTCATCCCAACACAACGGTGATCTACACTTCCACCCATAAAAAGCTTCATACGGGGCCATTTGAATAGAGGAATGAAAACTGTTATTATAAGCAAACTCAATTAGCGGCAGATGATTCTCCCAACTCCCTTGAAATTCCATGACACAAGACCGCAACATATCCTCAAGAGTCTGAATAGTACGCTCTGCTCGACCGTCTGTCTGTGGGTGATATGCAGTACTAAACTTCAACTTAGTGCCTAAAGCTGCCTGCAAACTCTTTCAAAAATGGGACATGAACCGCGGGTCCCGATCTGACACGATACTCTTGGGCACTCCGTGCAAACGCACTATCTCCTTCATATACAACCGAGTCAACTTACCCAAAGAGTTAGTGTTATTAATAGGCAGGAAATTGGCACTTTTGGTCAACCGATCAACTATCACCCAAACTAAGTTCTTTCCACTAGGGTCCTCAGCAAACCCACAACAAAATCCATAAAATATCATTCCACTTCCACTCAGGAATAGGGAGAGGTTGAAGTTTACCAACAGGTCTTTGATGCTCAGCCTTAACTTAACGGCACGTGGCACATTTCTCAAAAAAAATATGGCGATATCCAACATACTCGTATTAGTCCTCCAGTGGCACATCACGACCAGTATTCCTAGATGACTATACTAACCAAAATCTTATTTTCCACAAGAACCTTAATACAATATCCAAAAAATTCCAATGATCAATAGCTCCATAGAATAACCCATGCTAACCTCAATCAGCTCCTATGCTTCAACTTCTAAACCTCCATTGAATTCTACATTTGGTAACCAAATGGCCACTTCCAAGGTTAACCACCAATAACAAATTGCACAACTAAAAGATTAATCTTCAACTACAAGCATCATCTAAAAATTCAAGTCATCACTAATTCCTCAAGATCAACACAAAATTTGAACTCCTAACTATAACCACAAATATCACGCTTCGGCTGCACACTCTGATAATTCGCCACATGCATAAAATTTATGTCCTCATAAAAACTAACACCATCGAATACAAGGTGGCTCCATACCTACTAACTAGAAAACTCTTATCACCTTTTGGTAGAAAATACTCTTTTCCCCAAAACCAGGAGTTATCACTCATATTCCTCAATTAAATCCTGCTACCTTGATCAAAATCAATATTCCGCAAAATACATCCATGATCATAGACAGAAAACTAACCTCAACATCCCAAATTAAAAATAAGCAACCTCAACCCAAAATACATCCATCTCATCTACAATAAGGAGCATACTTTAAAAGATTCGATTCCAATCCGACCAACCAAAAAGAGTACCTATAAACTTCTACCCAAAAATCTAAACCCAAAAACTCATCACTTACATTCAAAATAACATCTAATCTAGCGGTGACTAAACTCATTACGAATCATCATGACTTCACCAAAACATTAACAAAACCTCCTTGGTAACTCGCCCAGCTACTTCTACTCCGATAAGCTAGTATTAGCACGACTAGCTCATTCAATAACACATCACTATTAAACCTCAAGGCAAGCCCTACTGCTCAAATCATCAATCCACCAAAAGCCAATGCAAATCACCCAAGGATTCTAATACTTGATTAACTCACTTACTTGATCATATTATTCATCGCTAATGCCTAAACTTCAACTTCCAAGATCTTATCATACACCAAACATGACGACCCATCAATCTCTCTTCAAGTTAAATAACAATGTCCTTAATTCAACCAACTGGATGCTCAATCTCCAAAGAAAGTATAACCTCAAAATTTAAATTCCTAGGTAACCTCAAGTCACAATTAATTCCTATAGATAATCACAATAATTATTGTCAACCGTCATTCCATTGAGTAATCCATTTCAACTATACACTCCGATTGACTCATCAAAAACTCCAAACCAAAATCTCTTGAATTTAATACTATTGTATTTATTCATCTTCAACACCTACCCAAGACACTTCTTCCAAACCAAAAAATGAGACAAGGACCCCTGTACTCTCCGAAATGCATACACACTCACCACTACTACGCATCGATCTCATGCACACTTAGCCAGAACTAATAATCCTCCAAACGTGCAAGTGATCTGTCACTACTATTTCCATCATCTGGGCTTATATCCTCGAAATCAACAAGAATCATTTCCTACGTCCGCACCATCTATTATTCCTTAAAATTGATATGGATTAAATTCTCAACCTGTCACTAACCTCGAGCTAAAAACAATCATTATCTGAACTAGATCAACATCTTCAATCCTCGAAAAATACACAAACTAGATCATTACCTCCCATCTCCAAAGAAGTTCTCTCCTAAAAAAAATTCTCATATCAGTAACTCGACTCAGATCAATCCTAATTTAATGGTTACCAACTAATCAATTGATAGAATAGAGCAAGCTAGCGTACCAAGTCTACAAAACTAAGAACTCAAATCCTATTATAATTCAACCCTTCAACTCTGCAATTCTAAAACCTTAAACCAGATAAAAATCATTTCCCAAAATCTTAAAGATCCATGACCTTAAATCTAAAGCATTCACATTATAAAACTTGTAAATTCTAAAACCCCAAATGTTATCAAACTGCTTATCAAAGTCGGCAAAATCGAAAACTTCTAATCTAACTAATCCATCGAATGCTTGTTGAACCTATCACCTTAAATCCAATAAACTTATTTCCTAAAAACTATAAGGCCTCAAACCTTAAGTGACCTTCTCAAAAATCTAACCTTGAAATTCGTTGAACTTACAACCTCCTATGCTATAGCCTCATGACATCTCCACGAAATATAAAACCTCAATTATCCTAAGCAATTTAAAATTATTCCCCTCCTTAGCAGCAACTTAAGTTCCTACTCCAAAGAGTTCACCCAGATCATGCCGTTCCCTTCAAGCCTCGATATTAAAACAAACCAGTTGCCAAGAGTTCAGGCCTATTACACTAAATGTTCAAGCCTAACAATGACATTCACAGTCGTACCATCTTCCTGTCATAGCACAACTCTTAACCCGCTTTTCAACCCCGAACAAAACAAAATAAAATAAAATTCCATAAATAAATAATATACAACAAAATGAATAAAACCAACAATAAAATATCATAAGATAAAATGAATAAAACAAATGAAGTAGTGCACAATAAAATAATTAAAAAAAAGTAAATGTAGTGCACAATAAAATAATTAAAAAAAAAGTAAATAAATAAAATAAAATAAACAAACAAGTAGTATACAATAAAATAAATAAAACCAACAAAAAATAAAAACATAAATAAATTAAAACCATTAAAATAACATACTTCAAACCAAATAATTTCAAATCACAACTTTAAAACTTTCTGGTACTCCACCTATGGGACATGTGGTTTTACCCAGAGCCGAACTGCTCTGATACCACCTGTGGCGCCCACGACCCCCATGTAAGGAGACACAGGAATCTAGACACCGGGAAGATGACAACAGGGTCACACATCCCAACGTTAGTGCTAAGTGTGTGTACATGCAACAGTGTACAAAAACAACGCAACGGATAATTAATACAACTAAGTACCAGAATTGTTAATACAATTTAAATAGTCAGTAAAAATGTTTAAAAATTATACAGTCATCCAAAATAAATATTTTACAAGTCTCAAACCAAAACGAGTGATCCCAGATCACTCCTCGGGCGGAGCCGAATCCTCAGGCTCACCCTCAGCCTCATCTGCATCGAAATCTGCGTTATCACAAAATAGTACCGCAAGTAAGTATAACCCAAATAACCACGAGATAAAAATACATTCATGCTGCCAACATGCATGCATATGATGAGATATGCATTAAATCTAAAACATACTATTTTTCCCGAAAATAGATATTTTCCACACACGCCAAAATCCAATTTTGGCCCAAAAAGAATACTCCTTCATTTTCCCAGAAAATGACCCAAATCAATAAAATCTCATTTTCCCAGAAAATGAATCACATAAAAACCTTTTAATCAACACACGCTATTTTCCCAGAAAATAGCTCATTATTCCATTAACCAATGCACCATGATCTCCCCTAGGGATCATCCACACGTCCTGGCTTCGTAGCGATGCTCAGTTCCGCGCCCAGCGCGTTCGTGGCCAAGCACCCACTACGCAACGAGCGATGCCCAGTTCCGCGCCCAACGCGTACGTGGCCAAGCATCCTCTAGCCCCCACCAGCAGAGGGGCCACGGAGTCGGCACGAGACCATCTCGTCCGATCCCATCGTCGCCCAGCGACAATCCAGGGGACGTCACTCAGTATATTCCGCTCCCGAGTGACCAGAGGAGCTCCACCGAGATAATACCCCATCTCGGCTTGGGGTCGTGATACACACTTACCCAAAATCCTTTAACACATGAAAACCCAGTTTTCATGAAACACATGAGCATGAATGCATGTACATGAAAACCCAGTTTCCTTTACAAACATGATCATGTGTGCAATATGCCATGTACATGAACAACACCACAACAACCATCAATTCACAATACCAACCAAACACACAACTCCGTCCATAATCCATCCGACCCCCGAACTCCTCGGACTCAGTCCGGCATGTCCAACCAGATCACAATAATATGGGTTAGTGTAAAAATATATTTAAATCACAATAGTTCTTTGAAAAAATACTTACAGTGCTATATAATAATTTCTGAAGGATCATGGAGCTGTAAAAGGTGGCGGCACAGCAACGTAACAGTGCAAAATACACTGTGGCCGTGGATCTCAAATACCCACTTTTGAATGGGGACAAACTAAGACCCGAAATTGATAGGGTAGGACCTAGAGAGGTCGCTGAAGCTAATGGTGGTGGTGGTTTACCGTGGGTGGCAGTGCAAAGGGTGGTTTTAAGGCCAAAAAGTCTGAAACGGAGATGGGCTTGGTTGTGCTTCACCGATAACAGATCGGAGCTGGGGTTGGGTCCATTGGGTTGCCAAGAGGTCGGGGATGAAGTGTTGAAGAGATGGTGGCCAGAGGTGGCGCGACGGCGGCGCGCGAAGGAAGAGAAGGCCGCGGCCGAGTGTTGCCCGTGGAGGCTATCGGCGGCGAGATAGAGGCTGGGATTTGGGAGGTGAGGTCGCCGGCCAATGGGGAGGTGAACGGAAGGGGCGGTGTCGGTCACGGGCGGCTCACGGCGACGGGCTGGGTGGAGGAGAAATCGGACGGGAGAGAGGGAGGAGGGTGCGTTGCGCGGGGGAAAAGCTGGGGGAAGGAAAGGAAAAAAAGAAAGGAAAGAAAAGAAAAAGGGAAAAAGAAAAATGAAGGGAAAGAAATGAGGTCAAATCCCCACATCTTGGGTCACAAAAAATGATCCAACGAAAATGATTTTAAAACAGCATCTCCATTAAAATAATTTAAACGTAATGATACAATGAAAATAAAATAATTAAATCTCACAATCAATTAATTTAAAAAGAAGAACAATTTAAATGTACAACAATAAATAAATATTAAGAAATCATAACAATTTAATTTTCACAATTTAAAGATCATAAAATATTCCATTTAAAATATCCGATAATTTTAAAACAAGAGAATAAATTTTTGAACAAATAAAAATAATCCTTCAGTGAAAATACACTAAAATACGAGGTGTTACATCTTCATAATAAAATTCCTAAACCCGTTCCACGACTAAAGCACTCAGCTCCTATAAATTATGGACCATATACCATAAGATGATCTTCCTCACCAAAATCTATGGGTTTCCAGCTATGTTGAGAGTTCACTTGAGTAAATTTGGGGGGTTTTATTTTTAATATTCATATGAGGTCAATGTCTATGTTGAGAGTTCTATTTACTATTTCATATGGGGTTAAGCTAAGAATTTGTGTGAAATTATTATTAGGCTTTTAATCGAGCCATTGGGGAACTTTACACTTTGAATTGGATTGGACACATAAGTGTATGATAATCGATACAATGTGCACAAACGTGCATGTCTAGGAGAAATATGTGAGGCACGGGCTAAAATTATTGAAGGGTTAAAATTTTGGAATGTTAAGTTCAACAATATGATCAAGGATTGGAATAGGCATGGAATGGTTCAGACGGATAACTTTTTAGGCCGCTTGTGGTATTATCGAATTCCGAGGACAGAATTTTTTTAATGGGGGGATGTAACACTCGAGCCCAGCACCAAGCTCAGGCTAAGCTGGCTTTCTATAATTTTTTTTAGGTTAATATTATGGATGCCCATTTGAGATTTATAGAATAATTTTGAATAGACCACAATCCCAATATTTTCTTGTGGTTGATTATGGACTTTTATTGAAGTTGATGATTAAGTTAAAACCCATTTATTATTTATGGATCCAAACTGATGAGTACTATGGCCCCATTTATTTATGAACTCCAAGCCCATGAAAGAATTCAATTCAAATGCACTATATTACTCTAGAGTTATCTTCATAATAAAATTCCTAAACCCGTTCCACGACTAAAGCACTCAGTTCCTATAAATTATGGACCATATCCCATAAGATGATCTTCCTCACCACAATCTAGGGTTTCCAGCTATATATATATATATATATATACACACATACACATAGACCTGTAGGTCTATCTCCTTCATGCATAACAAGTTTCTTCAAGCCCTAAAGGTGTCGTCTATTTCCTCAAATCACACCGCACCTTCTCCATAAATTTCCATCAAGCGCGACGTGGCCACCACAACCCTCAGCATGCACGTGCATTTTCCACCTGACGTCCCCACGTCCAGGAAACAAGCATGGCAACATACAGAGTGGCTCTCCCTCATGTTCACAGCAAGCTTATTTTTTTTCCTAAGGGTTACTGCAGCCGTGAATCTTTTGTGAAGCTCCTCCACATTTCTTCCTCCTTCCATCAGCCCTATCGCACAGAACATCAGCCTCCCAAGGGGGCAAGTCGTTGCCTCACAAGACGACCCCTTAACTACGATGTCGTGACAAGCTACTACAATTTGAAACGCTGCAAACAGCATAGACCAGTGTTTGCAACCACAGCACCACACAGTAGCAACCCTAGGTCCCCAACGTTGCCTGCTCTTCCCATGTCTAAGAGTCACCACAGTTATCACCTCCGCAAGCCCTCACTCCTCCACATTTCAACCACCGTTAGCCAAAGGCATCAAAGACCCACGTTGATGGAGACTAAGCTGAGAGCCATCTTCCACGCCAACAACCTCACCTTAATATCCGAGTCCTACTACGTAGGTCCTTACATCATTTTATTAATTCTTTAAGTTAAATATTTTGAGATAAAGATTTTTATTATTTTTAATTATTTTATTTTAAGATGAGTATGCTTTATTTTAAAACATGATTTATTAAAATAAAGCAAGCGTATGACTTTTAAGACTTTGAAATATTTTCCCTTAAACCCTTCAATTTTATTCATTTAAGAAATGGCTCAATTATTCTCTACCATTAGATTGGTAGGTGGAAAGTATCCTTGAGGTGGATGGATCTCCACCATCCAAATTGCTTCCATGTGATGGAAGGAGGAGATAAAGACTAAAATGCCATTTTCCCTCCTCCAAGCTTACGGTGAAAGCCACACAAAAGGAGAAAAGAAAAACAAAAATTAATCCTAAGGCATTTCTACCCCATACCCGTCGGTCTACACCCAAGGAAGAAAAAGAAAAAGAAACTTCATCTTCCTCTCCAAGCAAGCCATGGCCGACGCCACCTTCATCTCTTTCCTTCCTCTTTTCTTTTCATCTTCAAGGAAGCAAGTTCCTCTCTTCTCCTTCAAGCCGTGCCACTCCATAGCAAGGAAAGAAAACATCTTCCTCCATCTCCAAGCTGTGTGTACCTCATCTCTACCCATTTTCGGTTTTGTCTCAAAGCTTGGAAACAAAGCTTGTTTTCATCTTCAAAAGGGTGAAATCTTGAAGGTAATAAACTTTTGATTCACTTCCTAGCATGATTTCCATATGGGTTTCGATTTTTATCATTTACCTTACCAATTGATGTTTCTATTTTGGGGGTAACACAGTGCAATCATCCTTGCTTTTCATCCACACGGCTATACCTCTATTTGGTCTTCCACTTATGTTTTGAAAGGGACAAAGAGCTTAAGGTAAAAATTCTAATTTGATTCATTTGTTTTTAATGTGATGTTGGAAGCTCATTAAGTTGTTTTAGCTTGTGTTTGGATGTGTTTAATTTCCTATGTTGAAAATAAATATATATGCCCTGTTTTTGGCCCAAACCGAATAGTATTATAGTTGTTTTGCTATGTTGCTACTAAATTTCGTTTAATCATAGGTGATGATTAGTGTGATTTTAACGTATATATGTTGGTACCATGTGTTTTGTGTTGAGATTTATTGGTGATCTGCTTTTAGAATGCTAAGAGGTTCGGTTAAAAGTTTTGCTTGGTTCTATAATTTTATATTTTTGCTTTTAAAGAGTATTAAGTGAATAAAGCATGAACTTGAGTGTTTAAAAGTTTGCTTATGAGTAATTTTGCTATACCTTATTCTACTTTAATTTTAATGGGATATGTTATCCAAACTAATTAAAAATATTATTTACGTGAATATGTCATAGCTTAGATTAGATATAAGAGATTTATTGTGCATGATGTATTATGATATGTGAAGCTGCCCAAGTATTCCTAAGCCCATGTCATGTCATGTCTTGATGTAAAAATAGCCCATTTATATTGTCCCTCGTTTGGTTAAATTCTACCTAACACAAGAGTCCAAAATATTGATAAGCTAATCTTTTTATAATGAGAGACTACAAGTTCATTTGAAGGGCATGTTTCCAAAGTTTGTTTAGCCTACTTGAGATGCCTAAATCTATTTTAAAGCCCATTGTTGAGAATTTCTAGATTTTATCTCCTATTGTTCATAACCCAAAGTGAGTTTGAACCAAAGAGACCTTGTTTGAAGCCTACGAATTCCTAACTACTTTCCATGTAAGCTTATAGAATAGCCTTTCCATGTACTGCTAGCATGTCTTAAAATTTAAGTTATTTCTCTTGTAAGTTGAGGTGAGAAGTAGTCATTTGGGTTAATATTAAGCATAGAAGGGACGTTAGATTGTAGTATAGTGACTTTCTCTTTTAAAGGAAAGGCTAAAAAATATTGTATGAATATTAACACACTTATGTTATTTATTGGAATAGGACTATATTGACGTTGGAAGTATTGAGCATAGAAGTAAGTAGCTATGACCATGCTTCTTACACCAAGTTCTCTTTATGAAAGAATGTCTCTCTCTTCAAATGTTCTTCTAAAGAAAGAATAAATGTATATATTATGTACAAGCCTTTCTTGATAGCCCCTATTAAGCACCCTATCGATTATAATTGTGTGTATGTGTATAAGGTAATGTATGCACGTAAGTTCTAAATCATTAGATTTTCATGCATGCTCTCTCAAGAAACTTATTGATTATTCCTATATGTAGTATAACATGAAATGTATCTTGTTCATAAAAATGCATGTGTATCGGAGTAAGAAAGATGATGAAAATGTTTTAATTGCAAATGGAAGGAAATGAATGCATCATGCCTTATGCTTCAAGTGATGCTTTAAATGAGTTTTAAAATGTCCCTATGAACTTATGCTTTAAATGATGCGAAGAAAGCATTTTAAAATATCCTTATGAACAGATATTTTAAATAATGCGAAAAAAGTATTTTAAAATGTCCCTATGAACTGATGCGTTATGGATACCATGAAAAATGATGTTTAAGCTCATACTTTTAAATGATTTTTTTTTCCCATGAATGCACTGCTAATTGAAAATGATTGAAAAGAAAGGACTGAAATGAATGAATGAAAGAAAGGACTGAATGAAAATACGTAACGGCCATATGAATAAAAATGGAACCAAAGGAATGGGCAGATTGCAATGCCGGGTAAGTAGTACTAGTAGTGCACCTAGTGCTGCCCCCATGAAAGGGATTCCCAACCTGTGGCCACGGGCAGAATCCAGGTCCAAAGGAAGACCACTAACCCTAACACGAGGGGCGTAATAGTGTGTACCGGCCAAAGAAAGTGAAACATAAAAAACATGGTTATTTCTTATAATGTTATACATGAAAGCCTAGTTATTTCTTAGAATGTTTATGCGTGAAAGTATGGCTTATTCCTTAAACTGTTTATGCATGAAAGCATTGTCACTATTAGCAAATATTTATGTATGCATGTTTTCAAAAGAAAAGATTATGTGATTAATAAGTTAACAGCATAGTGTACTGCTTACTGACTATTCGACTCATTTTGTGTTTATGTTTTAAATGTCTAGGTAATAACGAAAAGGCTGGCGAGCAAGGCACTACTGTAGAGGGAGAGACAGACGCTTAGGGTCTTCTCTAACTAGAATAGTTATGTTTATGGATGATAGGTTATGTTTATAGTCAAACATTCTATTCGACCTTACATAGATGATGAGTTATGTTTATGTATAGACGTTTTATGTTATGATGGACTCTAAGAGTCTCTTATGGGTGCTTGTTTGAATAAAATGTCTATCAAGTATTCTCTTTATTAAATTAAAAATTTAGAGTACACGTGTGTCATGTACACGTATATCATGTTCATACTGAACGCATGTTATTTAAAAAAAAAAAAAAAGGACATATGTACGTAGTGATTCTGCCCTTCCCGAGGTGGGGTTGTGACAATAACCCTACCACGGGGGATAAACATGGTATTTGACCCTGCCACAAATATAATAGTGGCATACGGCCCCGCCATAGGTATAATAGTGGCATACGGCCCCGCCATAGGTATAATGGTTTGCATGTTCTCGGTTTTTTGTATTTGTTCTAAAAAAATAGATTTTTTACATAGGCTTCTTGGCTTTCTCTCTTCAGATTTACAGATATGTTGTTCGTTTGTATATTCTGGATTTGCATGTTGTGAGTTTTTTGTAATTTTTGTCAAAAAAGTGTATTTTTTTCATGGGTTTTAGGTTTTTGGCATTGGGTCTTTTTTTTATGCTATTAAAATCTGGTTTTAACATTTTGCATGGGTTTTTTGTGTTCTGTGGTTTGCTGATCTGGGTTTTTCCGTAGTTTGCTATTTTTTTTCCTTGTCATTTCATTTTTTTTTATCAGCTGGGTTATAGTTTTTTTTTTTTTGCTGTGATTTATTGATAGGCCACGACGTTCGAGGAGGGGCCTAAAACCAAATCCCAAGTATATGGGAGGAGGTTAAACGTGCAAAGGCATGGACGTAGTGCATGGACCGAGTCATAGCTGTTGAAGTCACATGAGTGCATGGACTGAGTCGTAGCTTGAAGTCAGTTTCTATTTTCTGCTGCATTTATCTTTCTGTTGTTGCATTTTATCTTTCTGTTGTTGCATTTCTATTTCCGTTAGAAAGTGGAGTGTGTAGGCATCAGTCACTAGTAGTGGTTCTAGGTGTTTCCTCTGTTTTCAGCAATTCTGTTTTCACTTTGTAATTTCAGTTTTGTGAACATGGACTACTATTTAAGCAGCCGTAGGACATCAATAAGAACACAGAAAAATTATTCCAGCAAATAATTGTGGTACATCCTCACCCGAAGAGGACATATACTTGAGTTTTATCATCTACAATTATAAGGGACCTATCATTGGCATCACAGCCAGGTTCTTATGTGCACTAACAAGGAACGAGTCGAACACTTGGAGTCCGGACTTGGTACAGTTCAAGAAGGACTTCAGCGGATGGAGGAAGCTCTCACTCGACTCTCAAATGTTTTGCTCACTAATCCGGAATCCTCAAATCATGGCCATCACCACCGAGACAACCAAGAGGGAGGTAGACCGATCGTTTCGTCAAAATCAGCCAAGCTAGAATTTCCACGCTTCTCTAGAGAAGACCCGACAGAGTGGTTCAACCGAGTGGAACAATTTTTCGAAACCAGGGCACTGCAGAAAATCAAAAGGTTTTCATGGCTGCTTATCATCTAGAAGGGGAAGCCAACCAGTGGTGGCAGTGGCTTCGAAGAACGTTACAGGAAGATGGACGAGCGATTCCATGGGAACAATTCGAAGAGGAATTATGGGCTCGCTTTGGACCATCAGAATGTGAAGACTTTGATGAAGCACTCTCAAGGATCAGACAGCTAGGAACGTTGAGAGATTATCAACGTGAATTTGAGAAGCTGGGCAACAGGGTGCGTGGATGGACGCAGAAGGCGTTGGTGGGAACATTCATGGGGGGCTTGAAGGCGGAAATTTCTGATGGGATCCGGATGTTCAAACCGCAATCCCTCAAGGAGGCTATTAATCTAGCACGAATGAGAGATGAGCAGCTCACAAGACAGCAGTGGTTCATGCGACCACCACCTACACGAGTTCCACTAGCTCTCCCACAAACCAATCGGGTAGCTCCCGTTACCTCGTCAACTCCATTTAGGCATTTATCATGGGACGAGATGCAGAAGAGAAGAGTGAAAGGTCTCTGTTCTAACTGCAATGAATGATTTACAACTGGGCATAAATGCCAAAAACCCCAGCTATTACTCTTGGAGGGCTAAGCGGACGCGGGTAATGTGATCTGTGAGGACATCATTGATCAACATACGGTGGAAATTGACCAAGGGGAGACACGGGAGAAGTGCAAGAACCAGAACTGGAACCTGAAATCACGCTCCACGCATTGACGGGGTGGACCACCCCAAGAACAATGCGTATAACTGCAACTATGGGCTCCCGCAAAGTAATGGTGCTGATCGACAATGGATCCACGCATAACTTCATCAGTGATCGCTTGGCAAACTCACTGCGTCTACCAGTGGTGCCAACAGAACCGTTCATTGTTCGAGTTGCTAACGGCGAACAACTAACATGTCAAGGACGATTTGATGAGGTATTGGTGAATTTACAAGGCACTGAGTTTTACCTCACCCTTTTCTCTCTACCTTTATCAGGCCTTGATCTAGTGTTGGGCATTCAATGGTTGGAAATGTTGGGTTCCGTGGTATGTAATTGGTAGAAATTAACCATGGACTTCAACTGGAATAAGCAAGCCCGCAGATTGCAAGGATTGGATGAACAAGCTGTTCAAGAGGCTACATTAAAAGAAATGTCAAAAGAATGCCGAATGGGCCATACGTTGTTTGCACTATGCATTCCGTCGACCACGAAGAATAACTTACAAGGTGAATTTTCTGAAGTCAAGCATCAAGACTTGCAACGGGTTATACAGGAATATGATGATGTGTTCCAAGACCCCTCGTGTGTACCACCTATGCGCGAAGTAGATCATTGCATTACACTCAAAGAGGGCACCGAACCGATTAACGTGCGCCCCTACAGATATGCCCATTTTCAGAAGGAAGAAATCGAAAGGCAGGTCCAAGAGATGCTGGATTCCGGGCATATTCATGCTAGCACTAGTCCATTTTCTTTGACGATATTCTCACCTATAGTTCAACGGGGGATAAGCATGTGGCACAAACTTTGGAGATTTTGAGACAACATAAATTTTTTGCAAAAATAAGCAAATGTGCCTTTGGACAGCAAGAATTGGAATATCTGGGGCATATCATTACGCCTCAAGGAGTGAAGGTGGATGACAAAAAAATTGCAGCCATGCTCGCATGGCCACGACCTACTAATATTTATGAATTGCGTGGTTTTTTAGGCTTGACAGGATATTACGGAAAGTTCATTCAAAATTATGGCATTATCGCTCGACCCCTCACCAATCTACTCAAAAAAGGGAAGTTTGGATGGCATGAAGAAGCCGAAACAGCTTTCTCGACTCTTAAGCAAGCAATGACCACTACCCCAACTTTGGCTATGTCTAATTTCAATGATTTTTTTACCATTGAAACCGACGCATCAGGCGAAGGAATTGGCGCAATCTTAACTCAACTAGGCAAGCCCATTGCCTTTATGAGCCGAGCACTGGGAGTCACAAAAAAATCATGGTCAACCTATGCTAAAGAAATGCTTGCCATTATAGAAGCCATTCGCCTATGGCGACCTTATTTACTGGGAAAGAAATTTTTTATCCAAACTGACCAACGCAACTCGAAGTATTTCCTGGATCAACGTGTAGCAACTCCGGAGCAGCAAAAATGGGTAGCCAAATTAATGTGCTACGATTATGAAATTATTTACCGTCCGGGACGTGAGAACTCAGCTGCAGATGCTCTGTCACGTAAGCCAAGCAGCCCAGTAATTAATCATCTACACGTAGCAACGGTAACTTTGTGGGATGAGATTAAAGAGGCTTACGAAGGTGATCGCTATATTCAATCTATTAATCAGACAGCCAAGACTCAAACCGAAGGACCCTATACACAATGTCAAGGACTTTTGTTCTTTAAAGGAAGGGTAGTGATTCCATCGTGCGAGTCATTACGCACTAAGCTGTTGCATGAGGCACACAATACCAAGATTGGAGGGCACTCAGGCATCTTACATACATGCAAACGGCTATCCCAACAATTTTATTGGCCGAAAATGCACCAGTCCGTCCAAGAGTATGTCAAACACTGTGAGGTATGCCAGAAAATGAAATCTGAAACACTTCCCCCTGCTGGGCTCCTGCAATGTTTGCCCATCCCATGTCAAGTCTGGGATGATATTTCTCTTGACTTCATTGAAGGTTTACCAACTTCCCACGGCAAGGATACAATCTTAGAAGTAGTTAACAGGTTAAGTAAATATGCACATTTCTTAACTCTCACTCATCCATTTACTACTAAGAGCGTGGCTGAAAAATTTGTTGAAGGAGTTATTAAATTGCATGGTCTCCCTAAATCGATTGTTAGCGATCGAGATCCCATCTTTATTAGTCGATTTTGGCAAGAATTTTTTCATATGTCTAGTACTCAGTTGAAACTCAGCTCCGCCTATCATCCGCAAATCGACGGCCTGACGGAAGTGGTGAACAGATGTGTCGAACAATATTTGTGATGCTTCGTTCATCAATGGCCACGCAAATGGACCACCTACATTCCGTGGGCTGAACTATGGTATAATACAACATATCATGTGTCTACTGGAATGACTCCGTTCCAAGCTTTATATGGTCGATTGCCTCCTCTGTTTCCCAATTACCATAGTGGAGACTCTTCGGTCCATGAGGTAGATCAGAATCTCGTGTCCAGAAATGAGCTGCTGCATCAACTAAAAGCAAATTTGGACACTTCCATTAATCGCATGAAACAATCAGCAGATCAAAAGAGAAGGGAGGTGAGTTTCGAAATTGGGGATATGGTGTTTCTCAAGTTGCATCCCTACTGCCAGCAATCTATCTTCAAACGTGCTCACCAGAAACTTGCTAGTCGCTTTTATGGACCATACCCAGTCATGCAAAAAATAGGAGCAGTTGCTTACAAGCTTCAGCTGCCGGAAGGAGCTAGAGTTCATCCGGTCTTCCACGTTTCAGTGCTAAAAAAATTCGTGGGCGATCGGGTGGTACCATCTACGGAAATGCCGCCAGTCACCGATGAGGGCCTTATTGTTCTGGAACCAAAAAAAATATTGGACACTCGCTGGGTCAAACGAGGAAACAAATTTGAAGATGAAAGCCTAGTTCAGTGGAAACGTCTACCCGAAGAAGAGGCCACGTGGGAGACAAAGCAATCTTTGCTAGAGCAGTTTCCGAATATGGACCTTGAGGACAAGGATCCAATTGAGGACGGGAGTATTGATAGGCCACGACGTTCGGGGAGGGGCCTAAAACCAAATCCCAAGTATATGGGAGGAGGTTAAACGTGCAAAGGCATGGACGTAGTGCATGGAAAGGCATGGACGTAGTGCATGGACCGAATCATAGCTGTTGAAGTCACATGCGTGCATGGACTGAGTCGTAGCTTGAAGTCAGTTTCTATTTTCTGCTGCATTTATCTTTCTGTTGTTGCATTTTATCTTTCTGTTGTTGCATTTCTATTTCCGTTAGAACGTGGAGTGTGTAGGCGTCAGTCACTAGTAGTGGCTCTAGGTGTTTCCTCTGTTTTCGGCAATTCTATTTTCACTTTGTAATTTCAGTTTTGTGAACATGGATTGCTATTTAAGCAGCCGTGGGTCATCAATAAGAACACAGAAAAATTATTCCAGCAAATAATTGTGGTACATCCTCACCCGAAGAGGACATATACTTGAGTTTTATCATCTACAATTATAAGGGACCTATCATTTATAGATTTGTGACAAAATATAAGTTTTTTTATAATGCAGTGTTGTTTTCTTTTTCCATTCACTTTGTAACTTGTGGCAGTCCATCTCAATCATTAAGATCAGATTAATGACATATTTGAATCAAATTTTCACTTGCAATTTTGGATTTCCATTTTTACTGTAAAGTTAATTTTTCTTGGTATAGATAGACTTTTTTCAAATTTGTTATATAAAGTTTGAATGTCATCATGATGCTTTTTTTTTTTTGTGTGTGTTTTAATTGCCGCACTTCATTCTATGTATAAATATAATTGGCATTGGTTTTTGTTTTTCGGTTTTTTTGTAAAGCTTTTTTTGGGTTCCATGATTTGCACATCTGTGAAAAAATATAATGTTTTTTTATTTTTTCTTGTGTGATTTTCAGATTTGTTAATATTTTTTGCGTTGTTTGGTGTGTGTTTTTTTCCTTCTCATTTTGTTTATTTTTTTTATCAATTGGGTTATATCTTTTTTTGGTTCTGTGATTTTTTTTCCTTTCATTTTCTTGTAAAGCGTTTTTTTGGTTGTGTGATTTGCAGTGGCTTTTCCCTTTTTTGCTTTTTCGTTTTCGTTTATGGATTTGTGACAAAATACAATTTTTCTTTATAATGCAGTGTTGTTTTCGTTTTCCTTTCATTTTGAAACTAGTGGCAGTCCATCTCTGTCATTAAGATCAGATTAATGACATGTTTGAATCAAATTTACAATTGCAATTTTGTATTTGCATTTTTACTGTAAAGTTAATTTTTCTTGGTATAGATAGAATTTTTTCAAATTTCTGATTTTTTAATTTTGCTTCATTTATTTTTGATCCAGTTGCTCACTGTTCCTTGTTTTTTTTTTTGTTTGGATGTCATCATGTTGCTTTTTGTTTTGTGTTTTAATTGACGCACTTCATTCTATGTATAAATTTTTTAAGTTTCTGATGTTTTAATTTTGGTTCATTTATTTTAGTTCCAGTTGCTCGCGGTTCTTTTTGTTCTGTTTGTTCTCGAAAAAGAGAATTTAGATGATGGGGCTTTTTATAAGTTGATGGAGGTTTTTAACACAATTTTTGCTGTACTAAACTTTAAATTAAAGAAAGTTATTATTACAGCTTTCCTCCATTCCTCCATCATATTATGAAAAGCCTCCTTATTGATCTTCTTTGTTTTTGAGATCAACACTTGATTTGTATGCTCAGATGTTTTAATGGTACAATATAATGTCATGTCTATTCACAACATCCATAATAATTTAAGTATGATAATATAATGTGATATTATCTAAACATAAAAATTAGGTTTTTTTATAATATAGTTTGTTTATTTTTGTTTTACTGTGAAAGATGAGACTTATTTGTGTCTTATTTTTATGTTATGATGTTTTGGTGGTTTTTTCTTTTACTTTAATTAAGATGATTTGCTACTTTGTTTGTTGCAAGAAATTTGGTGTTATTGGATATTGAACTAGATGTGTAACATTCGTCCTTGTGGTGAGACTTTTAGAAAATAGTTTTAGAAATTGAGACGGGAATTACTGACCATTTTAAAACTTTTTCCCTTTCCTTCTGAAGATATAAAAAATTCTATGTTTTAAAATTATAACATGTTCTATAAATTAAAAGAGAGTTTTACAGTAGAAATCATTAAGTTAAATTTAAAAGTCCTTTTACAAAACTTACTTTCATACATTATGTAAAACCGTCTAGGCTTCTATCACACTTCCCTTGAGCGATATCTAATCTGACGCTTCTTTCTCGTTTTATCCTTGAGAGGGGGAGGGATATACATAAAAACTAAAGTGAGTCGAATACTCAATAATTTTTACTTCATACTGTAAAACTATACTAACATAGATTTTCATTCATGCATTCATTATTCATCTACATACTTTACATAAAACATTCATTTCATTTGAAACCATTACAAGGGGAGGTTTTTCTTTAAAAGGGTTTTCATTTCATAAAACGTTCCCACACCTTGTTCATTTATTTATAAAGAAACTAAAGCATCATACATTCAATTTACTCTTTTCACTTCCTCTGGCAGGTAGACATTGTTATGCCCTGTGTGTTGGGATTAGTGGTCTATTGGACTCGGATTCTACCGGTGGCCATAGGTTAGGAATCTCTTTCAGTCAGGGATAGCATTGGGTGCACTACCATACCCGACATTGCAATCTGCCCAGTTCTTTAGTACCATCATTCATTCATTCATTCCTTTTAACCCTTTCCTTTTCATTCATTTTAGTCATCACTCCATTTCATTTCATAAACATCATTTAAAAGCATAAATGTAAACATCATTTCATAGTATTATTTAAAACTCATTTCATAGCCTTATTTAAATATTAATTCATAGCATCATTTAAAATCACTTTCATCGCATCATTTAAACATCATTTAAAAGTATCAAGCATAAATCTCAACATTTCCTTTCATGAAAATAAGGGCAATAGCTACTATACATAACATCCATTCGCATGCATATAACTATTACTTTGGGTTCATATAATAGGGGCTACCAAAGAAGGCATTTTCATACATATACCTTTAAACACTTATATTTAGCATGTTTTCATAAAACATCATTTCATTTCATAAAGCATCATAAAGAGAAACATTTCTTTTTCATTTTCATGTCATTAGAAAACTCTAAAACAGTATGAACATAATACTTACTTGGACTCCATGCTATTTAAATTTCATGCAGTTCATTCATATGCATGTCAGATGCCAACCTACATGCATACATAACCTTAACGTCATTTTTTTTTCGAGTGCATATGTAACTTAAACTTAGAAAATACATAAACTTCTCTTCACTAGGATTTCCTTCACTTAAACACACACTTCCATCCAAGTCCATCTTCTATGCTTTCCTTTATGACTTTTCCAAATTCTGAAACCCATAGCTTGGGACCCACTTGAAGTCACCTTTCCAACACATAGCATTTTACTCCATGTTCTTATCCTTTAAAGTGAACCTCCATAATTCACTTCCAAGGTTAAGACACACTATCACCTTCATCATGCTCTTCCTACCAAACCATCCATCCCAATGCAAAACTTGAACCAATCAAGTTATACATCTCAACCTTAGCCAATACATACATATCTTACTTCATTCATGTATAACCTAACCAACACTTCACCGTAATCTTAACCATACACAATACAAAACTTTAAGCCAACCTTGAGGCTTAAACATCATGTACTCATGCTTAAGACAGATTATCCATTATATATGGTAAATATGTCCGGCACATGTGTCCAACCAATTTACACATGTACCTTACCCTTTTATCACCTAAGATCAACATATAATTCATTGGACGTCCGCTTGTGTAAACAAGCTTCATCACACCGAGACTAATGCCCAACTCAAACCTAACCAACATGACACTTCATACAATGCGTTTAACTACATAACTTATCCCAACACTTCACTCTATCTACATGATGTACAACCATGTCGTGGTTATGCCACATCCAATCACTTCACACAACCACTTCAAACTACATGGCTCATCCCAACACTTCCAGTGGCATTCTACCATTCCACAACTACACAACCCCATCACTTGACACTACTTACAACCACAATACTACACAATATTGCCCCAACACTTCAACTACACAGCCACATCACAACCTCACATCACAAATAACTTCATTCACCAATCACAACACAGTACATTCACAACACCATTCCAATATCAACTTCGCAACAGTATAATTCTTAATGTAAAATGGATAGGAATTATACCATAGCGAGAGACTGAAAGCTCGGCATGGTCCCGTGGTGGCGGCTATGCACGTGCAAGGAGGGGCCAGTTGAGGCAAGGTTGTCACTGTGTGACCTTAAAACAAGGGTTGTTTGGGCTACAGTGGAGACTGATCATGGTTGAGGAGATCAAGAAGGGAGGTGGAGAGGGGTGGACCTTGGTGGCTGGCCGAGATCCCCACACCTTGAGATGGTGGTTCACGATGGCATGGGAAGGGCTAGGGTCACGGGTCAAGAGAAATAGGGGAGGAGAAGGGAGATCGAGAAAGGCCAGATAAGGCAGTTCCGTTGGGGGGAAAAAGCACTGGCATGAGGTGGTTGACTGGTGGTGCTGGTGTAACACCCCGTATTTCAGTGTATTTTTACTGAAGGATTATTTTTTATTGTTCAAAAATTTATCCTCTTATTTTAAAATTGGTTGGATTTTTAGTAAGTTTATTTCTATGATTTTAATTTGGTGAAAATTATTTTTATGTGCTTTCCAAATATTTATTTATTGTTATACATTTAAATTGCTTTTAATATTTAAATTAATTACCGTGGGATTTAATTATTTCAAGTTGACTTTACCATTACGTTTAAATTATTTTATTTGACTTGTGGTTTTAAAATCATCTCCGTTGGATCATTTTTGTGACCCAAGTTATGAGGATTGGACCTCATTTCTTTTCCCTCCATTTTTCTTTCCTTCCTTTTTCTTTTCTTTCTTTTCTTTTTCTTCTTTATTTTCTCTCCTTCCCGCGCAACTCCCTCTCCCTCCCTCTCTCTCCGTCCGTTCTTCCTCTCCCCCAGCCCGCCGTCGTCGCGCCACCGTGCGCGACACCGCCCAGCCGACCAGCTCCCCCTCCCTCCGGCGACCTCACCTCCCAAATCTCAGCCCCTACCTCGCCGCCGGTAGCCCACACGCCCCCCACGAAGCCGCGGGCCACCTTCACGCCAGCGCCGCCGTGAGCCGGCGGTGGTCCTCACCGCCCAGCCCGCTAGCTTCCCCAGCCGCCGGCGACCTCACCCCACCAACCTCACCTCCATCCGTGCCGCCGTTAAACACCAGTAGCCCTTCGAAGCCGCGGCACTCTTTCCGCCGTTGCGCCGCCGTCGCACCGCCATTGGCCACCATCTTCCTACCACTTCATCCCCGACCTCTTGGCAACCCATTGGACCCAACCCCACCTCCGATCCGTCACCGGTGAAGCTCCACCAACTACATTTCCGATTTGGGCATTTTGGTCTTCTACCGCCCATTTCGCCGCCACCCACGGCAAACCACTACCACCATTGGCTTCACCGACCTCTCTTGGCCCTACCCTACCATTTTTGGGTCTTCGTTTGTCCTCGTTGAAAAGTGGGTATCTGTGACCCACGGCCACAGTGTATTTTACACTGTGGTGTTGCTCAGAAATCACCACTTGCAACTTCGAGATCCTCCGGAAATTGTTATATTGCACTGTAAGTATTTTCCTTAAAGAACTTTCGTGATTTAAATATATTTTTACACTAACACATATTATCTGTGAATTGGTTTGTATTGCCTGACTGAGTCCGAGGAGTTTTGGGGGTCGGATGGATTGTGGACGGAGTTGTGTGTTTGTTTGCATTATGAATTGTGGTTGTTGGTTGTTGGTTATGACTTGTTCACGTACATCGCATATTGCATGCATGATCATGTTTGTAAAGAAAACTGGGTTTTCGCATGATTGCATACATGTTCATGTGTTTATTGGAAATTGGATTTTCATATGAGTAAAAGGAAAAGAGACTGTAGGGATGGTGGTAAGCAGGGATGGTGGTTGTGTCCCGCCTGTGATTCTCGCCTACAGTGCTCTGTTAAGTATTCATTGTGTGTAAAGGAACTGTTGGGATGGTGGTAAGCAGGGATGGTGGTAGAGTCCCGCCTGTGATTCCCGCCTACAGTGCACGCGATAGGGATGGTGGTAAGCAGGGATGGTGGTTGTGTCCCGCCTGTGATTTCCGCCTACGGTGCACGCGGTAGGGATGGTGGTAAGCAGGGACGGTGGTAGAGTCCTGCCTGCGATTCCCGCCTACAGTGTCCGATAAATGGATTGTTTGTGTGAATCATTTTATGAGAAAATGTTTTACGGTTATTTTGGGCCAAAATGGGATTTTTGGCGTGTGTTGGAAATAATCATTTTTCTGGGAAAAAATGATATTTTATGGCTAAATGTATTTTGCTATATTGTTGGTTGCATTAATGTATTTTTATCCCGAGAGTTGTTTGGTTTATACTTACCTGTGGTACCATTTTATGGTATCGCAGATTTTGATGCAGATGATGATGGCGAGCCTTAGCTTGGCTCCCTTGGAGGAGTGATCTGGGATTGCTCCTGTTTAGTGAGTTATGTTTTTATCAATTACTGTATTTACCTTTTGTATTATATTTGGGATGACTGTATAATTTTTTAAAGATAAATTGTGTTAAATATTTGTATTTAAATTCTGGTACTTATTTGACTATCCGCTGCGTTATTTTATTTGTACACTGTTGCATGTACACACACTGGCACTTCGTTGGGATGTGTGACCGTGTTGTCACCATCCTGACGTCACGATTCCCTTATTTTTTTGTACGTGGGAGTCGGGGCGTCACAGCTGGGTTATGCCAGAGTGGAGCTACGGTGGCGATGGAGAACCCAAGGGAGAAGAGGACTATAGGGTGGTGAGGAGCTATAGGAGATCCGCAATAGGGCGAGGCCACGAGGGAGGGGCTTGGTTGGTCGATGACTACGCGACGGAGGAGACTTGACCGTGGCGTCGCAAGCTGCTCACAGTTGTGAGAGTAGTAGAGATCGGGGAGAGTGTGACAGTGTGGGCTTTGGGGGGAGAGAGAGAGAGAGAGAGAGAGACGATCTGAGGTTATTTCATTTATGCAACTACTTGTTATTTCTAATTTTATTTAGTTTCTCAGGTAAATTCTTTTTCACAAAAAAATTGAAAGTTTTATAATTTGAAAATTTTATTGTATTATCTACCAAAAAACAAAACATATCGTAACAAAAGAACAAAATATATCCAGGAAGTTTCTCTTGTTCCTAAGGAGAATGAGATAAATGAAAAAGATTTTAATAAAATATTAAATGATGAATGTTGAAATTGTTTTAATATTTCAAATGTTCTTATTTTTTTTAAATCTTTTTTTATATATCTCTTTCTTTTCACAAACAAAAGAAACATTCTAGATATATATTGTTTTTCTGTAAAATATGTATTTTTTATTTTTTATTTTTGTAGAGAATACAATCAATATTTCAAATTATAGAATTTTTTCTTTTTAGTTCAAAAGAACCTATCAAGTCATCAGGAAAAAAAAAGTTTAATGTAGTTGGATACTTTTGTTTCGAAATTTATCTTTGTTATTGTTACATTTATTTTCAAGACTAAACATTTATTTTTTTTAACAAATATCTCAACAAAAATAAAAGAAAATTATAAAAATATAAATGAAGCTTTATTTGTGTATTTTTTAATTAAATTCATGTGTTATTCAAGTTGAATGTTAACATTCATAGGATGTTCTTAGTTCGTTGTTGTAATTTTTTATACAAAATTTAAGCAAAAATATGAATTTTAACTTTTTATTGTTAACTTTTGTCTGATCAGTTGGTATTATTAATGGAAAATGCTAGACTTCCCGTTGGGGCTCCCGCTAGGGTCTAGCTATATATTTTAATGTATTTTTTTAAGTTATTTTTTTATATAAATTTTTTTAATAATTTTAAATATTTTAAAAAATAAAAAAAAATCATAATATTATTAAAAATTATTTTCTTAATCTCGAAGTAAAATAAAAAATTATTAAAAATAATTTTTTAATAATTTTTTATTTTACTTCGTGATTAAGGAAATATTTTTTAATGATTTTTTTTTTTTACTTTCTGATTAAGGAAGTATTTTTTAATGATATTTTAAATTTATTTTACTTTTTTAAAATATTAAAAAATATTAAAAAATAACTTTAAAAAAACACATATAAAATAATATTACACCCCCAGCGGGAGCCCCCAGCGGGGGCTGTAGCATGATCCATTATTAATTTGTTAATTTCTTCTCTCACATTTTCCAGTTATCATTTCTTGGTATGTTTTACATTTTGATTTCCATATATTTTTTGATTATATATCTATTGCCTTTCTAAATTTTATCTATTAATTTAGAATGGTAGTATGCAATATTTATAATATTTGGATAATGTGCTGATTTATTTTTGGTATTATTTTTTTAAAAAAATTGTCAATATTCGTTAAGAATAAATATTTAATGTTTATCTGTTCAATATTTGATTTTCTACTTATTTCTTATATTGTTGTGTTTCATAATTGTGCTTACCAAGGTATTCAATTCAGTTGCCACTACTTTGAGCATCTACCAAGATTTCTGTATGTGTTTTCATTTTATTTATTGGTTTTGTGTACTTTATTTGTTGATTTAAGGTTATGTTCTGTTTTGCTTTTATTATTGCAATATTGTGGACATTAATTTTAGCTATTATTCTCCTTTGTAATTCTTATTCTTTATTTGTTCAATTTTTTGATTTTGTATCTATTTATTGTATTGATTTATTTCATAAATGTGTTTTTCATCTTTATAATTTTTTTACTAGAATTGTCTTTCTTATATATAATTTGTTTACATCAATTTTACTTCTCAGTATAAACACTTACATATTATCTATTAGTGACAATTGTACTTCCTTTTAGATATCAATTCCAAATTGATTGTGCTAATCATTCCTTCACTTGGATTTGGTTTTTCCAATTTGACATAATCATTGACATACCTCTTTTCTTGACAAACAAAATGAATATTGGTAAGATGATCTTAGCAAATTAAGATAATTTCATTAGAAATAATTTTGATCAATATTTTTATCCAATAACTTCTTTTAAAATTCACAAGGTCATGCAAAACAATCAACGAAAAAAATTCCATATAATCTCTTACCAGGAGAACAAAAAGAAGAATTGCGTCGAAAAATAAGAGAAATGTATCATCCACAGAAGCATCAACAACTGGTGCTATTCAACTTAGATAATCTTCCGTCTACGAAACAAATGTCTTGAATGATTATACACAGATTCTCAATAGATTATGATAATCAGAACAATTTAACCTTGCTACCGAGATCAACAAAATAAATCTATAAAAACTTCAAATAGATGTGATCAAGTTGTAATTAAACAAGTTTATTGTGTGCCCTTAATTTTTTTTTTTTTTGGTATTTTTAAATGAAACTTTTTATTTTTGATATTATATTGAAAGTAGTAAACATTTTATTCAATAGTGTAACGCTCATCCTTGTGGTGGGATTTAAGAAAATAGTTTTGGAAAAGAGACGGGAATTACTGACTCTTTTAAAACTTTTTTCCATTTCATTCTCAGGATATGAAATGTTCTAAGTGTAAGATTAAGTCCTACTCTATAAGTCAAAAGAGAGTTTGCAGCAGAAACCTTTAAATTTAAAATAAAAGTCCTTTTATAAAATTAGCCTTTCATACGTTACATAAAGCCCACCTAGGCTTCAATCACTCTTCTCTTGGGCCATATATGTCCTAACGCTTCTTCCTCACTTTGTCCCTAGGAGGGGGAGAGACATGCATAAAAACTAACGTGAGTTGATACTCAGTTGGTATTACTTCATACAGTCAAAATATATTAACATAGGTTTTTCAATCATACATTCATCATTCGTCATACATACTTTACATAAGCATTCATTTCATTTAAAACATTACAAGGTGGGATTTTTCTTTAAAAATGTTTTTCTTTCATTAAAAATTTCCCACCCTTGTACTTTCATTCATAAACAAACTAAAGCATGCATGCATTCATTCATTCTTTTTACCTTTCCTCTAGCCGGTACACACTATTACGCTTTGTGTGTTAGGGTTAGCGGTCTTTTGAACCTGGATTTTGCCTGTGGCCACAGGTTGGGAATCCCTTTTAGTCAGGGGTAGCACTGGGTGTACTGACAGTACTACTTACTCTGCATTGAAATCTACCCGTCCCTTTGGAACCCATTCATTCAATTGGTCGTTACGTAAGTTCATATATTAAAACATTCATTTATTTTAGTCATTTCCTTTCATTCACTCAGTCCTTTCAGTCCTTTCCTTTTCAGTCTTTTTATCAGTCCATTCATTTCATAAACATTGTTTAAAAGCATAAGCTTGAACCTCAACATTTAAAACATGCTTTAAAAGTATAAACATGAGCATAATCGTAAACATCAGTTCATGGCATCATTTAGAATCATTTCATGACCTTGTTTAAAATCCCTTTCATAGTGTTAGTTAAAAATACACTTTCATTGTCACTTTAAATATCATTTAAAAGCATTGAGCATAAACCTTAACATTTCACTTTAGGAAAATAAGGACAATAGCTACTACGTATATCATCCATTCACATGCATACAACTATTACCTTTGGGTGCATAAATAGGGGCTGCCAAAGAAGGCTTTTGCATACATATACCTTTTAAACACTTATATTTAGCGTACTTTCTTAAACATCATTCATTTCATTTCATAAAGTATCATAAAGAAAACATTTCATTTTCATTTTATTTCATTTAGAAAACTCCATAAAAGTATGAACATAATACTCACTTGGACTCCATGCTATACTCATTTCATGCAGTTCATTTATGTGCATGTTAGATGACAACCTACATGCATTTCATTTTCAAGTACATAAGTAACTAAATTTAGAAAATACATAAACTTCTCTTCACTGGGACTTCACTTAGACACACTCTATCATCTAAGTCCATCTTCTATGCTTTCCTTTATCACGTTTCCTAAATTCTCCAACCCATAGCTTGGGACCCACTTGAGGTCATCTTTCCAACACATAACATTCTACTTCAAGTTCTTATCCGTTAAAGTGAACCTCCATGATTAACTTCAAAGTTAAAATACACAATCACCTTCATCCTATTGTTCCTACCAAACCATTCATCCCGATGCATAACTTGGACCAACCAAGTTGCACATCTCAACCGTAGCCAATACATACATTTCTTCTTTCATTCATGTACAACCTAACCAACACTTCATCGTAGTCTTAACCATGCATAATTCACAACTTTAAACCAACCTTGAGACTTAAACATCATATACTCATGCTTGAGATAAATTATCCATTACATATGGTAAATCTGTCCGGCAGATGTGTTCAACCATTTTACACATGTACCCTACCCTTTTTATCACCTAAGATCAACATATAATCTAGTAACACTAGCTTGTGTAAACAAGCTCCATACTTTGATACTAACTTCCAACTCAAACCCATACAACATGACACTTCATACAACCTGTCCAACTACTTAGTTTGTCCTGACACTTTCACTACATACCCCGATTCATAACTACACATCCCTTCACGTCACATAGCTCACAACTACTTCCAAACTATATCGTGATCCTATCACTTCACATGGCATCCAACCTTTTCACAAACTGCGTAGTGATCACATCGCTATGCATAACACCATCACATCACAACCTTCGTCGCTTTATACTCCACACCTAATCTGTCACTTCATAGCTCATGCCATATCACCCACAAAATCATAACTGCACAACAACCCTATCACTTCAAACTACGCACAACCACAACACAAACTATTCAATAACACTTGTCATTTCACACTACATACACAACATACAACCACACATCCCATCACACCACATGGCATCCCGCCATTTCACAACTGCATCATCACCCAACACTTCACATCACAATTCGTACTGCATAGCAACCCCATCATTTCACACTACACAACTTCACACTTCACAAATAATAGCATAGTCCAACACAATGAAGCTTCACAATAAATCAACTGTAGAGTGAAGGGAGAGAGATTATACCATGCGTCGGGGATACCTGACATGGTCCCGCAGCGTCAAAAGCCATTACTTTGGGCTGGGATTTGTTGTGCACGGTAGTGGAACCAAAGGAGGGTTGAGCTAGGGTTTGGAGGATTTCGTGGTAGCTCACCAAAACGCGTCAGATCTATGAGGGAGAGGGCGAGAAAGAGGCATGGGGCTATTGGGCCCGTGGATCTAGGGAGAGGAGGTGATCTCCGGTAGGGCATGGTGGCTCGTTGTGTTTCCGTGCCATGATCTGGGTGAAGTTACAGTGTAATGAACCTACTACAGATTGTGAGAATGACAATGGAAATATATAGAGAATTATGACTCACAGTAATAAAAGGGATGAACAATAAAGAAGATAAAAATGGCTATGCCTTGGGAAGTTCGAGGCTCCCAATTCCTCCATATATGCAAATAACAAAAAGTTCAACAACATTCCAGAATACCTCAACAAGACTACCTCCCTCTACATATACTGGGAAACAATTCTCTTAAATGACAACCTTCCAACTAAGGCCATGGGCCACTACCTACTCACATTAACTAGGCCCATGGGCCACTAACAACAACAACTAATTCAAATAACATATAACAACTAAGTTAGGCATCAAGCCCAGCCCACTTTAATGAGATTCATAACAAATTTTCTCTCTTTAAAGAACCTTGTCCTCAAGGTTCCAGTTTAGCATTTCTGCCTCTGTTGCTATTCAAATCTGTCAAAATCCAACACAGGCTAGTGAACCCACATGGATGATAAAAGCCACATTGTTGTATTTTGTGGGCATTGCTAGTGTCACAGGAAAGGGTGAGTATTGAAGACCCTGCCTTGCAGTCTGAGCGGATGAAGCCAATACTTGAGAGCTCATCTTTGGGAACAAATGACCTTGCAAGAACATTGCTTTGAATAGATAATCTAAATCAATGTAATGAAAAGCACCATGTTTGAACTGAGTTCCACCGCCAAGGAAAGTGAGGTATTCATCAGTAACTTGAACCCAGTTTTGAGCCCCCTTAAAGTCTGCAAGCTCTTTATGGGGAACATTACGAGTACTTGGAAGCTTTCTAATAGCTTGCCAATTGTCATCTACCAATGGAGTGCTAATACCTGTGATCAGTGAACTAACTACAGCATTTCCACAAAAACAAGTGCCCATCAAAATCAACGCTCCAACAGTAGGATCCGTGAGCATCATTCCCACAAAAACTTTCCTATTGAATCTAACTAAAGCATCTAAGACTAGAGCCGCGTGGTTTCGAGCCCTTTTTGAAGACGTTGAGTTAGCATCCCTATTCAACTTCACTCGTTTCATTATCACCCATGTCTAATTTGTTGCTTAAATACCCCTTTTTAATATGCTTAGACATCGAATTTGTAGCAAATTCAAGATTATCATACGGCGTTACAGCAGTTGAACACCCACTTTGAATATACCCACTTCGAATCTTTGAACAACTAGAACCCAATAGTACATCAAATGGCTCCCTTTCTCTATCAAAAGGCCTAAAAACAATTTTAAGGGAAAAAACATTAAGCAACTGAGGAGCAAGTTGTTTCTTACCCATAAAATTCTCGACAAACTCAAACATGTAGCCTGCTTCCTCAACCTCCATCGAACCAAATGTAGTGGTTTGCCTTTCATCCATGGGTAGTGCTACCACCGTCATATTAGCTTCAACCTTTTCATAATTATGAAAAGCCATTTGCACATCTCTCCTATTTAGATGATTCCCTATTTGAGTCTGGAGGTGCAATAGGAACATAGCATATAGATGCAGGTCATGAAAAACTTGGACCAACCATGAACGCAGCTGCTGGGCGAAAAAGAAAAGAGGCCTTCTGATGGACCTTGGTTCAATACCCTGTTGCAATGAAATGTTGTCTACCGAATTATATGCTCCTTGATAATTCCAGGCATGATTGCAATGGCCAACAGGTTCTTGCATATGTGGTCTTCCAATAAAAGAATTGACAACATAAGCATTAGGATCCATTTGTGATGGAGGTTGAATATTTCTACTAGCATCAACACCATGACCAGTTGATTCTCTCAATATTTCACGCCACTGCAATTCCATCATCCAATGCATCAATCTGTCCTTGTAGCAATCGATCATCCAGATGGAGGCGAGAGAAGTCGCTGCACCCAGATCTTCCAAGCAATCAAGAACGTGTTCAAGCTCCAGCACTTCTAACAAGCAAAAGGAGCTGAGTGCCTGTTGCAGTCCATGATCCTCGAGAATCGATCTTGGGGTGCAATTTTGTAGCTTGTCCATTGTCATGGTCAATAGCATAGTGAAATGGCTAGAATCATATATACCCAATATGGAACCAGCACCACCAGCAGTTACGGCTAGATCTTCCAAACCAGCTTTTGACATTTTCATTTCACTCCAGGTGAAGCAATAAAGCCTTTCTACCATTTCGTTATCAACAACTTTGAAGAAATGGCTTTGTTTCTCACCTACGTGGAAATTGAAAGCAAGAAAGGGTGAATCTAGAAATTTCTCAAGTAATAGCATCATTTCTCTGTGGGTCTGCTAATGTACAACCACCAGTGATTCCACCTCTATAGGTTATGTTGCAGCTATGGTTTGGAATTTCTTTGGGTTACCGGGCGAGTGGGTGACATCCCATGTCCATGGAGGGTGCCAAACCAGACGTGGCCCTTTGTTTGGGATTCCTTCTACGGGGAAGATTTGCTCGGTAGTTACAGGTATTCTGGTGAGGCTTGTATATGAAGGAGAGTAGATTTCAACACGGTCGTGCTGCCATACGTTCATGTAAGTGCTGATTTCTAGCTTGAATGCTAGGTCACTTGCTTTGGTCTCCTCTCAATGAGTGCTGATTTCTTCCTCCTCTACTGTCATTAATACTTCTTCCTCTGTAGCTTGGTCATGAGACTCCACCAAGGATTTCAAAGAACAACCGAAACCCGAAAGACACAGAACGTTCTCCCTCTTCAATCGGACATCATTCTTGTCTTCCTTCACTGCCTATTTTTGTATTTCCTCTGTTAAATCAATAGTTGCTTCCCCTTCTTCTCATTTTTTGTTTGAGCTAAATTCTTCACTCCTCATATCCAGAAAGAGACACCCATTTTCAAGTATCATAGTCTCCATCAACCTAACCTCATTTTCTAGAACAACCTCTCCATCCGTTAATATTTGTTGTTCCAATGGATAAATATTTCTTCCATATGCATATTCGATGTTCAGCGTCACGTAGTAAATGGTGAAGGAAGGTTCAACCAAGACCTTTAAATTTTTTCCGTTTGAACATGTCACTGTCAGAACTCTTTCGCCAAGATCTCTATAGGATTCATCATGGATGGCACGATGATAATTCTGAAAACATACTTGGAGTTCTGCATTACTCAAGTCCATGGCAAGATCATAGGCTCTAGATACCACTTGTAATGAACCTACTACAAATTGTGAGAATGACAATGGAAATGTATGGAGAATTATGACTCACAATAATAAAAGGGATGATCAATGAAGAAGATAAAAATGGCTATGCCTTGGGAAGTTCAGGCTCCCAATTCCTCCATAGATGCAAATAACAGAAAGTTCAACAACATTCCAGAATATCTCAACAATACTACCTCCCTCTACATATACTGGGAAACAATTCCCTTAAACGACAACCTTCCAACTAAGGCCATGGGCCACTACCTACTCACATTAACTAGGCCCATGGCCCACTAACAACAACAACTAATTCAAATAACAGCTAACAACAAAGTTGGGCATCAAGCCCACCCCACTTTAATGGGATTCATAACAAAACGTGTAGTTAATGGGTGGCAACGGCCATGGCTGGAGGCGGCGCACGGCGGTAGCTCACCAAAACGCGTCAGATCTGTGAGGGAGAGGATGAGAGAGAGGCATGGGGCTGCTGGGCCCGCGAATCTAGGGAGAGGTGGTGATCTTTGGTGGGGCATGGTGGCTCGTGGTGTTTCGGCACCACGATCTAGGCGGAGCTGTGGCAGCAATGGGGAACCCGAGGGATAAAAGAGAGATCGAGAGTGAGAGGACGAGCTACTACTTGAGGTTGGTAGCCGCAAGGGAAGGGTGGTCAGCAAGGCTCGACGGCAAGCTTGTGGGCTGTTCGTGGTAGCGCGATGGAGAGAAACCATGGGAGATGAGAGAGAAGGTTACGGGGCTTTGGGGAGGAAGAGAGAGAGAGCCAGTCAGAGGTGGAGGGTCTGGCGTGGGGTGACAATGGAGGGGTGATGTCGTTGACGAGCAGCAGCAGTTAGGGTTGGGCCGCGGCGGTTGGGAAGCCAAGAGGGAGAGAGGGAGGAGGGGAGGAGGGGGCATTGGCTAGAGGGAGGGGAGGAGACACACAGAGAGAGAGAGAGAGAGAGAGAAGGAAATGGGGAAAAAGTTAGGGTTTTTGGGATTAAATCCCAACCCTTCATCTAAGAGTCCCCAAAGTTGATCTGATGGTGAGAACTAAACACTGAAAATAACTAATTAAATAATAAGAATTAAAATAGAAATACAATAAGGCTAATTTAAAAATCAACTTTAAATTCCAAAAATAATAATCATTCATCATAAAACAAAATGATGGGCTTTATAAATATTTTTTAGAGAAATAAATCCATCTAAATAATAGAGTTTTTAACATAAATAAAATAATGAATATTCAATAATATTCTTAAATAAATAAAATTATTTAAATAAAATGATTTTCTAAACTATATTATTTCAGGGGCTTCAAAATATAAAAAGGCATACTTGAAAATTAGGCTTGGTCCAGTAACACAAAAAATACCCAATTTAAGATAATATTTGGACATTTAAAATATTTCGATGGCTTTAAAACACCAGACTCTATTTAAAAATCATCTTCTTAGTTTAAAAACACCACTTCAAGATTTTAAATACAACATAAGACTCATGACCAATTTAGAGAAAATGAGCGGTTCATCACAAATAGGCTACTTGTACTCTTCACGACCAATTCAACTGTGAAAGCAGTACATTAAGATCTTGTCAATGTAAGAAAAAACTATAACATTAAATCGTTATTTTCATATTCTTTTTAGTATTTTTTTTTAATTTTTACAACAATCTTTTTTATGAGAATTTGTATAAAATTTTAAAAAACTATTTATATTATTTAGAATATCTTTCTTTTGGGCCTTACGTAAACAGCCTCATCATTTTGCTCGCTTTAGAAAAATATTACAAATTGTACCAAATGAGGCAAATTGTTTGCCATTGGTGCCATGCTGTAAATATTGTGCAACAAAAATATTTTATCGTGAAACAAATGGCTTTTGCTGTGCTAATTAAAAAATTTGTTTGGCTACAAATGATGTTTCTGGTCAACTTTATCATCTATTTTGTTCAAACATAGATGAGACTGCTAAATTTTTAATCTATGTGCACACATATAACAATAAATTTGCATTTACATCCTTTGGAGTTAGATTTGATAGAGATATCTACAGAAGAAATAAATGAACCTATACATTTCAAGCTCAAGGACAAATCTATCATTTTATTAATTATTTGACTCCTTTGGATGGATATCTTTCTTATTTACAGTTATATTTCTACTGAACATGAATTGCAGAATCGTATTTCTGATTTAGGAAGATTGGATGCATCAATTATTGTTCAACTCATGGCCATTCTTTCTATTAATCCATATTCAGTTTTTTTCCGAAGACTTGGTGATATGCCCAACTTGGAAAATCACAAAATCTACATCTAATCAAATCCTGGTTTGGATCTGTTTCTAATGCTCCTATAGCATCACAAGTGGCAGTACTTTGGATTGAAAATAATGGCTCAGAGCAATTGAGTGGAAGAAATATTACGGTTTACAATCATTTAAGTGGTAGTCATATAGTTCAATACTAATTTGAATGTTTTGATGCACTTCAATATTCATTATTGTTTCCTTATGGTGATACTGGTTGGTATAATAATATATAAAGAGTAAAAAAAGGTACACGTTTTCGCCAAATGAAAGATCAACACTACTTGAACCCCAACAATTAACATCAACTGATGATTTACTTTCAAAAAAAATGCAAGGTCATAATAATTTCTATATTTGGGTACTGTAATATTCTAATTCTTAAATATGGAATGATCTTATCTTTTCAAATTTAATTTTTGTAGTGTTCCAAAAAAAGGAAAGAGCCAATTGTTTCATGCCGTGAATATTATTGATACAAGTTACAGATAAAAAAAAACATTAGATCTATTTTGTTATGCTCTGGTTGTTTGTTGCAATAATTCGTGGTTGACATGTATGTTAAGATTTAAACATCAAGGCTAGATTATTTCTATAGTAAACAATAACAAATTTGATTTGAAGTATATCAAGGCATTGTTGATAGTTTTTCACTTGGAGAAATAGATGGTTCCAAAATTAATAAACGCATTATATTGTCTTCTTCTTTTATTAGAGGACCAAAAGACATGTTGTAACGCCTCAGTCTCGTAGGGGTCGAAGACTTACTACCTATCACTTAAACTCACATTCAAATAATATATTTATAGACTCTAAATTCTCAATGCCATAGAAAAAGCTATTGTTTCAAAACAACTACCTCAATATAATCAACCTCCCAAAATACCAAGTCATTAGAACAAGACAAAATTACTTAATAAAATTACTCAATACTCATATAAACCTTCTATGCTTAATCTAGTATGCTTAAATCATCTCACCCATGCTCCATAATCTTGATCCTTAGTTGGAATATTCAAATCATCTGAAAAATATTTGTAGAGATAAGGGGTGAGTTATCAACAACTTAGTAAGTAGAGAACATATACTAGTGTGTAAACATGAGCATTTTCATAGAGTTTCAGAATGCAGAACAAAATATTTTAGTTTAGAAATGCAGATCCAAAAACATGTTATTAGAATATCAAAGCGACAATTCAAAATGTTCATACTCAAAAATGTCCTTTGGCATAACATTATTGAATATCATCATCTTATCATATCATATCAAAACAAAGTACTAGACAGTTTCATATCATTTTCACATATTCAAAACTGATTCAGAGTATCTTCACATAACATGTACAAATTTTCAAATTTCATATTCGCCCTTTTCCAAATTCTAAAAATTTACTCATGTCTACACCAGTCATGACAAAAATATTTTCCTCTTTTATACAAATTTCATAAGTAATGCAGAAAAAATAACTAAGGTTGTTTCCACATTTCTTTCCGAAACATATCATGCACATTTTTCATAAAACTAACATCAGCTCATTTTATTTTTACGCAAAGTTTAGCATAGGAACCTCGCTTACCTGAACTTTTTATCTTCCTAGAATTTTCTTACAACAGTGCCAAGAGAATATCAATCATCACCTATAAAATAGTCACACAACTTGCATAAATTTTCAATTGAATGCGTATTTCGTAATTAACACCTGAGTTATACTAAATCTATATTTTCCTATTGTCTAAAAAATCTTAAAATCCTAAAATATTGTCACTCTCCAAAATACTTTGATTGTCACTTAATTTCATCTATTAATCGATTAAACTCTAAATTTATTCTTCCCCCCAATCATCTAATTTTTCTTAATCTTATCACAACAATATCATAACTATAATAATAGTTTTATCCCAATACAACTAAGGCCCAACGTAAAAACCATGTCCATCCTACAATCCAAGTTCAAAACACCTTAGCTTGTAACGCAAAGGGGTATAAATGTAATTTCATCTCAAAAAGTTTCCCATAAAATGGCAGTGATGTGAGACAAAGATTCACCTAAGAAGGTACTGTGCGATGGAATCACCGTGAGCAAGGCAACAAGAGGCAGGCAGGTGGTTGGGCACGACGACAGAGCACCGGGAGAGGTAGAGAGAGGAAAACGTTACTCACAATGAAGAGAGAGAGAGAGATAACATGGTGTGAGGGAGAGAGGAAGCTCACCATGAGACAGGGAGGAGGCGTGTGACAGTCTGGGGTGACATGAACTGAGTTTTGGCGACGCTTTCTGTGGGGTTTCTTATGTGTTTGGCTCTCGGTGACGGTAGTTTGCTGTGGCGCCCCCACTCCATGCTTGGGATTAAACAGTGACTGAAATGCCGGGACATGCAATAAAAGGCTACATACCCCTCGTACATGATTGATAAGATGCAATGCACCTATATATATTAGCAGTATGCAATAAATCGCAGCGGAATAAACCATTTAAATGTTGTACCAAAATAAAACTAATATCTCAACTTCTTCATTCATAGTTTTAAATCACACCTCTTAGCAATAGAGTATCAAACTCTTTGTTTACACTTAACATAACAAGTATTGTCTAAAAAGGCCTTAACAAAGAAATCATTAAAGCATCTTTCTAATCTCAGCTATCTCTAAGTAGGTCATGACTAAATTCGTTCTTTCTTCGAGTTGAACACATCTTTAGCCTTCATCATCATCCTGACTTGCTACTCTTGATCCTACTAAAAGTTCTACTATTTCGGGTTGGAAATAGTAGTGAAAACTACTAGGGTGAGATTTCGAGAAATCTCAGCAAGTAAACACGCAACATACAATAGTTAACACAAGCATACAAGAGACACATCATGAAATGCATACATGGACATGTACTTGACATATGACTTGACTCTTTTCAAAAGACTTGTAATAGAAACTTAACTTTTCAGGAAAAAGTTCTTAACTTTTCAAAAAAAGTTCCTAACTTTTCTTATTCACGTAATCTTAATCAAAACTTGCTTTATCAGAATATATCACAAGATTTACATCGAGTGATCCTTATCACATAAGCTCTTATCCTTGTTCAGAGGGTGAACACAACACGGTTCCCCTTAGCATCGCATGTTCCTGCTAGTTACCGCACCATCAACAGTCTGTAAACCATGATGAATAAGTCATAAACAGAGATTTATATTAACTCAACCTTACTTTATCGGGTTACATGCCTTGTGCACCCACTAGCATTAGATGCTTTCTAGCTCCGGCATTCTTTGAAAACAATCCATTCGAGACTCATCGACAGTACTTTGTCGACCTAGGGGTTACCACTATATTCTTAAACACTCCAGAGTGGACATAGGAGTTCCACTAGAACATTCCCCCGTCCTAACACTTGGGGTCGTGATAAAACTTATAAACCATTTTTTTTTAAACACTTTTTGGAAATACTTTCCCCAAATGCATGTGACATGAGACTTATAACATGTGTATTTGCATTTGATATAAGACATATGAAATGCCATGCATGAAATAACCAAGCATAACATGTTCAATTCATAGCATGATAACATAAACTATATGAGATATCAAAACACATACCTGGACCCATGAAATAGGGTCTTAGCCGAAACATATAGAAGCCAAAACATGAAGAATCATTACTTGAACATGCTTCAAACTTCACACATATTGCTTGATAATTAAAGAATAATGAAACAAAGCATAAAATCATGATATTTGAGTAAGATCCGAAACTTCCAAGACTTGGTATAGCTGAATCATCAAGTTACACAAATCAACCACAATATTTTCCTTCAAACCAAAACATGCTTAGAACATTCTTGCCATTTTCATCTTAAACCAAGCATATCATTCATGTACTATTCATATTATAAGATCACATAAGCATATTCAAACAGACGAACAAAAAATAATAAACAAAGTAAACATAACAATGAAAGGATTTACACAAATATATACAAATATTAACCAAGAGTGAGTTGAGTGTATACTTACAAACTTTTCTTTGCTTACAAAGAGTATGTCAAAAATCTTGAAGAGGGGGCTTGGTTTGCACTGTTCTAACCAACAACTCTCAATTTTCACCATTGTAGTGTGTTAGACTATTTATTCGAATGTGGTATAGCTAGAGATTTGGGTGTGTACATGAATGGAAAGGAAAATAAGAGAATAGGGTGAAAATTTCGTATAAAACCCCAAATCAAAAGATGAATGGGTGTTTTTACACTAAAAATAGCCTAAACTCTCTTTTTTCGTGCTTCAGCTTTATTGCCAAGTGGATGGCCTTTGATTTTTAGCTATTGCATGTTGTACAAGTGGCATATGGAAGGTCTGCATGTTGGACAAGTGGCGTAGCTGGTGCATGTGGGACAAGCGACGCCTTTTTTTATGCATGTAGGACAAGTTGCACCTTTTCTAATGCATGTGGGACAAGTGACGCATTTTCTAATGCATGTAAGACAAGTGGCACATTGTTTTATGCATGTAGGACAAGTGGCATAGCTGGTGCATGTGGGATAAGTGGTGTCTTTTCTGACGCATGTAGGATAAGTGGGATCTTCGCTAGGCTATAGAGAACACAAAGTATTCTTGAAAAGAATAATCTTGCCAAGTGGCATGGCTTCTTGAAAATTCAAAATCCTCTTCACTTTCTTGGGAAATCTAAGAATATCCTTGCATGGGTGCCATGTGTCAAAATCCCTCCATTGTCTCTCCTTGGGAAATCCAAAAGATCATTTGCATGAGTGACATGTGGCGTGGTATCTTGTCAAAATTCGAAATTCTAAGAGGTTCCTTGGGCATGCTTCCCCATATGGTCCAGATTCAATGAATCTCTAGGACAAAATTGTCATTTGATAAATCCTAACCCTAGGCTTGAACCTTATAGACTTGTGCATGCTTGCCAAGTGGTAAAAGGCATGTAGGATGTGGGTGCGTGTTCCCCATGCGTCATTCCCTTTTCCCATGCGCTTCTTCCTTTTCTATGTATTTTTTCCTTTTTCCATGTGTCTTTTCCTTTTCTCATGTGTCTTTTTCTTTTCCTATGCATGTCCCTTACTATTCCCTAATCAAGAAGCTTCTTCTTCCTATACATGTTCCCCATGTGACTCTCCCACTTCCTTATACTTCTCAAGAACATAAAACATGATATGTGGCAATGTGGTGGCCGAAACCCTAGGGGTACAAGGGTAATTTGTGTGCATTGTCTCTTCCACTTCCTTCTAGAACCTTTTCCTCTACTTATGCATGAATGAGAAATGGAAAAATGTCAAAAATAACTTGGGTGGGCATGTGGCTTAGGGATCCGAAAGTCTCTTAGTGTTCCAATGTAAATCATTTAGAAAATCTCACATTTGTCTTCTCTATGCAAAATCTTCTTGGAACTCTTCACTAAGAACAAGTGGCGTGAGGTAGAGGTGCTTGGGAGGGTAAGTGGCATGCACAACTCTTCGAAACTCACAAAAATGTGGCGGGTGCTTGTGTAGTCCATTAGGGTTCTCGAAACTATGTCCCCTTATTTTTTTCTCATCCACTTTTACATCCAAGTTCAATGTATCTAAATGTGAGGTGTGCATGTGAGACATGTGGCATGTGGCATGTGGGTACGTGAAATGGGCATGTGCCCTAGGTGTGTGCCGAACCCTACATCCCCATCCATCTCCTTAGCTTCTTCTAGAAACCTTCAAGCATGTTTGCCAAGCGGCACCAATATGCTAACCTAGGTGCTTCTTTCCTAAGTTTCACTTCCCTATGCAAGATTTTCCCCTTCCTAAAACAAAACTCTTCACCTTTCATTTGCATGCATGACACTTGGCCAACTCTTCTAGAAAGCTGAATCCTCCCTTGCTTCTTCCACTTTTTCTTCTAGAAATCCAATGCATACTTGACAAGTGTCATCCTTGTCTTTTCTCAAAGTTCCAAATGAGAAGTGCTTTTTTGAAAATGACCAAAAACTCCTTCTTGAAGCCAAGTGGCACTATCTCCTTGCCTAGAGGGTAAACTTGGGTCTTCCAAAGCCAAAGTCCTTAATAGGCGGAATTCCTATTGCCATTTTCTTTTATTTTTCTCTTGTGGGCCTTTTAACTTAGAACTCCAGGATCCAATCTAACAAAAATAAAAAGTGGCCTAAAGAATTCTTCCAACACTTAGCCAATAACCCAAATAAATAAAAAAAATAGATAAATAATATCCACCAGAATTACAAATGGAATCTTAGCGAAAATTCGAGGTCTCACATTTCCAGTGGCTCACGGTGGAGAAGTTGGTGCTATGTTATGAGTAGCAAAAACATAGATGACTTCGATTCTCTACAAAGGTGGCTGCCGATTTCGCGTTGGCTAGGTAGTAGGGTTATCACACGGTGGTTTTGAGTGTAAGGAGGAGGGCTCATGATGTGGAGGTTGGTTTCATGATAGTTGGGTATACTGTGATTTGACGTTGTGGCTGAGGTCGTGCATGGAGAGGTTTGTTGTGTGGGGTTGTTGCACGATGGTGGTTGGCAATGACTGAGGTTCACGATTTGCCCATGGGGTTGGGTGGTGCATGGTGGTTCTTGCTATCTAGCTAACAACTTAAGGGGAAACTTCTGTGATTGGTGTTGTGACGCCTCCAGATTCGGTTTGGGATCGGACTGACGTCTGAAGCATCAGAACATGCAACACAAGATTACCTGCTCCCGTTCATGACATATAAGATGCTATGTTCCTAACATGCATCTAGCATTATGCAATATTCGCAGCGAATAATTTTTTTTTCTTGAGCAATACTATGCACCAAACTAATAATATCCCAAGTAATTAAAACATAATTCATGCATACTTGACAAAATAAACATTCATGATTACAGTACAGGTCTCAAAAGATTGTAATCTCAAAACATGGGGGACCGGACTCCCTAATTACATCACCAAAATATGCTATTGGGCTAGTTCATCAAGTAACTCGCGTAACTAGATTAACGATGCAAAAATACTATCCAAAAACCTAACTATGGAGGTTGTAAGCTCTATGTTGCATCTACAGCTTCTAATCAACGTCCTCTAGTATGCCAGTGTTCGCTCCCTACTCTAGCCTTGACACATCACCTACCATTTGGGGAGAATGGTTGTTAGGACTATCACGGTGAGATTTGATTACAAATTTCAGTAAGTTAACAGAAAACTTCCACATAGGTTAATGATGCATGCATGGTAGTAAATGTATGAATGCATAATCAAATTCAAAAATAAGCATAACATAATTTGACATGAATTGATATAACTTAGACTGAAACATGAACTAAATTGAAAACTTGACATAACATGAACTTGAAATTGAGACTTGACTTGACGTGACATGAACGTGAACTGACTTAGACATGAATGTGAACTGAAACATGACGTGAACGAGAAATACATGAACTTGTGATCTTATTCAATAGACTTAATTTAAAAAGTGACCATACGGGTGCTACACGGGTCCCCTTGAGCTTGTGTCCCTCCCGATTACAGCATCATAACACAGGTATCTACACCAGTTGTGAGTGCGTTAATACGTACTCCACAATTGTTGTGGCCCCATGTATTCTACGTGTCACAATTACTGTGTCTCACATAGTGTATGCTTCATAATTGTTGTGGCCCCATACTTCATTCTCCATAGTTGTCACAATTAATTGTTTATGTGACAATTGTTATGGACATAAGTAAAATAAAATATGGCTCCATCGGCATTAGAGCCTAGCGCATTACGGTGACCAGCTAGTTAGCCCTCATTCACAACCTATTGACTATATTTCGTCAATCTAGAGAATTTCACACCTATTTAAATACTCTAGCATGAATAAAGGAGTTTCTCTAGGATATTATCACATCCTAGCACTTAGGATCATAAGACATGAATAATTTGGTATGGTTGTTCTCGAATATATAAACTGTACCCGAGATGAAACGTGACATGAATATGAAATGACAGAAGTCCTAACATATTGTAACATGACATGGAAGTAAGACGATAAACATGACGTACTTGACAGAAAATATTTCGTAGTATGACATAACATGTACTAGACAATATTTTGTAATATGGCATAACATATAATAGACAACATTTGATAACATGGCATAATGGTTAACACATGGCATAATGGTTAACAGTGAATATTATGTGATATGACATACATATAATAGATGAGATACATGACATGCTTGCAACAGATAGGAATGCATGACAGAATATATTGTGTAATAGATAAGTATTTTGTGACAGTATACATCATGTGTAACAGATGAACATGTAATGACGTGACATGGCATGACATATATGATAACATACGAATATAACTGTAGTTCCCTTACCCATCACACATATATAGTAAACTGATAGTAGATTAAGAGCTAACTTACCTCGATTGTTGCGTTCTACAAGAATAAAGCGTGAAATACAAGGAACTATAAAAGAGTATTCTAAAAGGTAAAAATTTAATCACTAACAATTAGAAATATGAAAAAAGATACAACTTAGAGTAAAATTTCAATTTTACTATCTACATGTGGAAAATGATCATTTTACCCCTAACTTAACGATTTTACATCCTAAGTCTAAAAATCTCCAAATTTTACATTCCTCATGTAAATTTTGTCTTAAACTCAAATATCAACTTAAAAAAATTTAAAACAAAACACAACTATGAAAAACTCACTATAGCCGAAACATCCATAGGCCATTTTTCTTTATTTTTGTTTCAATTTCTTCCAACTTCAAAACTCATGATTAAAACAAAATTTTAAAACAAAAATATTCCTTCCCTAAGTTTAAAAATAGGCTTAAAACATCCATTAAAACAAAAGCTAATCATCAACACCAACTTTTTTGTAAAAAGACCCAAATGTTTTAACGAAAAGGCAAACCATTGAATCACAAGTTTTGACGTTGATCAAAACATTTCCAAAAATTTCAAAAATCAAATCATAATATCATCATAAGATCAACCATGCTTTAAATCATCAAATAAAAACAAAAACAATTTTTTACCTAGATTTGATCAATCTCTTGATCCATAACTTAAAATGATGAGATTTTCAAGCTAAATATCACATGCTTTAAAAATGTGTCCTAAAGAAGATCCAACCATCAAATTTAAAATCACATGGATAAAAATCTATAAAACATGGATCTAACCCAAAAAATCAAATCTTAGGTCTAACCGAAATCCTCTTGCATAGAAAAAATATCAGAGGCTTATGATCATCAAATAAAAATATAAGAGGCTTATGATCATCATATAAGAATATCAAAGCCAGTGGAATAAGATTAAATCATGAAATATTCAAACTTTCTCAAAACAGAAATTGGTTTTCCACTTCCAATTTCTGAATTTCTATATCTAAGAAAAACTTTCATCAAAAGCTTTAGTCATGCAACAAATCCTCAATAAAAATTCATAAACACATGTTAACAATATTCCATAAAATTTGCGGATCAAGATATGTCTATTAGTTTGGTCAAAAACTCCAAAATATAACACACTCTCCAATTTAACGCCCAAAATGACATTTCCATGGTTAAAATAACTTTTGACTAACAAATGACCACAAAATGAAACAAATAAGATATCTGCAGAAACTAAACTCAAAGATAAACAACTTTCATGAATAAGTCATTGCGAGAAAATATCTATAAAGGATGAAAAAGTGCCACGCAAAATGACTCAAGAAACTGCCCTAGAGAGCTCTTTTGGGTTTCTCTCTAAGAACTGGTTGAAGAAGTGATAAAATGAAGTGAATTGTGTCTTGCACAACTTTAGAATTCTATAAGGGGAGGTATGGGCTTAAATGACCTTTGATTGGAGGTGACTATGTCACATAAAGTGAAAAATAATGAGAGGCAAAGACTGTCTGCTACTGCCATGTGGTATGGAGGGTGATGAGGTGGTTTTCCCCTCTCATATCAAGACACTATTGGGTGCAGCCAAGGGCAATGGATGGCCTTCCATATGAGGAAGAAAAATTTTTCAAGAAGTTTTGTCAATGTGGCCAAATTCGTGGTCTTGGTGGGCCTTAACCAAGTGGGCTTCAATTTAGGGTTTAGAAAGGGTTTGGTTAGGATCTGAGATACTATCAAGCCCAAATCCAATTTTTCTTAACCCAATCAAAATTCTAAGGTTTAAAGGGTTGGATAATGATGTCATAACATGCATTTGAGGATTTAATAATATATGGAAGTGATTTAATCAAGTGATTAAACATAATACTAGAAATTGGATCAAATAGGTTTTGGAGGCCAACTTTAGGGTTTGGGGAAACTGTTTAGGGTTTTAGTTTTCAATTATGCTTTTGGGGTTTCAATTAGATTCCAACCATTTAGGGTTTTACTAGGGTTGAAACTCTCTTTGGTTCGACACAATTTGTTTGATCAGATGGAAAACAAGGTTTTGCTTAGGTGGCATAATCTTTATAACACCCTGCTTAATAACTCTTGATTAACCCTTAAGTACTCTAGATTATGATTTTATTTTTGGGTTAATCACTTTCATTAAGGTTAATAATGGGATTAGCATTAAAGTTGGTACTTAGTGTTAAGGACCCAAGAATTAGAGAGGCAAGCCCATTAGTAATTTTATTGAGACTTTTTAGGGCCTAAGTACATTCATGGGCCTAGCCCAAGAAAAATCTTGAACCAAACCCTTAGGAAATCAAAGCTAGTCTTGGCCCAAGTATAGGAAAGCATAAGACTTTTGGTGTAGATTGGACCCTTGGCCCATTTTCAAGCTCATATGGCCCAAAATCATGTTTGGACTCATTTTATCACTTAAAGATCAAAGGCCTAATACACCATACTATTGGTTTCCTTAAGCCCAAATCACACTCAAAGTACCCAAATTAAGTTTTGAAAATTAGTTAAGGCCATTAACCATCATACTTGAGGTTAGTGCACTTTAAACTATGCTTTGACGCTTAATCATGCTTAATCTTTTCTTAAACTTTTTAATTCAAATTTTTTTGAATTAATACTCCCTTAAACTATGATTAGACCATGTTAATACCCTAACTAAACCATTCCACATGTCATTAAGAAAAATGACATAACAAGCCCAAACCATGCTTCAATTGGTTTTGTGCATTGCCCTTTGTAATGCTTGGACTATTTTGCCCTTGAGTCTAACATTTTTGTGGTTTATCCTCAAGGGTAATATGGTCATTAAACACCTCATGAAACCTTCCCAAACTTAGTTTAAGCCTTGGACGAAATTGATTGCATCAACCAACTCAAAGAACCAAACCAGGTGCACCTTGGTCTAGTTTGTGTAGGAACCATTTGGATTGAATTTGAACCAGCCTCCTGCCATGGTTTGCACCACCACCCCATGCCACCTCCTTCTCCACCCAATCACCAAGAAGTCCCATGACCATCATGAAGAATTTTGACTCATTTTTGCTGCCCAAATAGATCCAAAACCAAACTGATTTTCTGCCACCACAAAACCACCTTCATTCACCTGTTTCAAGGGTGGTTTGTGGGATCTTCTACCATCCAAATTGTGCCCCATGATCTGGAGTCATCTACAAGACCCTTTAAGCTACTGTGGAGAGGAAATGATGGTGGTTTAGGGCACTATTTCATTCTGCACAAGTGACCTAAGCTCATGCAAGCAAATCTGAAAATTTTCTAGATTTGAGCACCTTCCACTTCACCCAATCACCAAGCACCCAAGCTAACGTCCCTCACCCCTTGGCCACCTATAAATAATTTCCTCCCCTTCTCATTTCACCCACACCATAGCTCCAAACATCATCTTGAGTCTTGAGAGCATTTCCCCCTCTTAGAGATCAAAAGAGTGCAAACCGAGTGAGTTTTAGTGAGTTTTTTAGTGTTCTTGTGTAATGTAGTCCAGAGTGTTTGGAAGGCTACAAACTTTGTAAATTTTATTCCTTTTGATCTTAGCTAGTATTTTAAGCTTTGTTTCCAAGTGTTGGTACGGAATTTGGTTGAGTTTTGAGAAGGTTATGATACTTAATTCAAAACTAGGTCAATTAAAGGAAGGTTTGAATGATTGAATGTTTTTAATTGGAAATTTAGCAATGGCATGTCCTAAGCATGATTTTATATGATCTATCATTGTCCTAACATGATTATGGAAGGTTAAATTTGTGATTAGAAGCATGTCATGATAGGTTTTAAATCTATCTTGTTTTGATCATCAAGCATGAATCGGTTTTAAGCATATTGGTGATTAAGGATTTCTTAGATTTGATTAAGTGTTGGGATGAACTTGATTACTCAAGAATTAGACTTCATAATGTCCCTAAAGATGTTAGTGATAATTAATGATTAAAGAAAATCTCATATGCATGCATTCATAGAGATCAATAGTTGAAATACACATGCATCAACTAGGATGCATGTCATGGGTTGGGACTAATTAGACAAGTTTCACTTTGAATTTTAAAAATCTAAGGTCATGGATGGTTTTAGAATACCAAAAATATGAAGTCCATAAAATTTGGTTAAATTTGGAGTTCGTTTGCAATAAGTGAAAATTTAGGACCTAAATGACAATTTTTGAAAGTCTAAGGGTATTTTTAGTAAATACCCAATTTTTTTTAAACCTTTGATTTTGAACCTATTCATAAAAGTATTAACGCTAATTTAGTATACACACTATTTACACAGATATGACGCTAATTTCGAATTTCTCCGGAAGTTTGTAAGTTGGCATTTAACTTACACCTTGATAATTTTCTTATGAATTATTGATAAATACTTCATTTATTCATCAATTATCATTTTGGACATAATTTATCATGTTATATAACACATTGAGTGCATACTTATATAACATATGACATTTTCACAATTTTTGCATATTACATTTAAAAAAGTCATTTTTTTCATGAAATTTACTACATTCGCACATGTCATAAAAAATATTTTTCAAAACATTATATGAAAATCATTTTTATCATGACCCCAAAAGTTAGGATGGGGAATTATTCTAGTAGAACTCCTCTGTCCACTCTTGACTGTTTAATAATGGAGTGGTAACCCCTGAGTTGATGAAGAACAGTCAACAGGTTTCGAATGAGTTCTCTTTAAAGAACACCAGAGCGAAGTCAACATGTTATGACACCTAACACTGGTGGGTGTACACGTTATGATTTTTATGATGTTATGTTATTTACCAATGCATTGAAACGAGTTTATAAACAACGTAATTTCAACGTAAATTATACTACGGTTACCGGCAGGTACTCACAGTGCATATGGTGAACTGTGACATTTCCACACGTTATATTGTTAATTAAGATAATTATGTAAGTCTATGATGATGAAATTTTTATGAAGAAGTTATGCCTTTTAAAAAATGATGACGAAATTATTTATTGAGTAAAAACCCGTGTCTCCATATTTTTAAAAAAATGTTGAGGAATTTGGATGGGAGACATGTATACTAATTTTTTGCATCTCATGCATTGCATATTTATCATTTTTCATGATTGATTTATCTTTGTGTCAGTTAGTTGTTTAACTTAGGCCCCGTTTGTTTTCAGAGATGAGATGAGATGAGATGAGATTTTTTGGGATATGTGTGAATAGTATTGAGATATATTGAGTATAGATGAGATAAGATAAGATAAAATTGTGTTTGTTTATATAAATGAGATAAGATTAGTTTGACTTTTTTTTTTATTCATGGTGTGGGACCCACAGCCAATAGTATTATTTGTAAAGCAGCCAAGTTAGCTGCTGAGACAGATTTACGGGCGCATGAACAGTGAACGCAATGGATGAAAAGTGCTTCAACAGCGTTTTCCTCCCAGCCTATCTATAGTTTTCGGATAATATAATAAATTCTTGTTTTTATTTCATGCTTCCTTTATGTTACATTGTATGTGTAATTAGACTTTTCTTTTTATTATATATTTCAGTGGGTCATTATACGAAATTTTGATAAGCTAACAAAAAATTACCACAACCTCATTCACAATATATTATGCTAAAATCTTTTCTATCTCTTTTTATCAAATATTTGTTTGACATTCATAATATTTTGTAATGATTTTTACTATTTATTATTACTAAAGCAGACACTCGTTAAAAAGAAAAAAATATGTTGGACCAAATGTGATGCATGGATGACGAATAATGTTTTGGATTATACTTAAAATTATTCGCGTCAGATTTGCTATACATAAATTTCATTGTGTTAATAAACCCATTGAAGTCAAACCTATAACAATTTGAGCTAATAATTAAAAATACCAACCATTAAACCCAACAAGTAAAAATAAATATTTTACAAATAACCAAATCCAATAACGTAATTCATCTACCATTTGTCATTAAATAAATAATATGTCCAGTATGATGAAAGATTGAGCAATCCACATCAACAATCGTACTGCTTGGTTAAATTCATTACTCGCATAAAATACATCAGTTGTCGATTATTTTAGGTAATTTCAATGCCAACAATAAAATATCAGTATTAAATAAAAACAGTAATTTTTAAATAACACCATCAATGGCCACCCCTTGCTTCCCACATAGAAATGGCAATCTCATCTCTAATCGCAGCCATATTGTTTTGGGCTTCAATTGACAAGTCTACATGAGCAGATGACGATGCCCCGCCACCAACCGCAGGCTCAATGATTGGTAGATGCATCGTACTCCATGTCTGAAATATCCAATCATCGGGGGTGACCGTTCTAATAAAGTTGTGCAGTGCACAACACGCTGTAATAATCAGTCCTTGCCGCCCAACCGAATATGGAGGCATGTTGGAGAGAATGGTGAATCGTTCTTTTATAACACCAAATGTTCGTTCTACAATATTGCGAACTGTTGAGTGACGATAATTAAAATAATCTTTATACCCATGAAAATCCCTCTGATTGTGACGATCACTCCGGTGATAACGTTCTCTTGGATATGGGGGCAGCAATCCCGTAGTGCATGGATAAGCTGAATCCACAAGATAATACTGACCTGAGAGTCCATTTTCGTACAAAAAACACAAACTTCAATTAATATAAAGGCAAAAACAAATCAAGTTACAAGTTATAAATATTTTACAAAGTTAATAAAAAAGAAAATTACCCTCTGGTGGCCATGGAAAACGGGCTTCTGGATCACTTGCAGCATGGTGGAACACACGTGCATCATGCGCGGATCCCTCCCATCCAGTGTAAACAAATATAAATTTCATATCGAAGTCAACTATTGCCAACACATTTTGGGCAACTCGGCCCAACCTATTTCGATATGCCTCGCGCAACTCAGTTGGGACGACAGCTGGTATCATCGTACCGTCCATCGCGCCAATGCATCCCTATCAACTCAATAAATTAAATCCTTACTCGCGTACACAACCAACTAATGCATGATGTGATTGTTACATTGTATGTTGTACAAGAAAGTTTCAATTCGAATTGTTACCTTAAACCAAGGATAATTACGATGGTTGCTTGAAATAAAAGGGTGCACGTTGTCCGTTGGAGTTGGCACAATCAAATGTCTCCCAACCTCACATAATGCATTAATCACTTTTCTAACATTTTTATTGATTGTTTGTGTCGAATGTTGAAACCTATCCCCAACAATTCGCTGGCCTTCTGCGTGGCCCACAAGAAGGCAAAACATACCCACAGCTTCCTCCACCGTCACTTCTCTTCTAGAATCACGTACCAAATGATTGTTACGTAACAATGTGCATAAACAGTGGAATGTACGTACCTCCATACGAAACATAATCTTGCAGTTATCTGGATGACCATTTAAAATCCCAAAAATATATTGATGCCCTCGGAGGCCTATATTATGTTGTGGCCTTGGGTGATTCCTTCTCTGTCCGTGGGACAGTATCCTAATAACGTTGATGATTTCTATGGGCTCCACCGGATCATCACTATCACTCCCGTCAGTCCAAGAATTGTTATGCTCCATTCTCTACTATATCATGTGGAACTACGTTAAAAACTCAAGACAAGTTCGGGAATAGACCAACAGGACTGACCTATAGCATTGGGAAGTAGTTTACATGAGTGTACGTTTCCATTCTAGACAAGAATAAGCAATCTCAATATATGCAAAGATTCATGCAAACCTTTGTGATTCTTGGCCATATCCCGTATCTTCCATTTCCAAGCAAATGGAAATGAAATAATTTCAACAAAAATTATTTCATATCCCACTTAAAATATACTTATAAATTCTTATGACTAAATATAGGCTTTTATATATACATATATTATATATATTTATTAGTGCAGCAAAACTGTTTGCAGCTTTGGAGCAGTTTTTCACACAAAATATGCAATCCTTTTTTAGAGATAACATTCGTTGGACCAAACTGCTACCCAAATCAAAATCAATATAGAAGGAATCATCTTGTGTGAAAAAAGGAAAAATGAAAAAAAAAATTATTATATCATGGGTTTTTTCCCAATATTCAGAAAGTCCCAAGTATTGGGAGATCCTCTTCAGTCTAAATAGTAACTGACATGACATAACTAGAATAGACGGCAGAGTTATAAACTATTTTAAAATGAAGGCCCAAGTAATTGGGAGGTCCGCTTCAGTCCAAATAATTATTTCAATAACTAATGGTTTTTCTTTTCACTAGTCTTGTTCATATGGTACTTTCCGTGGTCCTATGCATATGAAATAAACAACAGAGGACCCGAAACATTTTGGCAAAGAACAATAACCTTTTTTGGAAGGCAACCTCTACCCTTGATGTAATTTTATGCCTTTGAGAAGTGTTGATGACGTGGAAAACCTACAGCTGCCCGTTGGGCAGAGAACCAGAAAAGTCAGATACCAAAAATGTACATATCATCTAAGCCACGTTCTTACCATGTATTTCAAAAACCAATTCAAGATCCATGAAATAACAAGATATAAACAAACTCTAATAACACCGAACCCATTGATTCAGAATTTTGTGGATCTAACTAACACATAACACAATACTGTTAATATAAAAATGATGGTTTCAGAGACATCACAACTGGAATGAAATAATGAAAACATGGACATCTTCCAAAGATGTCCATGAAACCTACAAATGTTAACAACAACGAAGGACACATAGAAAAACATATTACATAACGCCAATGAAAAATTACAACTCAACAAAGCAACTAATGAAGTTCTAATGCACAAGCTAGTGTCCAATCAACTATGCATAGGCCACGCTCTAATCAACTATGCATAGCCCACGCTCGCCTATGGACATCATCCATTACCAAAAATCCTCGTTGTGCAAGGGGGTTCATTAACCGATCAAAAGCACGGGAGAAAATATCGTCAGGCAGTGGGGGCTGAAGTGCCTGTAACAAGGCCACACAGTGTGAAAAAGCATCGAAACCATCATCACTATCCATGCAATGTGTGGATCCTCTACTACGTTTTTCCCCTGACGCTTCTCCTCTCCCCTCATAACACTTTCGGCGTGCCTCATAGGAACGCGTGATCGCATCAACCATGTTCGATATCTTCTCGTCGTGCTGGTTCTTTTGCCCTCCCTTCTGACGCCGTCGGGAAGAGCAACTCGATGGTGTCCCCATGTCCATGGGAAATTGCGACGGGCCATCGAAGACAAAATCCCGACTGGCTTGGGTGCCAAGTGCCGGGCCCCGACGCCGCATCTCAGCATCAAGACGCTCCTCCTCATCCGAAGATGGTGGTGGTTGGGTGGACGCGTGGTGGAGTGTGCCCGTTGCTACAGCAGCGCCAAAAATGGTACAGAGGTCTGCATATCGTGGGCAACCTGAGGTACGAAACTTCTTTACTTGTGGCTTGGCCTAGATAAAGAAATTTAAATTCAATATATTAGGGAGGGATTAAACAACAGAAAAAAGTGATGATGAATAAAGTGACTATTGCAAACAGTGAAAAATATGGCGTCGTTAGAGATTCGTTACCCTAATGGCATTTGCCCAGTGTTCATCACTCCCTAGAACCGTTTTGGTATCGGGGTCCCATCCCATACCAGTTTGGTGCATGAGGTCTGTGAAAAGTCGTTGCATCATCTTAAGCCGATGTATTTTCCCCTTGATTTGACTCGCATCGTACGTCTTTACGCCCACAGCGGTAAGACGTGCAGCATAGGAAGCATGGTCCCTAGAAGTGATCCTCCCAGCCCTCAGTGCACCATTAAGGGCGTCAGCTAACATCATGTCAATGAAGACGTCCTCCATTCCATCCACCCATATTTCCCGATCAACATGTGAAATATCGGCATCGGGGTCCATGTGAAAATGCTAATAATATGATATGAAATCCCACAAGATGTTTATATCATACGTGGCTAAATAAATGATAAATGAAATCCAAATTCTTTTATTTAGAAGTGGGCCATACCTGTCGAGGGTATGCTACGCGAGAGGAGCGTAGGTAGTAACGCTAACAAATAAAAAATATTGTTAAAAACAATTTGTTGGCAACATGAAATCCAAATAAATCTGTGTTGTAAATTTTTTCACGTGATCACATACCAGCGTGAGATTAATTACCTACATCATCAATGAAGATGTTGTATAATGTTATTTTTCTGGGCAGAGTAGTAATTATTAGCAAGCATGAATGACACAAACTGCTAATATGCAGTAAATGCAATTAATTAAAATATAAAGTGTCATGTGGGGGGTTGAAATTGCAAGGAAGTGAAAAGCAAAGAATTATAGTCTGAAACTTAACTGACCAATCGTTGTCCACTGCTTCGTAAATCATACCACAGATAATAAAAAATGAAAAAAATAATAACCAATTCGCTTGGTGAGATATATATATACATATATATATGTATATATATATGTATATATTATGGTGGGCTGTTTAGATGTCTGGGATGGACTTGATGATTGTTGGACACATGTTACATTAAGGGCTCGGCAGCCCTTAACCAATTGAAGGGAACAAGGGGTTATTTGGATAAAAAATAATCTTTATAACTCATTTCATTTACAATGTGCATAAGAAATTTTCAACCTTGTTATACAAAATATAACAAGTACAAGATAGGCATGAATGCACTGAAGGACGAATTAGTGAAGCTGGATTTGTTCAAGCATGGTCCCTATTATTTAATTTTATTTATTTATTTGATTGCCTAATAATCTAATCTATGGGATTGTTCAAGTGCTATGGTAGAAACGTTTGAATTTATCATTTGCATAGAACAAGGGAACCGAAGCAAATAAATGGAAAAAAGAAAAGCACATTCAATTGGTGATGTTAACTTTCATGGTATTAAAAACACTTTCCTAGAGCAGTAACCTCTGTTATTTTTTTTCTTTAGTTCCTACTCCTATATATATCTCTCTAATCTTATAGGTGGATGCTGGGAAATGAGCTGGAAACTTGATTGACCAGTTGGGACGTAGAGGACCAGTTGAGTGAAGGGGTATTATCAGTTTCCAGCTCAAGAAGGTGCTAAATTGTAGACAACACATTCAGGCAGAACTGGATCAGATCTTTGTTTGTGCTTATTTGACTAAATCAGCCTTTCATTTTCTAACATTCCTTGGTAATTTTCTTTAAATAACCGCAATACTATAGTTTTTTTACTCAAAGATGATCAGATTTGGATAATATAATACACATTGGAGATGTGATAAAGCAAATAGGCTTTCCATTTATGCTAAAAATAAATGGGTATGTATATAGGACAGATTCCAGGCCTATATGCACCCATTTAAGTCCCAATCAATATTTTACAAACCTATAAATGGCAGCCAAACTTTCAATTAAAAGCTGGGTTCGGCAGGGGAATTTTAGGTAGTTTGCAGCTCTTCAATTTCCTTTATCCACTAGAAAAAACTGTCAATGTGAGTTTAATCTAGAACCAAATCCAAGATGCAAGTTACCTTCACTCATAATGCATCTAATATGAATATCATGCACAAATCCCAAATCCACCCAGAATTCTTCTCAGATAAACCAGATGGATGAAAACTGAACTGCCCAACCTTATGAATTTCAGCTATTCAGCTCTCAATGATACAAATATGATCAATCCGCTTACATGTTGCCCCATAAAGTTGATGACCTATGAATCATTATAGTTCTTAAAAAATCAAAACGAAATAACCATTGACAACATCGTACTTCCATTCTTCCTTCTCCTATGAATTTGTTTTAATCCAGAGGAAAACAAATTCATAGGGATCACCAAATTGTCATCAAAACAGGCACATGAAATCAGAATCTAGAGGAACCCAATTACCTCCCTCCGCTCCAATCCCACCAACCAATAATATTTTTTTTCCAATTCCTGGTCCAACTAATCTGCCAATAACTGACGATAATTGTCATTAATTTGGTATTTGGTGGTCATCAAGTTTTTGAATGCAAATATTACAGACAAGCCGATTGGTAATAGGGTTTTTATGTTTCCAATTGTGTTGCTCATAGAAATGTGTTCATCCCTTTTAAATTCAAACACACAACAGAGGCCATTCAAACCCAAAACATCCAACAACCACTAATCGATCCACAACCACAGACAAATCAGTCCAATGCATAGTTGAGGGGTATGAAATTTCGATATTTGCAAAAATTATTCATATAAAAAAACAAATATTAGAGGGTTCTTTTCACAATACCTGGTATGACCTCGTTGTCGGACCCGTGCTGCCCTTGGAGAGGATGGTGAGGGAGCGTTTATGGCAGTTGTTTTTGAGAGATAAACCGGGGTTGCAGCACCTAACCGTGGTGGATGAGCAGGGGGTTTCGGCAGCTTTCGGCATTTTCGTATATGTAGGCTGCTTCGAGAAATTTCAAGAGGAGAAGAAGACTTCGCAGCAATCACAATCGTGATGGGTAGGGGAACAGGGGAGATTCGCACGGCAAGAACCACATAGGTTCTGAACCAGCTGGTGTCGATATCAATTGAAGATAAGAATTTCTCGGGATGTCGTTTGGAAGGAAATCTGAATGGCGAGATTCATGGCAGCGGAGGGATGCACGAGAATCAGATCTTCCCGAGAGAGATGGAATCGAAATCTTGTGCGATGGGATGGCCTGGTGACTGAAGATTCGCACTGCTCTTCAAGTCGAAATGGGACTTAGGGAGGGAGAGAGGAGACAGACTGCAAGATTCGCACGGTGGAAAGCAGGAAACACTTCTGAGTGAAGGGAGAGAACTACTGAGATGAAATCCCCAAACAAAATTGTGTTTGTTTTCGGAAACTCACTAACCGTACGAAAACTGGTTTTAAGGTTTTCAAAGTTTTGGGTGTATCTTCGAAAACAAACAGGGCCTTAATGAGATTTTAAGTGAATCTCACCCTTTTATGGGACTACTATCGGAATGATAGAAGTTGTGTCAGGAATTGACCAAGACGAGATTGATGGAGCACTAGATTTGCATGATTGAGGAGGAGTCAAATTTGGAGAGGAAGCTGGACTTAATTTTGATGTTTATAGCCCAAGTCATTTATGTTTTAGATCGCATTAAGAAAATGATATGACTTTCTATATAAGTCTATGCTACTTTAGTATTTCGAACATGATGATTATCTAATAAAGTTGGAATGTTTTAGTTATTCTGGCATATTTTTCACCTTAACCTTTTTTTTTCGCTACGATTATTGCATACTGCTAGTTGCATACTAGGATGCATTGCATATTAACTGTCATGAACGGGGGTATATAACCTTGTGTTGCATATCCCGACGCTCTAAGTCTTCGTTCCATCCCAAGTGGGGATTGGGGGCGTCACAATCTTACACCTTGATTTATTCACAATTCATCTCATTGTTCCTCTTTGTGTCAGGTGTTAATACTATTCACCAAGTGTGGCTAAGATCCTGCCGAGTATCCAAATAAAACTTCTCAAAGCTAATTTGGACATTCCACATTGTGATTTTGAAAACACTGCACTAGATCCTACTTTAAAGGTTATATTCACTCCGGGAAAGTAAAACATAAACTTTACAATGTAAAATCTTAAATATTCACACAAACATAACTGTGCAATTCGTTTGTTGAAATTCAATCTCGAAGTGTCTCGAAATAAGCAAAACACGTTTTCGAACAAACGTTTCATCCAAAAACTGAAAGTGAGATTATTATGCCATAAAATCTTAAATAATCAACGGAATCTAATGGCGCAAACCTTAACTCAATCTGACACTTCTAACTACATCAAATAAATAAAATTGCACTTCTAACACTAGAATAAGTGATAACTCTGGCTATACTGACAAACTAAAACCTACGCAATTAGTCAATTCATGAAAGCTTATGTTGTTTTCATGAGGTTCCTAAAACCTATAGAAATTTCACCATTGAATTTCTAGCGGGCTGTTACAGGCGTGTAGAAGTTTGGCATTGGATGGCTCTCGGTGGTTGGCTTATGGCAGTGTTGCGAAGAAGTAAGGTGGTTCCCTCCCAGTTTGGCTTTCTAGCCAGCAACATGGGATGGCATTGGAGAGATTGAGTGTGGGAGGGAGGATCACAGTCATTGAGTCGGGTGTTGGTCTTCACCCATGGTTCATAACAACTTCGTCATCTATCAGTTTGTGATGGTCTCACTAGGCAGTGGCATGGGTCTTCATGGGTTGGGGAGCATGTGCAATGCAATAACAACGGTCTGCAATGGGGAAAATACGTGCGACGTGGGGCTGCTAAGAAATTGAAAAACCCTAGATTTGATGAGGAAAGAAATTACGTGCATGGATTTAAATATGTAGAAGGCAGTCGGCTCAAGGAATTTAAATGTGAACAATAATATAAAATTATAATCCTATAATGCTTGAAATTGGACACGCTCATAGGCTTGGACTTAATAACTAAACTGGGTCATAATCCTCATGCTTGGATTTGCTCTGTGAATTATTTATTGGGCTTTTTTGTCCAATCATTGAGGCCAATGAAACTCTTATAGTTTACCATAAAAATTTATGGGTCCAGAGTCTTTCCAAAATTACCTGACTAATCTAATTTGGGCTTCTATAAGTATTAACACATTGATATTCTCCAAAATCATCAACTACACATTAGTGATTTTTGAAAAAAAAAAAAAATTGGCCTATGGGTCTAACTAAGTTTCAATAAATAATAATTTGCAGGCTTATTTAATCTAGCCCATTTAACCTACTTTAGGCCCAAAAGTTTATCCATCTTTCATCTCAATTAAATTTTGGGTCAGGTCGTCACACATGCGAAAAAGATATATGAAAGCAATGATTTTAGTCTAACGTTATGGAAAATCAGATATTTTTTTAACAATGACATGCCATTTAAGTTGGAAATAAATTTTAGATGAATTGGGTCCATAACAAGAGGCACGAAATCGTCCTGATTTAATTTGCAGAATTTTCAAAGTAAAATTAGAAGAATTCAAAGATCAATTATTCAAGCGACAAATCTTTAGCAAAGTTGCAGCATATGTTTATGTGATTGAGCACAATAAAATGACTTCCACATGCTCATTTATTGATTATATTACAAACAGATTGGAAGATTTATGTTCCAAAATGTTTTGATGAAATTTTATCGGCAAAAATACCTGACAAAACAAAAACCTGCATCTTTATAAAGCTATTGTCAGATATATGATGCATGGCCACTGTGGAATGTTAAATCCAACCAATGTCTATATGAAAAAATAGTACTTGCAAAAATCATTATTCGAAAAACTTTACGCCTAATACAATTGTTGGAAATAATTATTTTCCATAATATATGTGTCGTGATAATGGAATTACTGCCAAGGTTAGAGGGCAAGAGTTAGATAACTGTTGGGTTGTTTCATATAATCCGTATTTGGTTGCAACATTTGTTTCTGACATCAATGTTGAGATATGCTCTACAAATAAAGCAGTCAAGTATCTTTATAAATACATCTAAAAAGGTCATGACTGTATTGCTTTTAATGTAACCACTAAACTAGATAGTCAAACCATTGATGAAATTGAATTATTCCAATCAGCTCGATGGATTGCTGCACCTAAAGCCATGTGGAGGATTTTTGGGTTTATGTTAAATGAGATGCATTCAATAGCATATAGCCTACACTTACATCTTGAAGATCAACATATGATGACTTTTCCTGCAAATCAAAACTTGAACAATCTTATGAATTTTGATTTTTATGGAAAATCAATATTAATAGAACTTTTTTCAACAAATCGTGCAAAAGAAAATTCTAAAAAATTGTTGTATAAAGAATTTCTTGAGTTTTTTGTTTGTAGCAACCAACTTAAAATTTGGACCCCTAAAAAGAATCAGATAGTTATTGGCAAAATTGTTACAGAAAACTCACTTGAAGGTGAAATGTATTATTTATGGATATTATTAAACCATATAAGGCATCCTCTATCTTTTAATCACCTCAAAACAGTTAATAGTGTCGTCACTCCAACATTTCATGAAGCAGCTATATTGCATGGCTAGTTAGAAACAAATAATAGTTTGGAATATTATTTACATGAGGCATCACTGTACCAAATGCCATACAGTTTAAGGCGATTATTTGTCACAATCTTGTTTTATTGTAATCCTACAAATCCAAGAGAATATTGGGAACATTTTGAAAAAAGTATGTTAAATGACTTTAAAAAAATTGAAAATGACTCTATGAATGTCAGGAGAGAAGTTTTACGACATGTTTCTTCCATACTTGAGTCAATGGAAAAGGACATCAACATGTTTCATCTTTTAGATGGTGATATTTGTTTTGATGAAGACCAACTTCAATCTATGGAGATTAATAATGAATTGCCTATCAAAATTTTCGAAGATCTTCTAGCATCAACAATTATCAATGATGAAAAACTACATGCTTTGATTCAATCTTACAAAAGGTTTCCTCAAGGTTGCTTGGCATGGAGAAAAGTGTGAAAGGGTGGCGGAGAGGCAGCTGACACAACGTGTCGGGCTGTGGAGGATGGTTGCGGCTGTGCCAACATCTAGAGAGGGGTAGAAAGAGAATGAAAGAGAGGGAGAGAGAGAGGGAGAGATCCTTAGACGAGGAAAGGTTGAGAGGGAGGAGGGGTGGTTGTGGTGAGGGTCGTCAAACTGCTCACAGTGGCAATGCGCGACGTCTTTGGGTGGTCTACTGAAAGAGAGTGACGAAGAGAGGGAGTGAGATTCAGGGAGGAGGAGAGAGGGAGATCTAGGGGATGAGGGTGAGGCTGCGACGGATGAGGGGCTAGTCGTTGGGGAAGGTGTGAGAGCAGACGTCCAAGGTTGTGCCGTCAGCTGCAGTGGCAACAACGACAATGGCTGGTATGCAATGAGGTGAGGGAGAAGTGAGTCACCATGGAGATTTTTTTTTACGAGTATCTAGAAGAAATACAAGCTAATATACCTTTCTTTACATGGTTCGGAATCTACAAATCAAACCAATTATCAACTATAAATAGAACTACTATTCAATGGATTAAACAAGAAAGTAATTAAATTGTTTATTAAGAATATCCCCCATTTTATGTCATTAAGTATGGCTAAAGATGCACTCAAGTCTTAGTGTCACTGATAAAGAAACATAATTCAATATCAGATATTAAAAACACAGATAATATAATTCAACAAAACGATTATACTAATTTATATTTATAAATTATGAGTAAACAATAAAAAAGAATTGATACTATCTAGCATTAACCATGATGTTAAAGAAGCAAAAGAAAATCATTTATTTGTTCCCCATGAATTTCTATCTCATTTAAAAACTAGTTTTTCTAAAAGTAAAAATTATTGATTAAAACAAATCTCTAACAAGTAAGAAAAATTAAATATTTCTAATATTATTTCTACTTCACTAAAACAACCTCATATTAATGTATTAAGTAAAACAAACTCACTTATCTTATTATCTGATTCTGAAATTAGTAATATCGAAAACTAATTTAAAAATATAGATTTCAAAATAAACAAGATTAGAGAGAATCATGTTAATGAATATTCTGCTAGAGCTTCAAAACATCATATTTCCATTACTCGAAATTGACATTTGCGGCCAACATCACCAGATATACAATTTGAGGAAAGAGAACTTATAGTAAGATTTACTTTTTTCACCAGATATGCTATATGAATTGAACATAGATGGATTATCTGAATATGAAATATTAAATCGTTTTCAAGAAATGATTATGGTTACTAATGTATATAAAGGAAATGAAAAAACAAATCATTAAGTGGCTCACATTATTATTCAAGATTTTACTGGCCAACTAAAAGACTGGGATCATTATCTTTCAAGTGAATAAAGAAATAAAATATTAAATCAATATAAACATGATGAAAGAATGCATATAATCAAAGCAGATGAGGGTCAGCCATTAGAAGATGCTGTTAATACTTTAATATTTATATTAACTAAGAATTTTTTTGGAGACTTTATTCGATTTAAAGAAAGAACTAGTGATTTATTAATTAATTTAAGATACCCTCAATTATCTAATTTTTGTTAGTATAAAAATGTATTTATGTGACCAACTGCTCATTTTCCTCTCGATTGGTCAAGAGTTTTACCTTTACATTTTAAATCTCAAATTTATGTTTTAAATTTAGCAGATAATTTTTAAAGCGAAACGAGTATTTTAAAACCCTCGAAATATTTTAAATGTCCAAAATTGTTTTAAATTGGGTAATTTTTAATATTATTAAACCAATCCTAATTTTCAAGTAAATCTCTTTATATTTTGGAGTCCCGAAAATAATATAGTTTTAGAAAATCATTTTATTTAAATGATTTTAGCTATTTAGGAGTAGTACTTAATATTCATTATTTTATTTTATGTTAAAAACTCTATTTATTTAGATGTTTTTATTTCTCTTAAGAAATATTTATGAAAAAAACTCATCATTTTATTTATGATGAACAGTGTTATTTTTGGATCAATACAACAAAGTTGTATTTTTACATTTAGTCTAATTTCCATTCCTTTATATTTTCTTTTCGTCTTTTCTCCTATTTCTAAGTGTTTTAAGAGAGGTTTGTATTCGCAATCCATCTTAACTCATTTCAACTCATTTCACTACTATTCATTATTATTCATCAACTTTAACTCATAAATTTCACTACTATTCATAACTCATCTCATTACTATTCACAACCCATCTCAACTCATCTTCGAATCCAAATGACACCTTAATCTACATCATTGGACTGTCATCTTTGATGCGTCTTGCTCATGCTTGAAAGAGTATCTTTTGTCGATGTGACTAACCGCTCATTTTTCTCTCGACTGATCATGAGTCTCGTGTACACGTTTTAAATATTGAAGCTATGTTTTTAAATATAGTGAGTGATTTTAATGAAGCCAGCATTTTAAAGTCGTTGAAATATTTTAAAAGTCTAAAATTATTTTGAATGGAGTATTTTTAGTGTTATTGAATCAAGTCTAATTTTAAAGTCAGCCTTTTTATAATTTGAAACCAAATAATAATAATAATAATAATAATAATAATAATAATAATAATAATAATAAAATTTTAGAAAATCATTTTATTTAAATAATTTTAGTTTTTTCAGAGTATTATTAAATATTTCTTGTTTTATTTTATGTTAAAAATTCTATTTATTTAGATAATTTTATTTCTTTTAAAAATATTTAATAAGTTTTATTATTTGTCTTATGATAAAAAACATTATTTTGAGACTAAGAAAATAAAATTTTATTTAAAATAAAGTTTCATTTCATTTGCTACCTATTTTATTTAGAATATTTTTATTTTTTTTAAGTGTTTAAATATTTGCTATTAGATTAAAATTAGAGATCCCAAATGAAAGTTTAGGATTAAATTCGTAAAGGTAACCCTAGAACCTTCATTTTTTCCCTCCCCTCTCTCTCCTCCCCTCCGGCCGCCCTTCTCTCTCCCCGATTCCTCTTCTTCCCATCGCCCCCCCCGTCCCAGCCGCTGCCGACGCCGCCACTATCCACCGGCACCACCCTCCCGACGTCGCTGGTCCCCTCGACCTCCGACTTCCTCCTGCGACTCCTCCACAGCCCACGCCCGAAGCCTCTCTCTTCCTTTCCCTCGGTTTCTCATCACGCAACCGCCTAGCGCCACTAGCTGCGCCACCGCGAATGGCCCCCTTGTCGTTGAGCCACCGTGGGTCTTTTCCCCTCAGCCCCTCGCCCTCTCACCGAAGCCCCCACTCTCTTCTCCCATCAGATCCCAGCAGATCCGTGTACCCTCGTCGTGCGTCGTCTCCAGCCATGGCAATCGCCACCCTCTGCCGCCTACGGCTCCGCCAGTCGCTAATCATCGTCCACCATTGCTCCATCCAGCTCCCGCGTCTCTCTCTTCTTCTCTGTTTCTCAACCCACGGCCATAGCTCTTCCGCGCCGCCACCAGCCCTCCGCCACCAAGTCTGGCCGCAGCCACCTCCCACATGGTAGTAGACCGTGAAGCCCATACCACCACCATACCCTAGTCAGCCCGAGTCCTCTGTCTCACTCTCCTCCCTCTACCCCACGGCCCCACCGTCACCACCGTTCCTCCATAAGCAACAGCACCACCCACAACCGCCTTGAGCAGTGGCCACTGCAAGCCCCTTCGTGCACCCAAACCGGAGAGCCACCACTGCTCAGCTCCACCTCAGACCCCTGAAGCCGCTGCCCAGCTCGGCTCCTCCACCTGTGGTATAATTTCTGCCCCTTTCCATTGAGAAAATATTATGTTTATGTGTTTGTGTGGATGTCGATGTCTGCTTGAGTACTGAGCAGATTTGCTGTGTTTAATGGTTGTGTTGGACTTAGAAGAAGTGAGGTGGTTGGGATTTGTATTGGAGTTGGAGGTGAAGTATGCAGATTGCGAAATATGATGTTGTGCTATTTTTCCTGTGTGGAGTTTAAACAGATCTTGTTTGAGTATGTGTATGCAATGAGTGTAGTGTTGGAGTTGCTTAGGCTGGGAAGTTGTGAAAAAACATGGTTGTTGTATCAGTTTGAGATTTGTGAAGCTATGATTGATTGGGTTGTTGTCTATTGAGTATGAGTATGGACATGAATATCCAAAGAGATTTTAATTGTACTTTGTGAATGTTCAGGGGATTGATTTTATGTATATCGATGTGATACAGAGTTTATATGACTATTTGATGGTGTAGTGATTTTTAAGTGGAGCCCAAGTGTTGGGTAGAATATTTATATTTTGTTAGGTTGATGTACTTGGGGGGCAAATTGCTAGTATTTGTTATGATTTGAGTGAGATGAGGTGAATTAGTACTAATTATTGAATTAATATATGGTTATGCTTGATTGTGGATAATGCTACTTAGTTGAATTATTTTGGGATGATTGGTGTGAATGTATGAAGTTGGGATGGATTATTTTGAATTGTTGGGATTTAATGATGGAATTGTAGTGAGTTGAAGTGTAACAATCCCGTCCCGGGAAGGGCAGGATTGCTACGTACCTACCTGTTCTTTTAATTTTTCTTTCTTTAATTTTTAATTTTTTTCTAATAACATGTGGTTGGCATAAACATAATACACGTGCACTCTAAATTTTTAATTTAATAAAGGGAGCACCTGATAGACATTCTATTCGAATATTCATCTATAAAAGACTCTCAGAGTCCATCATACGTTCATAAAAATATAACTGTTCTAGTTAAGAAGAGACTCCGTCTCAACATAAAAGCAACACCCATAAACATAACCCATTATCCATGTAAAGTCGAACCAACAGAGAAGGCACTAAGCGTCTTCCTCTCCTTCTGCAGTAATGCCTTGCTCTCCAGCCTTTTTGTCGACGTTTAAAACATAAACACAAAATGAGTCGAATACTTAGTAAGTAGTACACTATGCAGTAAACATACTAGGCATCTATTCTTTTTCTTTTGAAAACATGAATACATAAACATTTTGCTAATTCTTGACAATTTTTTCATGCATAACAGTTTAAGGAATAAGTCATACTTTTATGCATAAACATTTAAGAAATAAGCAATAACTATGCTTTCATGTATAATATTTTAAGAAATAAACATGCTTTTAATGTTTCACTTTCTTTGGTCGGTACATACTATTACACCCCGTATAGTAGGGTTAACGGTCTTCCTTTGGACTTGGATTCTGCCCGTGGCTACATGTTAGAATCCCTTTCAGTCTGAGGGTAGCACTGGGTGCACTACCAGTACTACTTACTAGGCATTGTAATCTGCCCATTCCTTTGGTACCCTTTTCATTCATATGGTTGTTACGTATTTTCATACATTAAAATATTCATTCATTCAGTCTTTTCTTCCTATCATTCATGTCAGTCTTTTCAGTCTTTTCTTTTCAGTCCTTTTTATTTAACCATTCATTCATGGAAAACATCATTTAAAAGCATGAGCTTAAACATAATCTTTCATGGCATTCATAAAGCATCAGTTTATAGGGACATTTTAACATCAGTTTATAGGGACATTTTAAAACTCATTTAAAGCATCACTTAAAGCATAAGGCATGAGACGTTCATTTCCTTTTTTTTGCAATTGAAACATTTTCATCATTTTCCTTAGTCCTATGCATATGCATCTTTATAAATAAGATATATTTTCATGTTATACTACATATAAGAATAATCAATAAGTTTCTTGAGAGAGCATGTATGAAAATATCATGATTTAGAACCTACGTGCATGCATTACCTTATACACATACACAATTATAATCGATAGGGTGCTTAACAGGGGCTAGCATGAAAGAGTTTGTACATACTATATTTGTGTACTCTTTTCTTTAGAAGAACATTTGCAATAAGAGAGACATTTTTTCATAAAGAGAACTTGGTGTAAGAAGCATGGTCATAGCTGCAAGCTTTACTAGTGGGTTCCTTTGAATTTGAAAATAAACTCCTATTAAATGAAATGGAATAAACACATTAATATCCATATCACTTTAAGCTTTACTAACCGATACCCTTACGTGCTCACTTTAATTCCAATTTAGAATTAAAGTGTTTTTTCTTAATCCATTCTCACTTAATGAGCATAATCTACTAGGTACAACCTTAACCCATTTAGCTACCCACCATACATGGCACTAGGCCAAAACATTAATATCATCATTCCAAACATTTTAAAGGAACTCATGGAAATAAATAGCATGCTTGTTGTCCCTTTAAAGACCATTGTTTTCTATATGAAGGGTAGATGGAAATAATAGTTAAGAAATGCATAGATTGTAGGAATTTATTTAAGAATGAAAAGGAACAAATAACTGCTACAAGTCTGAAATTTTCATCAAAGAGGGCATTTGATAACTTTGTAATATCGTATGGAAGGTAAATCCAACAAAAGGGCCAAAGCTCACAAAAGGATTGATTTTGTCACTTGTTTTCAATGATTTTTCATACTAAAATTTAATTTTAGTTGAACAAAAGGTGAAATTGAACAAAGAGGATGAAATGGGCTGGTTTAAGCCCCAAAACAGAACACATTACAGAAAATTGTGCAGTGCATGGGTAGCAAGCAGGTCTTAGTACATTCATGCTCTTAAACATCCCTCACTTAACCAACAATCTCAACTACATAATTAAACAATACTAGAGTTGTAAAAAACTTAATAAAATATCACATTTTTTTAAAAACATAGCATAAATAATGGATACAACACTCGACAACTCAGAATTCCCAAAGCAAGCTTACTAGTTTAATTAAAATTCTTAGTGGCTTACTTAGGCCATAAACCTTGAGGAAAGTATGTCTAAAATTAAACCTCAACTCCATTAATTTAACTCATAAAGACAAGATTTAACATAATTAAAATATGGCTTAAACTCAAGAAAATACAAGGAAGAGCTACAACAAAATGTCTTGCAAAAACAGAGCATAATGCATAAAAGCTATCATTCCTCAACTTGGTTACCACCCTATTAGAACAACTATTAGGGGAAACAAATGAGAAATCAGTCTAGAAACTACCACACAACACTCGGTCAGCACAAAAATTCAAAAACCCCAAATACATGGCACAAGTTTGCTTAGCACAATTTCAATCAGCAAGAAATCTTGAGGATTAGAATGTTACCTGACTTGGCTTCCCTTTCAAGATACGGAAACAAGCAACAAACAAGAAATGGAAGAGGAAATCTAAATTTCACGGCTGCAAAATCGTTCTCCTTGAAGAAACTTTGGTTGGATCTTAAGCTTGAGGAAATGGGAGAAATTGGCTTGAAGAAGGAAGAGAAATCGTGCGGGCTCGAGGAAACCGACAGGGTCTTTCGTGTGAATGAAGGGGTTTCACTTAAGGCTTGATAAATTCTCTCTTGGCTTGCCTTAGAACTGACGGGTGCGAGGGAAGGAAAATGAATTCAATACCTTGCTTAGGAAGCCTACAGGTTCTATGGAGAAATGACTCAATTGCTTTAGTCAAAGCTTGTCTCATAAGCTAGGGAGATGAACGGTGGAGATTGAATGTAGGGAGATATTTTCCTCACCTACCCATTCTATGGTGAAGGGAGCTTGGGCCATTTATTGAATAGATAAAAATTAGAGAGCTAAAGGAAAAATATTTCAAAGTCTTAAAAATCATACCATTGATTCATTTTAATAAATCATATTTTAAAATAAAGTATATTTACTTAAAATAAAATAATTAAAATCTTTATTTTAAAATGCATAAAAGGATATTTCACTTAAAAGAATTAATAAAAACAATGTAAGAGTCTACGCAGTAGGATTCGGATATTACATGAAGAGCATAGTGATGACGTTGGTTTCTAAATTGACAAATTTGTATATTCTTAATGTATTATGTGTGGATGGTATCGTGGATACTTAGATGGATTATATGTTGATCTTAGGTGATAAGAGGGTATGACATATGTATGTTTGATAAATTGTATGGGTATGCTTGGTTGACTGGTGTTATGCATTGGATGTGAGGAAATGAATTGGGACTTAGGATTGATGTTAGTTTGGATTATGTATGGGGGAAGGGTATTATTTAAAGACTGGTATTGTGACTGCAGTTGGGTCGTATAATGAAATGAGGTTAAGCTGTAAGCTCATGAATGATGGTTGGAGATTAAAGTGAAGCATGAAAGCCTACTTTGTTAATTAGGAAATGAAGTTGGGATTTCTAGATTACAGTTTGGGCCTAAGATTTTTGACTAGGGTTATACTTCAAGGATTGGATGAATACATGTGTAAGTGAAATGAATTAATGCTATGAATACCTATAGGTGTAAATTTGTACAATTGGGGATGTCATAAAGAAGGGTGCAAGTAAGTAGATAATGAAGGTTATTTGGACAATGACTAGTTTAAGTGGAAGAAGTCTAAGTAGAGAACCAATTGGAGGTTAAAGCCATGAGGGAGACAATGGACTAAGAGTTGGATAGTTTTATTCTACAAGTTTTATGCTTAGTTGTAACGCCCTGATCCCGGAGGGGGTCGGAGAGTTATTTCATTTAATTTAAAATCATATATCACAGTACATATATAGATTCCAAATTCTCAATGACGTAAGGACCACACGAAACAAGAGGCAACCTAGGAGCATGAGGGCGACATGAGGGATAAATATCCCACCCTTTTTCTTTGAGGTGCGTTCAATTTCGAGGACGAGATTATTTTAAAAGGGGGAGAGTTGTAATACCCGAATCCTACTACTTAGGTCCTTACATCAGTTATTAATTCTTTAAGCTAAATATTTTGAGATAAAGATTTTTATTATTTTATTATTTTATTTTAAGATGGGTGTGCTTTTATTTTATGTGGATTATTAAAATAATTCAAGGTCATGATTTTAAGACCCTTACAATATTTTCTCTTAAGTCTTCTAATTTTTCATTTATTAAAGAAATGACCCAAGCTCTCTCCACCATAGGATGAGTAGGCGAGAGAAATATCTTTCCACACTTAATCTCCACCGTTCATCTCCCTAGCTTATGGGACAGGTTTTGACTAAAGCAATTGATCTCTTTCTTCCTTGGACCCGTAGGCTTCTAAGGCAAGCAATTAAATTCTTTTTTCTTTCCTTGCACCCATCGACTTCTAAGTCAAGAAAGGAGAGAAGTCCTTCAAGCCCAACCGTGCGACCTACCTCCCATTCTCTCCCATTCTATTCTTCTTCCAATTTCAAGCCAAGCATCCATTTTTCTTTCTTCTCAAGAGGAAAATAGCAAGGTAAGAATACCCTCAACCTTCTCCCTTGTGTATTTCGAAACTTAGCTATGGTTTAATCAAAGTGGGTTTTTCTTTTGTTGATTGTTGATGTTTCAGTTTTGGACTTCCAGCCAAGGGTTTGTGTACTCTCTATTTCCCTAAGCCAAACCTACCTCTTCTCTTCTCCATTTTCGTGTTTTGGGAAGGATTTACTAAAGGTAAAAACCCTAAATTGAACTACTCGGTTTTAGTTGATTTTGGAGACTAATTGAGTTGTTTTTGCTTGTATCTTAATTTTAGTTATTACCTATGTTGTTAATAAACATGAATGCTCTGTTTTTGGCACAAACCGAGTATGTTGAAGCTGCTTTGCTATGTATTTTGCTATTTAACTTGGTTAATCATAAGTGATGTTAATTGATCTTTTGGTATATATATAAATATATATATATATATATATACGTTGGTGCCATGTGTGTTTTGTTGATGTCTGGTGGTGATTTGTTATTAGGATGCTAGAGGATTGGTTTAAAGGGGTTGGCTTAGTTTCTTGTAATTTTATAACTTGCTTCTAAAATGTATTAAATGAGTAAAATATATTCTTGGGTGTTTAAAGTTGTCAAGTTTACTTAATGGGTTTAACCTAGCTGTTTTATGCTATGTTTAACTAAATAATTATGTTTTAACAAACTTTTCTTTGATTCCAATGTTACTAGATTTATAGTAAGAATTGGTATTAGAAGTAGATGATTATTTGTGCATGTTATACTACTGTGTGTGAGAGCTGTCTAACAAGCATAATCCCATGTATATACCCTGTTTTGATGACAAGTGAGCATTTTCTAATAAGTGACAACTAGCCATTCAAAAAAGGCATGTCTTTCTAAATTGATTAGCTTGTCTGAGATGCCTAATCTGTCCTAAGCGCCCTTTATTAAGCAAATTTTCAGATTTGAGCTTTTATCCCCATTAATTTCAAAGTAAGATTAAACCCAATAAACTTTGTTAAGCCTATGAGTCCTAAACTACATTTCCATATAAAATACCCAAGTGGCCTCTCGCGTTATGTTATATTCAAGTTCACGTTCATGTTATGTATGCTCCCATAGGCGTTTGTGGGAGCTTGTGGGATTTAGTTTCAGTAGGGAAGGATTATGGGTCTTAGGAGAGTAGTTGATATTGAACAAAAGTCCTTTGAGGTTTTAAGGGATGGGCGCAGGGTGCTCCTTATCGAAACAGGGTGGAAGCTGGTGAAGAAGATGAGTTTTGAGTTGGCCACGACCCTTTTTTTTTTATCAGTAAAAGATAGATATTATATATATGGATGAAAAAAGTATAGCCCTTGTACACAGGAAGTATACATAAGTGCTCCTAAATACATTCTAAGAACGATAAATTAAAGACAAGAAATCCTGAATATTGTCCCCATGCAAAACAATAGTGGAAAACCAACACATTAGAGTGGAGAAAAAAATATGATGAGAGATTTGCCTCTCTTGGATTAGAATATGCCCATATGTGAGGGGTGCATGTTGGGCAAACAACACAGACAATCATTTCCCAATGGAGAAGCTTGGAGAGCCAAATTAGTTTTAGAGCTTGTGCATGCTAATGTGTGTGGTCTCATGAGGACACTTTCTCAAAGTCAAAATAGGTACTTCACTTTCTCAAAGTCAAAACAGGTACTTCATTTTGTTTATTGATGATTTTTCTAGAATGACTTTGGTGTATTTCTTCAAAGAAAAAACACAGCTTTTGAAATTTTTAAGAAATTCAATTTGCTGGTGGAAAATCTTAGTGGCAGAAAACTCAAAATCTTGAGAAGTGATAGAGGTACTGAGTTTAACTCGAAAGTTTGATGAGTTTTGCAAAAATGAAAGGTTGGAACACCAGTTGACAGTTGCCTATACTCCACAGCAAAATGGAGTTTCGGAGAGGAAAAATAGGACTGTCATGGAGATGGCCAGATCTGTGCTAATGGCAAAAGGGCTTCCCAAAAAGTTTTAGGCTGAGGCTGTCAACACAGCCGTGTATCTCCTAAATAGATGCCCTACAAAGGCTGTGAAGGATTTAACTTCTATTGAAACTTGGAGTGGGTAGAAACCTACTGCTGGTCACAAACCTACTGCTGGTCACCTTAAAATCTTTGGATGCATATGCTATATCCATATCCCTGAGCAAAAAAGGCACAAGTTGGAAGAGAAGTCATCAAAGGGAATTTTCCTTGGATACAACTCTCAATCCAAAGGATATAAGGTCTTCAATTTAAAAACTTAGTAGCTCGTAACCAGTAGGGATGTGGTGCTTGATGAACACTCAACCTGGAATTGGGAGAAGAATGAAGACTCAAATCAGCCACTGATTATACCAGCAATTGGAGAACCTGAAGTGAGGCTTGAAAATGATGATGATAATCGGCCAGCAACACCAACTTCAGCACAAAGTTTTGATAGCGACCTTGAAGTTTCAGACCAATCTTCACTCGAGTCACCTCCTAGAAGATTAAGACCTCTAAGTGAAATCTATAAATCTTGCAACTATACCTCTTCGGAACCTAAAAACTATACAGCTGCTGTAAAAGAATCAGTTTGGGTGGATGCATTGAAGGAGGAGATCAAGATGATTGAGAAAAACAATACCTGGGAGCTTGTTCCATGTCCTGACAGCAAAGAGGTTATTGGAGTTAAATGGATTTATAAAAGAAAGCTTAACTTTGATGGCTCTCTAAAGAAATGCAAAACAAGATTAGTTGCTAAAGGGTACTCACAACAGCCTGGGATAGATTTCAATGAAACCTATGCTCCTGTGGCTCGACTAGACACCATTAGAACTGTTGTTGCACTTGCAGCTCAAAGGAGTTGGAAGATTTCCCAACTTGATGTCAAATCAGCATTCCTCAATGGAGAACTTGAAGAGGAAGTGTATGTTGATCAACCCAAAGGTTTCAAGAAAGAAGAGGGAAAAGTGCTTAAGCTGAAAAAGGCTCTCTATGGGCTTAAACAAGCACCTTGAGCATGGTATAGCAAGATTGATGGTTACTTTTGTGAACAAGGCTTCAAAAAAAGTATGAGTGAGCCCACACTTTATGTTCAAATCAAAGGTAAAAATCTGCTCATAGTTTCATTATATGTTGATAATTTAATCATAACTGTAAATGATCCAGATATGATTGAAGTTTTTAAGCAAGAGATGATGAAGACTTTTGAAATGAGTGATCTGGGATTAATGCATTACTTTCTTGGTATGGAAGTCAGTCAAGAGGATGGAATTTTCATTTCTCAAAAGAAGTATGCTGAAGATTTGCTCAAAAAGTTCAATATGTCTGATTGCAAACCAGTGGCAACTCCTCTAATTGCAAATGAAAAGTTCAAGAAAGAAAATGGGGGAAAATTGGCAGATGCTACTGCCTATAGAAGTTTGATTGGAAGCTTGTTATATCTTACTTCTACATGACCTGATCTCTTGTTTGCTACAAGTTTGCTTTCCAGGTCCATGCAAAATCCCAGTCAAGTCCATTTTGGTGCTGCAAAAAGGGTACTAAGATACGCTCAAGGCACATTGAAATATGGCATTTTGTTTAAGCCGTGTTCTTATTAAAAATAATTGGATATACAAACAGTGATTGGGCTGGTTCAATTGATGATATGAAGAGCACTTCAGGATTTTGTTTCAATCTGGGATCATGTGTTTTCTCATGGGGCTCGAAGAAACAAGGATCAGTGTCTCAATCAATAGCTAAAGCAGAGTATGTTGCTGTTGCTAGAGCTGTCAATCAAGCCATTTGGCTAAGTAGGATCCTTGAAGATATGGGAGAAAAACAACAATTTCTAGTGGAGATTTACTGTGATAATAAGTCAGCAATTGCAATGTCCAAGAATCCAGGTTATCATAGCCGAACCAAGCACATTGCAATCAAGTATCACTATCTAAGAGAAGTTGCTGCTAGAGGAAAAATTGAGCTTAAGTTCTGTAAGTCAGAAGAACAAATGACTAATATTTTTACGAAGGGCACTTCCTAGAGACAAATTTTAGAAGAAGCTACTGTGATACCCCATAAGATATGGATAAGGGTAGGTGGTGTATGGGATCCCACATTGTTTGGAAATGAGAATTTTTTGCTCTTTATAAGGTTCCAATGGAGCTTCAATTATATCATTGATTAGTCCTTTTAGAGTATAGGCCATGTGGTTTGGGTCTTCCATTAGGGTGTTACAAATGGTATCAGAGATTATCCTAACTAGAAATGTGGGACTTAAGTCGTGCCACCTACAATGGATAGGCCCGACGAGGACGTCAGGAATTTAAGGGGGTAGATTGTGATACCCTATAAGATATGGATAATGGTAGGTGATGTATGGGATCCCACATTGCTTGAGAAGGAGAAGTTATTGCTCTTTATAAGGTTCTAGTGAAGCTCCAATTGTATTATTGACTAGTCATTTTGGAGAATAGATCATGTGGTTTGGGCCTTCCATTAGGGCGTTACAGCTACGTTAGATGCTTGGAGTTTCAGAAAAATGGATCAAGGAGGGGTATTGAAGCTGCTGCACATTCATGCCGATGCAGTTTTTCAATAAACTCTATTATTAGCTTTTTGTTATTTTTAGCCAACACGGCTAACATTTTGCTTTGGAAAAAACATGTCATTAATTGCTGTTAGTTTCAAGAATGCTTATAAGTTGTATTTGGTTTATTGCATACGTGAGAACAATTAGAATCAATCAAACAAGTTGTTGGTTGAAAGTTTTCCTCTGTATTCATAATTTTCTTTTGTTATGTTCCTCTATTCCAACACCACCAAAGGATCGGATTTAGCCTCAGCATGCTCAAGCACCCTTACTGGCGGCCGGGAGCCTCAGTCAAGGATGAACCCTGTGTGCATGGAGGGAATTAATCTCCTTGATTTGTCGATGTCCGAGAAACCTTGTCGAGGAGGCCTCAAAAAATAAAAACTTACACCATGGGGGACTTTCGATGTCAATGTCCAAGGAGCAGTCTTACCCCATTCTTTTTAGTGTGATATAATCGTCTGACTAACTTAAGCATCGTAACCATTCCCTCTGGCTCGGGATGTCCTGGACGGCATTATGTGTTCGACCAGCTCTTATTTTCTGGGACTCTACTGAGAAGATGGGCAAATGTTGTACAACTTTTCTGCACAATATTAGCACATCTCGAACATGTCTCTGGCTTTTCCCCATTCGTTGTTTATTAAAAGTTGTATTGTACTCAAGAAATTAAATTACTACGTACTAGTGATTATCCAAATTAAATGCATATTGCCTGTTTACAAACTAAACATCGAATGTATTTGAAGACAAGATACACGCGGAGTACCTCTATAGCTCAAAAGAACTCTTGAAAGATACGTATCACATCCCATGTATTTCTGCTTGCATTGATCAATCGATCCATAAATCATAGCCAGTATCATGGTAAACATATGGATACATGGGCTTTTGGATCCACATCGCAGTAGCTGGAACGTCCATAAATCCAGGGTGATCTGTTTCTAGCATGCACATGTCCTGAGACAAAAATGGCTGCCATTTACTTTGGACATTTTGATAAGATATTTCAGATAAACTAAAATTCTCCTCTCTGTGTTGGCTTCTAACAATTTCAACAACTGGATCAGTGCCGCGTGAAGAAAAGAGATCATTAATGGGCATTTGTGTTGACGTCGGTATACCTTTAATGGCATCCATGTTTGGCAAAATTGGGGCATCGCAAAGTAGGAGATCTTGAAACCCGGAAGAATCGTTCTTGTTAACTTCAACCTCGGATGATTTCCCCATTTCTGATATAGTCGTTGATGACGAAGTGTTGATCTTACTTCGCTTTTTCAAGTGCGTGTGCCAGTAATTTTTTATTTCGTTGTCAGTTCTTCCGGGAAGCTTTGCAGCAGTTGCAGACCATCTGAAATAAATTGAACACAATAAGGACATTACACTCAAGTACTGTAATTTAGAAGATCACCCGCCGGGTTTTACTTTCTTTACTATTAGATCCTCTAAAAATGATTCTAAAGTATCTTCAACATCTGGGCGGTTTAACAGAAGTCTTAAAGCTTTTGCCTTTCATCTACGTACCATGGAGAGAGAGAGAGAGAGAGAGAGAGCCTTTGCCTGTCATCATGGTATGCATATAAAATCTTGCTTTTAATACTATCTGAATTCATATTACGAAAATAGAAGCGAAGTTGTAAATAGTAAACCCCAAATCATGGCATCCTTACCATCTCATAAAAGGATTATAATTTGTGAAATTAGAGCTATGTTGGATGGATTGCTTTTATGTCTAGAGTTAAAGATTCCTGCCATAGAGATTTGAGTCTGATTCTTTGGCATTAGAACTTTAACAATGCAAGTTCTTTTTCTTTGTTGTGTATAGTTTTTGAGGTTTGTACAGCTAATGTTCCATTTGATTTTGTTGAGCTTTGTATCCTGGTGTTTAGTCCCACCCAAATGAGAGCGATGCAATGATAACTCTATTGAAAAGACTGATCATACCATACATCCGTCTGCTAAAACATGCATAGGAATAAGGTAGCATTTTAACTTTGAAGTACTCGTGGAAAACGAAAGAGAAAAGATAGGTTTTTTCCTTTAGCACGTCCACTTGTTCCAAATTATATCCATTGATCATGATCTGAATCAAAATCCCATCAAATAAATTGATTAAAAACAATGTTTTCCACGTAGATATGAATTTTGCTTTATGGAATAGCAACGAATGTGCATTTAAAGAACACTATTTTCCGATCACCGGTAAATCTTCCATATAGAAGTTGTAATGTACTTTACTTACCGGTTTCCCAGCACTTCATACCACTTGAGTATAGTTTCCTCGTCTTCCTGGCTGAAGTTTCCTCGCTTAATGTCAGGCCTGAGGTAATTCATCCAACGGAGCTTGCAACTTTTCCCAGATTGTGCCAAACCTAGAAGAAAAGCCAAGTATAAACACCATGCACGAATGATCACAAAGACGGTATAAGCGAGATTGAACGTTTATAATCTGTTTCCTACCACCAGCTTCTGGCATCCAACACCAATTCCAAATGCCATATCGCTTAATATAGGCTTTCAACTTCTGGTCTTCTTCAGGACTCCATGAGCCTCTTCTGGCGGGCATTTTTTTGTCACCCTCTAAATTAGTCTTCACCATCTATAGCTGTACGTATATTATAGCTCAATATTTCGACTTGCAGAGACCTCAAAACCCTAAAAATAGTTGCGACTATTGCTTTGCTCGTAGTGTCATAGATCTCAGTAAAAAAAGGTTTTTAACTTTTCATGTGATAATGATTTCCATATATATATAAAGGGAAATTAATTAGCTTACTCGAGGTCCTGGAACACGTCTTCGTTATACTTATATAGTCAAATGCAATTCAACTTTCTTTTGAATGAAATGGGCAAGTTGATATATTTTTTATTCCGTCAATGAGCAAACAATATTATAAAGTCAAACCTGTAACGCCCCGATCCCGCAGGTTCAGAGTGTTAGCTCTTATCACCTAAAATCATCTCCAATATCACATAGTACATACTCTAATTTTTTTCTATCGCGCAAAATACTCATTAATTCACATCAATTACTCTAGTATAAATATTCTAAGACAATACAAAATCTTAATATAAACATCAACCTCCCAACAAATCACATCATTAGAGCACAACAAGCTTACTAAATAAAACCCCTCAATACTCATATAAACCTTCTATGCTTAATCCATCATTCTTAACTCATCTTACCCATGCTCCATATTCTTGATCCTCAATTGAAATATTCAAATCATCTGAAAAATATTTGGAGATAAGGGTGAGTTATCAACAACTCAGTAAGCAGAGAATATATACTAGCGTGCAAACATGAACATTTACAAAATACAGTATGCAACAAAAAATATTTTTCCAGAGTTATCATGCATAACAAAATATGTTTTTCAAAAGTAACAGAGCGATGGTTTTAAGACCAGTAAAACCCAGAGTATTTTGGCATAACATAACCTGAGCATCATCGTCACATCAAAACAGAGCATCTTACAGAGCAGAGACCATGTTTCACCCCCGTGGTAGGATTGTGCTATCCCTGGTAGCCAAACCGGGCAGAGATAGAGGTGAAATCTTTCCCTTATTCTTCTCGGAGCCCCGAGTGTGCACATAGGAAAGACCACAATAAAACCACATTGTTTCCAAAGTGGGTGCACTCAGAGACAGAGAAGTTGGTACCAACCCAAACAGAGCAGAGCATAATAGAGCAGAGACAGAGTCAGATACAAAATCAGTACACCATGCCAAAGGTTTTTAGATGCCATATCAAAATAAAACAAAGTACCAAATCATAATCAGATCATTCTCACATTTCGAAAACAAAAGTTAGAGCATCTTTCTAAATCAATGCACAAATTTTCAGATTCTCAATATTGCTCTTTTTCAGATTTCAGAGACAACATGACAAAATTTAGCTCATGTCTACACAATGCATGTCAGAAAATATTTTCTCTTTTTCATATAGATTTCATGAGTAATGCAAATAAGCGATCGAGGTTGGTTTTTCCCAAGTTCTCATTTCATCACAAAAATATGCAAAGTTTTTAGAAAGTCATCCTCAGTCTCAATAATTCGTATAAGGTCTAGCATTGAAACCCCGCTTACCTGGACTTCTTAGTTTTTTTTTTTTGAAATCTTTTTTAAAAATTTCAAACAATAATTAAGCGTCACCTATAAAATAACCACGTAATTTTCGTAAATTTTCAATTAATCATGTGTTTTGATATTTAATCCTAAGCTTCTAAAATAACCTATTTAATTCCTCAAAACCTAAAATTTACAAATCATCACTTTCTAAAATCATCAATATTGATTTAATAACTTGACTAAAACATTTAAAAGTCTGACCTATTTATTAATGAAAACAAACTATAAAGTTTAATACTAGATAATATAATTATCCCAAAATATTTTAAAATAAACCATAACTATTTTTAAATAGACTAAATCATATCTAAAATGTAAAAATAACATTACGCCAATATTTTTTACTCTAAAAATAAAACTTTACTTAATAACATGTTACAATTCTTAAGTAATTTTCTGTAATCATAATTAAAATGTTCAAAATAAAATTTCACACTTATTGTAAAAATATAATATGCTACTATTAGTACAATTTGAAAACCCTATTTATTTTCTGTAAAATTTCTTATACTTCCCGCATAAACCATGTAAAAAACAGATTTAACATAAACAAAATTTCAAATTGAAACCATCTAATAATAAGGGCAAAACTGTAATTCCGTATCTAAATAATAGGTAGTTAAGGGTATTAATGTAATTTCTCCATTCTTTGAAAACCAACAAAACGGCAAACCTACATAAAACACAAAACGTGCATGGCAGGGCTTACCCAAGGAGAAAACACGCGGCAGTGGGCGACATAGCGAGGGCTAGGCAGACGGCGGAGCACTGGAAGCGAGAGAGAGAGAGAGATGAGCGAGAGACCTCATGTAGAAAGAGAGAGGGACGGAGAGAGAGCTCGGCGTGAAAGAGAACGGAAACTCACCATGGGGCAGTGAGGCTTGCGACGGTCTGGGGGTTGGGCGTCGACCAGGGCAGTGTCCGAAGGTGGAGGCTTGTCCTCCGGCATCTTTTGATGGCAGTGGCGTCGGAGTTGAGGGGGCTGACGACATGGCTCACGGTGGGGATGCTTCCCCTGTTTCGGCGTGTAAAAACAAAGTCCTTCACGTCCCAAAGTGTATCAGCTGCTTGGTACGGAGGTGCAGGGCAGAGCAGCGGCAATCACAGTGGTTTTCATGTTTGTTGTGGCTGTGGGCAGTTTCCTACTGCAGCGTTGCTTCCGGTGGATGTTTGCAGTAGCGCGGGTCAAGCACGATGGTTTAAGGAGCTGCGCAATGGCTGAGCAAGGGGAAGCTATAGTTTCACGTGGGTGGTGCACTGGCAGTGGCGTACGTCGGAACAAAGTCTGCTCATGGTGGGACTACTCCAATGAGAAATGATGCTGGCGTGAAAAGGGCTTCCCGTGAGGTTGGGGTGGTGTTTTTCCAAGTGGGTGAGGACCGGGTTGGAGGGTGGTGCTGCTTGCAAAGAGGAGTTGTTGGCTACGGTTTTGCGTGGCAAGGCAGCGGTGTGAGGTTTCTTCGTGCTGGAAGTATGTGTGTATTTATATTGGTGATTGAACAAAAAAAAAAGAAAACCCTAGAGGTATAGGGAGACGTGAGTTGGAGAGAGCTGGAAAATAGAGTCGTGCGTGGGAATGGAGTGAATAAAAAAAAAAAAAAATACACGAGAGATGTGCAAGACCATGCATGCCGTGGACGAGAGCAAGACTTAGGGGCAAAAAAGAAAATAGACGGAAAAAAAAAAAAAAACGTGCGGGAAAGTTAACGTGTGAAAATAAAATAAAATAAAAATGAGCTTGACTGGGTCTGGGTGTTACAAAACCAATCATGGTTTCCATATATATTAGCAAGAGGGAATGATCAGAAAGAAAGGGATGCCATCTTTTGACCTAGTTTCATCGCATATGTGAATCGTATATATCTACATGCATGTACATGAAGGATATATGATCAGATTTCTCGATTGATCAGTTCAAGTTTATTATATTTCATTATAAGATTGTTTCAATCCTCTTGATCAAAATTGGTAATCCAGTTTATTGATGCATGCGTAAACCATGATGTGTAAACCATGATCGATCGGTTCAAGGATATATCATGCACTGATCTAAGAAACTGATATGATTTTAGTATTACAATGAAAGGAATTGGAAGATAATTTATAATAACAACACCAACTCTCCCTACAAATTGATCATTAAGTAAAGATTTCTCATACGTACGAAAGCAACATGCATGTTTTGCCAAGGAATTGTTCTGCATGGTCATCAACCATTGTGCAGCAAAAGTTGAAAAATATATGGAAACTTGTTGTTCTTCATTGTAAATCTTTTCATCATTTATATACATGTGATATCTCATATGATAAGGATAAGGGTAGGTAGTGTATGAGATCTCACATCGCTTGGGAAGGAGAAGTTCTTGCTTTTTATAAGCTTCCAATATGGCTCCAATTGTATCATTGACTAGCCCTTTTAGAGTATAGGTCATGTGGTTTGGATCTTCCAATGAGACGTTACATGTTATGCAACACATGATTTTAACTAGTGACTACATGCTATTTAATTAGTAGTTGGCACGTGAAACCACTTAATATACCATGCACGTACGTCAACATGTATATTTGACTTGAAATGACAAGATTCACGATGAAAAGGTAATATTATGCAAATAAAAATGATTAATTTGGTCATGATCAATAAGTGATCATGGGAGTCTATGATTAAGTATATAAATTATAAAATAAATAATCAACAGGTGTTTTTCTTTTCTTATTTTTTCTAATATTGCTGATTGTTTCATCAGCATGGAGCAATGAATTGAGAACGTCCATTTGGAATGTTAACTAGAATCTGATCACAATTAAGAGGCTCATTAAACTAATAATCAAAGTATAGATCATCAAATTAACAAAATCTAGCCTGATCCTACGTACGTGGCATTATACTTTAATGTCTAGTGTGAGATTATTATTCTGAATTCTAGAGGTTTCAACGAAATAGAAGGTGAGAGGTTTGGAAAGAAAGCGGTAGACGACAAGGAGAGGCGCATATCACAGTTCATTATAAATAATCTAAATCAATATCTTTATTTTGTTTGCTCATAAAATTATATGCTATATATATATATATATATATATATATGAACACCCATTTAGTTAAAGCTGTCACCCATCGATCCTACCATGCATATCTGTGCGCATATATATATATATATATAATTGTTATATCCTTTGCTTTCTGCATTCAACTCATGATACCCTCGTGCCTCCGTTTCATACTTCCAATTCAAAGGACGTAATATAAAATGATGTTTCTAACTAGTAGCTACTTTTAGTCGAATTAATATATATAGAGTGGTTTTTTTGTTATTTTCTGCATTGGTCTTTATAGTCTTAATTTCTTTGCTCCAAAACTCCAATTAAATATATATCTTGATTTCTTTGTCGTCTATGCATGTCTCTTTCCTCTCGTACATACATATATGATATAGATAACAGATCATCTCACTACAACACATGCAATTGCTTTTAAGTGACGGTTGGAAAATTGTGACAGTCCCTAAACCGTCATTAAAAAGTCTTTTCTATGACGGTTTCTAGAAACTGTCACTAAAGACAGATGAGACTTTTTTTACGTTCCAACGTATGAGAAATTTACATTCGAACATCACATAGATGTTCGAACATTGTGGCTACTTACGTGCGAAAGTGAAATGTTTGGGCGTCAACGTTCGAATGTTAATCGTAAATTTAAATTAAATATGACTCTAATTTAAAAATTATGTGATTTTTATAGTTCATAATTTGTGAACAAGTCTAAAAAATTGACTTGTATATATTTATATATACACAATTTGTAAAATATAATTTTTTATATATATTTATATAAAAAATATATATACACAACTTGTATATATTTATATATATTTGAAGTGCAGTGATTTAGTATTAAAGTTGAAAAATATAACATTAAAGAAGATTGAGAATTGAAATTAAAAAAACCATAGAAATATTAAATAATATTTTTCCTTACATATATTAAAAGCAAAATACAAAATATGATAGAATTTTGTAAACAACACTCAGATGACAGCGTTGTTCGTAAAATTTGTACTACATATCTCCTCAGTCAAGGTATCAATCTTATCATTGAGGATACCTACAAGATGGGCTATCTCGGTGACAGACACCTCTAGAGCCCTGAGCGATTGATCGATCTTATGATCGATATGCGCAGTCAACTGTGAGATCACTGCATAAACCCAAGCAGGCCGTGCATCTCCCGCAGATGTACTCGTCGGCTACTGATTACTGCTCCCCACACCTGGTTGAAGCTACATTGGAGGAACTAGATCCTCTATAGTGGGTGGTTGATGTCCCTTCATCTGTCCAATGCTATGTCTATGCGTGATCATGTCAATGGGGCTCATTTGATCTTTGACCCGCTCCTCTAGCTAGGTTGGCACTCTCCGAGCAAGTAATAGCCGGCTGATCAGGACACCGTATGGGAAATTTTCCGTGGAGATGATGCTTACCTCGTAATGGATCCTCTCAAAGATGTGCAGTGGAAAATCTATGGGATCTCTATGTGCCACTCATATAAAAAACTGTGCCTGAAGCTGACTAAATATGGTTTTATGTGCTATAGGATCCACGTTTGTTGCAACAATAAGATGCAACATGCTGAAAAAAGGTAGCAGATGGTTTTGGTTGAAGTCGTTCTTCCTCTCAATCTGCATGCGGTCCCACCCGGTGAGGATGTAGAAATCTTCGTTTCGGTCATCATCCCGAGCCTTAAGGCCTGTATCCTCTGCCTCTGACCAGTCCGCATCTCTGGTTGATGCTGGCTCAAATGGGCCAGTAGATAATGCAGAAGTGCCTACATCCTCATGGGGTGTAGCGTGTGCACATGTAGATGTGCGAACCACGCCTAAAGAGTCAACCGTAATCGATGTCTCAACTCCTCGACGAATCCCGAGGTACTCGGCGATGACATCTAGTGAAATCTCAATGGAAACACAGCATATAGTCACTGTGTGAGAGAATGAGTCCTGAGGCATATCACACATCCCCATATAGAACTCCTGAACCATTGAGGGATATACCTTCCCCCTCAATATACAGATATTTCCCCAGCCTCTACTGACGAAGACATCTCTGAGGTTCTTCTGCTCTCATTTGAGTTCATTGAACTTATTGATCAGGACCTCTTGCTCCACCATAACAGTGCAAGCCCTGATGCAAACAGTGTCCTGAGTGGCTCCTTCCCTCCCTCATTTCCTAGTATGCAAATGATGAGCGATATCCTAAAAATAGAAAAGAAAAAAAAATTATTTACATTGATGCATTTTTTGTGTTAATTTTAAGTTGCTCGGCATTAACATTCGAACATTGTAAAACAAATGGTTGAACGTTCAGAAAAAACGTTCGGATGTGTATCCTTTACGTTCGCATGTAAAACACATATGCGTGAACGTATAACATACGCATTTAAACGTAAGTAGTAAATTAATTTAAATGATGTACGTTTGGATGTTTATGTTATACGTTTGAATGTATGGTTTTACTTGCAAACGTAAAGGATGCACGTCCGAACGTTGAAGCATCAATAAATTTAAAAAGTAGTACGTCCAGACGTTATAATTAAACGTTTGTTTACATGGTTTGAAAGTTATGACAAAACCGCCCTTTTCTAAAAATCTGCTCTACTAGGGTTAGAGTATTTTCTTTTTGCCTGCTCTTTACGCAGGTTGCATGGCGGCCATAGATGGCCCACTGCCCCTGGCTGTCCATCCCTGGTTGTTTGCTGACCTCGTCTTTGCAGTGCCGCAACCCCTGCTGGCGGTGGAGATTCCTTTTCGTCAACCAAAAACTTTAGATGGAGAGATTTTTTTTCTCTTTTACAATGGATGAAATGGAAAAACATCTGAACCGTTTCTTTATTCCATGGTGTTGAAATTCCTTCGGCAGCGGCCATCCTTGGACGCCATTAGAGCTTTTATCCGCAGGTGCTGGGGTATGTCTAGAGAAAATGGTCTTATTTCTTTTTTTCAAGATTATAGAGAAAATGGATTTAAATCTGCTATGATTTCATCGAAAGAGATTGCAATTAGTATGGAAATAAAACCTATATTTAGAGCAAAACGAATAATTCATAGAAAAAAACAGTTTGATGAAAATGTCAATGAAGAGACAACACAATCTACTGAAGAATCTTTTAGAATTAATTATTTCTTATTTGTAGTAGATCAAGCAATTTCTTCAATTCAAATCAGGTTTGAACAATTTGAAATATATGAAAATATTTTCGTCTTCTATTTAATATCAAGAAATTGAGATCACTTGACGATGGTAGTTTGCAAAAAAATTGTCTTAGTCTTGAAAGCTTTTTTAAATATGATATTGATGGTTTAGATTTATTTTCTGAACTAAAAGTTAAAAAAAAAAAATTACCAATAGTAGAAAGCACTCCTATTGATATATTAAATTATATAAAAAGACTTGATTCTTTTTCAAATGCATGTATTGCTTACAGAATTTTATTGACAATATCTATTACTGTTGCTTCTGCAGAAAGAAGTTTTTCAAAATTAAAATTGATAAAATCTTATCTAAGATCAACAATGTCGCATAAAAGATTAAATGGACTAGCCATATTATCAATTGAGAAAGAGATATTAGAAGAACTTGAATATAAAAATTTAATTAGTAATTTTGCATCTCAAAAAACAAGAAGAATAATTTTTACATAAAAATTTATTTAGATATAACTTAGTTAATTTGATATAAGAAAAAGATCCCGTTTTAACTAATCGCCTTAGGCCTCAAAAACTATTGAGCCGGCCCTACATACAAGTTACAATTACTGGAAGGGATGCGCATTCACCCGATGTTTCACGTGTCACTACTCAAACGATACTAAGACAACGGGGGCAACGCTAAAATGCCACAGGCTGAGTTACCACCATTCACTGATGAATGGGTAGTCTTATTGGAGCCACAAACTATTTTAGACTACCGTTGGATCAAGCAAGGAACCCAACTGGTCGAAGAAAGCTTAGTGCAATGGAAGCACCTTCCAGCCGAGGAGGCAATGTGGGAGCCAACAAAGAAGTTACGGGAGATGTTTCCAAATTTAGACCTTGAGGACAAGGATCCACTTGATGGGGGAGGTATTGTTAGGCCACGGCATTCGAATAGGGGCTATAAGCCAAATCTCAAATACTTGGGATAAGTTGGGACGTGAAGAACTAGTGCATGCGGTATGCATGCAACAAAGACAGCGGACTGGGTCATGGCAATCGAGAGTTTTATGTGCAAATGGGTCCTTAGTGGTCGTGTGAATGGGTCCTTTGTGGTTGCGCGTTTTACATCATTTTATTTCCGTTAGTTATGCTCAATTTTTTTTACATATTTGCATGCTCTGTTTTACGTGCGTTGTAGTCCAGTTCTTAGCTAATATTTTCCCTTTTATTTCGGTTTTATTGGACATGGCTTCGCTTATTTAAGCAGCCAAAAATTATCAATGGAAATCCAGTAATGATTTTTATTCGAAGTGTGGTACGTTTCTCACCCGGAGAGAAGACAAATTATCTTAGCATTTTTATTCTCTGAATTTGGGACCTATCAGCTTAAAACAAGTACTCTTGAAAGATACATCCTATCATGCACATCCCATGCATTTCTGCTTGCATTGATCAATCGATCCATAAATCGTAGCCAGTATCAAGGTAAACATATGGATACATGGGCTCTTCGAGCCACCTCACAGTAGTTGGAATCATAAATTAAAGGTCTGTTTCCAATATGCGCATGTAACATACGGGCCAAAGCACTAAGTCCGCTCTCTAAATATTTTTTTTAAAGGGTTTGACATATGAAAAATCCCATTTTATTCTTTATTCACTACAGAGTCAAATTTTTTTTTGAAATGGCCAAATAGCCCAAGCCGTAGGATATTGTATTAGAACCACGACATGCACGTTCGTATCCTTTGCATGCACGTCTATTTCGCTAGGGTTAACGGCACCACTATTTATTCATAATTTTTTTTTCACTTCACGAGCAGTTCACGTAAAGACTCATTTTGCTTCGACCACCTGCAACCCTTGACTAGGTTACCACCCCTTCTCGACGCACCACCGACCTCTAGTCCTTGTCCAGAAAACGTCTAGCAATAGTAGTGAATCGCAGTGCTGCTACACCATCCAGAACGCAAGCTGCCGCCCCATGCAGAATCGATGCAAACCGTACATGCACTGCATCTCCACTAACCGCAGCACCACCTCGCCATGCGCCACCTCCACTTGACCCTCACTAGAGCTCCAGCTCTTCCGCCGCACACCACTGCTCCACCACCATATTGTCGAGGACAACCACCTACAAAGTGAACCGAAAACTCCCCTGTTTTAGCCACCGAAAACAGAGCAACACAGCCCGGTGCCCTTGTCGTTCAACGCCACCACACATGGTGCCTCCACATCGTTACCACCGGCAAAGAGAACCCCGACGGTCACTCCATGCCACTCCTATCACGCCGCGTCCCTACCGGTAAGCTCACGCCGTTTACTTTTTTTTTTTCTCTTCTCTTTTCTTTCAATCTCTCCCTCACTCTCTCACCGCATGCGTCTCTTGATCATCTCTCTCTCTCTCTCTATCATTCGCAACTACCTAGGCGCTGCCCTCACTGCCGTCGACCTCAGCTAGTCCCTGCGCCACACGTTTCCTTCTCGGTGAGCCCTGCCATGCAAAAGTATTTTTCACGCAAGTTTCGTATGTTTTCAAAGACAAGAGGTCTAGCTATACCTTACCGAGCGATTGGTTCATTGATTAAATAAAATTACAGTATTACCCTTCGAGTAAAGCTGTGTAAATATGTTTTAAACTTTTAATATATATGTTGGTAGACTTATTTTGTTTAGGTTTACAAAAAACTTTAGTATTTTGACATGTTATTAGGTAAAAATTTATTTTAAGAGTAAACAATAGTAGTGTAATGCTATTTTTACACTTTAGATATGATTTAGTCTATTTAAAAATAGTTATGGTTTATTTTAAAATATTTGGGATAATTATAATATCTAGTATTAAACTTTATAGTTTGTTTTCAATAATAAATAGGTTAGATTTTTAAATATTTTAGTCAAAGTTATTAAATCAACATTGATGATTTTAGAAAGTCATGATTTATAATTTTAAGTTTTGAGGAATTAAATAGGTTATTTTAGAAACTTAGGCTTAAATATCGAAATACATGAGTAATTGGAAATTTATGAGAATTATGTAATTATTTTATAGGTGACGATTAATTATCATTCGGCATTTTTGAGAAAAATTCAGAAAAAACTTAGAAGCCCATGTAAGTGGGGTTCCTATGCTAGACTTTGCATTAAAATAAAATGAGCTGGGGTTGACTTTTTGGAAAATATACATATTTGGTTATGAAAATAAATTTGAACTACCTCAGTTATTTGTTCTGCATTATTCATGAGATTCTGTTTAAAAAAAAAATATTTTCCATCATGACTGGTGTAGACATGAGCTTATTTTTTACATTCTATTGCTGATCTATGCAAAAGGAGTGAATATGAAAATTTGTTCATAATTATGTAAATATGTTTTGGATCTGCTTTGATTACAAAGATTATATGATTTTGTTCAGTGCTCTGTTTGGATAAGATGTGATTTCTGAAAACCTTTGGTATGACTCTTTGATTCTGAATTTGATTTTGTTTTCGCTTTGTTCAGATACAGCCCAACCACAGGTTATAATAGTGGATACGGCCCAACCACGGGTAATAATAGTGGATACGGCCTAACCACGGGTTATAATAGTAGATACGGCCTTGCCACGGGTTATAATAGTGGTCTCTATTTTGAGTGCACACCTTGGTGACAGAGTGATTTATTTTCTGCTTGGCTATCTGCAGACCCACGGCCCTACCACGGGGTTATACATGGCTTCTGTTCTGATGATGATGATGATCATTTATGTTATGCCAAAGGATATTTTTGAATGAAATTATTTCTAAATCTTCGCTCTGATATTTTGATAACATGTTTTGCTTCCGCACTCTGAAAATGAAAATGTTTTGTTCTGCATTCTGATCTCTGTAAATGCTCATGTTTATACACTGGTATATGCTCTCTGTTTACTGAGTTTTTGATAATTCACCCCTTATCTTTAAACATTTCTCAGATAATCTTGATGGTTTTACTAGAGAGCAAGAGTATGCAGTATTATAGAGGTTTGATGTTCGCTGAGGAATAAGTACCTGAGGGTGCAAGTTTTTATTTGAGAGTCTTAGTTAGTGATTTGGTTATTTTCAGTTATTTTGATTTTATAAATTAATGATATTTTCGAGTATTTTGGAGAGTTTCAATTTATTTTATTAAGAATTTATGTATTGTCCTTATGAAGGAACATATATATATATATGGTTTGAGTAAATGAATATATTTATGGAGTTTCTGGATTATTTATAGTTGTGATTTTGAGTTGATATTTAGATTACAAGACCTAACTCTCTGGACCTCTGGGAACGGGGCGTTACAGCGCATGTCCTGAAATGAAAATGGCTGCTCCCATATACTTAAGACATTTTGATCAGATGTTTCAGATGCACTAAAATTCTCCTCTATATGTTGGACAGTTTCAACGGCTGGATCAGTGCGTGGAGAAGAGATATCATTAATGGGCATTTGTGTTGACATCGGTATACCTTTAGTGGCATCCATGTTTGGCAAAATTGGGGCATCGCAAAGTAGATCTTGAATCCCAGAAGAATCATTCTTGTTAACTTCAACCTCGGATGAGTTCACCATTTCTGATATAGTCGTTGATGACAAAGTATTGATCTTACTGCGCTTTTTCAAGTGTGCGTGGCAATAATTTTTTATTTCGTTGTCAATTCTTCCAGGAAGCTTTGCAGCAATTGCAGACCATCTGAAATAAATTAAAGACAATTAGGACATTACACTCAAGTACTATAACTTGAAGATCATCCGGGTTTTACTTTCTTCACTGTTAGATGCTCTAAAAATGATTCTAAAGTATCTTCAACTTCTGGGTTTAACAGAAGTTTGAAGTCTTTTGCCTTTCATCCACCATGGAGAGAGAGAGAGAGAGAGAGAGAGAGAGAGAGAGCTCAGTCGCCTTTGCCCCGTCATCATGGCATACTTATAAAATCTTGCTTTTAACAGTACTAACTGAAGACTGAAATCATATTTACGAAAATAGAAGCGAAGTTATAGCTAATCTACAACCCTGGATTTTCTAAATAGTAGACCTCAAATCAAGGCCGGTCCATTGGATTCTTCTTTTTCCCTTTCTTTTTCTTTTCCCACTCCATCCCCAGCCCCGATAAACTTACCCAATCTTTTTTTCTCTTGTTTTCATGCAGCTGAGTAACCCACTAACCTCCCTACCCCACGACTTCGTTTGCAGTGAGCTTCATCTTGCCGCTTGCATTTTTTTTTTTTTATCTTCTTGATGGTTCTTCAATTTCAGTTTCTACACTTCCGAAGATTCCTCCACCCAACCTCCATTATCTCCACGTCTAGGCAGTTTGAAGTTTGAAATTCCTTTCCGTTTTTGTGTTTTCTCCTTTATTTCATTTTTCATCCATCACTCGAGTCTCTCCCTCCTATTTTTATTGTTTTCTACTTGCAGTGCATTTCTATTTTTTTCTTCCATCCTCTCAAACTCTCTCTATTTATCTATCTTCTCTGCACCAAGTTGCTAGGCACCTAGAAACTCCACCATCCAACCACCATGGGTCAACCCCCATGGCCCAACACCTCTGTGTCCTCAACGGAAACCTGTCCCACAAACTCGTCAGCCTCCGCTGAACCAGTCAAGATCACGCCAAAAAGGAATCAACATTGTTGCATGTCTATCCCTCCTCAGCGAAATAGACAACAACTTTCCTCCTCTGCTCAACCACCTAGCAAGGCGCTACCTCACGTCAGAAATACCATGAAAACAGCCCATCAACCGCGTCCCAACTGCCCAACAACTTCCTCTGTTTTGCTATGCCAAAAACAGAGCCACCGACCACCAGTTCCACCTTAAACCGAAACTCCTTGTGTCAAGCGAACCCACCACAAGCTACCCACCCATCACAAGCATCGTATAGTGCAGCCCTTGCCACACTCGAGCAACCACCCAGTCACCGTGAGCCCTATCTCAAACCACCAACCGTTGCTCCAAGAGTCCCCATGCTCGGCCATTCGCAGTTGATAGATAAGGGCTCGAGAGACAGTTCGATCTTCTGACCACTACCAACACCACGCTTAGATCCTCCGTCCAAGGTTGCACCACCGTGCACGACCTCCACCCCTCACGGTAAGCCTCTATCACTTTCACCATGTCTTCCTCTCACGAGTCTCACTCTTGGACTGTCTCTCTTTTGCTCTCTCTCTCGTCCAAGGCCATGCCGCTGTGCTCACCACCGTCGATCCCTGCCCAGCTCACTCTTCCGTCGCGCCTCTCATCCTCCCTCAGTGAGTATGCCTCTGAGTTGCTCAGTTTTGATCCAGGCGTTCCTATTATTTTGTCCCACATTTTTCTTGTTTCTAGCCGTACCCAACGAGCATTCATGTTGATGTTGTTAGTTTTCCAAGACACCCTTTTCATTTAGATGGTTTCATATTGGACTGATTTTATATTAAACTTGTGTTAAGTGGGCCATGTTTGAAGTATAAGAATTTACATTTACGAATTCAAGTTAAATGACTAAATATTTTTACAATTTGGTTTTGGTAGTAAACTGTAAGCATTTTAATCTTTTATTTTTTTTAAGCACTTTAAGCCTATTACATGAAATAAACCTTGTATGGTTGTAAATTAGATATGATTAGTAGTTTGCAATGATTTTTAATATAAATATTATTAAGTATATTTTATGAACTACTATTGTTTAAAGAAATTTACGATTTCCTACTACGTTATATGTTAGTGCTATTGAATTATGAATTCAATAATAGTTTATAAATATATGAGTTTTGAATCTGATTAAGTTAATTTTCAACATGAATCTAAGTTTTTTTGCCATATTTGATAAAATTCTATTATGATAAGTTAAGAATATATTTAATAATAATAGTATATATTAGATTTTTAATAATTATCAAAGCTATTTTTCCGTAGTATGAATTTAGGTAAATAGAGAGTTTTAGCAAGTCCTTGTAAAAGTTTAGTAATGCTTACTATTTTGTATAGATGACGATTGACATTCATTTAATACGATTATGGAAAGATTTATAATAGTTCAAAAGTCTAGGTAAATGGGATTCATATACTAGTTTTACATAAAAGAAATGAAATGAGGTTGACTTTGAAAATAAACATGTTTGTTTTTTAAAAGAAATCTGAAAACGACCTCAGATGTTTATTCTACATATGCATAAATTCTATATAAGAGAAAGTATTTTCTGTCATGACTGGTGTGGACATGAGCTAATTTTGTGCATTCTGTTTCTGAACTATGTAAAAAGAGCGAATATGAAAATCTGAAAGTTTTTGCTATGAATAAATGAAGATGTTTTGATTCTGTTTATTTCGAACATGTGAAATGATCTGAAGCTATTCAGTATTTTGTTTTGATATGATGTATCATCTGAAAACCTTGGCATGAAATTCTGATTCTGTATCTGAATGTGATCTGGTTCCAATGATGTTCCATTCTGTTTCTCTTAAGGCCCAGCCACAGGTATAATGGTGGTTTATAACCCTACTACAGGATGGAACATGGTATACGGCCCAGTCACGAGTATAATGGTGGTTTATAACCCTACCACGGGGGTGAAACATAGTATACGGCCCAGCCACAGGTATAATGGTGATTTATAACCCTACCACGGGGTGAAACATGGTATACGGCCCAGCCATGGGTATAATGGTGGTTTATAACCCTACCACGAGGATTAAACATGGTATTTGTCTCGATATCATACTATGAGATGATATGAATATAATGTTTCAGTTTGGATATGCCAAAAGATTTTCTACTTGGGAACAAGTTTGTTTTTCTAAAAATATCGGTCTAATGTTTTGTACCAAGTTTTTTTTATACATTTCGAAAGTAGATATGTTGTTTCTGCATTCTGAAAACAAATGTTTTGTTCTGCATACCACACTTTATAAATGCTCATGTTTACATGTTAGTATATGTTCTCTGCTTACTGAGTTGTTGATAACTCACCCCTTATCTTCACAATATTTTTTAAGATAATTTTGGATATTTCAGCTAGGGATCAAGATTTTGAAGCTTTGGGTGATATGATTTAAGAGTAGTGGATCAAGTATAGAAAGTTCTCGATGAGTATTGGCCATTTTTATTAATAAATTTTATTGTGTTATGATGGCTTGGCATTTTGGAAAATTGGTTATATTCAGGAAATTAGTTTGAATTGAAATTTCTTTATGATATTGGAAATTTGGAGTCTATAATTATATTATTGAAATGTGAGTGTTAGTAACAGGAAGTGTAACGCCCGTCCTTGTGGTGTGACTTTTTATAAAATATTTTCATAAAGGATGATGAGAATTACCGTTTGATTTAAAACTTTTTACTTTCTTCCCAAGGTGCAAGACTCTACGTTTATAAAATAAAAAGTGCTTTTACAATAAAAGAGGTTTACAGCGGAAAACATTAATTTTACAATAAAAGGGTCCCTCGTAAGATTAAAACTCGTGCCTAGACTTCCGTGCTCTTCCCTATGGTCGTGTCTGTCCTGATGCGTACTTCTCATTTCGTCCCTGTGAGGGGGAGGGACATGCATAAAAACTAAAATGAGTCGAAGACTTGTAAGCATTACGTCATACGGTTAAAATATAACAACATAGGTTTTCATTCATGCATTCATCATTCATACATACTATACTTATGTGCTTACATACATACGTGCGTTCTTTTGAAAACGTCACTAGACGAGATTTTCCTTTGAAAATGGACTTTCTTTTCATAAAACGTTTCCCCCGTCAGTGCCTTCATTTCTATAAGAATGCGGTGTATTCTTGTATAAGTGTGTTCATTCAAAAACATCACTGGACGGGATTTTCTTTCAGTAAAACGTTTCCCCCGTCAGTGCCTTCATTTCTTAAAAGTTTGTGCGTTACGTGCATACATGCATACATACATCCATTCTTTCTTATCACTTTCATAGGCCAGTACACACTGTTACGCCCCGTGTGTTAGGGTTAGCGGTCTTCCTTTGGACCCGGACTCCACCCGTGGCCACGGGTTGGGAATCCCTTTTTAGTCAGGGGCAGCACTGGGTGCACTACCAGTACTACTTACCCGGCATTACAATCTACCCATTCATTGGTACCCTTTTCGTTCATTCATGTGGCTGTTACGTATCTTCATACAGTTCATGCTTTTCATGTCTTTCTTGCCTTTCATTCATTCATTCATGCCAGTTCTAAAGAGCTGGAGCTTTCATTCAGTCATTTCTTTCATTTAACAATCCTTTCATGAGAAAGCATTCATTTTCATGAGAAAAACATTTATTTTCATGAGAAAACATCGTTTGGGGCATAAGCCCAAAAATCGCCTTTCATGTTTCAGTTCATTTTAGTCCTATCTTTCATTTAACAGTTCGTTCGTGGAAAACGTCATTAAAAACATACATGGGCTTAAACGTCAGCTTTCGTGGCATCCATAAGCATCACCTTGAACGTCGTTTCTCATGACATCCACGAGCATCACCTCCTGGCGCACATGAAAGCGTCGGTTCGTAGGATCCATAAAAGCATCAGTTTCATACCTTTCATGCATTTTCATCAGTTTATGGATTTTTCTAGAAAATACATACAATAGATATAGCGTATAGTCATCTATTCACATGCGTACAATTAATACTTTCGTTGCGTAAAAAGGGGCTGCCAAGGAGGGCCGTACATACGTATACCTTTGAACACTTAGCATTTTCTTCAGTAAAACGTCTTTGGTTTCATTTCATCATGCATGGTGAGGAAAGCGTTTCATTGTCTTTTCTTTATATTTTAGAAGACTCTATAAGAGTATGAACGTAATACTTACTTGGACTCCATGCTACCTGCATATCATGCAGTCCATTCATGTGCGTGTCAGATGGCAACCTACATGCATACACATAACCTTAATGTCATTCTCTATCTAATGCATAAGCAACTTAACCTATAAATAGAACTACGCTATACTTGGAGCACTCTCCTTCTATCCCATGCACTTACGTGCCCTTTACTATGTTAAAACCTTCGAGGACCACTTACGGTCACCACATCTTCCAACTCAATGTCTTGCCTTGAGTGCTCATCCACTAAAGTGAACCCATGATTCACCTTAGGATTAAGACACTAAGACCTTAGTCTTACTCTTCTTACTAACCACATTCGACGCATGATTCCAACCGATGGAATCACGCATCTCAATCCTAACAATACACCTGTCACTACCTCTATACATCCTAGCCCATACTAAATCTTCATTCCCATCCATACAAGCCACACGGCTCTACGCCAACTCTGAGGCTTAAGCACCGTGTAACTGTGCCAAGGACAGATTACCCATTACATATTGTGAATCCGCCCGGCACATATGTCTCACTAGATTACACATGTACCTTACTCCTTTATCACCTAAGATCAACATATGACACATTGATCACCTGCTCGTAGGGACAAGGGTCATACTCTGATACCAACCTTCTCTTAACTAGGCTAGCATGACTCTTCATGCTATTCGTCCCTTTTGATAGTTCATCCCAATATTTAACATGACAAGGCTCCATTCACCATTACGCCTTATGTCACGTCATATAGCTCGAGACTACACCCGAGCTATACCATGACCTTGTCATCTCACCTGACATCCCGCTACGTCATTCTTACATCAACTCCTTAACTCATCATGAGTACGGTTCCTCACGTACTTCTGTCACATTGTGACATCTCGTCACGATCCTGCTATGCCATTACTACAATAACTCTTCACCCATCATAAGCCTGACTGTCAGGAACCGCGTCACTTCGCGACGTTGCCCAGTCATGCTTCCGCTGTGTACTCTTATACTTGTTCTGCTACTTCACGCATATTCCTAGCCATAAGTCTATCACAGTGACACTTGTCACCTTAGACTACAGGCTACGCCATAACTACTTCGGGACATTGTTCTCCAATTTCCGACACTATTCACCACGTTCCAGGCCCATAAATCACACAACCATCCTTATCTCTAAGACACGCCACATGGAGTGTCGCTGCCTCGTGGAGTACACTCCACGTATACTCCCTTTCCACACACTACAACCTATCATCAATATGGCATACTTGCCATATGATGCATCACTCTACCACATAGAGTACACTCCGCGTGTACTCCCTTTCACATGCTACAACCTATCATCAATATGGCATACTCGCCATACAATGCATCACTCCTCCACATGGAGTACACTTCTCATGTACTCCCTTCATACACACTACGACCCATCACCATCATGGCATACTTGCCATATGGTGCATTTTTCCACCACATAGAGTACACTCCACGTGTACTCTCTTCACACACGTCACATCACCATTACGGCATACCCGCCATATAGTGCATCACTCCACCACATAGAGTACACTTTACGTATACTCCCTTCATACACACTACGACCTATCATCAATATAGCATACCCGCCATAAGATGCATCACTCCACCACATGGAGTACACTCTGGGTGTACTCCCTTTACACACGCTACAACCTATCATCAATATGGCATACCAGCCATACGATGCATCACTCCACCACATGGAGTACACTTCTCGTGTACTCCATTCACATACGCCACATCACCACTATGGTATACTCGCCATATGGTACATTACTCCATCATATGGAGTACATTCCACATGTACTCCCTTCATACACATCACGCCACATCATCATTATGGCATATCCACCATATGGTGCATCACTCCACCACATGGAGTACACTTCACGTGTACTCCTTTTATACGCACTATGCCACAGAGTACACTCCACGTGTATTCATCCCGTTCCACAATACCCAGGAGGGTATAGTTTACATATACTCTCCTTATTCCACAATACGTCACACATAGAGTACACTCAGCGTGTATGGTTCCCATTCCACATTACGCTAGGAGGGTATATTTTACATATACTCTCCTTATCTCACTCTATGCCACACACAGAGTACACTCAGTGTGTACTCTTCCCATTCCACCTGCCACGTCACCAATACAGCACATACTCCACAACCACACTATACGGCACAGTCCACAACACTTCACAGCACACTTCCCAACTACGCCTAACACATCACAGCGCACTACACAGATAAGCCTAACACTTCACATACACGGCACATCACATCACCACACTACACAGATATGCCCAACACTTCACATACACAGCACTTCTTCGTACTACACAGTCATTCCCCTAATACTAACAGCACAGTCCACAACCTAATCAACTAATCAATATCTAACATAAATAACGAGAGATAGAGGATTATACCATCGACGGGATAACCCGTGCGTTGCTCGATGATCGTCACAGCCGATGACGTCGGAATGGTCTTACGTGGTGACTAACCCACGTACGTTGACTGTTTGGGCGTTTGGATAGCTAAGTGTGGTCTTGGAAGGGCTCGTGAAGGCCTTGTGATGGTGGCAAGGAGCGTAACATGGCGGATCTAGCCGTGTACAGTGGCGGTCAGCCACATGCAGTGATTGTCCATCACGTGCAGTGGTTACCCACCACATAAAGTGGTGGTTTAAACCTAGGGCTCGACAAAGGGAGGTGCGGTGGATCTCATGGTGGCGTCAACGTGGCGCCACGGTGGCTCACGACGGCAGATCTGGCTGCACGATGGAGGAGAAGTCGTGGGAGAGTGAGAGAGAGTGTGCGTGCATGGGTGACAGATCGGGGCAGTGGGTGGTTGGGTTGGCTTGGTGGTGGCCTGAGGAGGCTGAAGGTGGCGGTTACACACTGTGGGTGGCGGTGCACTGCGGTGCACAGTGTAAAACCCGTGCGTGTGAGGGGGAGGAAGCCGTGCAGTGGAGGGAGGCTATAGGCCTCGGGTCACATGGAGGACGAAGGGGAAGGGAGAAGGGAGGTCCATGGTGGTGCTTTGTGGCCTTGGGTGCCGCGCACGGCGGCGCTAGAGGTCGCGCACGGTGAAGCCGTGCGTGGGTCTCTTGTACGTGCGTGCTACAGGGAAGGTGGCTGCATGGGAGGGGCTGAGTTCGCTAGAGGGTGATGACCGGTGGCAGAAGAAGCTGCTGGGGAGGTGGTGGCGCCGTTGGACGGCGAACGGCAGTGCAGTGGCCATCAAGCAAGTTCGGGCTTTGCACTTCCGGAAGGGAGAGCATGAGGGAGAGAGATCGGGCTGGGGAGGCTTGCTGGCGTGAGGCAGAGCTGGTGGTGTCGGCGGTGAGGTCTGGCGACACACGGCGGCGCCAAGCTGAGGCAAGGAGCATTCGGCAGAAGATAGGGACGGCTGCGTGTTGTGCAAGCTGAGAGGGAGGAGAGAGAAAGGGGAGGGAAAAGTGAGGGAGAAAGAGAAAAGGTCTGGGTATTTAATCTAATCCCTTCATCTTGGAGTCTACAACGCGATCTAACGACGAAGGATTAAAATACTAATTTGAAAATGCGTAAACGTTAACTCAATTAAAAGCACTTAGAGGAATTAAGGTAAATATTATTTTAAACTAACTTTAGTTTATAAAATAATATTTCTTCATTATTAATGAGATGATGAAGTCTTATTTAATATATTTAAAAGGATGAAACCATTTAATTTAATTAAAGCCTTCAACATAATTTAAATCCCATAATATTTTAAATAACTGAAATCATTTTAATATTATATTAAAATGATTTCTGACAATTATAATATTTTTGGAGCTCTTCAAGAATATTATAATTGTCGTATTTAAAAATCAAGCTTAGTTCAATAACACTGGAAATACTCCTTATAAATATTTCTAGTACATTTAAAACATTGAGCGTGTCTTAGAAGTCACTTAATATCTTTAAAGACACGCCATCGGGGTTCAGCACGCATGATGAAGTTCGCAGTCGCTAGATGGAAGGGACAGACAGATCATATAATCTTTGCCCTTGGGATTTGCTTACGTCATAAAGAGGGAACGTACGTCAAAAAAGAGAAGCGTACGTAAGAAGGAAGGAGCAGGGTATTACAGGAAGTAACTCTCCGATTCCTGTGAGACCGGAGCGTTATTGGCATCCTTAGGCCATCTCATAAAAGGATTATCATTTGTGAAATTAAAGCCACATGGGATGGATTGCTTTTATGATTGAAGTTAAAGATTCTGTAACACCCCGTATTTTAGTGTATTTTTACTGAAGGATTATTTTTGACTGTTCAAAAATTTATCCTCTTATTTAAAAATTGGTTGGATTTTTAGTAAGTTTATTTCTATGATTTTAATTTGGTGAAAATTATTTTTATGTGCTTTCCAAATATTTATTTATTGTTATGCATTTAAATTGCTTTTAATATTTAAATTAATTACTGTGGGATTTAATTATTTCAATTTGACTTTACCATTACGTTTAAATTATTTTATTTAACTTGTGGTTTTAAAATCATCTCCGTTGGATCATTTTTGTGACCCAAGTTATGAGGATTGGACCTCATTTCTTTTCCCTCTATTTTTCTTTCCTTCCTTTTTCTTTTATTTCTTTTCTTTTTCTCCTTTATTTTTCCTCCCCGCGCAACTCCCTCTCCCTCCCTCTCTCTCCGTCCGTTCTTCCTCTCCCCCAGCCCGCCGCCGTCGCGCCGCCGTGCGCGACACCGCCCGGCCGACCAGCTCCCCCTCCCTCCGGCGACCTCACCTCCCAAATCTCAGCCCCTACCTCGCCGCCGGTAGCCCACACGCACCCCACGAAGCCGCGGGCCACCTTCACGCCAGTGCCGCCGTGAGCTGGCGGTGGCCTTCACCGCCCAGCCCGCTAGCTTCCCCAGCCGCCGGCGACCTCACCCCACCAACCTCACCTCTATCCGTGCCGCCGTTAACAACCAGTAGCCCTTCGAAGCCGTGGCACTCTTTCCGCCGTTGCGCCGCCGTCGCACCACCATTGGCCACCATCTTCCTACCACTTCATCCCCGACCTCTTGGCAACCCATTGGACCCAACCCCAGCTCCGATCCGTTACCGGTGAAGCTCCACCATCTACATTTCCGATTTGGGCATTTTGGTCTTCTACCGCCCATTCCACCGCCACCCACGGCAAGCCACCACCACCATTGGCTTCACCGACCTCTCTAGGCCCTACCCTATCATTTTTGGGTCTTCGTTTGTCCTCGTTGAAAAGTGGGTATCTGTGACCCACGGCCACAGTGTATTTTACACTGTGGTGTTGCTCAGACATCACCACTTGCAGCTTCGTGATCCTCCGGAAATTATTATATTGCACTGTAAGTATTTTCCTTAAAGAACTTTCGTGATTTAAATATATTTTTGCACTAACACATATTATCTGTGAATTGGTTTGTTTTGCCGGACTGAGTCCGAGGAGTTTCGGGGGTCGGATGGATTGTAGACGGAGTTGTGTGTTTGTTTGCATTGTGAATTGTGGTTGTTGGTTGTTGGTTATGGCTTGTTCATGTACATCGCATATTGCATGCATGATCATGTTTGTAAAGAAAACTGGGTTTTCGCATGATTGCATACATGTTCATGTGTTTATTGGAATTGGATTTTCATGTGAGTAAAAGGAAAATAGACTGTAAAGATGGTGGTAAGCAGGGATGGTGGTTGTGTCCCGCCTGTGATTCCCGCCTACAGTGCTCTGTTAAGTATTCATTGTGTGTAAAGGAACTGTAGGGATGGTGGTAAGCAGGGATGGTGGTAGAGTCCCGCCTGTGATTCCCGCCTACGGTGCACGCGATAGGGATGGTGGTAAGCAGGGATGGTGGTTGTGTCCCGCCTGTGATTCCCGCCTACGGTGCACGCGGAAGGGATGGTGGTAAGCAGGGACGGTGGTAGAGTCCCGCCTGCGATTCCCGCCTATAGTATCCGATAAATGGATTGTTTGTGTGAATCATTTTATGGGAAAATGTTTTACGGATATTTTGGGCCAAAATGGGATTTTTGGCGTGTGTTGGAAATAATCATTTTTCTGGAAAAAAATGGTATTTTATGGCTAAATGTATTTTGCTATATTGTTGGTTGCATTAATGTATTTTTATCCCGAGAGTTGTTTGGTTTATACTTACCTGTGGTACCATTTTATGGTATCGCAGATTTTGATGCAGATGATGATGACTAGCCTTCGCTTGGCTCCCCTTGGAGGAGTGATCTGGGATTGCTCCTGTTTAGTGAGTTATGTTTTTATCAATTTATGTATTTACCTTTTGTATTATATCTGGGATGACTGTATAACTGCTATTTAAATCTTTACTGATGTTTGATTGTAAATAAATTCTGGTACTTAGTTGACTATCCGCTGCGTTATTTTATTTGTACACTGTTGCATGTACACACACTGGCACTTCGTTGGGATGTGTGACCGTGTTGTCACCATCCTGGCGTCTCGATCCCTGTGTATTTATATAAGGGGGATTGGGGGCGCCACAGGTGGTATCAGAGCAGTTCGGCTCTGGGTAAAACCACATGTCCCATAGGTGTAGTACCAGAAAATTTTAAAATTTTGATTTGAAATTATTTTGTTGGGAGTATATTATTTTAATTTATTTTATTTATTTTATTGTACGTTAATTGTTTGTTTATTTATCTTATTTTTGTTATTTTAGTTTATTTAGTTATTTTATTATATGGCAGGCAATTTTACTTGTTTCAATTATTTTCTTGTGTACTATTTCATTTGTTTTATTCCTTTTGTCTTATGATATTTTATTTTGTTGGTTTTATTTTATTTTATTTTATGTGAGATGGTTGTATTTAAATTTATTTTACTATAATTATATTTTTAGTTTGTTTTAAGCTGATAGTGGGGTTATGGGTTACGCTATGGCAGGAAAATGGTACGACCAAGAAGGCAAGCTAATGAGCCCGAGGATGAATTACCGAGGGGTGATGGAAATTATGCCATGGTGAGGGCGTTGAATAGGATGACGGAGTTTCTTCAGCAGAATTTTCGTCCACAGCAAGGAGAGCAGTACAGGGCGATGCAGGCCGGGTGCACCTATGAGCGCTTCTTAGCGCATAGGACCCCTGCTTTTTCTGGTGAAGAGGATCCATTACGGGCTAGAAGGTGGATTCAAGTTCTGGAAAGAACGTTGAAGTCTGTGGATGCACTGAGGCCCAGAGGGTATTAATATGGGAGCTATATGCTGCAAGGTGAAGCGGCAAATTGGTGGGAGACCAAGCGGTCACTTTTAGAGATGGAGTTGGGATCCTTGGCTGCTGTGTCTTGGCAGCGTTTTAAGAAAGAATTTGATGATCGATTCTTTCCTGTTTCGGTGAGACGGCAAATGGCTCGGGATTTCAATAATTTGGTTCAAGGAGACATGACTGTCGAGCAGTATGCAAGGAAATTTATGGAGCTTGAACGGTTCGCTCCTCACCTCATTGCTACGGAAGAGATGCGGGCTGAACGTTTCCAAGAAGGGTTGCGCCCTCAAATCCGCAGGCAGGTCGCATGCCTAGAAATCCAGAACTTTCAGAGGTTGGTCAATGTGGCCTCAATTGCTGAGCGAGAGCGAGGTGCTGTGGTAGGTTCCCCTCCGGGTAAGAAGCGACTGAACGTTGATGGTGAAGGGAGTAGCTCCGGGTCGCCACAGAAGTTTGTGCAAAGGATCGGGGCCAGAGCGCAGGCAGCTTCCGGTATACGTATTGGGGGTCGAGCTCCAGTTTGTGGTAGATGTAATAGAGCCCACGAGGGCGAGTGTCGTCAGGGTTGGAACCAGTGCTTTGAGTGTGGTCAGACAGGACACTTTGCTCGTGAGTGCCCTAATTGGACCCAAGGAAATCAGGGTGGTCATCGCGGTGGTAGGACTAATCAGAGGCAACTAGTTCAGGCTCGGGTGTATGCGGTGACTCCTGGTAGTGCTGGCGACGAGATTCCAGGGACTCAGGACGCTGGGGTTACGGCAGGTATGGTCTAATCTTACCTTTCGTAATGGATGCCATGTGTGGTTTATTCTTGGGTTTTGGAAAGTTATGCAAGCTGTACCCATGCCCGTTGAGTGTTGGAGGTTGTGTGATTTTCTTAAGAGTGTTCTGGTTGTATTGGGTATCCTGCCTTAGAGTGATGTTTGGCCCTACAAATTTCGAGGACGAAATTTTATTTTAAGGGGGGAGGATGTAACACCCCGTATTTTAGTGTATTTTTACTGAAGGATTATTTTTGATTGTTCAAAAATTTATCCTCTTATTTAAAAATTGGTTGGATTTTTAGTAAGTTTATTTCTATGATTTTAATTTGGTGAAAATTATTTTTATGTGCTTTCCAAATATTTATTTATTGTTATGCATTTAAATTGCTTTTAATATTTAAATTAATTACTGTGGGATTTAATTACTTCAATTTGACTTTACCATTACGTTTAAATTATTTTATTTAACTTGTGGTTTTAAAATCATCTCCGTTGGATCATTTTTGTGACCCAAGTTATGAGGATTGGACCTCATTTCTTTTCCCTCCATTTTTCTTTCCTTCCTTTTTCTTTTCTTTCTTTTCTTTTTCTCCTTTATTTTTCCTCCCCGCGCAACTCCCTCTCCCTCCCTCTCTCTCCGTCCGTTCTTCCTCTCCCCCAGCCCGCCGCCGTCGCGCCGCCGTGCGCGACACCGCCCGGCCGACCAGCTCCCCCTCCCTCCGGCGACCTCACCTCCCAAATCTCAGCCCCTACCTCGCACCACCATTGGCCACCATCTTCCTACCACTTCATCCCCGACCTCTTGGCAACCCATTGGACCCAACCCCAGCTCCGATCCGTCACCGGTGAAGCTCCACCATCTACATTTCCGATTTGGGCATTTTGGTCTTCTACCGCCCATTCCACCGCCACCCACGGCAAGCCACCACCACCATTGGCTTCACCGACCTCTCTAGGCCCTACCCTACCATTTTTGGGTCTTCGTTTGTCCTCGTTGAAAAGTGGGTATCTGTGACCCACAGCCACAGTGTATTTTACACTGTGGTGTTGCTCAGACATCACCACTTGCAGCTTCGTGATCCTCCGAAAATTATTATATTGCACTGTAAGTATTTTCCTTAAAGAACTTTCGTGATTTAAATATATTTTTGCACTAACACATATTATCTGTGAATTGGTTTGTTTTGCCGGACTGAGTCCGAGGAGTTTCGGGGGTCGGATGGATTGTGGACGGAGTTGTGTGTTTGTTTGCATTGTGAATTGTGGTTGTTGGTTGTTGGTTATGGCTTGTTCATGTACATCGCATATTGCATGCATGATCATGTTTGTAAAGAAAACTGGATTTTCGCATGATTGCATACATGTTCATGTGTTTATTGGAATTGGATTTTCATGTGAGTAAAAGGAAAAGAGACTGTAGGGATGGTGGTTGTGTCCCTCCTGTGATTCCCGCCTACAGTGCTCTGTTAAGTATTCATTGTGTGTAAAGGAACTGTAGGGATGGTGGTAAGCAGGGATGGTGGTAGAGTCCCGCCTGTGATTCCCGCCTACGGTGCACGCGATAGGGATGGTGGTAAGCAGGGATGGTGGTTGTGTCCCACCTGTGATTCCCCCCTACGGTGCACGCGGTAGGGATGGTGGTAAGCAGGGACGGTGGTAGAGTCCCGCCTGTGATTCCCGCCTACAGTGTCCGATAAATGGATTGTTTGTGTGAATCATTTTATGGGAAAATGTTTTACGGATATTTTGGGCCAAAATGAGATTTTTGGCGTGTGTTGGAAATAATCATTTTTCTGGGAAAAAATAGTATTTTATGGCTAAATGTATTTTGCTATATTGTTGGTTGCATTAATGTATTTTTATCCCGAGAATTGTTTGGTTTATACTTACCTGTGGTACCATTTTATGGTATCGCAGATTTTGATGCAGATGATGATGACGAGCCTTAGCTTGGCTCCCCTTGGAGGAGTGATCTGGGATTGCTCCTGTTTAGTGAGTTATGTTTTTATCAATTTATGTATTTACCTTTTGTATTATATCTGGGATGACTGTATAACTGCTATTTAAATCTTTACTGATGTTTGATTGTAAATAAATTCTGGTACTTAGTTGACTATCCGCTGCGTTATTTTATTTGTACACTGTTACATGTACACACTCTGGCACTTCGTTGGGATGTGTGACCGTGTTGTCACCATCCTGGCGTCTCGATCCCTGTGTATTTATATAAGGGGGATTGGGGGCGCCACAGATTCCTGCCATAGAGATTTGAGTCTGATTCTAATTTGTTGTGTACAGTTCGAGGTTTGTACACGTCTTAAGGCTCTGTTTCCGTTGGATTGAGATATAGTCAAATGCAATTCGATTTCCGTTGGATTGAGATATTGAGCAAATTGATATATGTTTTATTCCGTTAACAAGCAAACAATATTATAAAGTCAATCGAATCATGGTTGCCATATATATTAATAAAATGGAATATCGAGTACTGGGATTGGGAGGATGCATGCATGGCACCAAAGTTAATTATGGGAATTTTCTTTAAAGAGAAATATATGCTTTAGGCACGTCTACAAACCGACATAGTTTTATATGATAAGTTAGATTCTAAAAGTACTACTAATTTTATTATAAAGTAAATATAACATATAATATTAAGTCACGTCAATTTATAGATTTAGTTTTATAGAATTTCATTATAGCTATAACACTTCTCTTCTTTGGAAAGATAGTGCTCCTTGAACCAAAAAATTAGTAAATATTTAGAACATTTTCAGGTATTAGAAATCATAAATGACTGTTGAATTAAACAAATCTCGATCTTCTAGAGACATGGCCTTAATTAATTAAGAAGTCATCAATACCTTGAATTAAAATTGATCGTCCATGTTTGTGAAAGTCATCGATGATGAAAGATACCTCAGCAGGATAAAAGTTTATATTCACATGTATATACGATTGAATATATATGTGAATATAAAAGTAGAATTCAGAGTCAACAAGCTGTGATCAGAAAGAAAGGGATGCCATCTTTGAGCTGTTTCAACATATGTGAACACCAACTCCCTACAAATTGATCATTAAGTAAAGATTTCTGAGAAAGCAACATGCATGCTTGTTTTTCCAAGGACTTGTTATGCATGGTCATGATCAACCATTGCGTACCAAAAGTTGAAAAATAAATAGAAAAATGTTGTTCATAATTCATTTGTAAATCTTATGATCATTCCCAACAATATAAGGTATCCAATCATGGGTATGAGTACCAGATCCTAGGTGGAATTGTGGTTAGTGGGAGATTATTATTCTGAATTCTAGAGGTTTTAGCGAATTAAATAGAAGGTGATGAGAGGTTTGGAAAGAAATGAAGCGGTAGACGACAAGGAGAGGCGCATATCGATATTCACATGTTCATAAACAATCTAAATCAATATCTTAATTTTGTTTCATAAAATATACTATATATCATGATGAACACCCAATTAGTCAAAAGTCACCCCATCGATCGGTCCTACCATATATGTGCATAAAGATATAATAATGTGAGTATATATATATATATATATATTTGTTACATGATCTTTTGCTTTCTGCATTATTCAACTCATGATCCCCTCTTGCCCCCGTTTCATACTTCCAATTCAAAGGAAGTACTATAAAATGATATTTGTAACACGTAGTTTTAGTCAAATTAATATATATATATATATATAGTGGTGTTTTTGTTATTTTCTGCATTGGTCTTTCTAGCTAGTCTTAATATCTTTGGTCTAAAACTCCAATTAATATATCTTAATTTCTTTGAATATGCATGTCTCTTTCCTCAGCTCGTACGTACATATAGATTAGAGGTCATCCTGCATACATCACCAGGTTTTCATATGCATACGTAGCTAGCGCATTAATTTGTAAATTTAGGACCAACTTAATTAAATGAATCTCCTTCTTTGAATTATTTTCTTTTTCTTCAAATAATATAATAAGCTTCAATATTTTTTTTAATGTATGGCATAAAACGTTTTTAGATGATAATATGATCTAATTCTAGGAAAATTACAGATTTTCCATTAATATTGAGTGTTACCTTATATAAAATAAAAATAAAAAATAAAAAGAAAGAAAGTGATCACAATATATGTAACACCCCGCTTAATTAACCATTAGGATTAATCTCTAAATGCCCTTAGATTAAGCTTAAGATTTTGGGCTTTAAATATTTTATTATTACCATTATTATTATATTATTTTGTTTGATTATTTTATTTATTTACTTCAATGTTGATAGTTAGATTTATTTAGACCATAACACTTAATGTCATTAATTATTAAGCATGAAGGATTAGAGAAGCAAGCCCATTAGTAATTCTATTAAGGCCTTTAGACCCTTGGGACATTTATGCATGAGCCAAGCCTTAGAAGCCTTAAACCAAGCCTCTTAGAAATTCAAGACTTGGTAGGATAACCTTGACCAAGTGTGGGGAAGGCATAAAGTCTTTGGGCCAAGCTTGGTATAGTTTTGACGCATGGCCTAATTAGGTCAAGGTAAGCCCTTGCAAGCCCCATTTTTGTGGATCTTAATGCCTCTTTTAATCCCTCAAAATCTGGAAACAAGACCTCATTCACTCAAACCCAAAAGCCCATGAACCATTAAACCCACACTCATGGCCCTTTTAAGCCTGGCCTTGTTTTGTTTCTATTTCACTCTTCAATTTGAAAGCCTAATGTACCATACCAAGAGTTTCTTCAAGCCTATGTCATACCCTAAGCACCCAAATTATGTTTTGAAATTAGGTTAAGACCATTAATCAACTTACCTACAATTAGTGATCTTTAAATCATGTTTTAGAACTTAATTTTCTTTCTTAATCTTTTTAGCCTATTCGATCTGAAATTTTCTTGTTTCCTTATTCAATTACATCATTCTTAGATCATATTTGGACCCTAAATAAACCTCCACACATGTCATTAGAAGAATTGACATATCAAACTCCAAACTATACCAATCGACACACATATGTGCCCTTTGTGTGCATTGGACTGTTTTATCCTTAAGCCCAATCTTTTTGTGCCTTTTTCTCTAGGGCACTATGGTTTTTAAGCACCTCACATGACCCATTTAAACCATATCATGCTTTGGACAAATTTTGGCTTAAAAAACCAAGCCAAAACCCCAAACCAATTGCACCTAGAAGGCTAGCTAGTTGAGTAGGAACCGAATTGGTTGAGTTTCAACCACCCTTCTACCCATGGCTGAGCCACCACCCCATGCCACCTCCAGCACCACCCAATCCTCAAGAGGTACTCATGGTCATCAAGAGCCTTGACCGATTTTTCCACCCAAAGAAGGCACCAAAAATCGTAGGCACCCAAGCCACTTCACTCGGCAACCACCCTCCCTTGCATCATCTTCTTTGTGCTGCACTTCCATGATCACATGGGAGCCAACCCTCCACCTTCTTCCACCTGAAAAAGCCTTCAAGAAGTGACCTTACACATTCACAAATTAGCCATGATGAATAGTCTAGAAGATGAGTCAAAGCTATGATCAAATCTGTCCAAGGAAAACCACCTTGAACCCATCAGCCCCATGGATGGTTTTGATGGTTTTTCTTCTCTTCCTTTTGCACCACCACTTGACCAGCACCCTTAGAAGCAATGTAGCACATAAAGTGATGAATTCATGGTGGTTTTATGCGACTAATCACTCTGCACAAGTGACACACGGTGATGAAGTGCAAGCTGAAAAGTCAGCCTCTTATACCACTGCCCATGTCATCCAATCCCCATGGACTTAGACCAATGTCTCCCCTAGGCCACCTATAAAAGGATCCTCCACTCCCTCATTTCCTCCACACCTCATCTCCAGCTCCCCTTTGAGCATACAGAGCCATCTTCCCCCTTAATTTTCAGAGAAACTGAAAGGTGTGTGAGCTTAAGTGTTCTTGAAGTTCTTGTGCTAGGAGCTTGAGTGGGCTACAAAATTTATAAGTATTTTTGCCCTAGATCTTAGTTTATATGTTAAGTTGTGATTTTAAGTGTTGGAGTGATTTTTGGATGAATTTAGAAAATGTTACCATACATGATTCAAAATTGGGTTCATTAAGAATGGTTTAAGTGTTTAAATTGTTTTAAGTGGAAATTTTAACTATGACATATCTTAGCATATTTTAATATGATTTATTAATGTCTTAGAATGATCATGAAAGGTTTGATTTTTTTTTTTTATTAGGAGCATGCCATGATAGGTGTTAAATTCTATCTTGTGTTGATCATCAAAACATGCATGGATTTTAAGTAAGTTTGTAATTAAGGCATGAAGTTTGATTATTCCACCTAAGCTGATGATTAATCATACAGAACATAATTTTATTAATTAAAAATACCATACTAGTATTACAAGAATTGTAATTGCTTCGGATAAAAGAGCTGAATTATTAGCTCTACTGTATGGCCTTAAAGCTAGCTTTAAGAATTGGTTATGTGGAAGTTGAACTAGACTCACAGGCCGTGGTTTCATGGTGAAAACAACAGAGATGTGGGGTTTGGTATCTTGAGAATTTTTGGGAGGAGATTCTAGGTTTTTTGGATTCGATGGTCTGCTTTATTTGTCATGCCTTCAGATAAGGTAACAAAGCTGTTGATTGGCTTGCAAAGTATGGTGTGCTTGGTCATCACATGTAGCAGCAAGTGATTGGGGAAGTGTCGAGGTTACTGAGAGGTTTAATCCGCTTGGACAAGCTGGGTATCCTCGTTACGCTGTCACTAATTTTTATTGCTTTTGTTGTTGCTTATTCAGGCTGGTTTAGTTTTTTTCGAGTATTGTTGATTTTTTGGTTTAGGCTTTTTAGAATTTGTTTTGTTCTTTTCTTTTTATTTTTTATTTTTGGCTTATTTTGACACTTTTGTTTTGGGTTAGTTTATAGCGTTTTATCCTGTAAACCCCTAAGTGAAATAATGTTATCATGGTATTCATCTATCATAAGTAAGGGATGATTGATAAACTTGATACCGGGCTGCTATGTGTATAGCTATCGGCTCTTCTTTAAAAAAATAAAAAACAAAGAAACTTAAACTTACATAATTTGTCTCTGCTTTGGGATTGGCCCAAATATCATCACGATTTTTATGTGCTTTAGCATATAATTTGGTTAGATCATAGTCAGCAGGACTTTCTTCTTTCTACAAAAGAAAAATCGATATTAGAACTTACATGAGAAAAATGTATTATATGTTAATATTTAACGGGGACTAAAATAACTTACTATTTTGTTAGACAAACGATGAAAAGATTGAAAACCCACATGATGGTGTATCATTAAATTTGATCTATTTGCTTTATTCACAATACTCTGTTGCTAAAAAAATATTAGTCTATATGTTTAATACATCAATCATATACTATTAAAAAAAGATGGCAATAAAATTACCTGATAAGTAGGATCTTCAAACATATCACAAACCCTCTCCCATTCGTTTGGTGGCATTGCTTGGAATGGATTTTGACGTGCTTCTATTGTAATACGAACTTCTTACAGTGTGCATGATATCGACCTTTGTACCTCCGGAATGCATTCGACAACAGTTCCTCAACCGTTAATCGATCCTCTTGTTAGCCAAAATTAAATTCAAACTCATCATTTCAAAAATTATAAACAATTAGTATAACGACAAAGTAACTTAAAAGTAACAAGTTATGTACTTAGTTGCTTGGGATGTAGCTTATTACCGAGCAACCCTTTTTTATGTGGCCTTTCATATTTTGGAGAACTTTAGACCAAGAGAATGTAGTACTCGGTGCATACGTGCGAGTAAGCATACCAACATAAGAAGCAAGCCACGCTGCCAAATCTCCAGAGCCACCAGTGTGATCATCAGGAATATTAATTTTAATTTTACTCATTTTCCTTACTTTCTCTATGAAGACACCCCTCGTATTGTCTCTACCTCGACTCTGACTTACAACAGCTATATATATAGTAATTAAAGCATCTATTTTAATTAAATTATTTATTTTATAGATATATTACTTAAATCGAGCATAAAATATGGTATTTAATTTGATAAAATACCTTGTTTTGAGTCTGGTGATGTTAGCTCACTATTCATGGCAGGTGAACTACACGGAGAGTCAGTAATGGATGGGGATGGCACATGTGTTGCTTTGCGTTTGGGAGGTATATCTATTTGAAATTGAAAGAAATTATTATTCAAACGGACGTTACGAATATTTATAAGAATAATAATTACAAAAAATCATATTTGAAATTCATTCACCTTCCGTTTTGCTGAACCAGTCGCCCTCATCCTCACTAGACACTTCAATTGATTCATCTTCTTTCAATATTTCACCCTCAATTACTATGGGTTGAACATCTTCTCTATGCAATGAGACCATATCATATTGGTTTAGATCAACAAATAGATTGATGTCTACTTCGTTTTCTTGATATGCTTCTTCATTTGTTGGACTATCAACTTCTTCATGTGGTTCGCCTGCCTCTGAAATGTAATCATATATATTTTTTGGTATAAACTTCTCTACTACCCGCCATGGGTTTCCGTACTCCGGATCATCTAAATAAAAACTTGGTTCGCTTGGCAAGCAAGAACGAAGGGATCATCCTCATACATGTGCGAGATGTATTGACACTCACAAAATAATCAACGTTACGCACTCCCAACCTAGGGTTTGAGACATCCCACCAATTACATTTAAACAACCAGATCATATTTCTCCCCATGTACTTTAACGCGATGATATATTCCACAATTCTGTAGAAGTCAATGTTATCATCCCCATGGCTTCCTTCGACTACCACCCTACAATTTTGAGTTTTCCTGTTTTCTGTCAGTTTGTGAAATCTGTATCCACGTACCAAACATCCTGAGTACTGGATGTCACTCCTTGACGGACCACATGCTAGAGCATACAATTCTAGTGAAATTTCTTCTTAATTTTCACCATATTTTGATACAACCTACATTAATAAATATTATTCTATGGAAAAAAAAGTGGAGTTTAGTGGTATGAAGTTCATATTATAAAATGGGTTTTACAGTAATATCGTATGTTCAAACCACGAGGCAAATTTCTCTTTATGCGTCTTTTCTACGTCAGTTACACCATTTGTGCTAAGTAGTTGTATATGCTCACCACGCATGTTCATGTGAATTGTTAATTTGTATGAAGTTATACTATATTATTATACATGGACTTAAAGATAATATTGATTTAGAGGATCATCACTAACCTCAAGTAATGGTCAATCTCTACGCAATTATTCCAGACATACCATCAAACTCTTTTAAACTCTCGCTCACATAGGTCGTAGCCCCCTTGTGTGCCTATGGGACGTACGGTCTGGGGAAACACGGTAAATGTCGATGAGACTCCCATCTCTCGTCCACCTTCATAATGTTGGTCTAGTATTCTAAATCTAGTATCAACACCATGAAAATACATTTAACATAAAGTATGCCACTCATTATTGATATATGAATCTGCAATCGAATTTTCTATACGAGGTTTATTCCCCACAGATCGCTTAAGTTTTCCCAAAAACCATTCAATAGGATACATCTATCTATACTAAACCGTGCCAGCGACTAAAGCCTCATGAGGTAGGTGCACAACCAAATGAACCATTACATCAAAAAATGAAGGTGGATAGAAACTCTTCAATTTGCACAATATTACTGCAATGTCAGCTTCCATTTTTAACAATCCATCAACTTTCAACGTTCTACTACAAATGTCTCTAAAACATCTCCCTAATTCTGTGAGAGCTGTACAAACATCTCGAGTAAGCTTTCCATGCATACCAATCGGCAACAGACGCTGCAAAAATATATGACAGTCGTGACTTTTAAGACCAGTTATCTTCCAATCATGTGTTCAAACGCATCTTGACATGTTTGAAGCGTAGCCATTGAGTAATTTGATTGTCATGAACAAATCACAAAATTTCTATCTCTCATCATTTGAAAGTGTATACCATTCGATGAGCATATAAGCTGACGATCCATTATCTTGCAAATGCAACTCTAGTCTTATCTCCGACTCTTTTAAGTTTTTACGAGAGTTAGCTGTATCTTTGGTCTTCCATTCTATTGACATCAGAGTGTCCAATATATTCTCACATATATTTTTCTCGATGTGCATAACATTTAGATTGTGATGCAATGTCAAAGTAGACTAGTATGTCAACTTAAAGAAAATAGTTTTTTTATCCAATTCAACTTCACTGCTTGTCGTTTTCTCTTTCGAACTCTTGTATCTTTCCTAAATCTGTTTTTTGAAACATCCCCAACTGGCGGTAATGACTTGCGCTCAACCCTTCCATTAAACATCATTCTATTTGAACACCATCTATGATCATGTGGTAACTAACGACGATATCTCATAAAACATAATTTTCTACCATGACTCAACCACTGAGACTGTGTATCTTTATTGCAAACACGACAAGTCATTTTATCTTTTGTGCTCCACCTAGACAAATTTTCATATACTGTAAAATCATTTATTGTCCACATCACTGCAGCATGCATCTTGAACTCCCGCGACGAGGTCGCATCATATGTACTGACACCCGGATCCCTCAGCTCTTTCAACTTTACAATAAGTGGTTGAAGATATACATCTAATTTGTTCCCTGGTGACCTTGGCCCTGATATCAGTAGAGTCATCATAAAATATGGATCCTTTATACACTTCTAATGTGGCAAGTTCTAGGGCATTAATATGACAGGCCAAGTACTATGAGAAGTGCTCATGTTGTCACGTAAATTAGAACCATCCGTTTTTAAACCAAAACGTACATTGTGAGATTCTTCAGCAAACCATGGATACTGACGTCAAATTTCTTCCATTGTAGGGAATCTATAGGATGCGAGAGGAAGTTTTCATTTTGGACTCTTTCTGTGTGATGCCAAGACATATATTTCGCAATCAACTGGGAGTAAACAATCTTTGAAGTCGAGGAATTAAAGGAAAATGTCTTAATACTTTTCGGGGTACATTATGTTTATCGGATGTCCATCTTGACTCATGACACACTGGGCATGTGTCAAATTCTGCATATTGCTGCCAGTAAAGAACACAATCATTTTACAAGCATGGATAATATTATAACCAAATCATAGCCCTCACTTCAATTGCTTCGCTTCATAAAAATTACGGGGTACTACGTTATCCTAAGGAAGAGCCTCTTTAAATAATTCTAGCAACATGTAGATGGCCTTGGCAAAAATACAATAAATAGACTTAATATGGAGCAACCTCACCTTGAAAGACAAATTGCTATGACGAGTGCACCACTTGTACAACTCTCTTTGTGCATCCTCTCATAGTCTTCCAAAGTTTCCACTTTCGTCAAATGATTATGCAGATGTTCTTTCTACGTCTTTCATCCCAAATATTTCTGCACCCAGATCGCCTAACATCTCAGTCATATCCTCTCCATTATCATCACTGTTATCAGGATCATTCACATTAATGTCGTCCATGTCGATGTCATTACCCTCCTCCATTTGATTGGTCTGATTGCTAAATCTAACTCTTTTGGAAAATGGTTCACCATGTAAGACACAAGGTAAGTATTTAGGATCGATTCCATTTGCAAATAAATGATCTTCCACTACAACCAAATTATAAAAACTTAGATTTTTGCACTTCTTGCATGAACATCTTATAAATCATCGACTGTCAATACTCATGCGAGCAAACTCTATAAGAAACTTCATCACCCCTTGTGCATACTCCTTATAGTCTCGCCCAAGTCTATCTCCTAATAGTATTAAACATTAATTTAATTATTAGTAATTCCTATGTTATATTATATTTTAAGTGTTAATTTTAATTTAAGTACAAAATATTTTGTTATAATTCTTAAGTTTTTTATATTTTAAGTATAATTTTTATATATCTTATTTGTCTTTTAAGTAAAATCTTGTAAGCAAAATCTTATTAGTCTATTCAAGCAGGATTTTATTCGAACAAGATTCTGTTCAAATGAACATTATAGCGTTCGAATGGGACAAGCCCAAATTCCAGACAAGAAACAGAGACAAAACGTTTGCCACAAAACACAATTTTCACAAACACAATCTCATAAGATGCGTATTGGTGTAGGATACATTTTAAATGGGATTGCCCAAACACGAATATACCAAAAATCTTAACATATAAATTAATTAAAAACAAAAAATTATCACAAATCTAAAAATTAGAAATATTACCTCAAATTTAAACAATCCAAACAAAATATGAATCCACAATGTCTACATAAGCATAAAACACATTATGAGAAAACCATAAATCATGTGCAATAAACTAACATTAATGAAACTCAAAACAAAAAAAAAAAAAAAAAAAAGAAAAAAATCAAGTAATACCTCTTATAAACCTCTCTTCTCTCTCAAGAATCCATTCTCTCTCACTAAGTTTGTTCCTCTCTCTCTCCACAACACTCTCTCACACATACAAAATCTCTTGTCGTGCTTTGCCTCCAAAGAAATCCAACTTCACTGTGAAAATGAACTGGAGGTTGAGGTATTTGAATCTATGAAGTCTCATTCGAATTGGACATTTACACATTCGAACACGAAAATTTCAAATAAGCATCATATCTTCTGCGATTTAATTCATGTTCGAACGTGTAATACTGTCGTTCGAGCTAACAAGTCAGAATATTCCTTGGCATATTCTTCAAATGTAGAGAAGATCAAAGGGTATTTTCGTAACACAATTCCATTAGTGCATTCGAATGAGGAATTTTCACGTTCGAATAAACTAACATTCAGAGTATTTAGCGTTGAGTTTCCCTCCAAACACATTCCACGAGATAAATCCGTTCGAACTGGACGTTATTGGGTTCAAACTAATAATAGTATCATTATACTTATGAGTAATTTCCTATAATTTTAATAATCTATTGTATTAATTGATAATATATATTATATTAATATAGTTACTTCTAATTTTGTACTATATATTATATAACTTGTTACCTTGTTATATAAAATATAATAAATATAGTAGCTATATAATTAAGCCAAATGGATTATACTAAGTACTTAGTATGTTATAGGTAATAGAATAAGTATATTACAAATAATATACTAAATATATTAAATAAAAGTATTATAATACTATTATTTGTTTTATTTTTATACTTTTGTACTTTGTAATTGTGACGCCCCGACTCCCACGTACAAAAGAATGGGAATCGTGACATCGGGATGATGACAATACGGTCACGCATCCCAACGAAATGTGCTCAAGTGTGTGTGAAACATGCAAATGTGCACAATAAAAATTCGCAGCGGATATTATAATAGTCAACTAAGTACCAGAATTTTAAATACAAATATTCAACACAATTTATCTTTAAAGAGTTATACAGTCATCACAAATATATTATAAAGACAATATATAAATTGATAAAAACATAACTCGCTAAACAGGAGCAATCTCAGATCACTCCACCAACGGAACCAAGCTAATGCTCGTCATCATCATCTGCATCAAAATCTGCGATACCATAAAATGGTACCACAGGTAAGTATAAACCAAACAACTCTCGGGATAAAAATACATTAATGCAACCAACAATATGACAAAATACATTTAGTCATAAAATACCATTTTTTCCAGAAAAATGATTATTTCCAACACACGCCAAAAATCCCATTTTGGCCCAAAAATATAGTTTGTCATTTTCCCAGAAAATGATTCACACAAAACAACCCATTTATTGGACACTGTAAGCGGGAATCGCAGGTGGGACTCTACCACCGTCCCTGCTTACCACCATCCCTACCGCGTGCACCGTAGGCGGGAATCACAGGCGGGACACAACCACCATCCCTGCTTACCACCATCCTTATCGCATGTACCGTAGGCGGGAATCGCAGGCGGGACTCTACCACCAACTCTGCTTACCACCATCCCTACAGTTCATTTCCACACAATGAATACTTAATCGAGCACTGTAGGCGGGATTCACAGGCGGGACTCTACCACAGTCACTGCTTACCACTATCCCTACTGCGTGCATCGTAGGCGGGAATCGCAGGCGGGACACAACCACCACTCCTACTTACCGCCATCCCTATCGCGTGCACCGTAGGCGGGAATCGCAGGCGGGACTCTACCACCATCCCTGCTTACCACCATCCCTACAGTCTCTTTTCCTTTTACTCACATGAGAATCCAATTTTCAATAAACACATGACCATGTATGCAATCATGCGAAAACCCAATTTTCTTAACAAACATGATCATGCGTGCAAATGCAGTGAACAAGACACGACACCAATATCCAACAAATGTCAACACAATCCAATCACAAACTAAACATACAATCAACTCCATCCGCAATCCATCCGACCCCCGAACTCCTCGGACTCAGTCCAGCATAACCAACCAGTTCACAGTTAAAATGAGTTAGTGCAAAAATACATTTAAATCACGAAAGTTCTTTGAGAAAATACTTACAGCGCTATAATATGATTTCTGGAGGATCACGGAGTTGCAAAAGGTAGCGACTCAGCAACAACACAGTGTAAAATACACTGTGGTCGTGGGTCTCAAATACTCACTTTTCAACGGGGACAAACTAAGACCCAAAATTGATAGGGTAGGGCCTAGAGAGGTTGGTGAAGCCAATGGTGGTGGTGGTTTGCCGTGGGTGGCGGCGCAAGGGGTGGTTTTAGGCCAAAGATGCACAAATTGGAAATGGGCTTGGTGGGGCTTAACCGGTGACGGATCGGAGCTGGGGTTGGGTCCATTGGATTGCTAGAAGGTCGGGGATAAAGTAGTGAAGAAATGGTGGCCGGAGGTGGCGCGACGGCGGCGCAACGGGGCAAAGAATGCCGAGGCTTCGTGGGGTGCGTGCGGGCTACCGGTAGCGAGGTAGGGGCTGGGATTTGGGGGGTGAGGTCGCCGGAGGGAGGGGAGCTGGTCGGCCGGGCGGTGTTGCGTACGGAGGCGCGACGGCGGCGGTCTGGGTGAAGGTGACGGACGCACGGGGAGAGAGAGGGAGAGAGAGGCAAGTGGGTCGCGCGGGGAGGGGGGAAAAGTAGGGGAAAAAGAAAAAAAAGAAAGGAAAAGAAGAAAAGAAAAAAAAAAAAAGAGGAAAGAGAAAATGGAGTGAAAGAAATGAGGTTCAGTCCTCACATATTGAGTCACGAAAATGATCCAACGGAAATGATCTTAAAACAACAAATCAATTAAAATAATTTAAACGTAATGATACAATGAAAATAAAATAATTAAATTCCACAATCAATTAATTTTAAAGAAGAACAATTTAAATGTATAACAATAAATAAATATTAAGAAAACATAACAATTTAATTCCCACAATTTAAAGATCATAAAATAACCCATTTAAAATATCCGATAATTATAAAATAAGAGAATAAATTTTGAATAAATAAATAAAAATGCTTCATTAAAAATGCACTAATTTACGGGGTGTTACAGTAATATTAGTATTATTATATATGACTATTAGTAATATAATTAGAAATATATTAGTATAATAATCGTTCGAAATGATATTTATACCCAATTCGAATACAATGAAACAAATCACTCTAGTTCGAACTAGCAGCCATCAAGGGCAACGATTTCGCCCTTTATCTCCACCGCGAAAACCACCACTCAACCGCCGTAGCAACCCCACATTTGAACTTCTAAGAGATATGGGTCAAGTCTCCACATCTATTGTTTGGTTTTATGTTCAAATGGGTTGTGTTTTGGGGGGGGGGGGGGTAAGGATTTCGAATCCGAAATCTCCCATTTTGGTGTATTCCATAGAACTAATATCAAAATAATCGGTAAAAATGATTGGGCTTCACTCCTTAATCATTTCTACTGATTAAAACAAAAGATAACATCTAGATTGGATTTTTTCGTTCGGGATTGAGTCGACTCAGCCATGGCTATTTGGCGTGTTCCCATTTGAACGAACGCTAGTCCTTTCGAATGCTCAGTTGCTAAACATATTTATTTCGGTTTGAACAAAATAAATTTGTTCGAATGAACACAAATTACCGGTTCGAATGAACAAAATAGTCCATTTGAATAGATTTTACTAGTTCAAACAAAATATGTTTCGTTCGAACTTATTATTTCAATTCAGTTCAATATAGTATATTTCTTCAATAATATAATCTAAATATTATGGCTAATTATATTCTTACTTTTCTTGTGGTTAAACAGTATACTAATGGCATTCAGAGAAGAAAACGTGCGAGAGATCAGCCCGACCGAAGTAGTGGAGCAGCTCGTGCTCAGGAGATGAGACCTATACTTGTCGAGCGTGGGATCATTTTGTCTGACTTCTCCGATCTTTCATGAGAGGAACGGAGCATACAGTCCATCTTCACCGAGCAGGGATGGACACCGATTTGTTAGTGGCGGGAGACTGCATATCCAGAGATGGTCGGTGAGTTTTACCGTACCATGGGAGAGGATAACGCTGATGCTTTGTTCTACACCTTAGCGATCTGGGGAGTGAGTATTACTTTCTCTCCCCGCATTATTGTTGAGTTCCTTGATATCCCGTGCGTGGGCGGCACATATCCTACAGTGACTACACCGGGACTAGCGGCTGCACCAACTGATTTCCACACACTGGCCACATCCTCAATGCTAGCGCTGAATGCTAGTTTGGATGGTAGTGAGGATGAGGATCTACCTGATGATGGTCTCACAGAAGATCAGGCCCATGAGCTAGTGTGGGACCCTTTGGCTCCTCAAAATGATTGGAGCAAGGTGATCTGACATGCCGATTGTATAGCATTTTTCAGAATGCTTAATTTGATTGTTGGCTATAACATCGATCCGAAAAAACATAAGATTGATTTCGAGATTGATCGAGCCAGATTTTTGTTGCGAATAGCACGGGGGAACCCTATTGATCTGGCATTGTATTTCTTCCTCTACATTCAATTGGAGTTACGCTATTCCAGTGGAGGTAGTATACCATTTGCACTGTTGATATCTAACATTCTACTCCGATCGGGGGTTACAGTGTCTGTGATTGAGCGAAGGTCGCCACAGATGGGCCCCTTAACAAGATCACATTCAGCAAGAACAATGGGCACTTGCAGAAGACTGCACCAGAACAACCTAGTGCCACACCAACAGATTCAGCTACTAGTAGTACCGCAGCTGTTGAGAGTCAACCTTCTAGGGCTACTTTGGATCAGGTACGAGCTCTATTTATGGAATTCGTTGAGTCCATCATGGAGAAGCTTAGGGATCTAGAAGGACGTATTAAAATGTTACAAGAGGATGTTGATCTACTTAGCAAATAGATCATTTTACTTATTATTTTACTTTTCTATGTTGTATTGAACATTATATATTTGGAATGTAATTAATGTATGGTTTTTTATTTTCGTGTTTGCTATCTTATTTATCTTTTTCATTTTACTTGCCGTTCATGATAATATAAAAAATGATACTATCTTTAAATTTATGTTTATATAAATTTAACATAAAAGAAATCACTATAAAATTTTGAAATTAATTACATAAAATTAATTAATGAATTTATAAATATTTTAACTCACCGCAAATCATAATATATAATATAGACACATTTTTATATTTTGAAAATGATAACAAATTAATGGAAAAATATTTATTACTTTAATGGAAAAAATATATGCACAAATTAATGATGATAAACAAATAAATTTAAGTTCGAACGGTTATTAATTTTCTTCCTGAAAACTAAATTAATTTCCCGCCATTATTATTATTCGAAGAGATTATATACTATTCGAACATATATTAATTCCATGTTCAAATTTATTTTGTTCCGTTTGAACGGTTTTTCTTTTTTGAGACGATTTTGTTCGTCACAAATTATCTTGTTCGAAAGGATATTTATCCGTTCGAAAAAATTTAATAGTTTAGGCATTTTTAGAATTTCGTCTCCAAAAATGACTTTTAGAGACGAAATTTAATTTGTTTCTAACAAATTTCATCCCTAAAAGTCAAATCTCTTATAGTGAATGCTAGCTCGCGAGGATCCTAATTGTCAAGGAGGCCTCAGCCAAGGGTTTACCCTCAGCATGCTCAAGTGCCCTTACCGGCCGGGAGGCCTCAGTCAAGGACGAACCCTGTGTGCATGGAGGGAATTAATCTCCTTAATTTTGTCGATGCGAGAAACCTTGTCGAGGAGGCCTCAATAAATAAGAATTTACACCATGTGGGACTGTCAATATGCCAATGTCCAAGGCTCAGTCATACCCCATGAAACAAGGGCGCCCAATGGCTATAAATTAGAAACAGGCCGCAATGGCGATGGTTTCAATGGCTATAAATAATTTGCACATCTCGAGCATGTCTATGCATGCTTTTTCCCCATTCGTTGTTTGTTAAAAAGTTGTTTTGTACTTGAGCGACGCTACTTAAGATTTAAACACTAGTAATGATCCAAATGCATATTGCTTATTTACAAACTAAAATGCATCGAATGTATTTGAAGACAATAGATCACACGAGTTCCTCTAGCTCAAAACCTGTACTCTTGAAAGATAAGTCCAATCATGCACATCCCATGCATTTCTGCTTGCATTGATCAATCGATCCATAAATCGTAGCCAGTATCAGGGTAAACATATGGATACACGGGCTCTTGGAGCCACATCGCAGTAGTTGGAACCATAAATTCAGGGACTGTTTCCAATATGCGCATGTCCTGAAACGAAAATGGGTGCTCCCGTATACTTAAGACATTTTGATCAGATGTTTCAGATGCACTGAAATTCTCCTCTATATGTTGGACAATTTCAACGGCTGGATCAGTGCGTGAAGAAGAGATATCATTAATGGGCATTTGTATTGACATCGGTATACCTTTAGTGACATCCATGTTTGGCAAAATTGGGGCATCGCAAAGTAGGAGATCTTGAATCCCAGAAGAATCATTCTTGTTAACTTCAACCTTGGATGATTTCACCATTTCTGATAAAGTCGTTGACGACGAAGTGTTGATCTTACTGGGCATTTTCAAGTGCGCGTGCCAGTAATTTTTTATTTCGTTGTCAGTTCTTCCAGGAAGCTTTGCAGCAATTGCAGACCATCTGAAATAAATTAACGACAATTAGGACATTACACTCGAGTACTGTAACTTAGAAGATCATCCGAGTGTTACTTTATTCACTATTGGATGCTCTAAAATGATTCTAAAGTATCTTCAACATCTGGGTTTAACAGAAGTTTGAAAGCTTTTGCCTTTCATCTACCATGGAGAGAGAGAGAGAGAGAGAGAGAGAGAGAGAGAGCTCAGTCGCCTTTGCCCGTCATCATGGCATGCTTATAAAATCTTGCTTTTAACGCTATCTGAAGACTGAAATCATATATACGAAAATAGAAGCGAAGTTGTAGCTAATATACAACCCTGGATTTTCTAAATAGTAGACCTCAAATCATGGCATCCTTAGGCCATCTCATAAAAGGATTATCATTTGTAAAATTAGAGCTATTTGGGATGGATTGCTTTTGTGCCTAAAGTCAAAGATTCCTGCCATAGAGATTTGAGTCTGATTCTAATTTGTTGCGTATGGTTCGAGGTTTGTACACAGCTAATGTTCCATTTGATTTTGTTGAGATTTGTATCCTGGTGTTCACTCCTACCCAAATAAGAGCGATGCATTAATGATCGATTATTCATATTTGTTAAGAAAACTCGTGGGTATTTTTAAGATCTAAAAATGTAATGAGTTAATTATTGTCAACTTCGAAGTGATACTAAAAAAACCTTGCAGACTGATACGATCGAGTACTACGTTATGATGCAACTTATAACAGTACGTACTAAACATCCGTCTGCTAAAACGTGCATATGAACGAGCTAGCATGCATGCATTTTAACTTTGAAGTACTGACCATGCATGAAAAACGAAAGAGAAATAATAGGTTTTTTCTTGTAGCATGCAAGTCCACTTGTTCCAAATATCCATTCATCTGAATCAATATCCCATCAAATAAATTGATTGAAAACGACATTTTTCACGTAAATATGAATTTTGCTTTATGGAATAGCAACGTATGTGCATTTAAAGAACATTTGTTTTCCGATCGCCGGTAAATTTTCTGTATAGAATTTGTAGTAAGTACTCACCGGTTTCCCAGCAGTTCATGCCATTTGAGTATAGTTTCGTCTTCTTCCTGGCTGAAGTTTCCTCGCTTAATGTCAGGCCTGAGGTAATTCATCCAACGGAGCCTGCAACTTTTCCCAGATCGTGCCAAACCTAAAAAAAACGTAGAAATAAAAGCAAGAAAAATTAGGTGAATCAAAGTATATATAAACAGTACCATACCGCATGCACGAATGACAATTCCTACCGGCAGCTTCTGGCATCCGACACCAATTCCAAATGCCATATCGCTTAATATAAGCTTTCAACTTCTGGTCTTCTGCAGGACTCCAAACCCTTCTTCTCGCAGGCATCTGTTCACCATCCGAATTAGTCTTCACCATCTCTAGCTAGCTCAATAGTTCGACTTGCAGAGACCTCAACCCTGTTAATAGTTGCGAATATTGCTTCGTACTACTGTCATAGAATTAAGTCAAACACGTTTTTAACTTTTCATGTGATAATGATTTCCATAGATAAAGAGAAATTAATTAATTATCTCACTCGAGGATCGGTCTGGGCTTCATCAACACGTCTTAGTTATACTTGTATAGTCAAATGCAATTCGATTTCCGACGTTGGATCAACACGCCTTGATCAACACGTCTTAGATATGTTTTATTCCGTCAATCGAGCAAACGATATTATAAAGTCAAACGAATCATGGTTGCCATATATATTAATAAAATGGAATATTGAGTACTGGAATTAGGAGGATGCATGCATGGCACCAAAGTTTATTATGGGAATTTTCTTTAAAGAGAAATATATGTTTTAGGCACGTCTACGAACCGATGTAGTTGATGTAATAGGTTAGATTGTAAAAGTATTAATAATTTTATTGTAAAGTAGATATAACATATAATATTAAGTCAGGTGAATTTGTGGGTTTAGTTTTATAGAATTTCATTATAGCTATAACAGTTCTCTTCTTTGGAAAGATAGTGTCCCTTGAACTAAAAAATTAGTAAATATTTAGAACATTTTCAGGTATTAGAAATCATAAATGACAGTTGAATTAAACAATTCTCGATCTTCTAAAGACATGGCCTTAATTAATTAAGAAGTCATCAATACCTTGAATTAAAATTGATTGTCCATGTTTGAGAAAGTAGTCGATGATGAAAGATACCTCAGCAGGATAAAAGTTTATATTCACATGTATATACGATTGAATATATATGTGAATATAAAAGTAGAATTCAGAGTCAACAAGCTGTGATCAGAAAGAAAGGGATGCCATCTTTGAGCTGTTTCAACATATGTGAACACCAACTCCCTGCAAATTGATCATTAAGTAAAGATTTCTGAGAAAGCAACATGCATGCATGTTTTTCCAAGGAGTTGTTATGCATGGTCATGATCAATCATTGTGTACCAAAAGTTGAAAAATAAATAGAAAAATGTTGTTCATAATTCATTTGTAAATCTTATGATCATTCCCAACAATATAAGGTATCCAATCATTTGTAAAACCCGTGCGTGTGAGGGGGAGGAAGCCGTGCAGTGGAGGGAGGCTATAGGCCTCGGGTCACATGGAGGACGAAGGGGAAGGGAGAGGGGAGGTCCATGGTGGTGCCTGGTGGCCGTGGGTGCCGCGCACGGCGGCGCTAGAGGTCGTGCACGGTGAAGTCGTGCGTGGGTCTCTTGTGCGTGCGTGCTACAGGGAAGGTGGCTGCATGGGAGGGGCTGAGTTCGCTGGAGGGTGATGACCGATGGCAGAGGAAGCTGCTGTGGAGGTGGTGGCGTCGTTGGACAGCGCATGGCAGTGCAGTGGCCATCAAGCCAATTCAGGCTTTGCACTTCCGAAAGGGAGAAAGGGAGAGCGTGAGGGAGAGAGATCGAGCTGGGGAGGCTTGCCGGCGTGAGGCGGAGCTGGTGATGCTGGCGGTGAGGTCTGGCGACGCACGGCGGCACCGAGCTGAGGCATGGAGCATTCGGCGGAAGAGAGGGATGGCTGCGTGCTGTGCAAGCCGAGAGGGAGAAGAGAGAAAGGGGAGGGAAAAGTGAGGGAGAAAGAGAGAGGTCTGGGTATTTAATCCAGTCCCTTCGTCTTGGAGTCTACAACGCGATCTAACGACAAAGGATTAAAATACTGATTTGAAAATGCGTAAACGTTAACTTAATTAAAAGCACTTAGAGGAATTAAGGTAAATATTATTTTAAACTAACTTTAGTTTATAAAATAATATTTCTTCATCATTAATAAAATGATGAAGTCTTATTTAATATATTTAAAAGGATGAAACCATTTAATTTAATTAAAGCCTTCAACATAATTTAAATCCCATAATATTTTAAACAACTGAAATCATTTTCATATTATATTAAAATGATTTTCGACAATTATAATATTTTTGGAGCTCTTCAAGAATATTATAATTGTGGTATTTAAAAATCAAACTTAGTTCAATAACACTGGAAATACTCCTTATAAATATTTCTAGTACATTTAAAACATTGAGCGTGCTTTAAAAGTCACTTAATATCTTTAAAGACACGCCATCGGGGTTCAGCACGCATGATAAGGTTCGCAATCGCTAGATGGAAGGGGCAGACAGATTATATAATCTCTGCTCTCGGGATTTGCTTACGTCATAAAGAGGGAACGTACATCAGAAAAGAGAAGCGTACGTAAGAAGGAAGGAGCAGGGTATTACAGAAAGTAACTCTCCGACTCCTGTGAGACCGGGGCGTTATTGGCATCCTTAGGCCATCTCATAAAAGGATTATCATTTGTGAAATTAGAGCCACATGGGATGGATTGCTTTTTTGACTGAAGTTAAAGATTCCTGCCATAGAGATTTGAGTCTGATTCTAATTTGTTGTGTACAGTTCGAGGTTTGTACACGTCTTAAGGCTCTGTTTCCGTTGGATTGAGATATTGAGCAAATGGATATAAGTTTTATTCCTTTAACAAGCAAACAATATTATAAAGTCAACCGAATCATGGTTGCCATATATATTAATAAAATGGAATATCGAGTACTAGAATTAGGAGGATGCATGCATGGCACCAAAGTTAATTATGGGAATTTTCTTTAAAGAGAACTATATGCTTTAGGCACGTCTACAAACCGACATAGCTTTATATGATAAGTTAGATTCTAAAAGTACTACTAATTTTATTATAAAGTAAATATAACATATAATATTAAGTCACGTCAATTTATAGATTTAGTTTTATAGAATTTCATTATAGCTATAACACTTCTCTTCTTTGAAAAGATAGTGCTCCTTGAACCAAAACATTAGTAAATATTTAGAACATTTTCAGGTATTAGAAACCATAAATGACTGTTGAATTAAACAAATCTCGATCTTCTAGAGACATGGCCTTAATTAATTAAGAAGTCATCAATACCTTGAATTAAAATTGATCGTCCATGTTTGTGAAAGTCATCGATGATGAAAGATACCTCAGCAGGATAAAAGTTTATATTCACATGTATATACGATTGAATATATATGTGAATATAAAAGTAGAATTCAGAGTCAACAAGCTGTGATCAGAAAGAAAGGGATGCCATCTTTGAGCTGTTTCAACATATGTGAACACCAACTCCCTGCAAATTGATCATTAAGTAAAGATTTCTGAGAAAGCAACACGCATGCTTGTTTTTCCAAGGACTTGTTATGCATGGTCATGATCAACCATTGCGTACCAAAAGTTGAAAAATAAATAGAAAAATGTTGTTCATAATTCATTTGTAAATCTTATGATCATTCCCAACAATATAAGGTATCCAATCATGGGTATGAGTACCAGATCCTAGGTGGAATTGTGGTTAGTGGGAGATTATTATTCTGAATTCTAGAGGTTTTAGCGAATTAAATAGAAGGTGATGAGAGGTTTGGAAAGAAATGAAGCGGTAGACGACAAGGAGAGGCGCATATCGATATTCACATGTTCATAAACAATCTAAATCAATATCTTAATTTTGTTTCATAAAATATACTATATATCATGATGAACACCCAATTAGTCAAAAGTCACCCCATCGATCGGTCCTACCATATATGTGCATAAAGATATAATAATGTGAGTATATATATATATATATATATATTTGTTACATGATCTTTTGCTTTCTGCATTATTCAACTCATGATCCCCTCTTGCCCCCGTTTCATACTTCCAATTCAAAGGAAGTACTATAAAATGATATTTGTAACACGTAGTTTTAGTCAAATTAATATATATATATATATATATATATATAGTGGTGTTTTTGTTATTTTCTGCATTGGTCTTTCTAGCTAGTCTTAATATCTTTGGTCTAAAACTCCAATTAATATATCTTAATTTCTTTGAATATGCATGTCTCTTTCCTCAGCTCGTACGTACATATAGATTAGAGGTCATCCTGCATACATCACCAGGTTTTCATATGCATACGTAGCTAGCGCATTAATTTGTAAATTTAGGACCAACTTAATTAAATGAATCTCCTTCTTTGAATTATTTTCTTTTTCTTCAAATAATATAAAAAGCTTCAATATTTTTTTTAATGTTTGGCATAAAACGTTTTTAGATGATAATATGATCTAATTCTAGGAAAATTACAGATTTTCCATTAATATTGAGTGTCACCTTATATAAAATAAAAATAAAAAATAAAAAGAAAAAAAGTGATCACAATATATGTAACACCCCGCCTAATTAACCATTAGGATTAATCTCTAAATGCCCTTAGATTAAGCTTAAGATTTTGGGCTTTAAATATTTTATTATTACCATTATTATTATATTATTTTGTTTGATTATTTTATTTATTTACTTCAATGTTGATAGTTAGATTTATTTAGACCATAACACTTAGTGTCATTAATTATTAAGCATGAAGGATTAGAGAAGCAAGCCCATTAGTAATTCTATTAAGGCCTTTAGACCCTTGGGACATTTTTGCATGAGCCAAGCCTTAGAAGCCTTAAACCAAGCCTCTTAGAAATTCAAGACTTGGTAGGATAACCTTGACCCAAGTGTGAGAAAGGCATAAGGTCTTTGGGCCAAGCTTGGTATAGTTTTGACGCATGGCCCAATTAGGTCAAGGTAAGCCCTTGCAAGCCCCATTTTTGTGGATCTTAATGCCTCTTGTAATCCCTCAAAATATGGAAACAAGACCTCATTCACTCAAACCCAAAAGCCCATGAACCATTAAACCCACACTCATGGCCCTTTTAAGCCCGGGCTTGTTTTGTTTCTATTTCACTCTTCAATTTGAAAGCCTAATGTACCATACCAAGGGTTTCTTCAAGTCTATGTCATACCCTAAGCACCCAAATTAAGTTTTGAAATCAGGTTAAGACCATTAATCAACTTACCTACAATTAGTGATCTTTAAATCACGTTTTAGAACTTAATTTTCTTTCTTAATCTTTTTAGCATATTTGATCTGAATTTTTTTTGTTTCCTTATTCAATTAGATCATTCTTAGATCATATTTGGACCCGAAATAAACCTCCACACATGTCATTAGAAGAATTGACATATCAAACCCCAAACTATACCAATCGACACACATGTGTGCCCTTTGTGTGCATTGGACTGTTTTATCCTTAAGCCTAATCTTTTTGTGGCTTTTTCTCTAGGGCACTATGGTTTTTAAACACCTCACATGACCCCTTTAAACCATATCAAGCTTTGGACAAAATTTGGTTTCAAAAACCAAACCAAAACCCCAAACCGATTGCACCTAGAAGACTAGCTAGTTGAGTAGGAACCGAATTGGTTGAGTTTCAACCACCCTTCTGCCCATGGCTGAGCCACCACCCCACGCCACCTTCAGCACCACCCAATCCTCAAGTGGTCCTCATGGTCATCAAGAGCCTTGACCAATTTTTCCACCCAAAGAAGGTACCAAAAATCGTAGGCACCCAAGCCACTTCACTCGGCAACCACCCTCCCTTGCATCATCTTCTTTGAGCTGCACTTCCATGATCACATGGTAGCCAACCCTCCACCTTCTTCCTCTTGAAAAAGCCTTCAAGAAGTGACCTTATACCTGCACAAATTAGCCTTGAAGAATAGTCTAGAAGATGAGTCAAAGCTACGATCAAATCTGTCCAAGGAAAACCACCTTGAACCCATCAGCCCCATGGATGGTTTTGATGGTTTTTCTTCACTTCCTTCTGCACCACCACTTGACCAGCACCCTTAGAAGCAATGTAGCACCTAAAGTGATGAATTCATGGTGGTTTTATGGGACTATTCACTTTGCACAAGTGACACACGGTGATGAAGTGCAGGCTGAAAAATCAGTCCCTTATACCACCGCCCATCTCATCCAATCCCCATGGACTTAGACCAACGCGCCCCCCCCCCCTTGGCCACCTATAAAAGGATCCTCCACCCCCTCATTTCCTCCACACCTCATCTCCAGCTCCCCTTTGAGCATACAGAGCCATCTTCCCCCTTAATTTTTAGAGAAACTGAAAGGTGTGTGAGCTTAAGTGTTCTTCAAGTTCTTGTGCTAGGAGCTTAAGTATTTTTGCCCTAGATCTTAGTTTATATGTCAAGTTGTGATTTTAAGTGTTGGAGTGATTTTTGGATGAATTTAGAAAAGGTTACCATACTTGATTCAAAACTGGGTTCATTAAGAATGGTTTAAATGTTTAAATTGTTTTAAGTGGAAATTTTAACTATGACATATCTTAGCATATTTTGATATGATTTATTAATGTCTTAGAATGATCATGAAAGGTTTGATTTTTTTTATTAGGAGCATGCCATGATAGGTGTTAAATTCTATCTTGTGTTGATCATCAAAACATGCATGGATTTTAAGTTTGTAATTAAGGCATGAAGTTTGATTATTCCACCTAAGCTGATGATTAATCATACAGAACAAAATTTTATTAATTAAAAATACCATACTAGTATTACAAGAATTGTAATTGGTTCGAATAAAAGAGCTGAATTATTAGCTCTACTGTATGGCCTTAAAGCTAGCTTTAAGAATTGGTTATGTGGAAGTTGAACTAGACTCACAGGCTGTGGTTTCATGGTGAAAACAACAGAGATGTGAAGTTTGGTATCTTGAGGATTTTTGGGAGGAGATTCTAGGTTTTTTGGATTCGATGGTCTGCTCTATTTGTCATGTCTTCATATAAGGTAACAAAGCTGTTAATTGGCTTGCAAAGTATAGTGTGCTTGGTCATCACATGGAGTAGCAAGTGATTGGGGAAGTGCCGAGGTTGCTGAGAGGTTTAATCCGCTTGGACAAGCTGGGTACCCTCGTTATGCTGTCACTAATTTTTATTGCTTTTGTTGTTGCTTATTCAGGTTGGTTTAGTTTTTTTCAAGTATTGTTGGTTTTTTGGTTTAGGCTTTTTAGAATTTGTTTTGTTCTTTTTTTTTTTTTGGCTTATTTTGACACTTCGTTTTGGGTTAGTTTATAGTGTTTTATCCTGTAAATCCCTAAGTGTAATAATGTTATCATGGTATTCATCTATCATAAGTGAGGGATGATTGATAAACTTGAGACCGGGCTGCTATGTGTATGGCTATCGGCTCTTCTTTAAAAAAATAAAAAAGAAAGAAACTTAAACTTACATAATTTGTCTCTGCTTCGGGATTGGCCCAAACATCATCACGATTTTTATGTTGTTTAGCATATAATTGGGTCAGATCATAATCAGCAGGACTTTCTTCTTTCTACAAAAGAAAAATCTATATTAGAACTTACATGAGAAAAATGTATTATATGTTAATATTTAACGGGGACTAAAATAACTTACCATTTTGTTAGACAAACGATGAAAAGATCGAAAACCCACATGATGGTGTATCATTAAATTTGACCTATTTGCTTTATTCACAGTACTCTGTTGCTAAAAAAATATTAGTCTATATGTTTAATACATCTATCATATACTATTAAAAAAACATAGCAATAAAATTACCTGATAAGTAGGATCTTCAAACATATCACGAACCCTTTCCCATTCGTTTGGTAGCATTGCTTGGAATGGATTTTGACGCTCCTCTATTGTAATACGACCTTCTTATAGTGTGCATGATATCGACCTTTGTACTTCTGGAATGCATTCGACATCAGTTCCTCAACCGTTAATCGATCCTCTCGTTAGCCAAAATTAAATTCAAACTCATCATTTCAAAAATTATAAACAATTAGTATAAAGACAAAGTAACTTAAAAGTAACAAGTTATGTACTTAGTTGCTTGGGATGTAGCTTATTACCGAGCAATGCTTTTTTATGTGGTCTTTCATATCTTGGAGAACTTTAAACCAAGAGAATGTAGTAATCGGTGCGTACGTGCGAGTAAGCATACCGACATAAGAAGCAAGCCACGCTGTCAAATCTCCGGAGCCACCAGTATGATAATCAAGAATATCAAGTTTAATTTTACTCGTTTTCCTTACTTTCTCTATGCAGACACCCCTCGTAGTGTCTCTACCTCGACGTTGACTTACAACAGCTATATATATAGTAATTAAAGCATCTATTTTAATTAAATTATTTTATTTTATAGATATATTACTTAAATCGAGCATAAAATGTGGTATTTAATTTGATAAAATACATTGTTTTGGGTCTGGTGGTGTTGGCTCACTATTTCATGGTAGGTGAATTACATGGAGAGTCAGTAATAGATGGGATGGCACATGTGTTGTTTTGCGTTTGGGAGGTATATCTATTTGAAATTGAAAGAAATTATTATTCAAACAGATGTTATGAATATTTATAAGAATAATACTTACAAAAAATCATATTTGAAATTCATTCACCATCCGTTTTGCTGAACCAGTCGCCCTCATCCTCACTAGATACTTCAATTGATTCATCTTCTTTCAATATTTCACCCTTAATTACTACGGGTTGAACATCTTCTCTATGCAATGGGACCATATCATATTGGCTTAGATCAACAAATAGATTGATGCCTACTTCGTTTTCTTGATATGCTTCTTCATTTGTTGGACTATCAACTTCTTCATGTGGTTTGTCTGCCTCTGAAATGTAATCATATACATTTTTTGGTACAAACTTCTCTACTACCTGCCATGGGTTTCTGTACTCCGGATCATCTAAATAAAAAACTTGGTTCGCTTGGCAAGCGAGAACAAAGGGATCATCCTCATACATGTGCGAGATGTATTGACACTCATAAAATAATCAACGTTACGCACTCCCAATCTAGGATTTGAGACATCCCACCAATTACATTTAAACGACTAGACCATATTTCTCCCCATGTACTTTAATGCTATGATATATTCCATAATTCTGTAGAAGTCAATGTTATCATTCTCATAGCTTCCTTCGACTACCACCCTACAATTTTGAGTTTTCCTATTTTCTGTCAGTTTGTGAAATCTGTATCCACGTACCAAACATCTTGAGTACTGGATGGCCCTCCTAGATGGACCACATGCTAGAGCATACAATTCTAGCGAAATTTCTTCTTAATTTTCACCATATTTCGATATAACCTACATCAATAAATATTATTCTATGGAAAAAAGTAGAGTTTAGTGGTATGAAGTTCATATTATAAAATGGGCTTTACAGTAATATCATATGTTCAAACCACGAGGCAAATTCCTCTTTATGCGTCTTTTCTACGTCAGTTACACTATTTGTGCTAAGTAGTTGTATATGCTCATCACGCATGTTCATGTGAATGGTTAATTTGTATGAAGTTATACTATACTATTATACATGGACCTAAAAATAATATTAATTTAGAGGATCATCACTAAACTCAAGTAATGGTCAATCTCTACGCAATTATTCAAGACATACCATCAAACTTTTTCAAACTCTCGCCCACATAGGTTGTAGCCCCCTTGTGTGCCTATGGGACGTACGGTCTGGGGAAACACGGTAAATGTCGATGAGACTCACATCTCTCGTCCACCTTCATAATTTTGGTCTAGTATTCTAAATCTAGTATCAACACCACGAAAATACATTGAACAAAAGGTATGCCACTCATTATCGATATATGAATCTGCAATCGAACTTTCTATACGAGGTTTATTCCCCACAGATCGCTTAAGTTTTCTCAAAAACCATTCAATAGGATACATCTATCTATACTGAACCGGGCCAGCGACTAAAGCCTCCCGTGGCAGGTGCACAGCCAAATGAACCATTACATCAAAAAATGAAGGTGGATACAAAACTCTTCAATTTGCACAATATTAATGCAATGTCAGCTTCCATTTTTAACAATCCATCAACTTTCAACGTTCTACTACAAATGTCTCTAAAAAATCTCCCTAATTCTGTGAGAGCTGTATGAACATCTCGAGTAAGCTTTCCATGCATACCAATCAGCAACAGACGCTGCAAAAATATATGACAGTCGTGACTTTTAAGACTAGTTATCTTCCAATCATGTGTTCAAACGCATCTTGACATGTTTGAAGCATAGCCATTGAATAATTTGATTGTCATGAACAAATCACAAAATTTCTTTCTCTCATCATTTGAAAGTGTATACCATTCGATGGGTATATAAGCTGACGATCCATTATCTTACAAATACAACTCTAGTCTTATCTCTGACTCTTTTAAGTTTTTACGAGAGTTAGCTGTATCTTTGGTCTTCCCTTCTATTGACATCAGAGTGTCCAATATATTCTCACATATATTTTTCTCGATGTGCATAACATTTAGATTGTGATGCAATGTCAAAGTAGACCAGTATGTCAACTTAAAGAAAATAGTTTTTTTATCCAATTCAACTCCACTGTTTGTTGTTTTCTCTTTCGAATTCTTGTATCTTTCCTAAATCTGTTTTTTGAAACATCCCCAACTACACGATAATATCATTCCCCGACAACTCTGGCGGTAATGACCTGTGCTCAACCCTTCCATTAAACATCGTTCTATTTGAACGCCATCTATGATCATGTGGTAAATAATGACGATGTCTCATAAAACATAATTTTCTACCATGACTCAATCACTGAGACTGTGTATCTTTATTGCAAACAGGACAAGTCATTTTATCTTTTGTGCTCTACCTAGACAAATTTTCATATACTGTAAAATCATTTATTGTCCACATCACTACAGCATGCATCTTGAACTCCCGCGACGAGGTCACACCATATGTACTGACACCCGGATCCCTCAACTCTTTCAACTTTACAATCAGTGGTTGCAGATGAACATCTAATTTGTTCCCTGGTGACCTTGGCCCTGGTATCAGTAGAGTCATCATAAAATACGGATCCTTTATACACTTCTAATGTGGCAAGTTATAGGATATTAATATGACAGGCCAAGTACTATGAGAAGTGCTCATGTTGTCAAGTAAATTAAAACCATCCGTTTTTAAACCAAAACGTACATTGTGAGATTCTTCAGCAAACCATGGATACTGACGTCAAATTTCTTCCATTGTAGGGAATCTATAGGATAAGAGAGGAAGTTTTCATTTTGGACTCTTTCTGTGTGATGCCAAGACATATCTTTCGCAATCAACTGGGAGTAAACAATCTTTGAAGTCGAGGAATTAAAGGAAAATGTCTTAATACTTTTCGAGGTACATTACGTCTATCGGATGTCCATCTTGACTCATGACACACTGGGCATGAGTCAAATTCTGCATATTGCTGCCAGTAAAGAACACAATCATTTTACAAGCATGGATGATATTATAACCAAATCCTAGCCCTCACTTCAATTGCTTCGCTTCATAAAAATTACGGGGTACTACGTTATCTTAAGGAATAGTCTCTTTAAATAATTCTAACAACATGTAGATGGCCTTGGCAAAAATACGATAAATAGACTTAATATGGAGCAACCTCACCTTGAAAGACAAATTGCTATGACGAGTGCACCACTTGTATAACTCTCTTTGTGCATCCTTTCATAGTCTTCCAAAGTTTTCACTTTCGTCAAATGATTGTGCAGATGTTCTTTCTACATCTTTCATCCCAAATATTTTTGTACCCAGATCGCCTAACATCTCAGTCATATCCTCTCCATTATCATTACTGTTATCAGGATCATTCACATTAATGTCGTTCATGTCGATGTCATTACCCTCCTCCATTTGATTGGTCTGACTGCTAAATCTAACTCTTTTGGAAAATGGTTCACCATGTAAGACACAAGGTTAGTATTTAGGATCGATTCCATCTACAAATAAATGATCTTCCACTACAACCAAATTATAATGTAACACCCCGCATTTTAGTGTATTTTCACTAAAGGATTATTTTTATTTATTTAAATTTTATTCTCGTATTTTAAAATTGGTTGGATTTTTAATGAGTTTATTTCTATGATTTTAATTGGTGAAAATTAATTTTTATGTGCTTTCTTAATATTTATTTATTGTTGTGCATTTAAATTGTTTTTCATATTTAATTAATTACTGTGGGATTTAATTATTTCAATTTGAATTTACCATTACGTTTAAATTATTTTATTTAACTTGTGATTTTAAAATCGTTTCCGTTGGATCATTTTCGTGACCCAAGTTATGAGGATTGGACCTCATTTCTTTTCCCTCTATTTTTCTTTTCCTTTTCTTTTTCTTTTCTTTTTTTTTTTTTCTTTTCTTTTTCTCCTCCTGGTTTTCCTTCTCGCACGCGAGTTCTTCTCTCTCTCTCTCTCTCGCCGTGCATTGGTCTCTACCCCAGCCCGCCGCCGTGCACCGGCGGTGGTCGACACCGCTCGGCTCCTTCGCCCCCCCTGCCGCCGGCGACCAACCCCCATCAATTCCAGCTTCCCTCGAGCCGCCGTGAGCCTCTACGCACGGCTGGAAGCCGCGACACTCTTTCCGCCGCTGCGCCGCCGTCGCACCACCATTGGCCACCATCTTCCCACCACATCATCCTCGACCTCCTAGCAACCCATTGGACCCAACCCCACCTCCGATCTGTCACCGGTGAAGCACATCCAACTCCATTTCCGTTTTGAGCTTTTTGGTCTTCTACCGCCGCCCATGCCGCCACCCACGGCCAACGTTCATCACCACTAGCTTCACCGACCTCCCTAGGCCCTACCCTATCAATCTTGGGTCTTCGTTTGCCTCCGTTTGAAAGTTGGTATTGTGACCCACGGCCACAGTGTATTTTACACTGTGGTGTTGCTTAAACGTCGCATTTTTCAACTTCGTGATCCTTCGGAAATTGTTATATTGCACTGTAAGTATTTCTCCAAAGAACTTTCGTAATTTAAATGTATTTTTGCACTAACCCATTTCACTGTATTTTTGGCATGCCGGACTGAGTCCGAGGAGTTCGGGGGTCGGATGGATTTGTGATTGGAGTTGTTTGGTTGGATTTGATTGGATTGGTAATTGTTGGTTTGGATATTGTGTTGGTACATGTGCATTTCATTATTTCATGCATGATCATGTTTGTAAAAGAAAACTGGGTTTTCGTGTATTGCATTCATGTTCATGTGTTTATGAAAACTGGGTTTTCATGTGAGAATGGATTTTTGGTGCGTGTGTATCACGACCCCAAGCCGAGATGGGGCATTAACTCGGTGGAGCTCCTCTGGTTACTCGGGAGCGGAATATACTGAGTAACGTCCCCTGGATTGTCGCCGGGCGACAATGGGATCGGACGAGATGGTCTCGTGCCGACTCCGTGGTCCTTCTGCTGGCGGGGACTAGAGGATGTCTGGCCACGTACGCGCTGGGCGCGGAACTGGGCATCGCTCGTTGCGTAGTGTGGGTGCTTGGCCATGTACACGCTGGGCGCAGAACTGAGCACCGCTACGAAGCCAGGACGTGCGGATGGTCCATAGGGGAGGCCATGGTGCATATGGAAATAATGCATGGTACATTTGGAATTAATGCACTATTTTCTGGGAAAATAGTGCGAGTTGGTTTTTGGGTAAATCATTTTCTGGGAAAATGTTTTACGGATATTTTGGGCCAAAATGGGATTTTGGCGTGTGTTGGAAAATTATTATTTTCGGAAAAAGTGATGTTTTGTGGAAAAATGCATATTTCATCATGTGCATGCATGTTAGTTGCATTTAATACATTTTATATTACGTTGTTATTTGAGGTCATACTTACCTGCGATACCATTTTGTGGTAACGCAGATTTTGATGCAGATGAGGAGGAGGAGGGCGAGCCTGAGGAGACGGCTCCGCCTGAGGAGTGATCTGGGATCACTCGTTTGATTATTTCAAAACTATTGTAAAATTATTTTATGGATGACTGTATAACTGCTATTTAAATTTTTATTGATGTTTGATTGTAAATAAATTCTGGTACTTAGTTGACTATCCGCTGCGTTATTTTATTTGTACACTGTTGCATGTACACACACTGGCACTTCGTTGGGATGTGTGACCGTGTTGTCACCATCCTGGCGTCTCGATCCCTGTGTATTTATATAAGGGGGATTGGGGGCGCCACATATAAAAACTTAGATTTTTGCACTTCTCGCACGAACATCTTATAAATCATCAACTGTCAGCACTCATGCAAGCAAACTCTATAAAAAACTTCATCACCCCTTGTGCATACACCATATAGTTTCGCCCAAGTCTATCTCCTAATAGTATTAAACATTAATTTAATTATTAGTAGTTCCTATGTTATATTATATTTTAAGTGTTAATTTTAATTTAAGTACAAAATATTTTGTTATAATTCCTAAGTTTTTTATATTTTAAGTATAATTTTTATATATCTTATTAGTCTTTTAAGTAAAATCTTGTAAGCAAAATCTTATTAGTCTATTCAAGCAGGATTTTGTTCGAACAAGATTCTGTTCAAACGAACATTATAGCATTCGAATGGGACAAGCCCAAATTCCAGATAGGAAACAGAGACAAAACGTTTGCCACAAAACACAATTTTCACAAACACAATCTCATAAGATGCGTATTGGTGTAGGATACATTTTAAATGGGATTGTTCAAACACGAATATACCAAAAATCTTAACATATAAATTAATTAAAAACAATAAATTATCACAAATCTAAAAATTAGAAATATTACCTCAAATTTAAGCAATCCAAACAAAATATGAATCCACAATACCTACATAAGCATAAAACACATTATGAGAACCATAAATCATATGCAATAAACTAACATTAATGAAACTATAAAAAAAAAAAAGCAAGAAAAAGAAGAAAAAAAATGAAGTAATACCTCTTAAAAACCTCTTCTCTCTCTCAAGAATCCATTCTCTCTCACTAAGTTTGTTCCTCTCTCTCCACAACACTCTCTCACACATACAAAATCTCTTGTCGTGCTTTGCCTCCAAAGAAATCCAACTTCACTGTGAAAATGAACTGGAGGTTGAGGTATTTGAATCTATGAAGTCTCATTCGAATTGGACATTTACAAATTCGAACACGAAAATTTCAAATAAACATCAAATATTCCATGATTTAATTCATGTTCGAACGTGTAATACTGTCATTCGAGCTAACAAGTCAGAATATTCATTGGCATATTCTTCAAATGTAGAGAAGATCAAATGGTATTTTCGTAACACAATTCCATTAGTGCATTCGAATGAGGAATTTTCACGTTCGAATAAACTAACATTTAGAGTATTTGGCGTTGAGTTTCCCTTCAAACACATTTCACGAGATAAATCCGTTCGAACGGGATGTTATTGGGTCCAAACTAATAATAGTATTATTATACTTATGAGTAATTTCCTATAATTTTAATAATCTATTGTATTAATTGATAATATATATTATACTTTTGGTCTAATAGTTAATATAATACTTATACCATATATACTAATTATTAATTTATAGTACTTATTAATATATAGTACTTATACAATAGTTAGTATTATATTATATTATAATACCATTATTTGTTTTATTTTTATACTTTTGTACTTTGTAATATTAGTATTATTATATATGACTATTAGTAATATAATTAGAAATATATTAGTATAATAATCGTTCGAAATGATATTTATTCGAATACAATGAAACAAATCACTCTAGTTCGTCCCTTATCTCCACTGTGAAAACCGCCACTCAACTGCCGTAGCAACCCTACATTTGAACTTCTAAGAGGTATGGGTCAAGTCTCCACATCTATTGTTTGGTTTTATGTTCGAATGGGTTGTGTTTGGGGGGGTAAGGATTTCGAATCTGAAATCCCCCATTTTGGTGTATTCCGTAGAACTAATATCAAAATAATCGGTAAAAATGATTGGACTTCACTCCTTAATCATTTCTATTGATTAAAACAAAAGATAACATCTAGATTGGATTTTTTCGTTCGGGATTGAGTCTACTCAGCCATGGCTATTTGGCGTGTTCCCATTTGAACGAACGCTAGTCCTCTCGAATGCTCAGTTGCTAAACATATTTATTTCGGTTTGAACAAAATAAATTTGTTCGAATGAACACAAATTGCCGGTTCGAACGAACAAAATAGTCCATTTGAATAGATTTTACTAGTTCAAACAAAATATGTTTCGTTCGAACTTATTATTTCAATTCAGTTCAATATAGTATATTTCTTCAACAATATAATCTAAATATTATGGTTAATTATATTCTTACTTTCCTTATGGTTAAACAGTATACTAATGGCATTTAGAGAAGAAAACATGCGAGAGATCAGCCCGATCAAAGTAGTGGAGCAGCTCGTGCTCAAGAGACGACACCTATACTTGTTGAGCGTGAGATCACTTTGTCTGACTTCTCCGATCTTTCATAGGAGGAACGGAGCATAAAGTCCATCTTCACCGAACAGGGACGGACACCAATTTGTCAGCAGTGGGGAGACTGCATATCCAAAGATGGTCGGTGAGTTTTACCATACCATGGGAGAGGATAATGTTGATGCTCTGTTCTACACCTTAGCGATCTCGGGAGTGAGTATTACTTTCTCTCCTCGCATTATTATTGAGTTCCTTGATATCTCGTGCGTGGGCGACACATATCCTACAATGACTACACCGGGACTAGCGGCTGCACCATCTGATTTCCACACACCAGCCACATCCTCAATGCTAGCGCCGAATGCTAGTTTGGATGGTAGTGAGGATGGGGATCTACCTGATGATGGTCTCACAGAAGATCTAGTCCATGAGCTAGTGTGGGACCCTTTGGCTCCTCAAAATGATTGGAGCAAGGTGATCTGACATGCAGATTGTATAGCATTTTCCAGAATGTTTAATTTGATTGTTGGCTATAACATCGATCCGAAAAAACATAAGACTGATTTCGAGATCGATCGAGCCAGATTTTTGTTGCGAATAGCAAAGGGGAACCTGATTGATCTGGCATTGTATTTCTTCCTCTACATTCAATCGGAGTTACGCTATTCCAGTGGAGGTAGTATACCATTTGCACTATTGATATCTAACATTCTACTCCGATCGGGGGTTACAGTGTCTGTGATTGAGCGGAGGTCGCCACAGATGGGCCCCTTAATAGGATCACATTAAGCAAGAACAATGGGCACTTGCGGAAGACTGCACCAGAACAACCTAGTGCCACACCATCAGATTCAGCTACTAGTAGTACTGCAGCTGTTGAGAGACAACCTCCTAGGGCTACTTTGAATCAGGTACGAGCTCTATTTATGGAGTTCGTTGAGCCCATCATGGAGAAGCTTAGGGATCTAGAAGGACGTATTACAATGTTACAAGAGGATGTTGATCTACTTAGCAAATAGATCATTTTACTTATTATTTTACTTTTCTATGTTGTATTGAACATTATATATTTGGAATGTAATTAATGTATGGTTTTTTATTTTCGTGTTTGCTATCTTATTTATCTTTTTCATTTTATTTGCCGTTCATGATAATATAAAAAATGATACTATCTTTAAATTTATGTTTATATAAATTTAACATAAAAGAAATCACTATAAAGTTTTGAAATTAATTACATAAAATTAATTAATGAATTTATAAATATTTTAACTCACCAAAAATCATAATATATAATATAGACACATTTTTATATTTTGAAAATGATAACAAATTAATGGAAAAATATTAATTACTTTAATGGAAAAAATATATGCACAAATTAATGATGATAAACAAATAAATTTAAGTTCGAACGGTTATTAACTTTCTTCAGGAAAACTAAATTAATTTCCCACCATTATTATTATTCGAAGAGATTATATACTATTCGAACATATATTAATTCCATGCTCAAATTTATTTTGTTCCGTTTGAACGGTTTTTCTTTTTTGAGACAATTTTGTTCGTCACAAAATATTTTGTTCGAAAGGATATTTATCCGTTCGAACAAATTTAGTAGTTCAGGCATTTTTAGAATTTCGTCTCCAAAAATAACTTTTGAAGATGAAATTTAATTCGTTCCTAACAAATTTCATCCCTAAAAGTCAAATCTCTTATAGTGAATGCTACCTCGCGAGGATCCTAATTGTCAAGGAGGCCTTAGCCAAGGGTTTACCCTCAGCATGCTCAAGTGCCCTAACCGGCCGGGAGGCCTCAGTCAAGGACGAACCCTGTGTGCATGGAGGGAATTAATCTCCTTAATTTTGTCGATGCGAGAAACCTTGTCGAGGAGGCCTCAATAGATAAGAATTTACACCATGTGGGACTGTCAATATGCCAATGTCCAAGGACCAGTCATACCCGAGGAAACAAGGGCGCCCAATGGCTATAAATTAGAAACAGGCCGCAATGGCGATGGTTTCAATGGCTATAAATAATTTGCACATCTCGAGCATGTCTATCCATGCTTTTTCCCCATTCGTTGTTTGTTAAAAAGTTGTTTTGTACTTGAGCGACGCTACTTACGAATTAAACACTAGTAATGATCCAAATGCATATTGCTTATTCACAAACTAAAATGCATCGAATGTATTTGAAGACAATAGATCACACGAGTTCCTCTAGCTCAAAACCTGTAGTCTTGAAAGATACGTCCAATCATGCACATCCCATGCATTTCTGCTTGCATTGATCAATCGATCCATAAATCGTAGCCAGTATCAGGGTAAACATATGGATACATGGGCTCTTCGAGCCACATCGCAGTAGTTGGAACCATAAATTCAGGGTCTGTTTCCAATATGCGCATGTCCTGAAACGAAAATGGCTGCTCCCATATACTTAAGACATTTTGATCAGATGTTTCAGATGCACTGAAATTCTCCTCTATATGTTGGACAATTTCAACGGCTGGATCAGTGCGTGAAGAAGAGATATCATTAATGGGCATTTGTATTGACATCGGTATACCTTTAGTGACATCCATGTTTGGCAAAATTGGGGCATCGCAAAGTAGGAGATCTTGAATCCCAGAAGAATCATTCTTGTTAACTTCAACCTCGGATGATTTCACCATTTCTGATAAAGTCATTGACGACGAAGTGTTGATCTTACTGGGCATTTTCAAGTGCGCGTGCCAGTAATTTTTTATTTCGTTGTCAGTTCTTCCAGGAAGCTTTGCAGCAATTGCAGACCATCTGAAATAAATTAACGACAATTAGGACATTACACTCGAGTACTGTACTTAGAAGATCATCCGAGTTTTACTTTATTCACTATTTGATGCTCTAAAATGATTCTAAAGTATCTTCAACATCTGGGTTTAACAGAAGTTTGAAAGCTTTTGCCTTTCATCTACCATGGAGAGAGAGAGAGAGAGAGAGAGAGAGAGAGAGAGCTCAGTCGCCTTTGCCCGTCATCATGGCATGCTTATAAAATCTTGCTTTTAACACTATCTGAAGACTGAAATCATATATACGAAAATAGAAGCGAAGTTGTAGCTAATATACAACCCTGGATTTTCTAAATAGTAGACCTCAAATCATGGCATCCTTAGGCCATCTCATAAAAGGATTATCATTTGTAAAATTAGAGCTATTTGGGATGGATTGCTTTTATGCCTAAAGTCAAAGATTCCTGCCATAGAGATTTGTGTCTGATTCTAATTTGTTGCGTATGGTTCGTGGTTTGTACACAGCTAATGTTCCATTTGATTTTGTTGAGCTTTGTATCCTGGTGTTTACTCCTACCCAAATAAGAGCGATGCATTAATGATCGATTATTCATATTTGTTAAAAAAACTCGTGGGTATTTTTAAGATCTAAAAATGTAATGAATTAATTATTGTTAACTTCGAAGTGATACTAAAAAAACCTTGCAGACTGATACGATCGAGTACTACGTTATGATGCAACTTATAACAGTGCGTACTAAACATCCGTCTGCTAAAACGTGCATATGAACGAGCTAGCATGCATGCATTTTAACTTTGAAGTACTGACCATGCATGAAAAACGAAAGAGAAATAATAGGTTTTTTCTTGTAGCATGCAAGTCCACTTGTTCCAAATATCCATTCATCTGAATCAATATCCCATCAAATAATTTGATTGAAAACGATATTTTTCACGTAAATATGAATTTTGCTTTATGGAATAGCAACGTATGTGCATTTAAAGAACATTTGTTTTCCGATCGCCGGTAAATCTTCTGTATAGAATTTGTTGTAAGTACTCACCGGTTTCCCAGCAGTTCATGCCATTTGAGTATAGTTTCGTCTTCTTCCTGGCTGAAGTTTCCTCGCTTAATGTCAGGCCTGAGGTAATTCATCCAACGGAGCCTGCAACTTTTCCCAGATCGTGCCAAACCTAAAAGAAAAGTAGAAATAAAAGCAAGAAAAATTAGGTGAATCAAAGTATATATAAACAGTACCATACCGCATGCACGAATGACAATTCCTACCGGCAGCTTCTGGCATCCGACACCAATTCCAAATGCCATATCGCTTAATATAAGCTTTCAACTTCTGGCCTTCTGCAGGACTCCAAACCCTTCTTCTCGCAGGCATCTGTTCACCATCCGAATTAGTCTTCACCATCTCTAGCTAGCTAGCTGTACGTGCGGATATAGCTCAATAGTTCGACTTGCAGAGACCTCAACCCTGTTAATAGTTGCGAATATTGCTTCGTACTACTGTCATAGAATTAAGTCAAACACGTTTTTAACTTTTCATGTGATAATGATTTCCATAGATAAAGAGAAATTAATTAATTAGCTCACTCGAGGTCCGGTCTGGGCTTCATCAACACGTCTTAGTTATACTTGTATAGTCAAATGCAATTCGATTTCCGACGTTGGATCAACAGGCCTTGATCAACACGTCTTAGATATGTTTTATTCCGTCAATCGAGCAAACGATATTATAAAGTCAAACGAATCATGGTTGCCATATATATTAATAAAATGGAATATTGAGTACTGGAATTAGGAGGATGCATGCATGGCACCAAAGTTTATTATGGGAATTTTCTTTAAAGAGAAATATATGTTTTAGGCACGTCTACGAACCGATGTAGCTTGATGTAATAGGTTAGATCGGAAAAATATTAATAATTTTATTGTAAAGTAGATATAACATATAATATTAAGTCAGGTCAATTTGTGGGTTTAGTTTTATAGAATTTCATTATAGCTATAACAGTTCTCTTCTTTGGAAAGATAGTGTCCCTTGAACTAAAAAATTAGTAAATATTTAGAACATTTTCAGGTATTAGAAATCATAAATGACAGTTGAATTAAACAATTCTCGATCTTCTAGAGACATGGCCTTAATTAATTAACTAGAAATACACACACACACACATATATTATTAAGAAGTACTCATCAATACCTTGAATTAAAATTGATCGTCCATGTTTGTGAAATTAGTCGATGATGAAAGATACCTCAGCAGGATAAGATGATCGTATGTACGATCGAATATATATATATATATGTGAATATAGAAGTAGAATTCAGAGTCAACAAGCTGTGATCAGAAAGAAAGGGATATATATGATCAGATTTCTCAGTTCGAGTTTATTATATTTCATAAGATTGTTTCAACCCTCTCAAAATTGGTAATCCAGTCAATTCATGCATGTGTAACCCATGATCATGTGTATGTGGACAATTCATGAAATATATATATATGCACTGATCCAAGAAAATCATGATATGATTTTAGTATTACAAATGAAAGGAAGGAAGATATTTTATAATAACATGAACACCAACTCCCTACAAATTGATCATTAAGTAAAGATTTCTGAGAAAGTAACATGCATGTTTTTCCAAGGAGTTAGCTAGGACAGATAGACAATGCCATATTTCAATTTTTTTTGGGAGGGGGGGGTCTATCATGGGTATTCTAGACTAAAAGCGTCCCATTCGGAATGTTAACTGTAATCTGATCAGAATTAAGAGGCTCGTTAAATTATACTTTAATGTCTAGTGGGAGATTATTATTCTGAATTCTATGTGGCGCCCCCAATCCCCCTTATATAAATACACAGGGATCGAGACGCCAGGATGGTGACAACACGGTCACACATCCCAACGAAGTGCCAGTGTGTGTACATGCAACAGTGTACAAATATAATAACGCAGCGGATAGTCAACTAAGTACCAGAATTTAAATACAAATATTTAACACAATTTATCTTTAAAAAATTATACAGTCATCCCAAATATAATACAAAAGGTAAATACAGTAATTGATAAAAACACATAACTCACTAAACAGGAGCAATCCCAGATCACTCCTCCACCGGAGCCAAGCTAAGGCTCGTCATCATCGTCTGCATCAAAATCTGCGATACCATAAAATGGTACCACAGGTAAGTATAAACCAAACAACTCTCGGGATAAAAATACATTAATGCAACCAACAATATAGCAAAATACATTTAGCCATAAAATATCATTTTTTCCCAGAAAAATGATTATTTCCAACACACGCCAAAAATCCCATTTTGGCCCAAAATAACCGTAAAACATTTTCACATAAAATGATTCACACAAACAATCCATTTGTCGGACACTGTAGGCGGGAATCGCAGGCGGGACTCTACCACCGTCCCTGCTTACCACCATCCCTACCGCGTGCACCGTAGGCGGGAATCACAGGCGGGACTCTACCACCATCCCTGCTTACCACCATCCCTAACGCGTGCACCGTAGGCGGGAATCACAGGCGGGACTCTACCACCATCCCTGCTTACCACCATCCCTACAGTTCCTTTACACACAATAAATACTTAACAGAGCACTGTAGGCGGGAATCACAGGCGGGACACAACCACCATCCCTGCTTACCACCATCCCTACAGTCTCTTTTCCTTTTACTCACATGAAAATCCAAATCCAATAAATACATGAACATGTATGCAATACACGAAAACCCAGTTTTCTTTACAAACATGATCATGCATGCAATATGCGATGTACGTGAACAAGTCATAACCAACAACCACAATTCACAATACAAACAAACACAACTCCGTCCACAATCCATCCGACCCCCGAAACTCCTCGGACTCAGTCCGGCAAAACAAACCAATTCACAGATAATATGTGTTAGTGCAAAAATATATTTAAATCACGAAAGTTCTTTAAGGAAAATACTTACAGTGCAATATAATAAATTCCGGAGGATCTCGAAGTTGCAAGCGGTGATTTCTGAGCAACACCACAGTGTAAAATACACTGTGGCCGTGGGTCACAGATACCCACTTTTCAACGAGGACAAACGAAGACCCAAGATTGATAGGGTAGGGCCTAGGGAGGTCGGTGAAGCCAATGGTGGTGGTGGTTTGCCGTGGGTGGCGGCGGAATGGGCGGTAGAAGACCAAAATGCCCAAATCGGAAATGTAGTTGGTGGAGCTTCACCGGTGACGGATCGGAGGTGGGGTTGGGTCCAATGGGTTGCCAAGAGGTCGGGGATGAAGTGGTAGGAAGATGGTGGCCAATGGTGGTGCGACGGCGGCGCAACGGCGGAAGGAGTGCCGCGGCTTCGAAGAGCTACTGGTGGTTAACGGCGGCACGGATGGAGGTGAGGTTGGTGGGGTGAGGTCGCCGGCGGCTGGGGAAGCTAATGGGCTGGGCGGTGAGGGCCACCGCCGGCTCACGGCGGCGCTGGCGTGAAGGTGGCCCGCGGCTTCGTGGGGAGCGTGTGGGCTACCGGCGGCGAGGTAGGGGCTGAGGTTTGGGAGGTGAGGTCGCCGGAGGGAGGGAGAGCTGGTCGGCTGGGCGGTGTCGCGCACGGCGGCGCGACGGCGGCGCTGGGAGGAGACGATGGAAACGGGCGGAGGAGAGGAGAGAGAGAGATCGCGCGGGAAGGAGAGGAAATAAGGAAGAAAAAGAAAAGAAAGAAAAGAAAAAGGAAGGAAAGAAAAAATGGAGGAAAAGAAATGAGGTCCAATCCTCATAACTTGGATCACAAAAATGATCCAACGGAGATGATTTTAAAACCACAAGTTAAATAAAATAATTTAAACGTAATGGTAAAGTCAAATTGAAATAATTAAATCCCACAGTAATTAATTTAAATATTAAAAGCAATTTAAATGCATAACAATAAATAAATATTTAGAAAGCACATAAAATTAATTTTCACCAAATTAAAATCATAGAAATAAACTTACTAAAAATCCAACCAATTTTAAAATAAGAGGATAAATTTTTGAACAATCAAAAATAATCCTTCAGTAAAAATACACTGAAATACGGGGTGTTACATCCTCCCCCCCTTAAAATAAAATTTCGTCCTTGAAATTTGTAGGGCCAACCATCACTCTAAAGCAGGATACCAAGTACAACCAGAACACTCTTAAGAAAATCACACAACCTCCAACACCCAACGGGCATGGATACAACTTGCATAACTTTCCAAAACCCAAGAATAAACCACACATGGCATCCATTACGAAAGGTAAGATTAGACCCATACCTGCCGTAACTCCAGCGTCCTGAGTCCCTGGAATCTCGTCGCCAGCACTACCATGAGTCACTGCATACACCCGAGCCTGAACTAGTTGCCTCTGATTAGTCCTACCACCGCGATGACCACCCTGATTTCCTTGGGTCCAATTAGGGCACTCACGAGCAAAGTGTCCTGTCTGACCACACTCAAAGCACTGGTTCCAACCCTGACGACACTCGCCCTCGTGGGCTCTATTACACCTACCACAAACTGGAGCTCGGCCCCCAATACGTATACCGGAAGCTGCCTGCGCTCTGGCCCCGATCCTTTGCACAAACTTCTGTGGCGACCCGGAGCTGCTCCCTTCACCATCAACGTTCAGTCGCTTCTTACTCGGAGGGGAATCTACCACAGCACCTCGCTCTCGCTCAGCAATTGAGGCCACATTGACCAACCTCTGAAAGTTCTGGATTTCCAAGCATGCGACCTGCCTGCGGATTTGAGGGCGCAACCCTTCTTGGAAACGTTCAGCCCGCATCTCTTCCGAAGCAATGAGGTGAGGAGCAAACCGCCCAAGCTCCATAAATTTCCTTGCATACTGCTCGATAGTCATGTCTCCTTGAACCAAATTATTGAAATCCCGAGCCAATTGCCGTCTCACCGAAACAGGAAAGAATCGATCATCAAATTCTTTCTTAAAACGCTGCCAAGACACAGCAGCCAAGGATCCCAACTCCATCTCTAAAAGTGACCGCTTGGTCTCCCACCAATTTGCCGCTTCACCTTGCAGCATATAGCTCCCATATAATACCCTCTGGGCCTCAGTGCATCCACAGACTTCAAACGTTCTTTCCAGATCTTGAATCCACCTTCTAGCCCGTAATGGATCCTCTTCACCAGAAAAAGCAGGGGTCCTATGCGCTAAGAAGCGCTCATAGGTGCACCCGGCCTGCATCGCCCTGAACTGCTCTCCTTGCTGTGGACGAAAATTCTGCTGAAGAAACTCCGTCATCCTATTCAACGCCCTCGCCATGGCATAATTTCCATCACCCCTCGGTAATTCATCCTCGGGCTCATTAGCTTGCCTTCTTGGTCGTACCATTTTCCTGCCATAGCGTAACCCTTAACCCCACTATCAGCTTAAAACAAACTAAAAAAATATAATTATAGTAAAATAAATTAAAATACAACCATATCACATAAAATAAAATAAAATAAAACCAACAAAATAAAATATCATAAGACAAAAGGAATAAAACAAATGAAATAGTACACAAGAAAATAATTGAAACAAGTAAAATTGCCTGCCATATAATAAAATAACTAAATAAAATAAAATAACAAAAATAAGATAAATAACAAACAATTAACGTACAATTAAAATAAATAAATTAAATTAAAATAATGTACTCCCAACAAAATAATTTCAAATCAAAATTTTAAAATTTTCTGGTACTACACCTATGGGACATGTAGTTTTACCCAGAGCCGAACTGCTCTGATACCACCTGTGGCGCCCCCAATCCCCCTTATATAAATACACAGGGATCGAGACGCCAGGATGGTGACAACACGGTCACACATCCCAACGAAGTGCCAGTGTGTGTACATGCAACAGTGTACAAATATAATAACGCAGCGGATAGTCAACTAAGTACCAGAATTTAAATACAAATATTTAACACAATTTATCTTTAAAAAATTATACAGTCATCCCAAATATAATACAAAAGGTAAATACAGTAATTGATAAAAACACATAACTCACTAAACAGGAGCAATCCCAGATCACTCCTCCACCGGAGCCAAGCTAAGGCTCGTCATCATCGTCTGCATCAAAATCTGCGATACCATAAAATGGTACCACAGGTAAGTATAAACCAAACAACTCTCGGGATAAAAATACATTAATGCAACCAACAATATAGCAAAATACATTTAGCCATAAAATATCATTTTTTCCCAGAAAAATGATTATTTCCAACACACGCCAAAAATCCCATTTTGGCCCAAAATAACCGTAAAACATTTTCACATAAAATGATTCACACGAACAATCCATTTGTCGGACACTGTAGGCGGGAATCGCAGGCGGGACTCTACCACCGTCCCTGCTTACCACCATCCCTACCGCGTGCACCGTAGGCGGGAATCACAGGCGGGACTCTACCACCATCCCTGCTTACCACCATCCCTAACGCGTGCACCGTAGGCGGGAATCACAGGCGGGACTCTACCACCATCCCTGCTTACCACCATCCCTACAGTTCCTTTACACACAATAAATACTTAACAGAGCACTGTAGGCGGGAATCACAGGCGGGACACAACCACCATCCCTGCTTACCACCATCCCTACAGTCTCTTTTCCTTTTACTCACATGAAAATCCAAATCCAATAAATACATGAACAGGTATGCAATACACGAAAACCCAGTTTTCTTTACAAACATGATCATGCATGCAATATGCGATGTACGTGAACAAGTCATAACCAACAACCACAATTCACAATACAAACAAACACAACTCCGTCCACAATCCATCCGACCCCCGAAACTCCTCGGACTCAGTCCGGCAAAACAAACCAATTCACAGATAATATGTGTTAGTGCAAAAATATATTTAAATCACGAAAGTTCTTTAAGGAAAATACTTACAGTGCAATATAATAATTTCCGGAAGATCTCGAAGTTGCAAGCGGTGATTTCTGAGCAACACCACAGTGTAAAATACACTGTGGCCGTGGGTCACAGATACCCACTTTTCAACGAGGACAAACGAAGACCCAAGATTGATAGGGTAGGGCCTAGGGAGGTCGGTGAAGCCAATGGTGGTGGTGGTTTGCCGTGGGTGGCGGCGGAATGGGCGGTAGAAGACCAAAATGCCCAAATCGGAAATGTAGTTGGTGGAGCTTCACCGGTGACGGATCGGAGGTGGGGTTGGGTCCAATGGGTTGCCAAGAGGTCGGGGATGAAGTGGTAGGAAGATGGTGGCCAATGGTGGTGCGACGGCGGCGCAACGGCGGAAGGAGTGCCGCGGCTTCGAAGAGCTACTGGTGGTTAACGGCGGCACGGATGGAGGTGAGGTTGGTGGGGTGAGGTCGCCGGCGGCTGGGGAAGCTAATGGGCTGGGCGGTGAGGGCCACCGCCGGCTCACGGCGGCGCTGGCGTGAAGGTGGCCCGCGGCTTCGTGGGGAGCGTGTGGGCTACCGGCGGCGAGGTAGGGGCTGAGGTTTGGGAGGTGAGGTCGCCGGAGGGAGGGGGAGCTGGTCGGCTGGGCGGTGTCGCGCACGGCGGCGCGACGGCGGCGCTGGGAGGAGACGATGGAAACGGGCGGAGGAGAGGAGAGAGAGAGATCGCGCGGGAAGGAGAGGAAATAAGGAAGAAAAAGAAAAGAAAGAAAAGAAAAAGGAAGGAAAGAAAAAATGGAAGAAAAGAAATGAGGTCCAATCCTCATAACTTGGATCACAAAAATGATCCAACGGAGATGATTTTAAAACCACAAGTTAAATAAAATAATTTAAACGTAATGGTAAAGTCAAATTGAAATAATTAAATCCCACAGTAATTAATTTAAATATTAAAAGCAATTTAAATGCATAACAATAAATAAATATTTAGAAAGCACATAAAATTAATTTTCACCAAATTAAAATCATAGAAATAAACTTACTAAAAATCCAACCAATTTTAAAATAAGAGGATAAATTTTTGAACAATCAAAAATAATCCTTCAGTAAAAATACACTGAAATACGGGGTGTTACATTCTAGACGTTTCAGTAGAAGGTGATGAGAGGTTTGGAAAGAAATGAAGCGGTAGACGACAAGGAGAGGCGCATATCGATATTCACATGTTCATAAACAATCTAAATCAATATCTTAATTTTGTTTCATAAAATATGCTATATATAACATGAACACCCAACTAGTCAAAAGTCACCCCATCATCGGTCCTACCATATATGTGCATAAGATATAATAATGTGAGTGTATATATATATATATATATATATATAAATATTTGTTACATGATCTTTTGCTTTCTGCATTAATCAACTCATGATCCCCTCATGCCTCCGTTTCATACTTCCAATTCAAAGGAAGTACTAGTACTATAAAATGATATTGGTACACGTAGTTTTAGTCAAATTAATATATATATATATATATATATAATATAGTGGCCGGTGTTTTTCTTATTTTCTGCATTTGTCTTTCTAGTCTTAATTTCTTTGGTCTAAAACTCCAATTAACATATCTTGATTTCTTTGTCTATGCTGCATTTCTCTTTCCTCAGCTCGTACGTATATATAGATAAGAGATCATCCATACATCACCAGGTTTTCATATGCATACGTAGCGCAATAATTTGTAAATTTAGGACCAACTTAATTAAATGAATCTCCTGCTTTTTATCATCTTCTTTTTCTTCAAATAGTATAATAACCTTAAATATTGTTTTTATGTTTGGCATAAAACGTTTTTAGACGATAATATGATCTAATTCTAGGAAAATTACAGATTTTCCATTAATATTGAGTGACACCATATATAATAAAATAAAGAATAAAAAGAAAGAAAGTGATCACAATATATGTAACACCCTGCCTAATTAACTATTAAGATTAATCTTTAAACGTCCTTAGATTAAGCTTATGATTTTGGACTTTAATATTTTTATTATTATTTTATTATTACTATTATTATTATATTATTTTGTTGATTATTTTATTTATTTACTTCAATGTTAATAGTTTAGGCCATGACACTTAGTGTCATTAATTATTAAGCATGAATATTTAGAGAAACAAGCTCATTAGTAATTCTATTAAGGCCTTTAGAACCTTCAGATATTCATGGGCCAAGAGTCTTAAACCAAGCTACTTAAGCAGTGTTTGGTTACAAGACTTAGTAGAGCTTAGTCTAATGTTAAATTGAGTCTAACATCCAAACACCCAACTCTCACACTATTAAAATCATCTCAACTCAAAACCTCATTACACATGCATGGGACCCACAACCTTTTTCAACTTAACACATATTTATATGTGGGACCCACAACCTTTCTTAACTTCTCATAAAATGTACTAAACTCATCTTAACATCCAAGCACACTTTAAACTCAATTTAGATGAGCCTCACATAACTCTCTCCACTACTCAGCTCATTAATATTCATAAAAACTTAAGCTCAGCTCAACATCCAAACGTAGTTTTAGGAATTCAAGACTTGGTAGGATAGCCTTGGCCCTAGTATAAGGAAGGCATAAGGCCTTTGGGCCAAGCTTGGTATCCTTTTGACTCATGGCCCAATTAGGTCAAGGTAAGTCCTTGCAAGCATCATCTTTTTGGAAACAGGACTCTCATTCACTCAAACCAAAAAGCCCATGAACCATTAAACCCACACTCATGCCCCTTTGAAGCCGTCAAGGCCCAAAGTCTTGTTTTGCTTCTATTTCACTCTTCAATCTGAAATCCCGCTGCACCATACACTACAACAGTTTGTGTCTTTTGGAATGAATGTTTTCGTCCCAAAAAGATATTGTTTTGTCCCAAAGCACATTTCAGGACAAAAAAAAAAAAAAGTGTCACAAAATCATCCCAATATCACTGTCTCGAAATATTTTTTGGGACAAAAATCCGATTTTCATCCCATAGAAAGTTTTTTGGGACGAAAATGGAGGAAACTGTTCGAATGGCGTTCGAAAGATTTTTTTTTTTTTTGATGACTTTATTTCATCTTAGATTAGCGGTCGAACGATAAAATTCTACCGTTCAAATGAAGGCGGGTAGATTTTTGGTTCGAACGAGTGTATGTTCAAACGTCTCGGTTTCAATTTGAACGTCAAGCATTGCTCAAACGTTAATCGTTGATAGTTCAGACGTATGTATTTTATCGTTCGAACATCAATTTTGCATGGGAAAATTTTAATATTCAATGAGAACGCTTAGCATAATCTTCTAACGGTTATGAAACGTTTGAATGTATTGATTATACCGTTTGAATGGTTGGCCATTAATTGGTGTTCAAACATATCATAATCATTCGAACATTATAATATATTTTTCAACCCATTAATAGAAATCATAAATCACACAAATAACATCTTAAAATACATTAGTACACATGTTCACCAAACATAACTAGTAGTCTCATAAATGCAAACAAAATAAATAAAACTGTCACAAACTGTTATCATCATACAAAAGATTATAGTTCAAAATATGAACTATAATTTAAATTAGTTGCTTGGAGGCCTGGGTTGTTGAATAAGCATCTACATTTGGAGTTGCATTTCTCTCCTGAACTCCGCTTGTTGCTCTTCTTGTTGTTTCATTCATATCTCCAAGTCAGCTTGTTGGGCCACTGACTCATGCTGGTTTGTTCTCAATTTCTCGATCTTTGACCTCACTTCCCTCTAATGCTCTAGAAGTGTTGGCATCTCTGGATAATGAACACGAGTTAGAAGGCTTGACGCAATGACCCAAACCCCCCAAATAGCTTGAACATGGACCCAAAACCTTCGTAAAATATTTCACATCACTTGTTGTGGAATTTTGACCTGTTGAATATTCAGCACAAAGAGCAACCATTTTTTCCTCCACATAAGAGAAATAATTAATATTGTCACAATTATATAAACAAGTTTAATTAAAACAGATAATAATACTTACAAAATTTTCACGGGTAACGAGATGAGTCCATTCTTCATTCCAATCAGTATGTGATGCAATATATAATTTTGTCATATTGTAATTACTATTTAAGTCTTGTTGCAAGATAAATATTTTATAGATATAAGGTCATTAGAATACAAAAAACAATAGACTTTAGTAAAAAAATAAACTTACCAACTTCTTAGAGAGGCGATGGAAAGATGTTAAGCCTGCATGGTGATGAATCTTCAAATTCAATCTATTTGTTTTGTTTATAGAACTTCGCTCCTACATAAAAATTATAAATATTAGCAAGAGAAATTATAAACCATGACATGTAAAGCAAGTTATTTATTTACTTTAAATGCAAGATCCTCAAACATATCACTTAGTTTCTCCCAATCTAAAGGTCGGACATCCTAAAAAGGATTTTGACGTGCATCGTCTTTGTTCTCAAACTTATTGTGATGCTCATGACATCTGACCTTATATTTCTAGAATGTATTACACATAATCTCATCAAAAGTCTTGCGCTCCCCCCTCCAACAAAAATTTAATTCAAAGTCATTCTTGAAAAAATAAGACTCACGAACAAACTAATTGCACATTCTATATTTTGCACAGACATTAAATAATTTGATATAAAATGAATTAAATAATTATCAAACAACGCTTCCTAATAAACTCATTGACATCTTGGGGAACTTTATGCCAAGAAGTCGTAGCCAAAGGTGTATAAGTCCATGTAAGAGTACCTACATGAGAAGCAAGCCAGGCCACTGGTTCTCCCTCACCTCCGGTATGATTGTCAAGAATGTGAACCTTAATCGTACCAACTTTACGGTATTTTTCTAATGTCACGCATCTAGTAGTACCTCATCCTTAACGAGATTGTAGGTTTAGCTCTAAAAAAACATATGGCAATATACACATAAAAGGAATTATAGTTAGAATTCAATATGCTTATGTATCATTTATTTTAATTATAACAATATTATACTAATTTTTTATCTTGATCTAGAGAGTTACCCTCCAGTGGTGAGTCAATCGGAGAGCTAGGCATCGGTGGTGATGGGATGGGAACCGCCTTCCTTTTAGGAGGCATGATTTCAAGATATTGATACATGCATCACATAAACAATTCGTCACAAAAGCGTCATGTGAATACAAAACAAATCAATCATCCTGATCAGTTTCAGTGGACCACTCGCCCTCTTCATCTGTAGATACTTAAGATGAATCCACATTTTTCCCAACTGTCGCATCAACAATTTCAGCCTCAATATCTCCCATATGCAAAGGGATCATCTCATATTGGCTCAAATCTACAAATAAGTTGAAGACAGGCTGACTCTCTTTGTATGCTTCTTGGGCAAAGGAATCATCTTCCTCCTCGTTTTGTCCCTCAGCCTCAGGGATAATATTATATATATTTCTTAGAGAAAACTTTTGTACTACAACCCATTGATTTCCTAAACTCGGGATAATCAAAGTAGAATACTTGAGATGCTTGGAAAGTCAAAACAAAATGATCATCTTCATACCATTTTTTCGATGTATCAATACTCAGAAAATACTCATCATCGCGCACTCCCCTTCTTGAATTGCTTAAATCCCACCAATCACATTTAAACAAATATACCACAAGCTCCCCCAAATATTTCAAACCAATTATATTCACAATAATCCCATAAAAATCTGAAAGCTCAATGCATCATACCATGGGTTTCCTCAAGCCTATGTCATACCTTAAGTACCTAAATTAAGTTTTAAAATTTTGTTAAAATCATTAATCAACTTACCTATAATTAGTGATCTTTAAACCATGTTTTAGAGCTTAATTTTCTTTCCTAATCTTTTTAGCCTTTTTGATTTGAAATTGTCTTGTTTCATTATTCAATTACATCATTCTTAGGTCATATTAGGACCCTAGAAAAACCTCCACACATGTCACTAGAAGAAATGACATATCAAACCCCAAACTATACAATTTGGCACACGTGTGCCCTTTGTGTGCATTGGATTGTTTTACCCTTAAGCCCAATATTTTTGTGCCTTTTCTAAAGGGCACTATGGTCTTTAAACACCTCACATGACCCCGTTAAACCCAAACCAAACTTTGGACGAAATTTGGTTTCAAAAACCAAACCGAAACCCCAAACTAGTTGCACCTAGAAGACTAGTTGAGTAGGAACCGAATTGGTTGAGTTTCAACCACCCTTCTGCCCATGGTTGAGCCACCACCCCACGTCACCTCCAGCACCACCCAATCCCCAAGAGCTCTTCATGGTCATCATGAGCCTTGACCAGTTTTTCTACCCAAGCCACTTCACTCGGCAGCTAGCCTCCCTTGCATCATCTTCTTTGAGCTGCACCTCCATGATCACATGGTAGCCAACCCTCCAACTTCTCCCACTTGAAAAAGTCTTCAAGAAGTGACCTTATACCTACACAAATCAGCCTTGAAGAAGAGTCAAGAATATGAGTCAAGGCTATGATAAATTATGTCTTAGGAAAACCATCTTGAACCCGTTAGCCCCATGGATGGTTTTTCTTCTTTTCCCTCTACACCACAACTTGACCAGCACCCTTAGGAGAAATGTAACATCTAAAGTGATGAAGTTATTGTGGTTTTATGGGACTATTCACTATGCACAAGTCACATAAGATGATGAAGTGTTAGCTGAAAAAATCAGCCCCTTACACCATCACCCATCTCATCCAATCCCCATGGACTTTGGCCAACATCTCCACCCCCTTGGCCACCTATAAAAGGCTCCTCCACCCTCTTATTTCCTCCACACCACATCTCCAACTCCCCCTTGAGCATAAAGAGCCATCTTTCCCTTTAGTTTTGAGAGAAACCAAAAGGTGTGTGAGCTTGAGTGTTCTTGAAGTTGTTGTGCTAGGAGCTTGAGTGGGCTAAAAAATTGGTAATTATTCTTATCCTAGATCTTATTTTACATGTCAAGTTTTGATTTTAAGTGTTGGAGTGATTTTTGGATGAATTTAGAAAATGTTACCATGCTTGATTCAAAACCGGGTTCATTAAGAATAGTTTAAGTGTTTAAATTGTTTTAAGTAGAAATTTTAGCTATGGCATGTCTTACCATATTTTCATATGATTTGTTAATGACTTAGAATGATCATGGAAGGTTTGATTTTTTTTATTTTTATTAGAAGCATGCCATGATAGATTTTAAATTCTATCTTGTGTTGATCATCAAAACATGCATCGATTTTAAGCAAGTTTGTGATTAAGGTATGAAGTTTAATTATTCCACCTAGGCTTGATGATTAAGCATTTAGAAACCTTCTAATTGGGATAAGAATGAAAATACATGTTTTGGGTGAATTTTGAAAGCATGCCTTTGTGATTTACACTAGGAACATCAAGCTTAATTAATGAAGGATTAAGGTTTTTAGCATTGATTAAGTGTTGGGATGAACTTGTTTACCAAAGAATTGGCCTTTATCATATCATTAATGACTATAGTGATTGATTGTGATTAAAGAAAATTGCTTAAGCATGTAGTCATAAGGATCAATAGTTGAAAACAAGCTAAGGTATCAACCAGAGTGCATGCCACATGTTGGGATTGTTTAAGCTATCTCCACTTTGAATTTTATAATTCTAAGAGTATGGGTAGTTTTAAAATATCACAAATATGAAATCTATGAAGTTTGGTTAAATTTGATATTTGTTTGCAAATAGTGAAAATTTAGAGCCTTTGTGGCGCCCCCAATCCCCCTTATATAAATACACAGGGATCGAGACGCCAGGATGGTGACAACACGGTCACACATCCCAACGAAGTGCCAGTGTGTGTACATACAACAGTGTTCAAATAAAATAACGCAGCGGATAGTCAACTATCAGTAAAGATTTAAATAGCAGTTATACAGTCATCCATAAAATAATTTACAATAGTTTTAGATATACAAACGAGTGATCCCAGATCACTCCTCAGGCGGAGCCGTCTCCTCAGGCTCGCCCTCCTCCTCCTCATCAGCATCAAAATCTGCGTTACCACAAAATGGTCTCGCAGGTAAGTATAACCCAAACAACAACGTAATATAAAATGCATTAAATGCAACTAACATGCATGCACATGAAAACATGCATTTTTCCACAAAACATCATTTTCCCCGAAAATGATAAATTTCCAACACACACCAAAATCCCATTTTGGTCCAAATTATCCGTAAAACATTTTCCCAGAAAATGATTTACCCAAAAATCAACTTGCACTATTTTCCCAGAAAATAGTGCATTAATTCCGAATGCACCATGCATTATTTTCATATGCACCATGGTCTCCCCTATGGACCATCCGCACGTCCTGGCTTCGCAGCGGTGCTCAGTTCCGCGCCCAGCGCGTACATGGCCAAGCACCCACACTACGCAACGAGCGATGCCCAGTTCCGCGCCCAGCGCGTACGTGGCCAGACATCCTCTAGTCCCCGCCAGCAGAAGGACCACGGAGTCGGCACGAGACCATCTCGTCCGATCCCATTGTCGCCCGGCGACAATCCAGGGGACGTTACTCAGTATATTCCGCTCCCGAGTAACCAGAGGAGCTCCACCGAGTTAATGCCCCATCTCGGCTTGGGGTCGTGATACACACGCACCAAAAATATTATCACATAAAATCATAGCTTTTCAAATCACATGAATATGAATGCAATACACGAAAACCCAGTTTTCTTTTACAAACATGATCATGCATGAAATAATGAAATGCACATGTACCAACACAATGTCTAACATCCATCAATGAACAATACCAACAAATCCAACCAACCCATCAACAACCAATATCCAATTCAACCAAATCAACCAAACAACTCCAATCACAAATCCATCCGACCCCCGAACTCCTCGGACTCAGTCCGGCATGCCAAAAACACAGTGAAATGGGTTAGTGCAAAAATACATTTAAATTACGAAAGTTCTTTGGAGAAATACTTACAGTGCAATATAATAATTTTTCGAGGATCACGAAGTTGAAAAAGGCGACGTTTGAGCAACACCACAGTGTAAAATACACTGTGGCCGTGGGTCACAAATACCAACTTTTCAACGAGGACAAACGAAGACCCAAGATTGATAGGGTAGTGCCTAGGGAGGTCGGTGAAGCTAGTGGTGGTGGTGGTTTGCCGTGGGTGGCGGCGCAAGGGGTGGTTTTAGGCCAAAAATGTGCAAATCGGAGATGGACTTGGTGGGGCTTCACCGGTGACGGATCGGAGCTGGGGTTGGGTCCAATGGGTTGCCAAGAGGCCGGGGATGAAGTGGTAGGAAGATGGTGGCCAATGGCGGTGCGACGGCGGCGCAATGGCGGAAAGTGTGCCGCGGCTTCGTGGGTTTCGTGGGCTTCGTGGAGGCTAACGGCGGCACGAACGGCGGTGATATTGGTGGGGTGAGGTCGCCCGCGGCTGGGGAGTCTAATGGGCTGGGCGGTGTCGACCACCGCCGACGGACGGCGGCGCAGCTGGTGCGGGAGAAACGGACGCGGGGAGAGAGAAAAGGAGAGAGAAACGTGCGCACGGGAAGAAAAAAAATAAGGAAGAAGAAAAAGAAAAGAAAGAAAAGAAAAGAAGAAAAGAAAAAGAAAAGGAAAAGAAAAATAGAGGGAAAAGAAATGAGGTCCAATCCTCATAACTTGGGTCACAAAAATGATCCAACGGAAACGATTTCAAAACCTCAAGTTAAATAAAATAATTTAAACGTAATGGTAAAGTCAAATTGAAATAATTAAATCCCACAGTAATTAATTTAAATATTAAAAGCAATTTAAATGCATAACAATAAATAAATATTAAGAAAGCACATAAAAATAATTTTCACCAAATAAAAATCATAGAAATAAACTCACTAAAAATCCAACCAATTTAAAATAAGAGAAATTATTTTAATTACATAAAAATAATTCCTTCAGTAAAAATACACTAAAATACGGGGTGTTACAGCCTTAATGCAATTTTGGAAAGTTTAGGGGTATTTTTGTAACTACCCATTTTTTGAAGCCTTTGTTTACGAACATCTTCCATAGTGGTTTAAGTCCTAACTTAGTATGAATTTGATTTCAGCCACTACGACTTTTCAAACTCAAGAAGTTAGTAAGTTGGCCTCTAACTTATACATTGATAAGTTATTTATGATTTATTGATAAATGTCGTATTCACGTTATAATTGTTATTTTAAGCATAAAATATCATGTTATATAATATATTGAGTACATACTTACATGACGTGATATTTTCACTATTTTAGCATATTGCATCTATAAATTTCATTTTCACATGAAAGCTTGCTACATATGCATATGTCATGAAATACATTTTTAATATAGCATGAAAAATAATTTTTGTTACAACCCCAAAGGCTAGGATACTGAATTATCCTAGTGAAACTCCTATGTCCACTCTGAAGTGTTTAATAATGGAGTGGTAACCCCTTAGTTGACGAAGAACAGTCAACGAGTTTCGAATGGGTTCTTTTTAAAGAATGCCAGAGTGAAGTTAAATGTTATGACACCTAAGCCTAGTAGGTGTACATGTTATGATGTTATGTTATATTACCAATGCATTAAGAACGAGTCTACAGATAACATAATTTCAATGTGAGTTGTACTACGGTCACTGGCAGGTACTCACAGTGCATATGGGAACTGTGACGATACCATACGTTATGATGTTACAATTTTAATACGAATTGCTAATAATGATGAAATGTTAGAATTATTTTGCCAGTAAAGTGAAAAATACTCTCTAAAAGAAAATGTGTCTCAGTTTTTCTGAAAATGTTAATGAATCTGGATGGACACACTAATTTTTCACATTTCATATATTTCATATTTATCATTCTTCATGCATAATTTATCTTTGTGCTGTTTAATATACTGAGATTTTATGTAAATCTCACCCCTTATGGATCCACTATCATTCCATTCGGAATTATAGAAGTTGTGTCAGGACTCGAGGAGGATAGGCTAGATGGAGTGTTGGATCCGACTGATTAAGGAGGAGCCAGACCTTGAGAAAAGATTGAACTTGATTCTTATGTTTATAGCACTAGTCCTTCATGCTCTAGAACGCATGAAGCGGTTGATTTAATTTTGAAGACTTTTATGTTTAGCTTATTCTACTATTTGGTTTTGAACCTAGATGGTCATTAATGCATTGTGATGCTTTTAGTTATTCTGGCATAAGTTATATTTCCACTCTTAATCCGCTGTGAATATTGCATTCTGCTAGTTGTACTTATAGGATGTATTGTGTACTAACTATCATGTACAGGGATATGTAACCTTGTGTTATATGTCCCGATACTCTAAGTTCTTCGTTCGATCCCAAGCGGAGATTGGGGTGTCACAGGGTGGTAGCTGGTGGGAACTGAAGGACCCATGAAGGCCAACAAGTGGCTATTAGATATCGACAAAACCTTCGAGATCAACGGTTGTACGGAGGGGTAGAAAGTACAGTACACGGCGTATCTACTTCAAGGAGAAGCCAGTATCTGGTGGGATACTAGGAGGCAACTTTTAATAAGGAAATTGGGCAATATCATTGCTTTGACCTGGGATAGGTTCAAAGAGGAGTTCGATAATCAATTCTTCCTTGAATCAATAAAGTCCCAGAAGGTTCAAGAGTTTGCCACTTTGGTGCAAGGCAATCTCTCAGTTGAACAATATGTTGCAAAATTCATGGAGCTAGGACGGGTTGCTCCACATCTGGGACAACTTAATTGAAAGAGATTGATCGGTACTATGGGGAATCCAATATGGGTGACAGGTGGAACAATTACCCTTGGTTGCAGGGGTGTGATGAAAGCCCTCGCCAATCAATCGGGTTAAGGCTCAGTGAATCGCCCCTATGAAAAAGAAGGCTCGCCTCTAGCCCTTATCTTATACACTAGTCTTTTCTTCACTGGCTAAGCAAGGTAAGCACCGCTATAGAAAATATGCAGGCTCACAAGTTCCAAGGAGGACTACAACCTCAGATTCGCAATTATGTAGCTGGGTTTCACATCAACAATTTCCAGGAGTTGTTTAACATGGCTGTAATAACAGAAACAGAGCAATGAAGTGTGGTAGCTCATATTAACCTTGATAAAAAAAGGACTTCTTCTATCTCTGTAGGAGGGAATAATGCCAAAAGAAGGAGTATATAGGGAGCCAACAAGGGTAAAGGCATTATGACAACTCCATCTGCTACTTGTAAGAACTGTGGAAAGAATCACGGTGGAGAATGTCAAGTGGGTTTCAGAGTATGTTTCCAATGCAATCAATCAGGACACATGATTCGGGAGTGACCTCAGAATGCGCTAGGTGGAAGGAACACTCCTAACAATCATCCGAATCAGAGGCCACCTATTCAAGCTCGTGTGTATGCCATCACCCTTGGAGAGATAAACGAGGAGATACTTGAGGATGAAGAGATGGGAGTTATCACTGGTATTTTTCTTTAAATATCCTTCTTTAGAAATTAGCTTTTAAAATAGTTGCTTAGTACTCAGTAGTTGATTACACCTTGGGTAAAATCACGTTATACGAATACACGACTTGCACTTTATTTGACTTTGGCACTACAAGGTCTTTGGTGTCCGCGGCATTTGCACGCACGTGCAACCTGCCGACCCAAACGTTACCTCCAGCTACAGTAGTGTCAATTCTTGATGGGAGCACGATCACCTGTACCCGCATGTTGAAAATTTGTCCATTAACCCTGGGAGAGAGATTGATTGGACCCAACTTAATCGTCTTCAACCAACTAGGGTTTGGCATTATACTAGGAATGGACTAGTTATCCAAACGCTGTGCTAGGACAGATTGCCGAAACAAGGAGATTATCTTTGATTCATCCATAGGTGGGCAAATCCGTTATACGAGAGGGACTGTGAAGGTTACCCCCTCTCTAATTTTGGCTTTGCAGGCGAGGAAGTGCATTGCTAATGATGTCATGACCTACTTAGCATTCATAGTGTAAGATTATGGTAGTAATAAGGGGATTCAAGGGATACCTCTAGTTAAGGAATGTCCTAAGGTTTTTGCTGACAATCTATCCAGATTACCCCCCGATAGAGAAACAAAGTTCACTATAGAGCTAGAGCTCACTGCAACCCCTGTCCATAAAGCCCATTATAGTATGCCCTCTCTAGAACTGAAGGAGCAAATAAAAGAACTACTAGAGAAGGGCTTTATTCAACCTAGTTCATCACCTTGGGGTGCACCAGTTCTATTCATTAAGAAGAATGATGGATCGTTAAAGATGTGCATTGATTATAGGGAATTGAACAAAGTAACAGTTAAGAAAAAATATCCATTACCGCGTATCGATGACCTGCTAGATCAATTGCAAGGAGCATTAGTGTTTTCAAAGATAAACTTAAGGTATGGTTACCATTAGTTCAAGATTAGAGAGAAGGATATCCCTAAAGCGGCACTTCAAACTAGATACGATTACTATGAATTCTTAGTGATGTCCTTTGGTCTAACCAATGCCCCCACCGCATTCATATATATGATGAATAGAGTATTCAGACCCTACCTGGATAACTTTGTTGTCGTATTCATCAATGACATATTGATATACTTGAAGAGGGAAAAAGACCACAAACAGCATCTCCGTTTGGCATTGGAAAGGCTAAAAGAACAAAGGTTGTACGCCAAATTTAGCAAATGTGAGTTTTGGCTCAAGAAGGTAAATTTTTAGGGCACGTAATCTCAAGTCAAGGAGTATCAGTTGATCGCAGCAAGGTCAAAGCCGTGGTAAATTGGAAGCATTCGATAATGTGCACAAGATTCAGAGTTTCCTAGGATTAGCTGGTTACTATCGGCGATTCGTGGAAGGGTTCTCGAAACTATCAAGACCCCTTACTGCCCTAACCAAGAAAAATGCTAAGTACATTTGGACAGAGAAGTGTTAGCAAATTTTCGTGGAACTCAAGGAAAAGCTCACAACCACGCCAATACTAGCCCTACCTGAACCCCATAAGCCTTAAGTGGTTTTTAGTGACGTGTCCAAATCAGGACTTGGATGTGTGCTCATGCAAGAAGAGCGGGTTGTCGCCTACGCTTCACGACAGCTGAAGAACCATCAGCAAAACTACCCCACCCATGACTTGGAGCTAGCTGCCGTAGTTTTCGCTTTAAAGATTTGGAGGCATTACTTGTATGGCACAAAATGTGAAATCTATATTGATCACAAGAGCCTCAAGTACTTATTCAGTTAGCATAATTTAAAAATGAGGCAGAGAAGGGGGTTGGAAACTATTAGCGACTACTAGTGTGAAATCAAGTATCACCCTGGCAAAGCTAATATAGTGGCAGATGCGCTGAGTCGGAAGACTCAAAAGGATAATCCCATTGGCCGCACCTTCGAAGTGGAGTCCCTTCTGCACATTATGAGAAGTTTATTGATCAAGAATCTTCTTGTTGAGGCATCCCTGACCACAGTATAAGAAATTATATCTACGGAATGGGAAGAGGTGAAAAAACGTCAGATGGAGGATCCTAAATGGGCAGAGATCAGGTAGAAAGGGAGGAAGGACTAGAAGGTTTCACCCTCGAGGATGATGGATTGTTATACTACTGAAACCTTAAGGTTATTCCAGCTGATCAGGATATCAGGGATAAGATATTAAGAGAAGCACATCAGACTCCATCAACGGCTCACCCAAGAAGCACAAAGATGTGTCAAGATTTCAAGCAACACTTTTGGTGGGAAGGCTTAAAGAAAGATGTAGCGGAGTATGCCAATAGATGCTCGATATGTAGAATAGTCTAGGCAGAGCATCAAAGACCCGCTGGAGAATTATAGCCACTTCCAATCCCAAAATGGAAATGGGAGGATATATCCATGGACTTTGTAGTTGGACTACCAAGAACTTTGAAGGGAAATAACTCTATTTGGGTCGTGGTCGATCGCTTAACGAAAAGTGCTCACTTTTTGTCAGTGAAAAATATCGACCCTATGGAGAAGCTAACTCTACTATTTGTATCAGAAATAGTGCAACTACATGGAGTTACAAAAATGATTGTATCAGATAGGGCTACACATTTCACCTTTCATTTCTAGCAAGGCCTTCAGGACGCTCTATGCACCAAGTTGAAATTTAGTAATGCCTATCACCCTCAGACTGACGGATAAACTGAGTGGACAAATCAGACTTTGGAAGACATCTTGAAGCCATGTGTTTTGCAAGAAAAAGACGATTGGGAGAAGCTCTTGCCATTAATTGAGTTTGCTTACAATTATAGCTTCCAGGCCACCATTCAGATGGCACCCTACGAAGCTTTATACAGAAGGAAATGCAGGTGTCCTTTATACTGGGATGAAGTAGGAGTGGGAAAGATTTATGGTGCAGAGATTCTTCAAGAAATGAACGATCAAATACAGTTAATAAGAGAAAGGATGAAGGCTGCCCAAGATAGACAAAATAGCTATGCCAAACGTCGAAAAAGGAACCTCGAGTTCAAAGTTGGAGATTGGGTCTACCTCAAAGTATCACCCATGAAAGGAGTCTTTCGATTTGAGAAGAAGAGGAAGCTATGTCCAAGATATGTAGGACCTTATGAGATACTGGAAAGAGTTAGAGCAGTCGCTTATAGACTGGATCTTCCCACTAATTTCCAAGGAATTCACAATGTCTTCCATGTATCTTCCCTCAAGAAGAGTTTCAATAAACATATAACAATAATTATAGATACGAGGGATATTTCGCTCCAACCTAACCTAACTTATGAGGAAGTTCCTGTTCAGATCATAGATTAGATTGATAAGGAACTTCAGAATCGAAAAATTTCTGTGCTTAAGGTTCTGTGGTGGAATCATGATGTTGAGGAAGCTACATGGAAAAAAGAAGCTAATATGAGAAAAAAATACCCCTATTTGTTTGGCCTGTGAATTGTTTGACATCACATCATGCATTTGCATCCATTCATGCATGCATGGCATCCATTGTTATTTCACCATATGATCCGCATTTTTTCTTGACGTTTTCAGTTGCACCATGGCCAGTAATGGTAGGATCGCCCGTCGGACTTATATGACCCCCAATCGGCTTCAGAGACTGAGAGCTGAGTAGCAAAGGAGACGGCTAGACCATATGGCCGACACATTTTGGACTCAGTAGGAGAGGCTAGAGTACCATAGGACTCACATCCTCGACCATGATGGGAGAGGTAACATCCATTTGAGGAGAGCATTTCTACATGAGGAGTGTCAGCCTTATGACCCTGTCCAATGGATGGGAGAGACTAGGATTAGATAGCTTAGACATCGTATGAGATTGACTCTCTCAGTTACGCCAGATCAACCTGAGTTGAGCCAGGTAGTCGAGCAATGGTAGGTCGAACAGTAGCCGCTTATTCCTGACCCCACTCCCCTCGACACATCAGATCTTTCTGACTCTTCCCCGAGTCGCGTTCATTTTCGTGAGGAGAGAAACCCCTAACTTGAGGACGAGGAGTTTAGTTAATGGAGACGACATGAGGAGAGAGTTAACACTTTCTATGATTTTGAAGAGGATGAGTATTATTACCAAACTCAAGATGAGACGTCAGAGGATGGCAATGAGAGACCCCCCTTGAGACCTAAGCTTTAGCATGGTTGGTGAGTCACACTTAACTTTTGTTTATTGCATGTCTTGCTTTGACCCCAATTTTGAGGACAAAATCTTGTTTTAAAAGGAGGATGTAACACCCCGCCTAATTCACTATTAGGATTAATCTTTAAACACCCTTAGATTAAGCTTATGATTTTAGGCTTTAAATATTTTATTATTATTTTATTATTACTATTATTATTATATTATGTTGTTTGATTATTTAATTTATTTACTTCAATGTTGATAGTTAGATTTATTTAGGCCATGCCACTTATTGTCATTAATTATTAAGCATGAATGACTAGAGAAACAATCTCATTAGTAATTCTACTAAGGCCTTTAGAACCTTAGGATATTTCTAGGCAGGGTAGGTTTGGGGAGTGAGATAAGAATTTTTTGTTTTAGATGAAAGTTTAAAATATTATTTTTAAATATTATTATTATTTTGGGATTTGAAAATGTTGAATTGAGATTTGAAAAAGTTGAATTGTTTATTATATTTTGTGTGAGAGTTTAGAAAAGTTGTAATGATGAGATGAGATGAGAATTTGTATCTCATCCTATGCCCCAAACATAAGCCTTAAACCGAGCCTCTTAGGATTTCAAGACTTGGTAGGATAGCCTTGGCCCAAGTATAAAGAAGGTATAAGGTCTTTGGGCCAAGCTTGGTATGGTTTTGACCCATGGCCCAATTAGTTGAGGTAAGCCCTTGCAAGCCCCATCTTTGTGGATCTTGATGCCTCTTTTAGTCCCTCAAAATCTAGAAACAAGACCCTCATTCACTCAAACCCGAAAGCCCACGAACCATTAAACCCATACTCATGGCCCTTTTATGCCCACAAGGCCCAAAGCCTTGTTTTGCTTCTATTTTACTCTTCCATTTGAAAGCCCAATGTGCCATACTATGGGTTTCCTCAAGCCCATGTCATATCCTAAGTGCCCAAATTAAGTTTTGAAATTGGGTTAAGACCATGAATCAACTTACCTAGGATTAATGATCTTTAAACCATGTTTTAAAGCTTAAATTTCTTTCTTAATCTTTTTAACCTTTTTGATCTGAAATTTTTTTGTTTTATTATTCAATTACAACACTCTTAAATAATATTAGGGTCCTAGATAAACCTCCACACATGTTATTAGAAGAAATGACATATCAAATCCCAAACTACACTAATCGGCACACATGTGTGCCCTTCGTGTGCATTGGACTGTTTTACCCTTAAGCTCAATCTTTTTGTGCCTTTTTTTCTCAAGGGAACTATGGTCTTTAAACACCTCACATGACCCCTTTAAACCCAGACCAAGCTTTGGACAAAATTTGGTTTCAAAAACCAAACCGATTGCACCTAGAAGACTACTTGAGTAGGAACCAAATTGGTTGAGTTTCAACCACCCTTCTGCCCATGGCTAAGCCACCAACCTATGCCAAAAAAAGTAGGCTCCCAAGCCACTTCACTCGACAACCACCCTCCCTTACATCATCTTCTTTGAGCTGCACTTCCATGATCACACTGCAGCCAACCCTCCACCGTATACCTCTTGAAAAAGCCTTCAAGAAGTGACCTTACACCTGCACAAATCAACCTTGAAGAAGAGTCAAAAAGATGAGTCAAGGCTATGATCAAACCTGTCCAAGGAAAACCACCTTGAACCCGTTAGCCCCATGGATGGTTTTGATGGTTTTTCTTCTCTTCCTTCTGCACCACGACTTGACCAGCACCCTTAGGAGCAGTTTAGCACTTGAAGTGATGAAGTCATGCTGGTTTTATGGGACTATTCACATTCCACAAGTGACACAAGGTGATGAAGTGCAAGCTGAAAAAATCAGCCCCTTACACCACCGCCCATCTCATCCAATCCCCATAGACTTAGGCCAACGTCTCCACCCCCTTGGCCACCTATAAAAGGCTCCTCCACCCGCTCCTTTCGTCCACACCTCATCTCTAGCTCCCCCTTGAGCATAAAGAGTCATCTTCCCCATTAGTTTTGAGAGAAACCGAAAGGTATGTGAGCTTGAGTGTTCTTGAAGTTCTTGTGAGTTTTTGTGCTAGGAGCTTGAGTGGGCTATGGAATTTGTAAGTATGCTTGCCCTAGATCTTAGTTTACATGTAAAGTTGTATTTTGAGTGTTGGAGTATTTTTGGATGAATTTAGAAAAGGTTACCATACTTGATTTAAAACCGGGTTCACTAAGAATAGTTTAAGTGTTTAAATTTTTTAAGTAGAAATTTTAGTGCATGTCTTAGCATATTTTGATATGATTTATTAATGTCTTAAAATGATCATGGAAGGCTTTTTCTTTTTTTTTTTTTAATTTATTTGAAGCATGCGATGATAGGTTATAAATTCTATCTTGTGTTGATCATCAAAGCATGCATCGATTTTAAGTAAGTTTGTGATTAAGGTGTGAAGTTTGATTATTCCACCTACGCTTGATGATTAAGAATTTAGAAGCCTTCTGATTGGGATAAGAACAAAAATACATGTTTTGGGTGAATTTTGAAAGCATGACTTTGTGATTTACACTAGGAACATTAAGCTTGATTTATGAAGGATTAATGAAGGATTAAGGTTTTTAGCCTTGATTAAGTATTGGGATCAACTTTCTTACCCAAGAATTGGACTTTATCATATCATTAAGGACTATAGTGATTGTTTGAGATTAAATAAAATTGCTTAAGCATGCATTCATAGGAATCAATATTTGAAAAGACACCAAGGTATCAACTAAAGTGCATGCGACGGGTTGGGAATGTTTGAGCTAGTTTCACTTTGAATTTTACAATTCTAAGAGTATAGATTGTTTTAGAATATCAAAAATCTGAGGTTCATAAAGTTTGGTTAAATTTGAGATTTGTTTGCAAATACTGAAAATTTAGAGCCTTAATGGAAATTTTGAAAAAATTAGGGGTATTTTTGTAAATACCCAGTTTTCCTTTGTTTACAAACATATTCCATAGTGATATAAATCCTAACTTAGTATGAATTTGATTTCAGCTACTACGACTTTTCGAACTTAGGAAATTAGTAAGTTGGCCTCTAACTTACACCTTGATAAGTTATTTACGATTTATTGATAAATGTTCCGTTCACATTATAATTGTCATTTTGAGCATAAAATATCATGTTATATGATATATTGAGTGCATACTTACATGACGTGATATTTTTGCCATTTTAGCATATTGCATCTATAAATTTCATTTTCACATGAACCTTGCTACATATGCACATGTCATGAAATACATTTTTCAACATAGTATGAAAAATAATTTTTCTCATGACCCCAAAGTCTAGGATGATAAATTATCCTAATGGAACTCCTCTGTCCACTCTTGAGTGTTTAAGAATGGAGTAGTAACCTCTAGATTGATGAAGAACAATCAACAGGTTCCGAATGGGTTATTTTCAAAGTATGCCGGAGTGCAGTTAAATGTTATTAACTTCATAATTGGTGGGTGTACATGTTATTATATTATGTTATACTACCAATGCATTGAGAACGAGTCTGCAGACAAAGTAGTTTCAACGTAAGTTGTACTACAGTCACTAGCAGGTACTCACAGTGCATATGGGGAACTGTGACAATACCACACGTTATGATGTTACGATTTTAATATGAATTGCTAATAATTATGAAACGTTACGATTATTTTGTTGATAAAGTGAAAAATGTTCTCTGAAAGAAGAGGTGTGTCTCGATTTTTCTGAAAATGTTAAGGAATCTGGATGGGAGACACACCTAATTTTTTGCATTTGATGTATTTTATATTTATCATTCTTTATGCATAATTTATCTTTGTGCATGTTGGTTGTTTAATTTACTGAGATTTCAAGTAAATCTCACCGCTTGTGGATCCACTATCATTCTACTCGAAATAATAGAAACTGTGTCAGGATTCAAGGAGGATGGGCTAGATGGAGCACTGGATCCGACTGATTGAGGAGGAGCCAGACCTCGAGAAAAGACTGGACCTCATCCTTATGTTTATAGCACTAGTCCTTTATGTTCTAGAACGTATGAAGCGGTTGATTTAACTTTGGAGACTTTTATATTTAGCTTATGGTACTATTTTTTTTTTTTTTTTGAACCTATGATGGTCATTAATGCATTGGGATGTTTTTAGTTATTCTGGCATAAGTTATATTTTCACCCTTAATCCACTACGAATATTGTATTATGCTAGTTGCACTTATAGGATGCATTGCATACTTAACTATCATGTACGGGGTATGTAACCTTGTGTTATATGTCCCGATACTCTAAGTCTCTGTTCCATCTCAGGCAGAAGTTGGGGTGTCACAATATATGTCTCTGAACCATGAGTACCTTACCCAAAATAAAAAGGCTGGCATTAAAGTTTAACACAACAATTTTTGCAAAAAATAGTTTTTGATTAGTTTTAATATTCAATCAAGTTTGGTTACTACTACTTTGATTGATTTTATTTATTCCGGTGACAATGGAGTTTTAAATTGCATCGTCTTTTTTTAAAAAAAGAGGAAAATATACTTGTTGTTTAATTAACTCTACTTTCCTACGTAGTTTTTTTTTTTTTTTTTTCTTATTTTACGTTGGAAACAAAAGGATCCAAGAAGAGTGGAGGAATATAAGAAAAATAGGGGGGGGGGAAAGAAAAAATTGAAGAAGACAACAAGAGGTAAATATAAAATATAATAAATCCCAAGTATCTAAATTTGATTGAAATTGTATGAGAAAAAGAAATGTTCAGTTATTTTTTTAAGTTGTATTGTATCATATCATCTTTCTTTTTTTTTTTTTTTTTTGGGAGGGGGGGGGGGGGGGGGGGGGGGGGAGTTCTGCACAATAATACTGGCTTTGCTACTCTTTGGGTGGAAGTCTTTTTAGAAGAAGTGGATATTGTAGGATGAGGTTAATTAGAATTACCTTAAGTGAAGCTGAGACTCTAGTACTTCTTAATTTTAAGAGTCTTCTGATGGATTGTTAATTAACTTTTCTAAAATTAAATTATTTTTTTATTGGTGAGGGTTAACTGATGAAAAGTTAATTAACCTATCATTTAATTAACTTATGAGCAAATAAATAACAAGTGGGGAGACTATTTTACTGATGGAGTTACCAAAGTTATTACTCCACACATGAACTTAAGCCATGTGGACACCACATAGTTCATGGCTTTTAACCCATTTACTAGTATCTCTCACTTGTGTACAATGAGTACTATGTCCATAAACTATCTTATTTGATCTTTCAAGAAATTATTCCCTTATAAAAAAAAAATAAAACGTGAGACCTGACGATAAGGCATAGGATAGGAGCACATGCTCTAGACTATTTGATCACACTAGGTCAAGCATCCCTTGAGTTTGTGTAACACCCCGCATTTTAGTGTATTTTTACTAAAGGATTATTTTTATTTATTTAAAAATTTATTCTCGTATTTTAAAATTGGTTAGATTTTTAATGAGTTTATTTCTATGATTTTAATTTGGTGAAAATTATTTTTATGGGCTTTCTTAATATTTATTTATTGTTATGCATTTAAATTGCTTTTAATATTTATTTAATTACTGTGGGATTTAATTATTTCAATTTGACTTTACCATTACGTTTAAATTATTTTATTTAACTTATAGTTTTAAAATCGTTTCCGTTGTATCATTTTTGTTACCCAAGTTATGAGGATTGGATCTCATTTCTTTTCCCTCTATTTTTTTCTTTCCTCTCCTTTTCTTTTCTCCTTCTTTTCTTTTTCTTATTTCTCCTTCGGTTTCCTTCCCGCGCGCGAGCCCCGTCCCCCCTCCCTCTCTCTTCCGTCCGTTCCTTCTTCACCACCCAACGCCGCCGTGCGTCGGCGGTGGTCGACACCGCCCAGCCCGCTAGCTTCCCCAACCACCGGCGACGCTACCCCTCCGATCTCAACTCCATTCGCACTGCCGTTAGCCACCACGAGCCCACTGAAGCCGCGGCACTCTTTCCGCCACTGCGCCACCGTGGCACCACCATTGGCCACCATCTTCACACCACTTCATCCTCGACCTCTTAGCAACCCATTGGACCCAACCCCACCTCCGATCCGTCACCGGTGAAGCTCCACTATCTACATTTCCGATTTGGGTATTTTGGTATTCTACCGCCCATTGCGCCGCCAACCACGGCCAACCTTCACTACCACTAGCTTCACCAACCTCCTTAGGCCATACTCTATCATTTTTGGGTCTTCGTTTGTCCCCAATTGAAAGTGGGTATTTGTGACCCACGACCACAGTGTATTTTGCACTGTTACGTTGCTCAGACGTCATTTCTTGCAGCTTCGTGATCCATCGGAAATTGCAATATAGCGCTGTAAGTATTTCTTCAAAGAATTCTTGTGAATTTAATGTATTTTTGCACTAACACATTTCACTGTATTTGAACTGTTGATTGGTTTTGCCGGACTGAGTCCGAGGAGTACGGGGGTCGGATGGATTGGTGATTGGAGTTGTTTGGTTGGATTTGATTGGATTGGTAATTGTTGGTTTGAATATTGTGTTGGTTCATGTACATTGCATTTGGCACGCATGATCATATTTGTAAAGGAAAACTAGGTTTTGGTGTATTGCATTCATGTTCATGTGTTTATGAAAACTGAGTTTTCATGTGAGTATGGAATTTGGGTGCGTGTGTATCACGACCCCAAGCCGAGATGGGGCATTATCTCGGTGGAGCTCCTCTGGTTACTCGGGAGCGGAATATACTGAGTAACGTCCCCTGGATTGTCGCCGGGCGACAATGGGATCGGACGAGAGATTCGTGCCGACTCCGTGGTCCTTCTGCTGGCGAGGACTAGAGGATGTCTGGCCACGTACGCGCTGGGCGCGGAACTGGGCATCGCTCGTTGCGTAGTGTGGGTGCTTGGTCATGTACGCGCCGGGCGCGGAACTGAGCACCGCTACGAAGCCAGGACGTGCGGATGGTCCATAGGGGAGGCCATGGTGTATAGGGTAATAACGGATTAATTGGCTATTTTCTGGAAAAATAGTGTGCGTTGGATTTTGTGTAAATCATTTTCTGGGAAAATGTTTTACGGATATTTTGGGCCAAAATGAGATTTTGGCGTGTGTTGAAATAATTATTTTCGGAGAAAATAATGTGTTGAGTAAAATGCATATTTCATCGTATGCATGCATGTTGGTTGCATTAAATGCATTTTATTCTTGAGGATTATTTGGGTTATACTTACCTGTGATACCATTTTGTGGTAACGCAGATTTTGATGCAGATGATGAGGAGGAGGGCGAGCCTCAGGAGACGGCTCCGCCTGAGGAGTGATCTGGGATCACTCGTTTGTTTATTTGAAAACTATTATATTATATTTTTATGGATGACTGTATAACTGCTATTTAAATTTTTACTGATGTTTGATTGTAAATAAATTCTGGTACATAGTTGACTATCCGTTGCGTTATTTTATTTGTACATTGTTGCATGTACACGCACTGGCACTTCATTGGGATGTGTGACAGTGTTGTCACCATCCTGGCTTCTCGATTCCTGTGTATTTATATAAGGGGGATTGAGGGCGCCACAGGTGGTATCAGAGCAGTTCGGCTCTGGGTAAAACCACACGTCCCTTAGGATAGTACCAGAAAATTATTTTTATTGTTTTAAAATAATAAAATTTTTGTTTAAGTGATGTAAGTTAAGTTATTTATTTTATATTATGAGTTTATTGCTATTTTATTTTATGTTAATTGATGTTATTTTATTTATTTTATTTATTTTATTTTATTGCTTTAATTAGTGTTTACCTTTGGTTGAGTATGGTTTTATTGGCTTTATTTATTTTATTGTATAATAATTTTGTTGTTTATTTATTTTATTGTATGTCATTTTAATTTAATTTTTTTATTTTATGGCGGATTATTTTATTGTTTTATTTATTTTATTGTGAACTACTTCATTGGTTTTATGCATTTTGTCGTATGTTATTTTATTTATAGAATTTTATTTTATTTTGTTTTGTTCAAAATTGAAAGGCAGGTTAAGGGTTGGGCTTTGACAGGAAGATAGTATAACTGAGAAGGCCATTGTTAGGCTTGAATACTTGGTGTAGTAGGCCTGAACTCTTGGTGATTAGTTTGTTTTAATATCGAGGCTCGAACATCATGGTCAGGGTGAACTCTTTGGATTAGGTACTCAAGTTGCTGCTAGGGAGGGGAATAGTTTTTAATTGCTTAGAATAATTGAGGTTTTAGGTTTTGTAGAATTTATGTAGTGAGTCTATGGGTAGGAGGTTGTAAGTTCAACGAATGTCAATGTTAGATTTATGAGAAGTTCATCTAAGGTTTGTGGCCCCATAATTTTTAGGAAATAAGTTAATGGGATTTAAGCTGGTAGGTTCAACAAGCAATTAAGGGATTACTTAGATTAGAAGTTTTTGATCTTGCCGACCTCGATAAGCAATTTGATAACATTTGGGGTTTTAGAATTTACAAGTTTTATAAGGCGAATGTTTTAGATTTAAGATCATCGATCTTGAGGATTTCAGGAAATGATTTATATCTGGGTTAAGGTTTTAGAATTGCAGAGTCGAAGGGCTGAATTAAAATAGGATTGATGAGAGTTGAGTTACTGATATGAGAATATTTTTTCAAGCGAGAATTTTCTTAGAGATGGAAGGTAATGATCTAGTTTGTTTATTTTCTGAGGATTGAAGATGTTGATCTAATTTGGTTAAATAATTATTTTTTAGCTTGGTGTTACAGTGACAGGTTAATGATTTAATTCATATCAATTTTAAGGATAATAGATGGTGCGGATATAGGAAATGATTCTTATTGATTTCGAGGATATAGGTCTAGTGATGGAAATGGTTATGATGATCACCTGCAAGTTTGGAGGATTATTGGTTTTGGCTAAGGGTGCGTGAGATTGATGTATAGTAGTGGTGAGTGGTTATGGATTTCGGAGAGTATAGGTCCTAGTCTCATTTGGTTTGGAAGAAGTGGTTTTGGTTGGTGTGGAAGAGGAGTCGACACAATAGTAGTAATTCAAGAGACCTTGGCTTGGAGTTTTTGGTGAGTTGATCGAAGTGTGCAATTGAAGTGGGTTACTCAATGAATCATGGTTGGGAATAGTTATTGTGATTATTTTCAGGAATTAATTGTGACTTGAGGTTACCTAGGAATTTAAATTTTGAGGTTATACTTTCTTTGGAGATTGAGCATCCAGTTGGTTGAATTAAGGACATTGTTATTTAACTTGAAGAGAGATTGATGGGTCGTCATATTTGGTGTATGATAAGATCTTCGAAGTTGAAGCTTAGGCATCAACAGTGGATAATATGATCAAGTATGTGGGTTAATAAAGCATTAGGATCCTTGGGTGTTGTGCAATGGCTTTTGGTGGATTGAATATTTGGGCAGTATGGCTTGCATTGAGGTTTAAATAGTGAAATGCTATTGAAGGAACTAGTCGTGTTAATGCTAGCTTATAGGAGTAGAAATAGGTGGGCGAGTTACCAAGATGGTTTCGATAATGTTTTGGTGTACTCAATGGTGGTTCGTAGTGAGTTTAGTCTTCACTAGATTAGATGTTGTTCATAATGTAGGTGATGAGCTTTTGGGTTTAGGTTGTCAGGTGGAAGTTTATACGCGCTCTTATTGGTTGGTTGGGTTGGAATTGAGTCTTTTAAGGTATGTTCCTTATTGTAGATGAGATGAATGTATTTTGGGTTGAAGTTGCTTATTTTCAATTTGAGATGTTGAGGTTGTTTGATATTGGTTTTCTGTCAATGATCATGGGTGTATTTTATGGAATTTGATTTTGATCAAGGCAGCTGGAATTAATTGAGGAATTTGAGTTATAACTCGTGGTTTTGGGAGAAAGTATTTTTCTACCAAATTGTGATAAGAGTTTTGGTTAGTAGGAATGGAGCCACCTTGTACTCGATGGTGTTAGTTTCATGAGGACGTAAGTTTTATGCATGTGGCGAATATCAGAGTGCGTAGCAGAAGCGTGGTATTTTTGTTGTAGTCAGGAGTTCAAATTGTGCTGATTTGAAGAATTAATGGTGACTTGAATTTTGAGAAGATACTTGTGATTGGAGATTAATCATTTGGTTGTGCAAAAATCTGTTACTGATGGTTAACATTGGAAGTGGCTATTAGGTTTCCAATAGTAGAATTCAATGAAGGTTTAGAAGTTGAGCATAGGAGTTGATTGCAGGTGGCACATATTATTGTAAGGGCTTTTGATTATCAGAATTTTTTGGATGTGGTATTAAGGTTCTCGAGGAAATGAGATTTTGGATAGTATAGTCACCCTGGAAATACTGGTTGTGATGTGCTACTGGGAGACTAATACGAGTATATTGGATATCGCCATGTTTATTGAGGAATGTTCCACGTGCCGTCAAGTTAAGGCTGAGCATCAAGGTAGACCCCAACCTCTCCCTATTCCTGAGTGGAAGTGGGATAATATTTCTATGAATTTTGTTGTGGGTTTGCCGAGGACTCCTAGTGGGAAGAACTCAATTTGGGCGATTGTTGATTGGTTGATCAAGAGTGCTCATTTCTTGCCCATTAATAATACTGACTCTTTGGGTAAGTTGACTCGATTATATGGCAAGGAGACAATGCGTTTGAATGGAGTACCCAAGAGTATCGTGTTGGATCGGGACCCGCGGTTTACGTCCCATTTTTGGGAGAGTTTGCAGGCAGCCTTAGGCACTAAGTTGAAGTTTTGTACTATGTATCACCCACAAACAGACGGTTAATCAGAGCATACTATTCAAGCTCTTGAGGTTATGTTGCGGTCTTGTGTCATAGAAATTCATGGAAGTTGGGAGAATCATCTGCTGCTATTTGAGTTTGCTTATAATGACAATTTTCATTCCTCCATTCGGATGACCCCATATGAAGCTGGGTATGGAAGGAAGTGTAGATCGCCTTTATGTTGGGATGAAAGTTGGCGAGAACAAACTGTTTGGGCCTGAGATAATTCAAGAAATGAAGGATCAAGTTCAGTTTATAAGGACTAAAATGGCAGGAAGCGCAAAGTCGCCAGAAGAGTTATGCAACTACAAGAAGAAGAGATTTATCCTTTGAAATAGGTGATTGGGTATATCTTAAAGTCTCTCCTATGAAAGGCGTTAAGCGCTTTGGTAAGAAAGGAAAGCTTAGTCCAAAATATGTTGGCCATTTTCAGATCGTACAGAAGGTTGGGTTTGTTGCTTATAGAGTGGCCTTGCCGGACTATTTTGGTGGTATGTTCTTAGTCTGCTCTTAGTTGAATCTTATTCCTGTCTTAGTCTAAATGTTAACCTTGCCAATTTCGAGGACGAAATTTTATTTAAGGGGGGGAGGATGTAACACCCCGCATTTTAGTGTATTTTTACTAAAGGATTATTTTTATTTATTTAAAAATTTATTCTCGTATTTTAAAATTGGTTGGATTTTTAATGAGTTTATTTCTATGATTTTAATTTGGTGAAAATTATTTTTATGGGCTTTCTTAATATTTATTTATTGCTATGCATTTAAATTGCTTTTGATATTTATTTAATTACTGTGGGATTTAATTATTTCAATTTGACTTTACCATTACGTTTAAATTATTTTATTTAACTTATGGTTTTAAAATCGTTTCCGTTGGATCATTTTTGTTATCCAAGTTATGAAGATTCGACCTCATTTCTTTTCCCTCTATTTTTTTCTTTCCTCTCCTTTTCTTTTCTCCTTCTTTTCTTTTCCTTATTTCTCCTTCGGTTTCCTTCCCGCGCGCAAGGCCCGTCCCCCCTCCCTCTCTCTTCCGTCCGTTCCTTCTTCACCACCCAGCGCCGTCGTGCGTCGGCGGTGGTCGACACCGCCCAGCCCGCTAGCTTCCCCAACCACCGGCGATGCTACCCCTCCAATCTCAACTCCATTCGCGCTGCCGTTAGCTACCACGAGCCCACGGAAGCCGCGGCACTCTTTCAGCCACTGTTCCGCCATCGCACCACCATTGGCCACCATCTTCACACCACTTCATCCTCGACCTCTTGGCAATCCATTGGACCCAACCCCACCTCCGATCCGTCACCAGTGAAGCTCCACCATCTATATTTCCGATTTGGGTATTTTGGTCTTCTACCGCCCATTGCGCCGCCACCCACGGCCAACCTTCACTACCTCTAGCTTCACCGACCTCCTTAAGCCCTACTCTATCATTTTTGGGTTTTCGTTTGTCCCCGTTTGAAAGTGGGTATTTGTGACCCACGGCCACAGTGTATTTTGCACTGTTACGTTGCTCAGACGTCATTTCTTGCAGCTTCGTGATCCATCGGAAATTGCAATATAGCGCTGTAAGTATTTCTTCAAAGAATTCTTGTGAATTTAATGTATTTTTGCACTAACACATTTCACTGTATTTGAACTGTTGATTGGTTTTGCCGGACTGAGTCCGAGGAGTACGGGGGTCGGATGGATTGGTGATTGGAGTTGTTTGGTTGGATTTGATTGGATTGGTAATTGTTGGTTTGAATATTGTGTTGGTTCATGTACATTGCATTTGGCACGCATGATCATGTTTGTAAAGGAAAACTAGGTTTTCGTGTATTGCATTCATGTTCATGTGTTTATGAAAACTGAGTTTTCATGTGAGTATGGAATTTGGGTGCGTGTGTATCACGACCCCAAGCCGAGATGGGGCATTATCTCGGTGGAGCTCCTCTGGTTACTCTGGAGCGGAATATACTGAGTAACGTCCCTTGGATTGTCGCCGGGCGACAATGGGATCGGACGAGAGATTCGTGCCGACTCCGTGGTCCTTCTGCTGGCGGGGACTAGAGGATGTCTGGCCAAGTACGCGCTGGGCGCGGAACTGGGCATCGCTCGTTGCGTAGTGTGGGTGCTTGGCCATGTACGCGCCGGGCGCGGAACTGAGCACCGCTACGAAGCCAGGACGTGCGGATGGTCCATAGGGGAGGCCATGGTGCATAGGGTAATAACGGATTAATTGGCTATTTTCTGGAAAAATAGTGTGCGTTGGATTTTGTGTAAATCATTTTCTGGGAAAATGTTTTACGGATATTTTGGGCCAAAATGAGATTTTGGCGTGTGTTCAAATAATTATTTTCGGGGAAAATAATGTGTTGAGTAAAATGCATATTTCATCATATGCATGGATGTTGGTTGCATTTAATGCATTTTATTCTTGAGGATTATTTGGGTTATACTTACCTGCGATACCATTTTGTAGTAACGCAGATTTTGATGCAGATGATGAGGAGGAGGGCGAGCCTAAGGAGACGGCTCCGCCTGAGGAGTGATCTGGGATTACTCGTTTGTTTATTTGAAAACTATTGTATTATATTTTTATGGATGACTGTATAACTGCTATTTAAATTTTTACTGATGTTTGATTGTAAATAAATTCTGGTACTTAGTTGACTATCCGCTGCGTTATTTTATTTGTACACTGTTGCATGTACACGCACTGACACTTCGTTGGGATGTGTGACCGTGTTGTCACCATCCTGGCGTCTCGATTCCTGTGTATTTATATAAGGGGGATTGAGGGCGCCACAGTTTGCAACTCAAAGTAATATACTCAATCTCATATTATGTAATATGCTTATGACTATATCAAATCAAAATGACATAAGCACTCGAACTATGAGTTATAAAATAAAAGTGAGTTATACTCAATACCAAATAATCTTCCATAGACACTAATGTCAATTTATATGGACTTGACTACTTTTCTAGACATACTCTATGGCGCCCTCGACCCTCACTTATGTTCTGGTAGGAGTCACAACACTAGGATGTTGGCCGCTTGGATCAAACACCCTCGCATAATGTGAAAACATAGTGTGTGCTCGCATGCTAAATAAATGTGTACGAATAATTCACATCGGAAAAAAAATAAATAAAAGGGTAGTCAATTAATTCTAACAGTACCAGAAAATATAATATTACATCACCGTGCAAAATATACATAAGCAATCAGTCTCTCAATGCCTGACATAAAATTTATGTAGTCAACCAACTAAAAAGAAAGAATACACCAAATCAACGCTACATAAGGGGAAAGGTACCCAAGTCTTCACTCCTCAGGCGGAGCCGATCCTCCAAGTTCACAACCGTCCTCTGCATCAAAGTCTATGGGTCCGGATAGCAGAGCCGCAAATGGAGACACCAAAGTGAGATTTTGCAATCTCAACAAGTAAAGCCAATAGAACCACACCCAATAATACAAACATAGAAAAATATAAACATTCCACAATAAAGGGAAAAATTGAGATCTTTCAGCATTACCAAAATTGTACCAAACCAATTTCCTTCTCAATAATTCCAGAAAACCACACTTTCACAAATCAACATTTCCATTTTTAAAGCATCCATTTAATTACGCATGCACCATGGTCTTCCCAATGGACCATACGCACACCCTGGCTCCTTTCATCACACCACGGGTAATAACCGTGCATATGACTTCCTAACGAGCGATGCTCAGCTTCGCGCTCTACGTGTACGTGGCCAGATATCCTCTAGCCTCCACCAGTAGAGAGGCAACGGAGTCTACATGAGAGCTCTACCGTCTCGTCCTAGCCCGTTGTCGCCTGGAAACAACCCAAGGAACATCACTCAGTTTTATTGCTTTCAAGTGACAAGCAATAAATAAATTGCAATTATGTAACAAACAATTATTGGATGACATGACATAGCAAAGTACAACAACAAACACAATATAACAATACAAATTTCACAATTTCTCATTTTCATAACTACACGCGATTTCCCAATGCTTCACCCAGCCCTCACCCAACAATCCGTTACCAACTACAGTTTCATCCCAAAGCTCCACAGAGCCCTTGATAAGTTCTATTTTTATGTGATTTGTATCACTCTTTTATTTATAAAAAGTGTCATTTTTCTTCCAATACTATTGATTTTATTTTATTTCTACATATTTTTATTTATTTTCTCAGTTTCGAAGGAATGAGAAGATTTAGAGCAAAATGAGAGCATTTTAGTACAAAAGAAGAGACTACAGATCCAGACCAAAAAAAGCCAGCGATATCTAAAGGGAGTCGATGAGATTGGGGCGAGGAGCCTGGTCCAATAGGCAGTAAATAGGTATCACTCGGTAGGTGAGGAAAGGGTCGTGAGGTCCTTGTCACCTCCACGCCCGTTCACTTATGACTTCCACGCCAATTATATTCAGCACACACGGCATCTACTCTGTGGGATAATTCCTCCCAACCAGGATCAATCTGCTGTTGACCACTAAATCTGAGTTCTGCAATGAATCTGTTGGTGATCAAATCCTCCCGAACTCCTTAATTCAAGCCGCATATCACTGAATCTTCCATTTTAGATAATCTCATTGTTCTTGGAATAATTTTCTTTTATTTTAGCATCTATCTTTAGAAATTATTTTCCAGATTCTCAGGCTAGATTATAGCCGCAATTATCTCATTTCCATATTTGAATTTAAACATCTATTTAATCCCGGCTTGTGGGATGACTAGGGGATCCTTGGTTTTTGAATTTTTAGTTTTAAAGTCTGAGTCTGAGTTTAGAGTTCGAGTTTTTATTCTCAAAGTGTTCTTTTGAGAAGGAAGAACTGAAGGGAAAGGCGAGAGTTGAATGCTCCATCAATCGACTTCAACAAAGAACACTAGTTTTATTCTTTTTCTTTTTAACTCCATTATGAACTAATTTTACTTTCTAGAGCTTTGATGTAGCCTAGCATTGAACACACAGTATATATTCCAAGTTATTTTATTTTCGATATTTTCATAATTGAGTGTTTAATCCTTGTTCTTAGTGCTTATAATTTTCTAACTAACTATAGTTTGATCTTTCGGATTGCAATGAGACCGAGAGATGATTTGTGATTAAAGATCTAGGATTAAACACCATTAGTTGAGTGAAAGTAGAGATGTTTTACCGCGACTAATGTGATTTTCAAGAAAAATCCAAAGAACTTAATGAGTCTCCAATTAGTTAAATTCGCTTAGAGATATGGAGTTATTAGTTGGAGATATTTTGGTATTGTTCAAGAGAAAATATTGAATAGTTAAGGGATTTTTATCATCAACTTGGGATAATTTGGATTCTATAATAAGGAAGAATAAATTGTGTGGGACTTGCTAGGTAAATTCAAACGCTTTAGATCTATTCTCATTATTTTTAAAATCTTAATTTTAATATTCTTTTCTTCAGTTTTAATTTAGATTTAGATTTTCCAAATAGTAATTAATTTAGTCAATTTCAATATTCAATAGCATAATTATTCCCTATGGGTACGATAATCGTTTTCTATAAAACACTTTACTACTTGTTACAATTTTGTGTACTTGTAGATATATTTTTATGTAAACAAGTTTTTGGCGCTGTTGCCGGGAAATAGTTATTTGTTATTGATATTGATACCAGCTAGATTTTTACTATTTTGGATTTTATTTTATTAAAAGAAAAAAAAAAGACTTAATTTGATCTCAATTTGATCTTTTCAGGAATTAGAAGTGCATGCGCCGATCTAGATCGTTAGAGCATATGCTTTTTTATTCTGAGATTGAAAAGACCTTATGTTGGATCAATAAAGAGAAAAAGAAAAAGGTGGCTGCCTATAAAGTTAATATGGCCGACCAGGAGCACAAGGAGCTAAGAGACTATGCGATGCCTTCGGTCAATGGGGCAACGTCTAGTATAAGGCGACCAGTTATACAAGCCAATAACTTCAAAATCAAGCCGACCATCAATCAAATGATCCAACAAACCATCCAATTTGGGGGACTGTCACAAGAGGATCCAAATGTTCATATTGCAAATTTCTTGAAAATTTGTGATTCTTTTAAACACAACTGAGTGATAGATGATGCAATCCGATTGAGACTTTTCCCCTTTTCACTTAGGGAAAAAGTAAAAACTTGGTTGAATTCTTTGTCGCCCAGCATCATCACCACCTGGGAGTTGGCACAAAAATGTTTAGCAAAGTATTTCCCTCCGGCCAAGACAGCAAAATTAAGAAAAGATATTATTACCTTCGCCCAATTTGAGGGTGAATCATTGTATGAGGTGTGTGAGAGATACAAAATCTTATTGTGCAAGTGTCCACATCACAACCTTCCCGTCTGGCTTCAAGTACAAACATTCTACAATGGTTTGGGACTCACAAATCGATCTATGGTTGATGCGGCCGCTGGAGGAGCATTAATGTGTAAGACCCATGAAGCCGCCTATTGACTTCTAGAAGAATTGGAGTCCAACAATTATCAATGGTCTGCGAAGAGAGCAATGCTAAGAAAGGCGGTTGGAGTCTTTGAACTTGATTCTATTATCACACTAGCGGCGCAAATGAAAAATCTTTCACAACAACTAGGTAAGATAAACGTTAATGCTATTCCAACTAATGTTGCTTGTGATCATTGCGCAGGAAATCATTTCAGTATAGATTGCCAAGTGGGGAATCCTTTTGTTCAACCGAGTCAAGAACAAGCCCACTACGTGTCAAATTTCCAACGTCAGAACAATCCTTATTCAAACATGTTCAATCCCGGATGGAGAAATTACCCTAACTTTTCATGGAGTAATCACCAAGGGCAGGCTAGACCACTTCAACAGTTTCCACAACAAGAGAAGAAGCCGACACTTGAGGATATGTTCATGCAGTACATGAAAAAGACTGATATGGTGATCCAAAACTCAGCACCCATCCGCAATCTTGAGGCATAAATCGGTCAGCTCTCCAACATGCTTACCAAGAGGACAGAAGGGACTTTACCGAGCAACACTGTGACCAATCCGAAAGAGCATATCAAAGCAATAGCATTGCAAAGTGGGAGGACATATGACCAGCCACAAACAATAAATGCCAAGCAAGATGCAGAAGCTGAAAATGTGGAGACCGAGAAGAAGGAAACTGAGGACAAGGTGAAAGAAACCTATCGGGAGGTGACCGACCAGCAAGCTGAGAAGACTAGAGAGAATAAAGGGGCTATAAAATCTTAAAAATCCAGGGAGTTTATTTATGAAACTTATTCTCCTTCAATTTATGATTCACCAATTCATTTTCTAAAAAGATTAAAGAAAAATAAAATTGATAATCAGTTCTCTAAATTTCTGAGTATATTTAAACAATTGCATATTAATATTCCTCTCATTAAAGCCTTAGAGCAGATGCCTAAATATGCAAGATTTTTTAAGGATATATTATCAAACAAGCGGAAGTTGGAGGAGCATGAGACTATGATGCTAACTGAGGAGAGCAGTGCAATTTTACCAAAGAAGTTGTCGCCTAAGTTGAAAGATCCAAGGAGTTTCACGATCCCTTCCACTGTAGGAAATTCCTATTTTGATAAAGCTTTATGTGACTTAAGGGCAAGTATTAATGTAATGCCTCTTTGTTTTCAGGAAAATGGGTCTTGGAAAAGTAAAGCCGACCACCATCTCTCTATAGTTGGCGGACAGATCCATCAAATACCCGAGAGGACTCATTGAGGACGTACTAGTGAAAGTTGATAAGTTCATCTTTCCCACCGACTTCATTATACTTGATATAGAGGAGGATGAGGAGATCCCTTTGATACTGGGTCGACCTTTCCTGGCGACAGGGATAACTTTAATTGATGTCCAAAAAGGGAAACTCATTTTGAGGGAAGGTGAGGAGCAAGTCATGTTTGACATGTTTAAATCTATGGAATTCTAGTCCGAGGTACATTCTTGTTTTCAAATAAGCGATCGAGACATGGTCAAGGCCGAAGAGACTTATGAAGCCGAATTTCCAAAGCTACTACTTGAGGTATGTCTTACTCACTCTACGTCTATTAAATCTAAAGATGAAAAAATTAAGGAGTGTGATAGATATTTGGAAGCTACGACTTCCCTTTCTCATTCAATAAAACTGAAAGTGGAAGAGCTAAACTCATCTCAGCCGACGTCACCCAAGCCTTAACTCAAGCCACTTTCATCAATTTAAGGTACACTTTCTCGGGACAGAACTCTACTTTTTCAGTTATTATTAACAATTCATTGAGTGGTGTAGAGGAAGAGAAGTTGTTGAGAGTCTTGAGGGATGTTTGATGGGATGAACATGCCTGATGTCACTCGGTCACAGTCCGATCATGGAGACTTGTACAGGGAAAAACAAGAAAGACGGAGACTTGTATAGGGCAGAACAGGCCTGACGTCGCTCGGCCACACTCTAACATGGGTACATCGATGGACCATCGAAGATAAAGCAAATCAGGGAACCATGTCTCATTAATTGCACCACTACCCAAGCTACATGCCACATTAATTACGTCGTCGCAAAGGCATGCCGCATTAAAGAACTCTGACAAAAGAAATAGTGTAAAGGACATGGACTCCACGAGGTAGAAACGATCTGTCCCCCAAGACTCCTAGTATAAATAGCAACTTCCAGGTACGTGAAACGCTCTCTGATCCCTAGACTCTTTCATTATTTACAAACTTCCAAAAAATGATACTAACTTTGGTATTGGAGACTCCTCGGCCCCAAGGCCACCCTGTCCCAATTGCCTTCTTCTCTATTTTCGCAGAGGCGTACGAAATATGAAGTTAACAGTGGCAATGTCTGTGGGATCTTTGCAGATCTTGCATGTACTTTGTATGTCTACGACAACCTGTTCCAGACAACTTGGAAGCTCACCAATAGTGCCGACGAATATGGAAGCTGACCAACAAGAAAGCCAAACTCTGAGGATTGGAGGAGATGCCGCATAAGAGAGGTGGGAACGTAGCCAGGAAGGGATGCCTCAGAGTGGCGGGGTGAGCGCGATGTGCCCTACGGTCGATGATTGCACCTTGCCACTGCCTCCCGTCTGTGCCCTAGCCGAAGGCGAAATCCGAGATGAGCAGAGCCTCAGAAAGGTGGAACCAAACAAGCAGTTAGAATTCATTCCCCTAAACTCAGACTGACCAGAAGCCATGGCAAGGATCAGCAGAGAGCCATGCAGCAACTCTTCATCGAGTACCAGGACGTATTTGCTTGGAGCCACGAGGACATGCCCGAAATAGCCCCGAAGTCATTCAACGCAACCTTAGCATAGACCTAAAGGCTAAAGGAGTGAGGCAGAAATGCCAAAGTGTCAATGCAGAAAAAAACGCTGCCATAAATAAGGAAGTGGACTGCCTGTTATTCGTTGGATTTATCCAAGAAGCCCACTATCCAAAATGGCTATCCAATGTGGTGCTCGTAAAAGCTGAGCGGCAAATGGAGAATGTGCATCGACTTCACTGACCTCAACAAAGCATATCCAAAGGACAATTTCCCACTTCCCCACATCAACCTGAGCGTCGACTCCACGGCAGGCCACCGTATGCTCAGTTTCATGGATGGTTACTCTGGTATAACCAGATTCGCATGAACACTGAGGACGAGGAGAATACCCCATTCATCACCTACCAAGGCCTATATTGTTACATGAAAATACCTTTTGGGCTAAAGAACGCATGAGCCATCTACCAGCAGCTGGTCAACTGTATGCTCAAAAATCAAGTAGGAAGAAACATGGAGGTCTAAGTGGATGACCTACTGGCTAAGAGTGGGACTCCGAAACAGCACGTGAACAATCTGAGGGAGGCTTTTGCAATACTGAGGTAGTACTAAATGAAGTTGAACCCGACGAAGTGCGCATTTGGCATCGGATCAGGAAAATTCCTGGAACATAAACAAGGTGCAAAGACTGGTCGGGCGAGTATCAGCTCTCAACAAGTTCATGTCAAGATCCATGGACAAGTGTCTGCCTTTCTTCAAGGTTCTGCAAAAGACATAGACATGGGACAACAAGTGCGACCCGGCTACAAGACTCCTAAGGAAAGGAGTTGTCGCACCCTTGGAATGCTGAACACCTACGAAAATTTTATTGCTAATCTAGCTTAATTATTGTAAATTCATGTTTTCATGCATATACTACAAATCCTAATAAAAGAAGTGTTGTATTTCAATGTCAAATTTCAGGGACATAACGAAATCTCTATCAACGTAATCTCCATCAACAAAATCTCCATCAACATAATCTCCGTCAACAGAATCTCCATCAGCAAAATCTTCATCAACCGTTCACCTCCCTGCGGGACACAAAAGGACAAGTCACGCCAGAGGCTGCTCTATCCCTCCCGCGAAGGAGTGCTGGTCAGCCCTCGGCCACCCGAATCTAAAAACTTACCTTCATTGTGAGCATCAACAAGCAAGAGCAAGTCCAGTTATAGACTGCCCAAACAACATACCTCCCGCAGGGCCAAAAGGGAGGGTTGAGCCAAATGCCACTTTGTCCCTCCCGTGACAGAGAATGGGTCCAGCCCCAAGGTTGCCCAAAAAGCTTACCCCGACCTCCGCCATGACGAAGTATGGGATCAGCGCTAGCCTAACCCAAACTTACCCTTTCTTGCGATGTCAACGGGCTGGAGCGGATCCAATCCCAAACTGTCCGAACAACCTACCTCCCGACAAAGAATGATAGGTGAGCAGGAGGCTCAACCTTCTCATCCAGGAGAGCAGGACTAGCCTCTCTAGCAGCCCAAACAACTTACCCTAACCCCCATTGCGGTGAATGAGCGAACCAGCCACATCGCTGTCCGAATTACCTCCCCTGCGAGGTACAAAAGGGATGGGTGTAATGCCTAAGGCTGTTTTATCCCTCCTGTAGCGGAGTGCATATCAATCCTCAGCTACCTAAAGGGAAAGAATTACCTTCCTCGTAAGCATCAACAGGCGGAAGCAGGTCCAGTAGCAGACTGTCCGAACAACCTACCTCCCCTCGAACCAAGGAGACAGGTCGAGCCAGAGGTCGTCATGTCTCTTGGCAGTGGAAAGCGGGACCAACCTGACCCGAATAACTTATCCCGACCTCTGCTACAACAAAATGTGAGATCAATGTCAGCCTGACCCAAATTTACCCTTTTCTGCGGTGTCACCAGGTGGGAGCGGTTCTAGTAGTAGACTGCCCGAACAACCTACCTCTCGCGGGGAATAAAGGGACGGGTTGAGTCAAAGGGAACCTTGTCCCTCCCACCAATGAGGGTGGGTCCAGCCTTGAGACTGCTCAAATACTTACCCCAACCTCACTTGTGGTGAAAGAGCAGACCAGCCACATCGCTATTTGAATTACCTCATCAAGAGAAAAATAGGCAGTTTGGCTTAAGGCCTTTTGACCCTTTTCGATGGAGTGTGGGTAGTCCTTAGCTACTCAAAGATGAAAACTTACTTTTCTCTTAAGCGTCAACAGTAGAGAGCGGGTCCAGATACAAACTGCCCTAACGACCTACCTCCCTGGGAACAAAAGAGATGGATCGAGCCAGAGGCCACCTTGTCTCCCCACAGGGGAGAGCGGGACTAGGCCCACGGCTACCTGAATAACTTACCCTGACCTCCGCTACGACGAAGTGTAGGATCAGTGCCAGCTTGACTCAAACTTACCTTCCTTGCGATGTCAACGTGCGGGAACGAGTCTAGCGGCAGACTTCCCGAACAACCTACCTTTAGAGGGAAACAAAGGAATGGGTTAAGCCAAAGCCCGCCTTGTCCCACCCTTGAAGGGGAGTGGTTTCAGCCCCGAGGCTGCCTAAACACTTACCCCAACCCCCATCGCAGTGAATGAGCGGACTAGCCACATCACTGTTTGAATTACCTCATCGGGGAACAAAAAGGCAGTTTGGCATGAGGCATCCCGACCTCTTACCGATAGATTACGAGTGAGTCCATCGACAGCCCAAATACTACACCCATGAATGTGGACATCAACAACATGGTAAAAAGCAACAAGCACATTGTAGCATAGGCCGGAGAACCCAGGTTTGCAAAATCTAACTCCTGCAAAGCTAAGGATAAAGTGATGATGATATTCTTATCTTCAAATTGGAAATTAAATACACAACATCAATGGGCAGGAGTGGGTTCAGTTCCAAACTGCCCAGATAGCCTACCTCCTTGCGGACCATGGAGACAGGTCGAGCCAGAGGTCGCCTTCTCTCCCCGTGGTGGAGAGCAGGACCAGCCCCACAGTTGCCCAAATGACCTACCCCGACTCCCATCGTAGCAAAAGGTAGCCCAATTTATCTATATACAACTCCACATCCTCATAGGTACTTGGAGGGGCATAGTGGCGGGTTGGCAAAATGCTCCCTAGCCTTTCCCCCAAGGAAGCGACCGAAGTCTGTCTGGCACGACTTGACCCTTAAGCGAGGGACTCCAACCCCCCAAGTTGATGACAGCAAACAAAGGTCAACGAATGCTGACAACACTTCTCTTCTTTTCTTTTAGTTACATACCAAAATAAAGTACAACAACTCAAAATGGAAGGACTAATGGACTAGGCGAGGTAAAGCACATCTAAGAGACAGCTAACAAGAAGAGGGAAATTGGAGTAAAAGAGAAGTCAAGAGACATCGGCCTAGTCAAACAGTATTGCTAAAGGCCCCGAGGGGACAACTACCTAACAAGGGCAAACGAAGATAGCACAAACAGAAGAGCGGTCAGCCAGTGTGGTCGTCAGGAATAGGTTAGGCACTGGCAAGGTGGACCGTAAAGCTCTATATGATGGAAACAGCCCCCGCCTAATGCCAAGCCCCATAATCTCTTGAAACAAAATCCCCCAGGCCGACCAAAAAGAAAAAATGGAAGAATGAAACATCAGAGTAAAATGTGCAAAAACAAGCAGCTTGACACAGAAGGTATAAAAGATGATTTCATTAATGATCAAAAGTCACAATATGAAGCGACAGAGTTACAAAGAACATGTTAAAACATAAAGCTGCAGAGTTACAAAGAACAAGTTACAACACGAAGCTGATGAGTTACAAAAAAAAAAGTTATAGCGTAAAGCGACAAATTACAGTGATATACAACATAAGTCATCTAAATAAGACAAAAAAGTTGTGAAGGCGCAACAAATCAAAGCCTGATCAGATCGTATTCCAGTAGAAATGGCAGATAGAGATCTCCATCACTACGACATGCCGATAACGCCCAAGGTTACCCCTAAGAAAATCAACAGGGATGTAATTTGACAACTAATTGAGTCATATGATGACAGCTACTGCCAAGACAACGCCAAGAGCTGCCTGCCTGCCCAAGAAGGGCATGAGAAACTATTGGAACGGGTGAAGACAGGAGGGCAAGATGAAGATAAGAGGGTAATTCTAGAACTTAAGAAGAAGTGTTGTGTGCTGGAGTGTGCAAAAACAAAGGCTGAAGGTGAGGTCGGAAAGGAAGACAAGAATCACCTCAAAAACTAGCTTAGATGCAGGATATGTAGAAAGAGAATGCATTTCTGTACGAACAAGGCAAGGTTGAGCTTTGGAAGAGGAGGTTTGAAGCTAGAATTTTGAACAACATAGAGTGCAGCCGAGGAGAAGCAACCATCAATGGGCAGGATTGTTCTCGGTAAAGTTACCCCTAAGGACGCTCAAGATTAAATCCCTCCCGAGGAGAGCAGCCTGCTCCACGGACACTTCATGTAGAGGAAGCTCCCGCACACCCAGAGCCCTCAGATCACATTGGTGGTTCCGAAGGATATGAGTCTTCATCCGTTCCAAGCCATCGTTATAACCGATGTACTAGGCATCATCACGAACACTACGGACATAAGACAGCTCCTCCCGTAGACTCCTGATGGAAGTATCATGGACCTCAAAAGCACGCTTTGCCTCGGCTTGATTGGCCTCCATATACTTCCTCTGCTTCCTTTCCTCTTCTAGGGCCTTTCTCTTGTCTGCTAGAGACTGGGAAGCCTCCTAGAACTGCTTCGTCGGCCACTTTTTTGATCGATCGTTGGCATCTTGCTGCTTACATAGCTCCTAGTTTTTAGCCCGCAGCTGCTTAAGCCCCAACTGACAGTCGTCGAGAGCCTTTTGTAGCCCCTTCCTCGCCTCGGAGGCAAGCGCTGCTTCAAGACAAAGAAGGCCAACCTCATCCCAGGAATTCGACAAGTCAATGAAGGCCTCCTCAACCTCTTCTCTCTTCTTTTGCTCCTTCGCAACATAGCGTAAAGCCAATTGTGCGAGAGAACGAAGTGCTCTGTTCTTGCTCGCCACCTCCTCTCAACCGTCCACAATGAACGTTGCCAAGCACTCCAAGCCTTGCCACAGAAGTCCAGGTCAAGATCAAAGAAGGAAACGAACAAGAAGTGCAGAGAGTTTGCAAGCGAAGATCTTACCCCCAACGAATAGCCTCTCGAGCCTACTATCCGCCTTGTAGATGCGGTCGGCACGTCTCAATGAAGTCGTTGATTGAAAGTTCATCGAGATCTCATCAACAGCCTTCTCGTCCTCGCCAGGGGCTGCAGGCTTTGTGGCAACCTCGGCCAAAGAAAAGCCCGCCATTGCCTTCTCAGCCCGAGCAATGGCCCTTGCCACTTCTTCACCAATTGAGGCAACCTCGACCTTCGGAGAATGCAGTATAGGGGATTCCAGGATTAAACCCACTCAGGGGATCCCCCTCCTCGACAAAAGGCTCCGTGGACAAGGAGACTGCAGACGACTCCCTCGTCCCCAAAGGACACGGCGGGGTCACAGGAACGATTTCAACAGAAGACACGAGGACGTGTGGCTTGGGTTGAACATTTGTAACAAATCCTTGAGCCAGTAACACGACACGAGGAAAGTTTGTGATCGTCATTATCTTCTTGGGCGACGACAGCTCAGGCCAAATAATGAGAACCTCCGCAGAAGGTCATCAGAGTCAAATCTGACAGAAGAAATCCTCTAGGGATTTTTCTCTTTCCCCTCCACCAGCTAGATGGGAGAGCGACTGCGGACCCAGGATGTGACATCCCTTAGCGGGAAGGATACATCATAGAGAAAATTGGCCGGGGAGGCCAAATACCCATGAAGGTTGTCCTCGGCCTGCAGAGCCTCTGAATAAATTTTGTATGGATGGGTCTTCACTCAAGCATGGATGACCTCTATCCTAAGCATCTCATATGGGGTTGCGGTGGGACGACACCCTTATCACCTCCCATGGCCCCCATACAGCGTGAATAGGAAACAAGTGCCGTCTGGCCTGGCCAATAGGGAACTCTCATCCCTTGCTGGACAAAAAGAAAACCAGACGACCCCACCCCCTCACGGCAATATACTGCAACTCCAGCCGAACCAACTCCTGGACTGGTCTGTAGCCGTAGGTGTGACGGCCTTGCCTCAGAATATTGTGGGTGAGGAAAAACTCGCGTGCTGTGAGTTCTGGGTAGTCAGCCCTGGCCTCCTCCAATGCATGACGCCATATGGCGCAATACGACATGTGATATCCCGTATTTTAGTGTATTTTTTTAATTAATGTAAATATTGGTTCTCTTGTTTTAAATTTATCAGATTTCTCGTTAGATTTATTTTACAATTTTTTTAAGTTGTGACATTTACTTCGATGTGCTTTCTTGGTATAAATTATCGTTTTGCATTTAAATTGCTCTTTACTTTAAATCAGTTTAATATTGAACTTTAAAATTTTTGTATTGTCGGATTTCTTTATTTTAACTAGTCACTGCGTTTAAGTTATTTTATTCAAATTTACTGTTTTGAAATCATTTTTGTGGGATCAATTTTGTGACCAAGTTGTGAAGACTGGATTTCATTTCTTTCCCTCACTTTTTCTTTCTCATTTTTTTCTTTTTCTCCTCTTTTTCTTTTCCTTCTCTTTCTTTTTTCTCCTCATTTTCTCCTTTGCTTCTTTCCTCTCCCGCGCGCAGCCCCTCCCTTCTCTCGTCTGTGCGTCGCCCTCCAGCCACTATCGTCGTGCGTCGCCGCCCCTCCCATTCTCTTCCTCTCTGGCCGGCGACCTCACCCTCCGATTTCCAACCCCTCTCACGCCACCATTAACCTCCACGCATGGCTTAAAGCCACTGCCACAATTTGTTCCAGCGCCGCCGTCGCTCCACCTCCGGCCACCATCTCTTCACCACATTATCATTGACCTCCCAGCAACCTAAACCACCCATCCCCAGTTCCGATCAACCACCGGTGAAGCCCCACCATCAACATTTACGTTTTGAACATTTTGGCCTTCAACCGCCCTCTATGCCGCCACCCACGGCCAACCACCACCACCATTAGCTTCACCGACATCCCTAAGCCCTTTCCTAGTAATCTCGAATTTTAGTTTGTCCCTGTTCAAAAGTGAGTTTTTGAGACCCACGGTGTAAAACTCGTCCTTGTGGTGGGACTTTTTATAAAATATTTTTATAAAGGACGACGGGAATTACCGTTCGATTTAAAACTTTTTACTTTATTCCCAGGGTGCAAGACTCTACGTTTATAAAATAAAAAGTGCTTTTACAATAAAAGAAGTTTACAGCGGAAAACATCAATCTTACAATAAAAGGGTCCCTCGTACGATTAAAACTCGTGCCTAGACTTACGTGCTCTTCCCCATGGCCGTGTCTGTCCTAATGCGTACTTCTCATTCCGTCCCTGTGAGGGGGAGGGACATGCATAAAAACTAAAATGAGTCGAAGACTCGTAAACATTACTTCATACAGTTAAAATATAACAACATAGGTTTTCATTCATACATTCATCATTCATACATACTATACTTACGTGCTTACATACATACGTGCATTCTTTTGAAAATGTCACTGGACGGGGTTGTCCTTTGAAAATGGACTTTTTTTTTCTTTTCAAAACGTTTCCCCCGTCAGTGTCTTCATTTCTGCAAGAATGTGGTGCATTCTTGTATAAGTGCGTTCATTTGAAAACATCACCAAATGGGATTTTCTTTCAGTAAAACGTTTCTCCCGTCAGTGCCTTCATTTCTTAAAAGTTCATGCATTCGTGTGTTACATGCATACGTACATACATACATGCATTCTTTCTTATCACTTTCATAGGTCAGTACACACTGTTACGCCCCGTGTGTTGGGGTTAGCAGTCTTCCTTTTGACCTGGACTCCGCCCGTGGTCACGGGTTGGAAATCCCTTTTCAGTCAGGGGGCAGCACTGGGTGCACTACCAGTACTACTTACCCGGCATTGCAATCTGCCCATTCATTGGTACCCTTTCCGTTCATTCATGTGGCCGTTACGTATCTTCATGCAGTGCATGCTTTTCATGTCTTTCTTGTCTTTCATTCATTCATTCATATCAGCTCTAAACAGCTTGAGCTTTCATTCAGTCATTTCTTTCATTTAACAGTCCTTTCATGAGAAAACATTCATTTTCATGAGAAAACATCGTTTGGGACGTAAGCCCAAAACTCGTCTTTCCTTTTTCAGTTCATTTCAGTCCTATCTTTCATTTAATAGTTCGTTCATGGAAAACGTCAGCTTTCATGGCATCCATAAGCATCACCTTGAACGTCGTCTCTCATGGCACCCACGAGCATCACCTCATGGCGCACATGAAAGCATCGGTTCGTAGGATCCATAAAAGCATCAGTTTCATGCTTTTCGTGCATTTTCATCAGTTCGTGGATTTTCTTTGAAAATACATACAATAGATACAGCGTATAGTCGTCCATTTACATGCGTACAATTAATACTTTCGTTGCGTAAAAAGGGGCTGCACAAGCAGGGTCGTACATACGTATACCTTTGAACACTTAGCATTTTCTTCAGTAAAACGTCTTTCGTTTCATTTCATCATGCATCGTGAGGAAAAGCGTTTCTTTTCGTTTTCTTTATATTTTAAGAAGGCTCTAGAAGAGTATGAACGTAACACTTATTTGGACTCCATGCTACTTGCATATCATGCAGTCCATTCATGTGCTTGTCAGATGGCAACCTACATGCATACACATACCTTAGCATCATTCTCTATCTAATGCATAAGCAACTTAAACTATAAATAGAACTACGCTATACTTGGAACACTCTCCTTCTATCTCATGCACTTATGTGCCCTTTACTATGTTAAACCCTTCGGGGATCACTACGGTCACCACATCTTCCAACTCAAGGTCATGCCTCGAGTGCTCATCACCTAAAGTGAACCCAAGATCCACCTTAGGATTAAGACACTAAGGCATTTGTCTTATTCTCCTTATTGAACTCATCTTGATGAATGACTCAGACTAACTAAGTCACGCATCCCAATCCTAGACAATACACTCGTCACTACCTCCATACATCCTAGCCCATACTAAATCATCATTCCCATCCATACAAGCCACACGGCTCTAAGCCAACTCTGAGGCTTAAGCATTGTGTAACTGTACTCAGGATAGACTACCCATTACATATGTTGAATCCGTCCGACACATGTGTCTAACCAGATTACACATGTACCTTATCCCTTTTATCACCTAAAATCAACATATAACATGTTGATCATCAGCTCGAAGAGACAAGGGTCATACTCCGATACCAACATTCTCTTAACCCGGCTGGCATGACTCTTCATGCTATCCGTCCATTTTGACAGTTCATCCCAACACTTAACATGACAATGCTTCATTCATCATTACGCCTTATGTCACGTCATATAACTCGAGACTATATCCAAGCTACACCATGACCTTGTCACTCACCTAACATCCCACTATGCCATTCTTACATCAACCCTTAACTCAACACGAGTACGGTTCCTCACGTACTCCTGTCACATCGTGACATCTCGTCACGATCCCGCTACACCATTTCTATACTAACTCATCACCCATCATAAGCATGACTGTCAGGAACCACATCACTTCGTGACGTTGGCCAATCATGCTTCCGCTGCATACTCTTATACTTGTTCTGCTACTTCACGCATATTCCTAGCCATAAGTCCATCATGGTGACACTTGTCACCTCAGACTACAGGTTACGCCATAACTACTTCGGGATACTGTTCCACAGTTCCAGATACTATTCACCACGTTTCACGCCTATAAATCACACAACCATCCTTATCTCTACGACACGCCACACGGAGTGTCGCTGCCTCATGGAGTACACTCCACGTATACTCCCTTTCCATACGCTACAACCTATCATTAATATGGCATACCCGCCATACGATGCATCACTCTATCACATATAGTACACTCCGCGTGTACTCCATTTTCACACGCTACAACCTATCATCAATATGGCATACCCACCATACGATGCATCACTCCACCACATAGAGTACACTCCAAGTGTACTCTCTTTCCACACGCTACAACCTCTCATCAATATGGCATATCCGCCATATGGTGCATCACTCTACTACATGGAGTACACTTCTCGTATACTCCATTTCCACATATTACAACCTCTCATCAATATGGCATATCAGCCATATGGTGCATCACTCCACCACATGGAGTACACTTCTCGTGTACTCCCTTCATACACACTACGACCCATCACCATCATGGCATACTTGCCATATGGTGCATCTTTCCACCACATAGAGTACACTCCATGTGTACTCTCTTCATACACACTACGACCTATCACCATTATGGCATACTTGCCATATGGTGCATCTCTCCACCACAGAGAATACACTCCACGTATACTCCTTTTTCACACGCTACAACCTATCATCAATATGGCATACCCGCCATACGATGCATCACTCCGCCACATGGAGCACACTTCTCGTGTACTCCATTCAAACACGCTACAACCTATCATTAATATGGCCTACTCGCCATACGATGTATCACTCCACCACATGGAGTACACTCCTCATGTACTCCTTTCACACACGTTATGCCACATCTCCACTATGGCATACCTACCATATGGTGCATCACTCTACCACACGGAGTACACTCCACATGTACTCTATTCACATACATTACGCCACGTCACCATTATGGCATATCCGCCATACGGTACATCACTCCACCACATGGAGTACACTTCTCGTGTACTCCTTTCATACACATTATGACCCATCACCATCATTGCATACTTGCCATATGGTGCATCTTTCTGCCACATAGAGTACACTCCACATGTACTCTCTTCATACACATTATGCCACACAGAGTACACTCCACGTATATTCATTTTTCACACGCTACAACCTATCATCAATATGGCATACCCGCCATACGATGCATCACTCCGCCACATAGAGTACACTCCACGTGTACTCTCTTCACACACGTTATGCCACACAGAGTACACTCCACGTATACTCCATTTCTACACGCTACAACCTATCATCAATATGGCATACCCGCCATACGATGCATCACTCCGCCACATGGAGTACACTTCTCGTGTACTCCCTTCATACATGCCACGCCACGCCACATTACCATTATGGCATCCCCGCCATATGGTACATCACTCCACCACATGGAGTACATTTCTCGTGTACTCTCTTCACACACATTATGCCACAAAGAGTACATTCCACGTGTACTCTCCCCATTCCACAATACGCCAAGAGAGTATATTTTACTCTCCTTATCCCATACTACGCCACACACAGAGTACACTCAGCGTATACTGTTCCCATTTCCACATCCCACGTCACCAATACAACACATACTCTGCAACCACACTACACCACACAGTCCACAACACTGCACAGCACACTTCCCAACTACGTCCAACGCATCACAGCGCACTACACAGATAAGCTCAACACTTCACATACATGGCACACCACATCACCACACTACACAGATATGTCCAACACTTCACTACACAGAATATCCCAACACAGTGAACTCCACAAATACTAATAGCACAGTCCACAACCTAATCAACTAATCAATATCTATCATAAATAATGAGAGATAGAGGGTTATACCATCGACGGGATAACCCATGCGTTGCTCGCTGATCGTCACAGCCGATGACGATGGAAAGGTCGTATGTGGTGGCTAACCCACGTACGTTGACTGTTTGGGGATTTGGATAGCTAAGTGTCGTCTTGGAAGGGCTTGTGAAGGCCTTGTGATGGTGGCAAGGAGCGTAACACGGGGGATCTAGCCATGTACAGTGGCAGTCAGTCACGCGCAATGACTGTCCATCAAGTGCAGCGGTTACCCACCACATAAAGTGGTGGTTTGGACCTAGGGCTCGGCTAAGGGAGGTGGAGTGGAACTCGTGGTGGCGTCGAGGTGGCGCCACGGTGGCTCACGGCGGTGGATTTGGCCGCACAGTGGAGGAGAAGTCGTGGGAGAGTGAGAGAGAGTGTGCGTGCATGGGTGACAGATCGGGGCTGTGGATGGTTAGGTTGGCTTGGTGGTGGCCTGAGGAGGCTGAAGGTGGTGGTTACACACCGTGGGTGGCAGTGCACGGTGGTGAAGGGTGTAAAACCCGTGCGTGTGAGGGGAAGGAAGCCGTGCGGTGGAGGGAGGCTTTTGGCCATGGGTCAAGTGGAGGAGGAAGAGGAGGAAGAGGAGGAGCTATGGTGGGCAGGGGAGGCACTTGGTGGTCGTGGGTGCCGTGTACGGCGGCCCTAGAGGTCGCGCATGGTGAAGCCGTGCGTGCGTGCTACAGGGAAGGTGGCTGCATGGGTGGGGCTAAATCTGCTGGAGGCTGATGACCGGTGGTAGAGGAAGCTGCCGTGGAGGTGGTGGCGCCGAAGGACGGCGCACGGCGGTGTAGTGGCCATCAAGCCCGTTCGGGCTTTGCACTTCCAAGGGAGAGGAGGAGAGAGCGTGAGAGGGAGGGACTGCCACATGGAGGTTCGCCGGAGGGAGGAGGTGCCGTCGGTGGTGGAGGTAAGGCTCATCGGTGCACGGCAGCGCTGGGCTGTGCAATGGGAGCTTCGGCAAGAGAGAGGGGTGCTGCGTACTACGTACGCCGAATGAGAGGGAGGAGAGAGAGGGCTGGGGAAAATGTGAGGGAAAGAGAGTTGGGGTCTGGATATTTAATCCAGTCCCTTCATCTTGGAGTCTACAACGCGATCTAACAACAAAGGATTAAAATACTGATTTGAAAATGCGTAAACGTTAACTTAATTAAAAGCATTTAGAGGAATTAAGGTAGAATATTATTTAAACTAACTTTAGTTTATAAAATAATATTCTTCATCATTAATAAATGATGAAGTCTTATTTAATATATTTGAAAGGATAAAACTATTTAATTAATTAAAACTTTCAACATAATTTAAATCCCATAATATTTTAAATAGTTGAAATCATTTTAATAATAATATTAAAATGATTTCCGACAATTATATTATTTTTAGAGCTCTTCAAGAATATTATAATTGTCGTATCTGGAAATACTCCTTATAAATATTTCCAGTACATTTAAAACATTGGGCGTGCCTTAGAAGTCACATAATATTTTTTGAAACACACCATCAAGGTTCAGCATGCATGATGAGGCTCGCAGTTGCAAGTGAGAAGGGCAGACGAACACAAAATCTCTGCCCTCGAGATTTGCTTACGTCATAAAGACGGAACGTACGTCAGAAAAAGAGAAGCGTACATAAGAAGGAAGGAGCAAGGTTTTACACACGACCTAGTGCATTTTGTACTGTTCCGTTGCTGTGTCGCCACCTCTTGCACCTCTGTGATTCTTCAAAAATTATATTATAGCATTGTAAGTATTTTTTCAAAGAACTTTTGAGATTTAAATATATTTTTACACTAACTCATATTTACTGCGAATTGGTTGGTTGTGTCGGACTGAGTCCGAAGAGTAAGAGGGTCAGTTGAATTGGATGATGGAGTTGTTTGTGTGATTAGTTTATGCTGTGAGATTTGTTGGCTATTTAGGGTTTAAATATGGGTGTTTTGAGTTTGACGTTGGTTATGGTGGATATTGATTTTAGAAAGTGATGATATATTTTGGGATTATGAGGGTTTTAAGTTTTGAAGAATTAAAATAGGCTATTTTAGAAGCTTGGTTTAAATATCGAAATACGTGATTGATTGTAAACTTATGAAAATTACGTGATTATTCTTATAGGTAACGATTAATACATGTTCGGCATTGTTAAGGAAATTATGAAAAGCTAAGAAGTCCAGGTAAGCGGGATTCCTATGCTAGATTTGCATAAAAATAAAATGGGCTGAGGTTGATTTTTGAAAATATGCATGTTTTGTTATGAAAAGAGATTTGAATTACCTCAGTTATTTGTTCTGCATTACTCATGAGATTCTGTTATAGAATAAAGTATTTTCTAGCATGACTGGTGTAGACATGAGTTATTTTGCATTTTGCTTATGAACTGTGCAAAAGAGAGCGAATATGAAAGTTTGTGCATAAAATTATATTTTGTGATCTGATTATGTTCTGTTCTGAAGATGTTTTGTACTCTGATATGATGTGATTTCTGAAAAGTTTGTTTTGTTCTGAAGATGTTCTGTACTCTGATATGATGTGATTTCTGAAAACTTTTGACATGACATTCTGAATCGGGATGTGGTTTGTGGATGGTGATCTATTTGACCTACCACTAGTGCTAATAGTGGCTTCTGTTTGGGTTGGTACCAACTGTTCTGTTTCTGGTGCATCCACTTTGGAAACAAAGTGGTTTTTCTGGTGGTCTTTCTTGTGTGCACACTCGGGGCTCCGGGAATAAATAAGGAGAAGATTCATATTCTGTTTCTGCTCGATTAGCTACCGGGGTTTGCACAACCCTACCACAGGGGTTAAACATGGCCTCTGATGCGATGTGATGTTCTGGTATGATGGTGGTCAGTTATGCTATGCCAAAAGACTTTGAATAAGAATATTTTTTGAAACCTTCGCTCTGATATTTTTGATAACATGTTCTGACTCTGCATTCTAAAAATAAAAAGTGTTTTGTTCTGCATTCTGAAATCTGTAAATGCTCATGTTTGCATACTAGTATATGTTCTCTGCTTACTGAGTTGTTGATAACTCACCCCCCTCTTATCTTTGATATTTTCAGATGATTTTTAGATATTTCAGCTGAGGATCAAGACTATGAAGAATTGGGTGAAATGACTTGATAATAGTGGATTAAGAATAGAAAGCTTTTGATGAGTATTGGTGATTTTTTTTATAATTATATTGTTGAAATGTGAGTTTAAGTGACATGTAGAGAAGTTGGTAATTTTTGGGGTTACTGTATTGAGAATTTTATATACGAGTATGTGTGGTTAATTAAATTTGAAGTGTTTACGTTTGATTTGGAGATTTTGGAAGTATATTAGCAATGTTGGAGTTGATTATCAGGTAACATGAGTTAAGTCTCCAGACACCCAGGAACGGGGCGTTACACGACACAAGGATCCTCCACGCACTAGGAGGGAACTGAACAGGCGCCAACTCGAAAAAACTCAGCACTTCTCTCACTAGACGACAAAAGGGTAACTTGAGGCGCAAGAGAACATGGCAGAGTACATCGCAACTTTGGAGGCGTTACCCTCAGAATCTACCACCCTTTTGATAGGAGGATGCACCCTCGAGCTCCATCGTCTGAAGAACCCTACAGGTCTCCTTCAACAACTCTAGCTCAGTGGAAGTCACTTCCGAACACCACAAGAAACCAGCAAACTCCTCTGGAGTGGTATCACCCTGACCGTCGGCGGCACGGGCAGTGTCAGAAGGTCTAGCCAATCCAAAAGAACGCGATGATTTCTTGGGAGCCATTGGCAACCAAAGGAACAAAAGAGAAACTAGAGGGAACGAAAGAAGGAGAAGTGTTTGGAAGCAGAAAAGGAACACACGATACCAAGCAGAAGAAAGAATGGGCAAAGTAACTCATTGCCGAGATGAAAGGGGGCTTTATATGGGCAAGCTTGACAATTGATATCCCAAGGCAGTAGGAACTCATGCGCCCCACTGAGTACCAGAATCCCACGATCGCCGCAATTCCAACAGAGCATATCCAATGATATGATGTGGGAAATAAATAACTACCTGACACAAGTAATGATGAAGGAACATAAGGGACTCTATTTAATTCGAAACAGAACTATCAAAATACAACCATGTAAGTTGGAGATGAATCGTTGCAAGATATAGTGTAAAGACAAAAAGGCCACTCGAATATAGCTAGGGAACAGGAGTGCAGCAGGTGAGCGCCAAGAAATCTGTGACCCCGTCTCGAGAAAGAAAAGGTCGCGTAGTCGCAAGTGTAATCGATTAACCAGGGAGAAAAGGTGGAATTGGCGGGATAACTGTAAGGTGATTTTTTCCACTTCACAAGCCCACTAGGCCTCAGCCCGATACCGGGCCCTAGAGCTCAAGCATACCCATGAAACAAAGTGCCTATATGGAAAATCAAACAATGATGTCTGATGGGGCAGACGTGCCTAACTTAGCTCAGCCACACTTTGATCATGGGGACTTGTACAGGGCAGGACGGGAAAGATAGAGAACCCTTGATTTTCTAATATAGGGACATCAACAGACCACCGAAGATAAAGCAAATCAGGGAACCATGCCGCATTAATGGCACCACTACCCAAGTTACTCACCACATTAATGACGTTGTCACCAAAGTAAGCCGCAAAGGACTCTAACAAAAGGAATGGTGCAAAGAACATGAACTCCACGGGGGCAAACACAATTGTCCCCCCTAAACTCCTGGTATAAATAGCAACTCTCAAGTACGTGGACGCTCTCTAATCCCTAAACTCTTTCATTATTTACAAACTTCCAAAAGACGATACTAACTTTGGCATCGAAAACTCTCAGGCCCCAAGGCCACCCTCTCTTAGTTGCCTTCTTTTTTATTTTCACAGGCCCAGTTTTGAAGACCTAAGTTGCTGGAACCTGACTCAAAGGTGTACGAAATACAACGTTAATAATGTAAATAAGATTGCACACATTAGACTTCCAATTGCACTTGCATAAAGTTTTTTAGTCATCTCTTTCTTTTCCTCATCACAACTAAGGCAATGATCAAGGCTTAGTGTATAATCCTTCTTGATTGGAGTGATCATATATTTGGAGTTGTTCATACATAATCATTCTAGAATATTATCAATGTAAGTTTCTTAAGACACACGAACGAGTTTCCTAGACTAGTCTCTCAAGATTTTAACTTAAGTACATAATTTGCTTCACTAATTTCATTAATCTCAAGAGTATGGGACAACCATTTCTTTGTTTTTGTGGTGAGTAGCATCTCCATATCATTTATAGCTAATAGAATTTCATACGTATAAAGGCAAAATTAGAAAATTCTTCCATATACATCTAGACAATTGTTTAAAAACATAAATAAAACATTTCAATAAGCATACTTTGCACTGTTATTTCTTAACCTCAAAATCAATACGTTGATCAATATAGATCTCCTCATGATGTTCATCATTGACAAATGTTATTTTCATATTCATTTGGAAAAGTTCCAAATTTAAATATACAACTATAGGTACAATGAGGCAAATGGAAGCAACTCACCACATGAGAAAATGTAAATTGATCCTTCTGTTTACTGCTTTATTTTTAAAATTAATTTCTTTCTAATGTACTTGCACCCCGGATGAAAGATCAACTAACTCCGAGGTAGGACTAAGTAGATTAACATATATTTGAGTTAAACTTCAGACATGACGTTCGGTGGCTTAGTTTGGATCTTCAACTCCTCTCAACTCATCTCAATTTATCATTATAACTTTTTCAAATTCCAACATAAAATATAAAAAATAATTTAACTTTTTTAAATCTAAAAATAATAATAATATTAAAAAATAATATTTTAACAATATTTTATCATCTCAACTCAACTCATTTCAACATCCAAACACATCCGATATAATGATTTAGATTGCCCCTCAAATAAATGGCAATTACACTTGAGGTCACGAGCTTTTAAGTCTATGTTGCCAGGAGGAGAAGCATTTACTTATTCGGTTGGCATGGTTTTGGACCTATGGAGCTTGTTGCTTATTTTAAATGGGATGCGTGACAGTTCGGTCCAATATTTCTAAGATTAAAATAAGGATAATTTTATTGGATCTAAATTATATTTAATAGACCATAGGATAAGCCCACGAGCTATTATTTATTCATGTTGGATAGGAATTTTAATAAGCCCGTTAGCCCAAAAGTTTATTTTAAGACTAGTTAAGGTTTAGTGGATGATTTTTTATGTTTTTAATGGCCCAATATCTTTGGGAAGCCTAATTGAGATTTATAGGACAATCTTGAATAAGATACAGGCCCAGATCTCATTATGGTAGATTATGAGATTTTATTGGACTCAATACTTGGATTAAAACTTATTTAATATTTAGGGATCAAGTGGGTCCCTCGGTCCCTATTTAATTAGTATTAGCCTCAATAATTTATTTAAGTTCCAAAAATTTTTATTGCATGAATTGGGCTCATTATGGGATTCAAGTTTGGCCCATTAATATTGTTAAGTGATATGGCCTATGAAATTATAGGCAAATATTTTAATATATTTGTAAATAGTAATAAAATAATTTGTAAATAATAGTAAAATTATTTGAGTTAAGATGTTTATTGGGTTTTGAAAAATGAGAGAGATAAAGTTGAAGAAAAATATTATAAAATTAAAATATTATTTGAATATAATTTTTTTAATATTATTTTTATTTTAAAATTTGAAAAAGTTGTATTTTTTCTATTTTTATTTGAAAGCTTAGAAAAGTTATAATAATTAGATAATGATTAGATGAAAAATTTAAAAATTTAAAATTAAAATGTATTTTGTATTGTAGTAATGTTTGAGAATGAAATATTTGAGAATATCTTAAAATACTTTTATGCATAAACAGGTTCTAAGTGGGTTAACCCATTTGTTAGAGCCCAAAAAGGACCCAACAGAAAACCCTAGGATCCATGGGTCAAGCCCAAAGTTTAGCCCAAGACCAAGAGCCATAGAAAAGGACCCAAGATATAGTTGCAAAAACCCTACCCGAAATGTACACCAGACCCTCACGGGTTGTACTCATGCGTGTAAATACCATTGTAGCTTCTAGGGTTGTCGTTGTCCCACTTGTTGTCGAGTTCCACCACCAATATTGCCATCCTACCAGCTGCTGCCCAACCTCCTCCATGCAAGCAACTACGTCCAAACCAAGAGCCATAGCTAGTGGAGCAACAGTCCCACGAACCAGCCCTTCCATCGCACGGTATGCCTATTCAAGTAAACTCTAACTGTGAACCACCATACGACAGCACCTCCCTCACACCCAGAACACCACAAGCCACCCACTGTTAGAAGCAACAATCCTACAGCAGCCCAACACCTCAAACCGAGAGCTATATATGGAAGCCACCAAGAGCCTCTATTTTATAGTCACGAAGATAGAGTCCCTCAGTAGCCCATCGTGCACCACACCGCTCTCCACTGCGGACGAGCATTACTGCGACTCCCCACCATCGTACGTCAAGATTCACCTACCTAGCCACTGTTTGACACCGACGGACGTGGTTTTGTTGACTAACAGCTGGAACAAAGCAAGCTTTCTTTCTCCTCCACCCTGCATGGTTGTCCACCACCGGGAACCACTCAACCACCATGGGAAGTGCCGCACTTTGTATTGCCCATGAGCCTAGCACTGACGCTACCTAGCTCCACCCATAGTCACAGTCAGTCCCTCCTCTCTCTTGGTGATTACTTCTAGCAACAGAGAACTCCCCATGCATCGTGCACATGCACTAACTTACACACACCACGAGATAGCACCGCCGATGGCAACAATGGAGATCACAATGGGTGCAGAGTAATATTGGGCCATAGTGTGGGTACTTGTTATGGGTTGCATGAAAATAATAGGGATCACATGCTATGGGTATGAGGTTACAAGTTTGCATGGAATAATTAGGTTCATGCATGGTTTACGTGCGCGTCATGCAAATTACATGTCAAGTTTAGAGTTGTATATAGGACGTGTTGGATTTACGTAATTTGCTGGGTTAACGTGATTTTTGGGTTTAATGAAGCTATGATGGATCATTGGGACAATTTAGTGCCAAATCTTAATGCAAAACCCAAGTTTGCGGCATGTATCTGTTAAATCACCATTTTGTAAGAGTTTTTAAACTCTATGTCCCACACACTTATATTCTGATGGTTTTAGAATAGTTCAATACTTATCACTTAATTGATGAGCCACAAGGGGATAAGATTAATTTTATATCTAATCATAATAGGACACAAAGTCACTAGATTTCTTGATGGTCAGAAGCCTATAAATAGTACTAAGAGGTTAAGGGTTTTCACCTACAACATCATTATAGCTCCAACCATCGAGAGACACTTGTTAGGCTATGTTGCTAGGATGATCCTTCTCTCATAGTCAGTAAAATTCTTCATCGAATTAGAGATGTTGAAAGGTACATCTTTCAATTATTATTCTTTTATTATTGTGGATAATAGAAAATCGAAAATCTAATTATTAATGTTCATGTTAAAATATTTAACATGTAGTATTAGAGCGTCAGGTTATAGATTTTTTATGATCTCGATAAAATATTGTACATGCTAAAAGGTACCTCTGTTTGTTATTACTTTTTGGTCTATGACAAAAACACAAGCTATTTGGGAATTCTATGTGAATGTCCCACCTGTTCATAAAACTGTAGTTTTGGTTCTACATATGTAAAATTTTCATATTGATATTATGCATGTTTTGAATTTAACTGTGAACCATGCTTGCTATTGTTTGTATTGTGTCTAAGATGGAATTAGAGGGAGTTGAGGAAGTGGCTGCCATGTGGGTTGGCAGTGTGCGGCATGAGGTGGCCGGTGTCACCATAACTATAACTCGACAAGTACGGCGGCGTAAAGGGGGCAGCGTAAGGGGCTGTGAAGCCCTGAATGGGAACTATCGTTAGTAGTTTTTCTCTATTTTTTCTCGATTTGGTTGGTACAAAAACAGGAGAGATGTATAGCGCTAGGAGGAGGTTGAGAACCTCCTTTGCGACGCCTCTATGACAGTGCCGCAAAGGGCTTTAAAACCTAATGGCTGCGATAGTGATAATAGTAAAAAAATAAGAAAAGGGAGAATAACCATGAATGGAGGTGGACATCAGCGGCGAGAGGAGGCTGGGAAGCCATGCCGTCATCTCTTCGCCGGCGACATCCACCGTTGCTCCAAACTGAAGGTAGTTTAAAAAGTCTGTGTACTACTTGGATGAAGAAGAAGAAGGAGGCGTCTGTCTAGGGTTTTCAATGTAAAAGGCTTGGGTTGTGGGCCAGGTCGTGGGCTTTGGTCTAGTTCAAAAATAAATTGTAATAAGGGTATGGGCCAGCACAGTGGGCCAGAAAATTGGCTCAACACACAAAAAAATATAAAAAAATAAAAACAGGTTGAGTGAGTGGGCTTGTACAGTAAGCCCAACCAGATCAAGGTGGCAGATCAAGGGCCACCATCTAACCCAACCCCTGTCTTTTTTTAATCGGGTTTCGGCTCGGGTTTACTAGACCGATTTGATACAGACTTGAACTGGTCAAATTATAGTATAATATTATATTATTATTTTAATATTATTTATTAAAATAAAAGAAAAAAATTATTTTCTTTTATGTGCATGATAGTATTGTTAAATAATTAAATTTTATTTTTCTTTTATGTGCAAGTTATTATTGTTAAATACATGTATGAATTCTTTAATATTTATTTTGGCTCTTATTTAAATTTTTATGCCATATATAATTATTTGTCCAATATGGGGCAAATGATTTACACCAAAATTAAAAAAAAAAAAGATTGATTACCCAAATATACAAGATTTTTTTAAATTTTGGTGAAAAATTATTAAAACTCCATAGTAAGATGGATATGATGGAGTGAACAATTTTGTTTATCAAGATCTACTCCCAAAGGAGGATTTTGATGACACTACTAGTTCATCAATTAAAGTAAAGTTGGAGTGAACAATTTATGTGTCAATATTTACTCTCAAATGAGGATTTTGATGACACTACTAGTTCATTCATCAAAAGTTCATCCATTAAAAAAAAGTTGAAGTGAACAATTTGTGTATCAAGATCTACTCTCAAATGAGGATTTTGATGACACTACTAGTTCATCCATCAAAGTAAAGTTAGAGTGAACAATTTGTGTGTCAAAATCTACTCTCAAATGAGGATTTTGATGACACTACTAGTTCATTTATTAAAGTAAAGTTAGAGTAAACAATTTGTGTGTCAAGATCTACTCCCAAATGAAGATTTTGATGAGACTACTAATTCATCAATCAAAGTAAAGTTAGGGTGAACAATTAGTAAATAAAATATTTTCCGCATTTAGATTTTCTAATCTCAAGATATGTGTTGATTTATATAAAAGGAAAGCAAATCAAACATATCAAGAAAATATAGTACAATGAATAGAGAGTTTCTTGAGATAATGCATATAGACGCATGTAAACTTTTTTGTTTATAATATTTGATAGATAGAAGTATTTCATTACTGTTATAGATAATTTTCATGGTATGAATGTATCTATCTGCTACATGAGAAGTTTTAAGCTATTAGTAATTCCTGAGGTATTTCTCATGGGGAGGAATCGCAGTTAGATAGAAATGTGAAAATCATTGAATTAGATTGAAGTAGTGAGTACCAAGAAAAGTATTAAGAGTCAAGCCATAACTGTAACCTATTTTGTTAACTTCTTGAAAAGATGTGCTATAAAATTATTAAAAACAATGACATATATCTTAAATTATGCTTCCAGTAAGTAGTCTCAAAAACTTATTTTGAGTTGTGGAGTGATAGATACTTGATTTAAGGCATATGCATGTATGAATAGTCAATCTAAAGTAAGATTTTACCATCCAAATGAAATAAAGTTGGATCGTATAATAGTTAATGGGTACATTACAATCCAAATTGAACAATATAAAGTCAAACTTGTAATTAATGATTTCACTCAAAAAAGAGCATTGATTAGAAAAAGATTTCTAATAAACCCAAAAGAACTCATTAGGGATCACTCTGGCATTAGTAGCTTGTTATGGTATTGAGTTACATCAAATAGATGTGAAAACAATTATAAAGTAAAAGTATGAAGTCTATAAGAAACAAATAAAATGATTATTTAGAAAAGGTAACAAATTTTTAAAAAAATTGACATATGAAATTTGATAATACCAATACTATTTTTGGATTTAAGAAAAATATTTATTATTAATGCATATACTCTAAGATCAGTGAGAATATATTTGTATTTATGATCGTGCATGTATATGACTTTTTGGCCAATATGAACCGTGATTTGTAATATGACATAACTTATGTCTCTAAATAACTTTAAAAATAAAATTTATGAATGAGACAACATTTGTAATTGAGATTAAATTTTAATACCAAGACGATGACTGTTAGGATTTTTTTAGTACAGTTGCATAGAGTTTTGAAAAATTTTACATGAATAATTGTTGTTCAATAGACATTTTAAAAATAAAATGTGACATGCTCAGTATTTTACAGTATCATCAAATTGATTAGGTTGTTAAGAAAATTTTGTATATGATTGTTATAATAAATCTAATGATTGCACAAACTTGTATAAGGTTGAATATCAGTTTTTTAGTTGGCATTATTGGTTGTTCTCAAAGAAATCGAAGGATATATATTTAACCCAAAAGCTGTGAAAATAGTGCAAGGTTATTTGCAAGAAATTAAAGACTATATTGTTGCCTTAACAAAAATTGATACTTTTAAGGTAACTGGATATTCAGACCCTATTTTGTAAGATTAATCTAATGATAGAAAATACAGTTATGGTTATGTATTTTGTTATCTAGTAGAGTTATTTTATGGAAAAATATGAGACAAATCTTTTACTACTTCATATGCAATAGGGACTGAGTTTGTGGTATGCTTTAAGACCACAATATATGGTATCTGACTGAGGAAATTTATTTTAAGACTTGGAATTGTCGATTTATAGCCAAACCGCTAAGAAAGTATTGCAAGAATTTTTCAAAATATTATTTTTTTCTCCAAATGATAAGTATTTAATGAAATTTTAAATATCTAAGTGTTAAGGATAAAATACAGAAATAAATATGTCCATAACAATAGTGTGTTAATAATTATACTTTAGAGGACATGTTGAAAACATGGGTCATATGCTTATACCCATGATATGAACATGTTAAAGAGATTATTGATATGCTGAGTATTTTGTTACTGGACATTAAAAAATATATATTATGATTGTTTTTGTTTTCTTATCTTTTCACTTTATATGTCTATTAAATGGTGTAGATGAATGATGACAAAATAATGTCTACAATAGACATGAATTGGAACCTAATGCATTATACTTTAGCCTTAATTGTCCCAACTAAAGATCTTGTTGAATTAAGTTACTGATGTTGTAGTACATGGAAGAGAATCTACTGATCATATAATAGAGGACCGCCATGACTCGCATTGGTAGCTAGTTTGATATTGATATTACGAAACTCATGTAATATATTCTAAGTTATGAAAGTTTTCTTGAAATGAATTTGCACAACATGGTTAATTTCTTATAATAAACCCAAGAACGAAAAATATTATTTTATGGGTGTATGAGCAAAGTGGAAGAATGTAAGAGTTTTATTTAAACTCTATGTCTCACATACCCATATTCTGATGAGTTTAGAATAACTCAATACTTATCACTTAATTGATGAGACACAATGAGATAAAATTAACTCCAATAAGATAAGATTAACTTTATATCTAATCACAGTAGGACACAAAGTCTCTAGATTTCTTGATGGCCAAAGTCTATAGATAGTACTGAAGGGTTAAGAGTTCTCACCTACAACATCATTATGCCTCTAGCTAGTGTGAGACACTTATGAGGCTAAGTTACTAGGGTGATCATTCTCTCATAGTCGGTAAACTTCTTCATCAAATTAGAGATGTTGAAAGGTACGTCTTTCAATTATTATTGTAGATCATAGAAAATCGAAGATCCAATTATTAATGTTTGTGTTAAAATATTTAACACACTAATCCCAAAAGTTTAAGCTGATGAGAAGAGATAGGTTTAATTATTTGTATTATATTTTTAACGCTCTCTCTCATATGTTGGTCAAACTCTCCATCAATGAGTGGATCCAACATGTAGAATATTTAATTAAATGGAATAGAGTATAATATAAGGGTTCAAACACAAGAGCCTTTGGCTAACGCCAAGCTCAATCCGATGAACTATTTCCTCTAAAAAATTTTCGCTACCTTTACTTTTCACAAGATATTTATCGTCGTTCAACCATGTTTCGCCTGAAATCCATGCATTTAAAGTATCTTTATTAGTTGTGAGCTATTTTATTGAATTTTGATCTGTTGTGAGCATTGTTTGAAACCCAAGGCCCATTTTTTGCCTTTGTTTTTGGTCTTATAGTTAACTAAGGCCATAGTAGCCCATTGCCGGCTTAATCTTTCGGCCTATTATTAACCTTTGTTGGTTTTGATCCATTGTTGGCCACAATTCTAGATTTGATATTTTAACTACTTAATTACTAATACCAATTTGATCATCTCATCGGTGATTAATCAACGGATTTGAAAGGCTACATTCAAATCTCAAACTAAAAGTTTTATAATTCTCCACACTTCAAGCCACCTTGATCTCCCTCTTCTCTTCTCTTCTCCTTTTCCATTTTTATTTTATTTAAATTTCTATCGTTATCTTAGTAATTGGCATGTATATAATGGAGACATTCCAATTAATGGCAGGGGAAAGACCAGAAGTTGGGAGGACTGAATCAAATTTGATGAATCTTAGAAAGGTAATTCAGGAAATTAAGGCTAGCATTATCGATGCAGGAGGACTCTTCAGAAACCATATAGCTGAAGTTTTACTTCTTCTATGCCGAATCCAAAAGAAGAACCAATTAATGGTATAATACCAATATTACTTTGCCGAACTGGCCGCATTTAATAATTTGTAGATCAGATCTTGAGTTAGTGTTGGAAATGATCGGAAGGACGTGTGGCTTGAAGGAGATAGCTAGGATTAAGTGCAAAAGGCATGCATGCTAGTGATTATATAAATCTGATTACAGTGGAGCTTTTGAATTCATGCAACAGAGCCGCAGATAAATTGGCTCAGATCATTGGGCATCATTTATCCATTTGGATAAGCCTAGCTAGGATTTGGTGCCACACTCCACGCACCAAGATGTAGTTTTATAAAGTACTGTACGTGCATGAAGATGCGGAGGAAAGATTTCTCTTCGTAGAAGATAATTAATTAGTAGCTAGATTTATATATATAATTAGTACTAGATCAGCAGCATCAATATTTTTTCTTTATTTTTTTACGTGTAAGATCATGCTTAATATCTCTAAATATATATGCAGTTTATTAATGGATACTGCGCGCAAGAAATGCATCAATTATAAAATTGTACAGAAACGTGATACTACTGAACGTCAAGTGCAAAACTGGTCTAGGCCGCTCTTCTTGTTCCAACGTCATATTTCTCATGCAGGTCATAAATTCCAGTAGTACCTCACGTTTATAATTTTGAGTTTTTATGAAAATTTAATCAATTTGCATGCCGCTTCATTTCACGTATATTATAACTCTTACAAATATTCAGCCAAAAAAACTCTTACAAATATAGAATCTGGCTAGCTAGCAAACTTTATTTATCTATATATACACCAGATCAGAAGAAAAAGATGGATTTTTGTTTTTTAAATGCAGATTGGCAGTAAGTTAGGGTATAGATTAAAGGTATTTTTGAACCATAGTTTGACATTTTCTATTTTCTAAGATTGATTGTAGCCTCCCGGCACTGTATTCAAACCATTTGGATAGTGAGATGAGATCTGAATCTGGCTAGATGAAAATGATCGTACAAATCAATATATACAAGTCGATATTTGGTGTGACAAACACATTGAATCTGTATATAGGGCTTGAAGAGACATGAGTAGTAGTGCAGCCAGATTGATCAGAAACATCAATGACTGCAGCAGCATTGATTGGAAGTCCTATTCCTTGGTGTTTGACAACTTCGATAGCGCTGTACTCAGTCATGTTAACTTCGGACATAATTTGCAAGCGTGAGATCGCGCGTACGTAAACATCACACGCAGGTGATCCATTCGATCCTTTTGTTTTAGGAGAGAAAATCTGGAAAATCATGTCATGGAAAACCATCTTTCTGCCGTACATGATTGCCGTTGCAGCAACAACATAATTTGTTGTTATCAACAAAATTATAAACTCATGAGGCGAAAGCAGACAACTGATCATAAATACAGCTTTAAAGCATCAACGTACGTCCTTTCCTAGATCTCATTATTTCAGTTTTTATTTTGATTTTTTGAAAGCAGACAACTCAATGGGTTCTTAATGCTACCACATACATATGATTTATACGTACATCAATTAATTCAGAAACATATATATTGCTGTTTCTCTTCATTTTCCAGATCCAAGTTCATGAATATATATAACTCTATAAATATACAGCTGCAAATTGTCCCCATGCATTTCCTGAACATGAACGTCTAAGTATATATATATATATATATACTTGTCAATAAGCATTAATTGGAGCCAGCAATATATATATGAACACTTTTTTACTTTCGTGTTCTTTTGCATTATTACCGTAAGTTCGTGTGTACGAATTATATATTCAGTTCTACTTTTTCTCCCCCCAAAGCATTGAACCGATCATGGAATGCTACTGTAGCAAAAACTGTCGGTTTAAGAATGTGGTTCCTTAATTTTACAGCATGCATGATGATAATGTTTTGCTTCTATCTGTATATTGGGACATGATCCATTTGGCAACTGCATGCACAAAGGTGGCCACCCTTTGAATTATAGCAGTCGAAGTGGACATGGGTTAAGAATTAAGCAGCATCAAATTGACATTTAGCACAAGCTTTGAACCCATTACACAGCTCACTTAGCTAACCCTATTAGGCACTACTTTTCTAGGCTCTGCTGCAATATAATGACAGCGGCATGCAAAAAGTCCTGAACAAGATACAAAATTTCGAGCATGAAGTACTAGACCAATTATAACTTTGGCTTCAGGGAAAACTTTGAACAAATTCCATGAAAACGGGATAAAACATCTGGCATTTGTTGGTAACTTTCATGCAAATTAAAAAGCATGCAGATCAAGTAGAACCATATTATATAGGGCCGGCCAACATAAGAATCTGATCTACAAGAGAAGGAATTGCTAGATGCTAGCTAACTGTGTTGTTAACAGCCATTGCTCGTGGATTGCAGTCAAGCCCTTTAGCAGGCCTGCCCAAAGAATTATTAATCCAAAGTTAGCAGCAAACATTTGATTACAATTAATATAGCCCATGATGCCTATTAATCAAATTAATCCAGCTACTCTAGCAAACAAGCCCTTCAAAATACTGATCAACATGGACACTTTTCTAATGGTTTTGACAAGTAATATGCAGCAAATTAAAGCCACTTCTTTCTTGTTTCGATCAAAAACTATTGCTTTCATTTCTGAAAATAAAAACAAAGGAGACCATCAAAAAACCCAAAATAAAGAGGAGAAAATTAAAGAAAAGGGAACTATATATGATCTGCTTTGAGACTCTGATAGAATCATCTGCAGTCTAAGATCAATGTTAAATGGTTGAAGACATCTATCCCAACCCAAATGCTGTAAAAGATTTTATCTAATTTTCTGTGTCTGCTACAAAAACCAAACAGTCCCGATGCTGGCTTGATTGGTAATCATCCTCATCTTTAGTTGTGACCGAATCGAAGAGTTCGAAACTACATTGGACTCTGTGTTTTCCGTTAATTACGGTCCATGCCATCTCGTTTCGTACTCCATTGCATTTGCCCCCTTAAATATACTCACTGAAGAAACAGAAAAAGGAAGAAAAGGAAAAGGAAAAAGGAAAATAAGAGAAAACCCCTTCTCTCTCTGCTCCCTATCTGTCTCCCAATCCCCGAAACACCACAGCGGCCGCTCCTGGTGTCACACTTACTCCCAGCATATTTTCTCAGGAAAGTTCGATTTTCCGAGAAAATTAGAAATTTTTTCTTATGGGGAAGAGGAGGCTCTGCCCGACCATCTACGGTGCAGCCGTACGGACGGTCGGCAATGGCGGTGTAAAAGAAGAGTGATGGGCGACATGAAGCTTTGCGAGATTCACTATCTCCAAGGCCGTCACCGACAGAACAAGGAAAAAGTCCCGGATTCGCTGAAAATCTTGAGGAAGAGCAAGAAATCTCCGAGCAAGGACCCGGAGCTCCAAAGTAGGGTGCAGAATGTGAAGAAGAAGTTGTCGAAGCCGATGAAGAGGAAGAATAAATCGGTGAGGGTTTCGGAGGCCCTGGGGGAGGCATTGCGGAAGATGAAGTTTAAGAAAGGCAATCTGCAGTTGGAGCTGATAACAATGGTGCTCAAGAGGGACTTGGAGAAGAAGAAGGAGACGAGGACGAAGAAGACGAAGAACAGTGATTCAGTTTCGGGGTCGAAGAAGAAGAAGAAGATGAAAAGGGGTGAGATGGATATAGAGGAGAATTGTGATGGAGAGGAGTTGACGAGAGAATTGCCCAATGGAGTGATGGCAATCTCCCCTGCACCGTCGCCTTCTCCACGAAATTGCAGTAATGCGGGTGCTAACTGCGATGTGAAAGTCGGAGTAGACACAAGCGTTGTCAGGCGACGGTCCTTTCGGTCCAAGAACATTGAGCCTCTCCCTACTGGCACAATGCAGGTTCTAATGCTTTTGTCAATTATAGCTAATTCTGGTTCTGTGCTTCGTGTTTTCGTTGCCTTGTTGCATCACTGAACGTTTTCGTTGTAGGTTTTACCCTATGGGCAGAGTGAGGACAAGCTGAGGACGGGAAGAAGGAGAAGGTGCCACTGGTGTCGAAGAAGTTCTTCCTCGAGTCTCGTTAAGTGTTCGAGTTGTCAGAAAGAGTTTTTCTGTTTGGGTTGTGTCAAAGAAAGGTTTTTTCGATTCACTCCTTGTTGTAGGTTCTTTTTAAATCTTAGATTGCTTTCTTGGGCATGTCTGAATTCTTGCTAAATTGTCGTCTCATTCCATCTTATGGTTGTGTGTTGGAGATTTTGTCAATTAAATCCCAGAAGCAAGACAATTTTGATAGTGTATAAAAAACAAAGCTTTAATGTCTAGTGCCGTGTTGAGACTTAGAAGAAGCATGTTTTAATTAGCTAATTTTATCTGCAAATGATCCCTATAGTTATATAACCAGTGTCGGATCATGGAAGAGAAGATGCAACCAGTTTGGAACAATAAAAACTTAGGCTGAATGCTTTTGTCAATGAGAATTGAAATCAATAACAGAGCATAAATAATAATATTACACACCAAAAACGTTCTCCTATTTCCTTTTACACTTGTATATCACACTTTTAAAACACCATGGTTCAGGAGATGATTTTGCATCCTACAGTTGAAACCTCTCTCTCTCTCTCTCTCTGTGGGTGTGTGCGTGCGTGTGTATGTGAAGCTTAAAATGATTTGTTGTAGCATTGTGTCAAGGAAGATGCATGTCAATTTGTGAATGCTTGGTCGATAACTGGATAAGCCTCATACGAACTCAAGCAGAGAGGAAGAACTTTTTAGAATGTGTTCCCCATTCACTTATTAAAAAAAAAAAAAAACAGGAAGGAATAATCGGTTCCCTATCCAAAACAAAGTGAAAGTTATCTAAACCTCTTTAATTTCTTTTAGCCTAGAACAATAACTTAGTAGAGTAGGGTGCACACCAACACACATGCATGTGCACAGAGAGATGAGAGGTCAAATTTTGTTTATTGCAGCCAGAAAGACAAAGAAATCAGTAGACATTCCCACAATGAAAGGCCTTTATAGGATCTGTTTCTGTTTTTTAAGAAGGTGAGGATGATAACCATGCAATCATTGTAGCTCTTCATTCACAACTGTTATTTATATACTGCAGCTCCTGCTTTCTCCTGTGCTTTTTCTACATATGGCTTGGTACTTTTTTCTGTAATTCTTGACTGAAACATCTTTATGCTCCTTATCTCCATTATCTAAAGTTTTTTATTAGACACTGAATCGATTGATTTCACTTAGGTATTTTGATACACAAGAAGAAGTTAAGACGGCTTGTCCGGTCTGTCGAGGAACTTGCACCTGTAAGGATTGTTTGGCTAATCAATCTAATGACAGTGAAAGTAAGGTCTGACATCAAAGTTAGCTGGCACGTGAATAAGCATGCCCGTATCAATATTCAATACTGATGCTTCAATTTATTTATGTGCCTTGTTTCAGGATTCTCTGAGGGAGAAGTATAATGTTGGAAAAATATTGCATTTGCATTATTTGATATGCATGCTTCTTCCTGTATTAAAACAAATAAACCAAGACCAAAGTGATGAGCTTGAAACAGAGGCAACATCAAAAGGTAATGGCCTTTATGCTTCTCTTATTAATGCATTTTTTTCAATAACAGGCTATAGGCTTTTCTGATGTCTGTTTGTCAGGGAAGAGACCTTCTGAAGTTCATATCAAGCAGGCTGAATTTGGCTGCAGTAAGCAACATTGCTGGTATGTTGTGTTCTCATTGAAACTTTTCATACCATTCATAAAATTTAACTAAGCAACTTCTGTTGCCTTTCTTTAAATGACATTTTTGGTGCAGCAATAGCTGCAAAACTTCAATCTTGGATCTGCATAGAAGCTGTCCTAGTTGTTCTTATAATATCTGCTTAAGTTGTTGTCGAGATTTTTGTCGTGGGAGCTTCCCTTTGAGCGTCAACACATTTATCTCAAAGTACACGAATAGAAGGAAAGCTTGTATGTCTGGTAACAAGCAACTTTTACGGAAGAAGCTTGCCAAGAGAAGTTCTAGCACATCACTATCTCCATCACAATCTAACAGGAAAGCCTGCAAGACCATCGGAAGAATATATTGTCCTCCCTCGAAGTTTGGTGGTTGTGGCAAAGGCCTCCTTGATTTGAGAAGTGTTTTTCCCTTGAGTTGGATCAAAGAGCTGGAGGTAAGTGCAGAGGAAATAGTGTGCAGCTATGAGTTCCCGGAAGCTCTTGACACATCTTCATGCTGCTCACTATGCCTTGACATGGATCATAAAGCTGTTGGAATTGAGCATTTGCAAGAAGCAGCTGTAAGGGAAGATTCAAATGATAACTTTTTGTATTACCCCACACTTCAGGAGGTTCATGGCGATAACCTTGAACACTTTCAAAAGCATTGGGGTAAGGGCCATCCTGTAGTAGTTCGTGATATGCTTCAAACCACATCAGATTTGAGTTGGGATCCTTTAGTTATGTTCTGCACTTATCTTGAGAGGAGCATCGCCAGATATGAGAATAATAAGGATTTACTTGGAGCTAGAAATTGCTTAGATTGGTGTGAGGTCAGTGTATTTCTACTAAATCATGTCCAGTGTTAGAATTTGATATTCTTTTCTCTCTCTTTTTTTCTTGCGTTTATTTAAATCATGTTGGATTGTTTTGCATTTATTTAAGTCAGCTTTTATAATTGTATCCTGATTCTGTTACGGCAGGTAGAAATCGGTATCAGGCAGTATTTTATGGGTTCTCTCAACGGGCGGACGCATACGAATGTGTGGCATGAGATGTTTAAATTGAAGGGTTGGCTGTCTTCTCATATACTTCAAGAACAATTTCCCTCTCATTATGCTGAAATAATCAACTCTCTACCACTTCAAGAATACATGAATCCCATGTCTGGACTTCTAAATTTAGCTGCAAACTTGCCACCGGAAATTCGAAAGCCTGACCTAGGCCCATGTGTCTATATATCATATGGCTGTGCGGAGGAACTTGTACAGGCTGAATCTGTGACAAAACTATGTTATGATTCATATGATGTGGTATGCAATATTTCTTCCAATCTCTATTTGAGGCAACCCTTCTGTTAAAATATCTCAAGTTTGGACTCATGCTCTTTGTTTTAATTGTTTTATTTACCCATATAAGAAATCAACGCTTTATTATTTACAAAATCAACATTGTGGAAGCCCACCCTTTTCCCAATGAAAAGAAGGTGTATGATTTGTGGACGATCATATTTCAGTGAATATTCACCATAGAAACACAATTGAGCGAAAAATCTTTGAGAATTAAGCATCAACTGTAACCTGTATTCTCTTTAGTATGGACTCCTTATTCCTTATGCATTCTCCTTGCAACATGTACAAGTCACGATGTCCAATAAATTGCATAGCCAAGCCATGATGTGTACGGATATGCCATTAACCTTCCATTCAAAATCAATTGCTGAAGAATCCCAAAATTATTTATTTATATTTATTCTGCCAAGCAGTTTTATTTTCTACAAGAATATACTTGGTAAACCAACCTAACCATTCCTTTATGAGAGAATAAAACTTTGTAGTTTTCTTTCTGGAAAGAAAAAGCATTTTCATCTCCATTCCACTCATGCTTTCATTTATCGTACTGTATAGAGAGATTCACCAGCATGTATTTAGTCAAGGGTTCTATTGTAAATGTGAGTGATCTGTGCCAGATATTTGTTTTGTCCCAGGTTAATATTTTGGCACATACTACGGATACCCATATCTCGACGGAACAGCTTACAAAGATAAGAAAGTTACTGAAACGGCACAAAGCTCAATGTCAAAGGGAGTCTTCCTTGATTACTGCAGATAAGGGAATGGCAAATGAAGTGAATGGAAGATCGTCATTAAATGGTGAGAACAAGGAAGACTCTGGATTTCAGAATGTGACTGAGGATGAACTGCGCTTACGCAATAGAGTCGCTAGAGTATTTTCCTCTTCTGCTACTTCTCATGAAAGAAGTGCTATGAGTCCCAAAACTTGTAACATGTCCTATGGTGGGGGGTATGATTCTGAAACTGACTCTGATTCCGAAGCCACTTTACCCTGCTATGAATCTGTGTTGAGCTCTGACACATCAGATCAGAGAAAGTTTCGGGATCACACCCAAAGCTCTAACTTTTATAGAAAGAAAGTATTTTCCGAGTCTTCTGGTGCTCAATGGGATGTCTTTCGCAGACAAGATGTTCCAAAGCTTATAGAGTATCTGCAGAGGCACTCTAGTGAGTTCAGCCATATGTATGGCTTTCATAAGCAAGTAAGTCGAATAAAGAAAAAAACATTTTGTTAGCAGTTCAGAATTAATATTAATCGACGTGTGGTCTTCTGCAGATGGTTCATCCAATTCTTGATCAAAGTCTCTTTCTTGACACAAGTCACAAAATGAGGCTTAAGGAGGAGTTTGGTAAGTATTAGGTGCACGGGTTGTCTTTTCTTTCAATTAAGAATGAGTGAAATAACCAACTTCCACTGCTATCAGAAATTGAACCATGGACTTTTGAGCAACATGTTGGAGAAGCTGTCATCATTCCCGCTGGATGTCCATACCAAATTAGGAATCCTAAGGTCAGATGCGCAACAATATGCATAAATCACCCTTCTCATCCGTATAATTGACAAACTTGTGAGTACACCGTTATAATAATAGACGACCCACTTGGTGAAATTCAGGATGATTTTATGTGCAGAGGGCTCTGCCATGTATTAAATTTTGAGTAAATAATGATTGAAAAACGGTGCATGTTTTTATTCTAGATTATTTGGATTATGGCTTATTGTAATTAGTTGATCTGAAGCTCAAGTATTTAACAGTTTCTTTGTTGAATTTGATATATCTATCTATAATACACCATCATAATCTTGTACCTCTCAATTGTATTCGTCTGCAGTGTTGCATACATGTGGTATTGGACTTTCTCTCGCCTGAAAATGTTACCGAGTGTGTCCAGTTGACTGATGAAGTAAGGCTGCTTCCAGATGACCATAAAGCAAAAATAGACAAGCTAGAGGTAGTGTTCCCTTAGAATCTTATTTGGTAACATATATTCTTCCTTTCTTGCTCCCATTGTACACTGGGTAGAAATTTTGATCAATAATAGAAAATGGACTCTACTTTTTTCTGGGAACAGGTGAAGAAAATGGCCCTTCATAATATTAGTGCTGCAATCAAACAAATTCGTGAGCTTACATGCAATATCTAAGTGATCCAGCTGATTCTCTTCTGTTTCTCTGTTATCTCCACTACAGGCATTGGTATCAATTGGTTGATTTTGAGTTGAGCACATTAAGATTTAGTAGGATAGTTGTCAAAATAAAAAGCATGTGGAGTATCCACTTCATATTTATACATGCAGTATTCTTAGAATTTTAGGTGCCTCTCCGGAAATTGTAATTACCATTTGTTGGTTTGGTTGCACTACTCTCTACATGCGTACAAATGTGGGTGGAGTACTCTTTAGAGGCTTGAAGTTGATATTCCATTGTTTTGCAAATTCATTGTTGATCAGCTCTGGTGCAAGTTCATTCAGCTCTGCATCTCTCTGGCAGATGCAAAGCTCATTTGTGATGATCAATCACGCAAGTGAAATAATGGGGTGAGGTGTTAAGGACTAATGCTAGATATTCCTATGGTGTGCAAGACTCGCACACCCCCTTTGAAAAAAGTGGAGTACACCATGAAAATATTAGTTTTTTCACGTGGGTCTCGGATTTTTCCTACTTTTTTTTATTTATGCAAGACTTGTATACTCTAGAACTGTACAAATCACTTTTAGTGTTTAGAGGACTGAAATACCTATCAAATATAGAACAACTATAGTTTAGAAGCCCTAATTTAAGAGTAATTATTAGTTAGTCCCGAAGTACAAACGCGTAGTACTCTCATTTTATTATAGAAAGTCGTGTCAATTAAATTGATGTTTATATAAATAATTTTAATTGCATGGTATATTATGATAAAATGATAGTACGGTGTCATCCATACTCTAAAGATTTTGCACCCTCGTATTTATATCCAATGTATCTAAACCATCAAAATTCTGATAAAACAATTTCAAAAAGTTCCAATGCACACTCTTCATAAAAGGTTTAATTGTCATAATTGTACAACATTCGTGGTCTTAACAATCAAAGCTTAACTAATTATAAAAATGCTATTTTTTATTAAAAAATAACAGAGATGAATGAGGGTCCATCTGATATCTTGACTTTAGTGTTAACAATGTTTGATGTACTAACCAGAAAAGATTAAGGGTGTAATCGGTTCAATCAGGTTTTAAACGTATTTTACAACTGAATCGATCTATGTCAGTTGTGAAATGATAAAACCAATACAAATCGGTTCATCCAAAAAAATAGGAACTTTGATTTTTTTGATTTCGATTCAGTTCAATTTGGTTTTACAGGTTTAATTCAGTTTTGGGCTTTTTTATTGAGTTAGTTGGTTTTTCTGACCCAAATAAAAAAATATATTAAGAACGTGTAAAAATGTACTTATCAAAAATGTATTTATCCTTCATATATACATATATATAGTGTACTTTTATACTTATACCATATTATATATTTAATTGTGTAACTTAATATATAAGGATAAATAATAACATTAATATTCATGTTTAAGAGTACGTATATATCAAGGATATATAAATAATAAAATTAAAATTTCATGTTAGATTAATTTTATTATATGTATAATATATATATATAGCATATAATATATATAATTTAAAAAATTAAAATATATCGATTCGGTTTGGACCGAATCAATTTTCAAAACATGAAAACAGGTACAATCAATTTCAATTCCTAATAATCGAAACCAATCAAATCAATTGTGAATCGGACCGGATTGGACTGGACTGGACAATTTTTCAATTTTATCTTATACTCCTAGAAAAAATGAATACCAGGGAGGCCAAGGGATTAAAACAATTAAAAAAATATATAGTAACCCCACGAGATGGTGGGCACTGCCCAATGGGTCCGTGGGGCAGAGGCCCTCCACCTTGCATGCGAGAGAGGGGAGACCCTTTAATACTATGATAATAATTATTATAATTATTAATTTAATAACAAAACAAATATGAAAAGAGTTTGAACAGAAATTACAAAAAAGATTTCAAAAAATTACAAAATATCCACTAAACCAAAATCACAAGATTACTATCATAATCCAAACAATTACAAAAATATACTTATTATATTCTGGATTTGGAATGCAAGTTTTAGCTCGAATATTGGCTTGGATAGACTGATATTTAGCTAAGCTAAACAGAATACGAGGAAACGAAAACCGCATGGAATTCACGACATTGGATTGAGTCCCTCCCTCGCCCCCTTACCTCCATTGATGTGAGGAAGTGTAATTCTCTCACGTAATATCGCCAAATAGAGAGCCCTCACAAACAAGACAACACCTTCCACTACTGAGATCAGTAATGTGGTCACATATGCACGCATATACAAAGTTTTCTGTGATGGGTAATGTTCTGTGTCTGCCCACGTTCTTTGTGCCCATGCTAGCTGCCCACAGGTGAAGGCAAAAATACCAGGAACTAGCAAGTCATGAGAGCGTGCCAAGGACAAGCTCACTGCTTGGGGCATGATGATCTGTCACTACATGGCTTGCTGATGTGGCAAAGAAACTCCCGGGCCAAAACTCTTTTCTTGGTTTAATAGAATGATAATGAAGCATTTCCCCTCCGTTAGGAGCATAAACTGTATTGAGGAAGATGCTTCCCAACCATAATGATGCCTGCATATATACTTGCATTTGGATAGCTGCTCCACTGGTTTCTAAGGACAGAATTTGCAACACTCCTTGTATCTCGAAATATCAAAATTCTGCAGATTTCAGAAAGTTCCAAATTCTAGTAACAACATGTAGCTGCGAAAGTTTAATCCGATCCGAGTATTCATTGTTTTAAAGAAGTTACTTATCAAAAATATTGTTTTAAAGAAGCACCATTCACAAGGTCATGATGGCTTGACCTCAATAACAAGAGAAGCATCAGATAAGAAACATAATGGAGTTAACCATAGCTGCTTGATTTAGCTTCCACGCAAACGTCAAAATCTCGTATCATAATCAAACATCAAACACTAATAAAACATATATACCTAACCAATTAATATTTGAGGCCAAACTCATTGAAAATGTGTTTCGTGATGCAAAAAATGATGACAATAAAGTAAAAGTAAACAAGAAATAAACAAACGATCAATCACACGACACAAATTTGTGTGGTTTGCCAACGTGCCTACGTCCAATGAGCAGCAGAAGATTTTATTATGCTAAAAAATCACAAAATACTCTTTTCGGGAAAAATATTATTGTTCATCACAGTCATACTGTTCATAATAAGCATATTTAGAGGGTAACGTGGTAGAAATCCTAATTTTCACTTTCTGCGATATTCATTCCAGCAAAATATGGAGCGCACATCAAGCAAACTCTTTGGCTGGTTTTCATTCGAGCACTGAGTCGAGCAACTGTCAAATGAACTCTCTCCCTAGGTTTCGCTCGAGCCTATTGTCGAGCAACACTAGAGCGAGCTTTTGTCTGAGTTTTGCTCGAGCGAACGTCGAGCGAACTTTCTATCTAGTGCTTCCTGAGTCAAAAACAATGCCAAGATCTTTCATTGAAAATTCATTCAAAAATCGTAATGAATCATTGTCGAGTTGGATTAAATCGGGTCACCACAACAATAAACTAGACTTTACAAATCTAGTATTTCGCCCTTGAAACCCAGTGTTTCATGATAATAATAAAAATCAACTACGCGAGTCATAACCACAAGTTAAACACTTCAAGAACCTACAATTTACACCCAAGTATATTTTCATCCGAATGGTTCTATAATTTCTTGTCAATCCCTCAACATTGCAGAATGATAAACATAGGCAACCAAAAAAGCTAGATCAATATTTGCATCAAGTTCCGGTAAATCCCCAACTCAGATTGCACGAAAGATACAGAAAGAGAGAGGGAAAGAGGAAGTAGAGGCCACCGACCTAGACATGGCGAAGGAAAGGTTGGAGCTAAGGTGCACAGGTGATCAATAGTGGTTGCTGCCAACATTTTTTTGGTCGGCGGCGCGCTCAGCCTTCGTGATATTTCATTCTTCGTGCTTCATCATCTTGGGTTAAAGGGAAGAGAGATATTTTTGGAAGGGACAATGATAGGGCTTTCAACTAGAAAGCTGAATTCGACACGATTCACAAATCAGCAATAGGTTGAAAGACTAAGGTGGGGTTTGGATAATGAGATGAGATGAGATGGTTTTAGATAAAACTTGAAAGTTGAATAAAATATTGTAAGAATATTATTTTTAATATTATTATTGTTTTGGTATTTGAAAAAGTTGAATTGTTTATTATATTTTCTGTAGGAATTTAGGAAAGTTGTAATAATGAGATGAGATGAGATTTAAGGGTGGCAAATCGTGTCTTTAGGTCACGTTTGTATCATGTCAAATCATGAATATTCGATTATATAGTCAACTCGACCACAACCTGTTAAGCTAAATGTGTCAAACTTTTAAACCCTAACCCAATCCGTTTAGATAATCGGTCCGGTCGTGTCGTGTCACCCGTTTTGACATATTTAGTGATTAATTAAAAATATGTCAACACGACACGACCCATTGTTTCATGTTAATTGGTTGAACTAACACACATAATCCATTTGACCTTATTAACATAATTTCACATAAAAGTTAAAATCTATATTTATTAGTAGCCACAACATCTTAAAAAAACATAAGACTACCTATGGTGTGCTGTCGCAGACAATAAAAAATAAAACCTATACTCCTAAAAATACCTATAATAGTGCAAGTAAAGATTGTTTCCACGAAGAGTATTTAGCCTAGTTTTATGCTATGTGAACAAGGATGGGGGGTTTGAGTATAACGAAAACAATTTTAAAAAGAACAACTAAGAAACAATTCAAATTAAAGTATCGAAATCAATCAAAAGAACAAACCTTGGTCTAAGTCAACATCCATCATCGAAATTTTACAACTGATCATCGATGCAAATATATATTAATTCATACTTTGAATATTCACCGTTGGAATTATTTTCCTATCTCTTCTTAGTTGCAGTTAATTAGAAAACAAGCGATCTAATTAACCCTAACTACTAACCAATCCAAGACAAGCGCCAAAGGTTTAATCTCGTAGCCGCCTTAAGAATTAGAGAGATCGATGAAGCTAAACAACACAAGCACAAGCGGTTGCATTTAATTTCGTCGAGCGTTCTTCATAAGATCTAATAATTTCTAACACAGCAAATCATCAAATCTTAGTTGCTTCACAAATTAGAGGGATCAAACAATTACGAATTTGATATCTAATCTAGCAGTAGATTGCAATGAATAATAAACTAGTAGACCTCCTAGTAATTAAACTAGACAATCATGAAAATAGGCATAGAAAAATATTCGATACTCAAAGCATAAATTGAACACTAAAAACAAATTAGATCTTACAATTTTATTGATTCCGAGATTTCTGTTTCCTTTGACCAATTATGAAAGTTTAGCCACAGAAAGCCATCATGAAAACTGGAAGGAGGAGTTAGAGAAGAGGGAAGAGAGATACCCTAATATGATGATCTTTTCCTTTTACACGTCCATGGCCTCCTTTTTAGAATCCTCCAAAATCTCCTAAAATATCCTAAACATTATTTTCAAATAACCATATCCAAATCTGATTTAATTAAGGGAAATATTAAAAATAAAATAGAGTCCTAATATAACTAGGAAAGTGGTGTTTTCCAGATGTAACTTTTTTGCACCAGATCTCCAAAACATCTGCAATTAAATCGCATAGTTGAATTGCACGATAAGGCCGAACGTTCTGAAACGTCAGCAGTGCAGGTGTTTCAATTTCAAACCCGATTTATTTCAATTTCAAACCCGATTTATACCTTTATGCAGCCAGTATCTTTCAAAAGTCAAAACATAAAAGTTGTAGATATTTGTCTTGGGGTTCCATATCATCTTGAATTATCTCAATCTGAGCTTGGATGAGAGAGTTATTCCCAGATTACAAAAATGTGTCGAAACTGTCCAGAACCGCCCAATTAACTTCGTTCTGCATTAAACAACTCCGTTTGCTTGCTAAATAAAAATATAAGAATAATAAGTACATTTAGGCACCAAATAAGTATAAAAGACTAAATATTAAGAGAGAAAAATATGACACTTTGCATTTTCATCAACCTCTTAACAAAAAATATTAATATAAATTTTAACATATAATAAAATCAATATTACAAATCCTACAATAACAAATATGAGCATAGATCTAAAATTATAATCTCAATAATAAAAGCATAAACATACTGATAAATATCAATACTATAACTCAACAATAATAAAATTGTAATTTTGAAATAAATCTAAACGGGTTGATTTCGGGATAAGCAGGTTGATCCGTTATTGACCCATTTATAAATCATGTCTTAACAAGTCAACTTGTTTTAACCCAAACCCATTAACATCAAACTCAAACCCGCTAATTTTGTATTGTGTTCGTGTTGAGTTCATAGGCCGTGTCACATATTACCACCCATAGTTGAAACTGTCTTAAATTAACATTAAAAATATATTAAATATTTTATATTTATAAGTTATATATTCTTTTTCTTTTGAAATACAATATACTTGAATTTATATTAGAGAGTTTGTTGGTATTCAGGCAGTACAAGAGCATAAATACAAGGGGCTATGATATTAATATTGATCTTCTCAATAGGGAGCAAGATAGCTTCTCTTACTAAAACATGCGCCACCTTATTTGCATCTCTTTTCACATGCCTTAGTTTCCAGCCAGTGCCATTTAACAAGAGTTTAATATCTGCAATAAGAGGATTACAAAAGCCATCCTCCCAACTCTGTTGTTTTACAACATTTACCACCTATGAAGAATCACCCTCTAGCATACAAGCACTTAATCCAAGCTCCTTACACAGACCAACAACTTCGAATAAGCGTGCTGCATCAGAACTATAATACATTGGTTTCATCACACTCATCAGCATAGACCCATCACAATCTCTAACTACAACTCCTATTCCAATCTTATTAGCATCTTTTTGTATAGCAACATCCCAGTTAATCTTAATCCAATCTACTGGTGATAATTCTCATTTCATAGTTAGAGATGGATCTAGAACATGTGATGAATTAATGGACAGCATAGCTTCTTGATAGGCATTACACTCTTGAACAACATGATGAAACAGGGATGATGGGTGAGAGAAGCTCCCCTCATGAACCAAAGAGTTTCTTCTATGCCACAAGGCTCGAGCAATATGAGCAAAACAAGCAACTCCTTAACAATCAGCCTAGCTGAGACTTGTTTATATACTTGAACAAAGTCAAGATCAGTAATAGAAGCTTTCTGCAGATTTTTAGCACCCAACACCCAAAAATCTACAGCAACTGGACAAGACCATAATATATGACCAGGTGATTCTTCATTTCTCAAATAGATAGGACATAAAGGGTCTACTGTAATGTTTCTCTTATAAAGGGTCTACTGGCTTTGTAGTAGGTAAAGCCCATAATTGCTTCCAGTAGTTGGCAAATTCTTTAGTGGTTGAGGATTCACCTATGAGACTCAGTTGTACTGCTATATGCATGTGATAGGCACTCCTTACAATGAACTGACCACTGGAAGTACCTTTCCAAACCAATTTATCAAAAGTTGCCAAAGCACTCACTGGTATTTGTAAAATACCGGAGGTATCAACATCATTAAACACATTCTTCACAAGCTCAACATTCCACCATCCAGTATATGGATCAATCAATTCCTCCACCAAGGCATTAGCCTCTAGAATTTGCATAGGAGATTGGATCATACAAGAACTCTCCCTTGGTATCCATTTGTCTCTCCAAATATGAATATGTCTTCCATTTGCTACCCTTCAAATAACCCCATCCTTTAATAGTTTTATAGTCTGCCAAACACTTCTCCACACAAAGGAAGGTCTTGGGCCTAGATTAGCTTCTAATACATATGAATATTATTGGACCTGGATATCACCATCACCAAATGCATCAAACCAATTCTTTGAAGCAACTGCACGGACCAATTTTTCTTTAGTTTAATCCCTTCTATTATTGGACCAAGTAAAAAAGCCACTAACAAACTCCAAATCATTAAGTTGACAGTCCTGCAAAGTTTGATAGAAAAGTTGCATTTGTCGATGATTTCTAAAAGCTCCACCACTCTTTTCTGAATCATACAAAAGTTCATTGAAATTACCAACACAAAGCCATGCTTGAGCATCTAACATATTTAATAATCTCAGCACATTAAAACCAAAAATCCTCTGATCAGTCTCTTTATGTCCATAAAAACAAGTTATCATCCAAGTCATACCACCTTTTGATGTCACCCAGGAATTGATGTGTCGATGAGAATAACTTTGAGTTGTAATGGGAATATCATCCTTCCAAAATAGTGCTAAACCCCCACCTTGACCAACTCTATCAACAATAAATAAACATTAAAACCCCAACTGAGACTTTAGCCTATCCAACTTATACTTCAATACTTTACTTTCCATTAAGAAAACTATAGATGGCTTGTTGATCGTGATCATACAACCAAGATCATGAATTGTTCGAGGGTTGCCAATCCCTCGACAGTTCGAACTTAAGATTTTCATTCCTCCCAATAGAGGTGTACCACAACCTCCATCAATAAATTAGCATTCTGACTATTTGATCTGGTTTTCCGATAAGATTTGAAAGGAAAATCAGATGGAAAGTCATGGAAAAGTCTTCCTTTTACGACCATTAACTTGAACCTGAGAATTAGGAACATATTTCACCATGGTAGATTTAAATGCTTCCCAATTGACCCTTTTACCCGTTACAATCTTTCCAATCTAAACAAATTTACCCCTTTCTAGAGTTGCATGAATAGTCTCATCCTTAACAACTACAACCTGAGTCTCCTCTTCCGTAAGAGATAACTTTGTCCATAGATTAGCAATATCATTTGCCATAAGAAGATAGGAAAAGAAACAAGAAATCCCAAGTAAGCAGATGCCAACAATAAACATGAGTAAATTGCATATAGCAAACGACACCCTTCACTCTACAGGAAGGAAACCAACTTTCACCTCATGAGGATACGAGAGAAAGACAAGTTATATTCGTGTGTGTGTGTGTGTGTGTATGATAATATCCATGGTTTTGCCCCCTCATTTTGATTAAGAAAGTGATTTTTATTTTTTTGCTTAATGGATAAGGAAGTGATTATTAGTGTATTAGTATATTTTTTAATTTTTAAAAATATTTAAAGATTTTTAAAAAATGTGAGAAAGAAAAGAGAAAAAACTCATCAAGTGCAATTTGCAAAAGGGGGCATGCCCAACAGTCACTGCTGGGTGGCATAGTAGTAGTGTCCATATATATATATATACTAGATTTTTATATTCATGTATATATATATATATATATATATATATATATATATGTATATAATATATATGCATACTAGTGAAATTATGAAACATGTAACAAATTAGGCATTTGGATATTAAGATGAGTTGAGTTGAGTTTTAAATAGTAGTATTTTATAGATCCCATTGAGATAATTTTAACTAGGTCTGAATTTGGTCTTGTCCAGTCGGTCTGTAGGAAGTTTTGTGGATCAGACTGGACCTCTTTGATCTAGGATTTTCTCACCCTGGATTGGACCGAACAACCACAAGGACCGGTCTAGTCCTATCCCATTCGGGAAAGTCCGGTCCGATGGATCCATTTTGTCCAACCCTATACCAAATGGGCCAATGGCCCAATCCTTATATCTTATGTTTTTCGACCCAACGGTGAAAGCCCACTAACATTTTATTCAATTTTAAGCCAAAAAAATATCAAAAAATAACTTGAAAGGAAAATAAAAATAATTATAAAAGGAAAATTGTCATTATACAATAAATTTGAATAAAAGATTTTACTACAAAAAAAATATTCTATATCCATCCAAACAATTTAAATAAGGTTAAATTGAAAACTGAAATTATACTATCCACATCATGTAAGTAACATACTAACAGAGAATCAAATCTGCCTTCTAAAAGAAAGAAACAAAAAGAAACCATTCTCAAGCATAGATAATGAAAACTGGAAATTATATAGGTCTCAAAAATTGAAAATTAAAAGAAGATTTAAAAAAAAATACCAATAGAAGACTAGAAGTCATATTTAGTAATTTACATCAAAAGCTCTAAAAAACCATAGCTCTCAAATATAAAATAACACTATAACAGTAGCATAAAGCATTTACATCAATACAAATTATACAATTTTCTTCCTGGCAGCTCCTAGCCTCCTACATCTTTTGACTTGGCATACTTTTCAGTTTTCACAGTACTCTATAAAGTGTAAACAAAGAAATTATTAGCAAAAGTTTTCATCACCACACAGTTTAACATCATAAGTGTTCAAGTCAAACCATATATTCCAAGAATTATTAGTAATTGTTTTGGTTTTTCTAAAGTTATATTGTATAACAAAACTCCTTAAATATTTCATATTTTATTGAGAATTATACATCGGTGTAAGAGAAAAAGGGTCTATATTAATATATATATATATATATCATGTTTAATTGGTTTTTTTTCAATGTACTAGACAGCAAAAATTAGAAAGAAAATAGGAGGAAAGATGAAAATGAAACTTTGTGAAAAATAACTGGACCAATTTGTTATGCATACTTCAAAGTTGGGTGGTTTCTTATGCATGATATATAGTATCACATATTTAACCTGTTATTTTTATAATGAAAAAAATATATTTCTAAGTCTGCTTACTAACACTACTCAACACATTGTTAAAGTGAAAGGCTTCCATGCACATTAGTTAGCATAAAAAAGAATTAATCTTTTTAATTACTTCTTATAATTATAATGGAATCCACAATAAATAGTAGTATTCATGCATTAATACATACACTGGCTTGTATATACAGCAAAACTCTTGTATTATTGTTAGTGGCATTTCAATAATTTTGATTTTAGCACAACCAGCATGTCATTCTATGAAATGGCCTTTGATCTCAATATGCATATAGATGAGCCACTTAATTGCATGGATGATATGGTTTCTTGGTCGACCGAAGTAAACTTGAGTTGGACGGTGTATATGCATGCATGAATGTGTAGCCTATGAAGATATGCATCATCAAGGTGCATCTCCATTGACTCTAATGGTGGTAAAAACCTCCCACCTATGCATGCTGCAATCAACAATTATGATGCCTCCTATAGTCCTACCAAAAATGACACATGTCTATTCCTATACCAGTCCTCTATAGGAGTATAGTCTTATACACAGAATATAAACTTGCATGGACAATCCATTTAAAAACTAAAGTAATTCATTGAAAAAAATTAAATGTAGTGAGCCAAAGTTCCATAACTGTATTAAAACTAAAACGGAAATGCATTAAATAATGCCCAATCCTACTGAAATGCAACAAACAAATTGAACAATCAATTTTCTACCTCCCAGTATTCCTATTTAATGACAAACTTAAACACATGACAACCACATAGAATTTACAGAAACTGAAAACTAACAACTAACAAGCTAAAACAGATTCACCAAATTAACTTGCATTGGTTATAGACATTGTATTTGATGCCTCCATAGAATTTTCACCCTCCTTAACAAGTTCTATTCAATAAAGAAACAAAACAAATTATATAAATTTACATAACATGTAGTATTATAAATCATAAAAATTATAAAATGAAGTAAATAAGAAACATACCCATATCCAACTGCCTCTCAAAATCCTCCACCTCAGCCATTAAAGTCCTAAGGCTGATTCGATTAGAAGAAGAATAAAGCTATTTCTGTGCACAAATGAGACCCTAAACCATCATCAAAGATAAACTACTTCAGAAATGATCAAGGACACAACCTGCCGTGCTAAATGTAGATTCAGAGGCCACTGTAGATACCGGTATTGCAAGTACATCGCGTGCAACTTTTGAGAGCACGCGATATCTAACTGATTTACCTTCCTCCAAATAAGAATGTCAAAACTTGCATCTTCTTCGTCACAACTTTCAGCTAGGTATCTATCAACCTCACTCTTGCTTTCCAAAGAGTTTTCCGACTGTAACCGTTGCTTAAATAAGGCCATTATTTGTGTCATCCTATCCTTAACTCTACTACTATCTATAGTATTTACATCTTCACATGGAGAACTTGTGCACTGCTGTTGTAGATCATAAATGTTGCCTTCCTGATCAAATTGTAACACCTCCTTCTCATAGGCTAGGAGTGTCACGTATTTTTCATAAAATAAATCCGGTAAGAAATCTCATATTTCATAAATGAAATTAGAAATTTATTTTGTAGAAAAAGGTCTAATAAAATGTCTTCCAAAAACAATAAAAGAATAAACTGAATAAATTCATGTCATAAAAGCAAATTTTATTTTAGAAAGTCTGAAACTAAAATTAAATGCTCCTTCTAATCCTGGCCTACCTGCTCGTATTCATCATCCTCACTTGGGTGGTTAAAAACATGAAAACAAACTAAAATGAGTCGAAGACTCAACAAGAAATCCATCACAACGTAAACATAATAAACATAAGGTTTTCATAAAAGTTTTCATACTGAGAGTTTAAATTCATGATTGTTCATACTAATACTTATGCTATGCATGACTGATTTAACTGAATTAACTGACTGGCCAACACACTTAACCCTGTGTGCAAGGTTGTGCACCGACCCCACGTCCTGTGGCCTCGAGGGGAGCCGCTGATAGTATTCTGGCATACTATGGTGGACCACGCTTAAGCATGTGGCTTACACACCCACCCTGAAATTGAACTGCATTGGTTCCATGCATCTGAATGGTCATCTAATTAACTGATCTTATCTTATCTTATCTTGCACTTGAACTTAAGATAGCTTATGTGTCTTATACGCATGAGATGCATGACATATTACATACATAATCATAATTTTTGAATTTAAACATGATGCGGAATGACATAATCGTATGTTATGCTGGATGACATGTTTGCATATGACATGAGTGGTACATAAATAATGGCTGAAAATTAACTAGCTTGAATAATACTTATATATAAGCGGAACTGTGATGATCCTAATTTGTGATCAAATTACTTACCTCGATGCATTTCTTCTTGAATATCACTTTGTAACTCGTCACCTATATGTAATAATAACTATTACCAAATCTGTCTGGGAGCAATAAATACGAATATCCTATTTAATTAAATTCACAATCTAAAAGATAGTCAAATAAATCTTTTGTTTAACACCATAATCAACAAATCCTGGTATTTAAATTACTTAAATACTAATAACATATTATAATTTAGTGGAATACTTAGGCCAATTTAAAATAAGTTATAAAAATCATAATTCTTAAAATAGGTTTCCTTTCTTAACATAAATATCCAAAAACTCATAACATATTCCTTAATTTTTATATTTAAAGTATAACATAATAATTTTATTAAAATCCTACTAAATAGACAAAGGAAATATTAACTAAAATATTAGGCTCAATAGTATACTTTAAAATATATTTCCAATTCTTTAAACACTTTCTTATAAAATAAGTCTATAACTAATATATTTATTTAAGTAAAAACTCATCTTTAGAATATTAAGCCTAACCCAACAACAAATAAAATACTCAAGCCCACATGGGGAAATCAGAAGTGGGCTTAAGGCCCAAGGCCCATTAAAATACTACAGGTAGTTCATAAAACAGAGGGCTCGGGGTTTACGCATCAAGGATCAAGGGATCTTTGAAATCATCTTTATTTAACACTTGCAATAAGACTTTGTCAAACTTGTAGTTGCATATACTTTCTAGTAAAGGAAAAATAAAAACTGAAAGGCTTGAGCAAAGGAACGAAAATATTTGCTGGAGAAGAAAAGGCAATGCGAGATAGCCCATCCCAAAAAGAAATAGGATCATTTTTTGGAGAAAAAAAATATTAACAAATTTAAGGATCTTACATGATAGTTACACAGCCAACTTTTTAGTGGCAATGTTAATAAATACTAAAAAGGTAACTATGAGTATAATTGACATGAACTAAAGACTTTTTTGAATGTTTTGAAAAAGTAACGATGTGAATACTTTTTGATGGTAGGTTCTGTAATTTCAAAACAACCTACCCATGATTATAGGTCATAACTAATGGCCCCCTTTTATTTTACAAAGAAACAAAGGTTTGGACGACGAAGAAACCTAGAAGAAGAGAAAGCTGTGAAAGGAAACTGTGAGAGAGGGAGAGAGAGATCTCATAACTAGCGGGAGGAAAAGAACGGTAGGAAGAAAGGGAGCCTTACCGAGTGAGGAGATTGATCTCCTGGATCCATCGTTTCCTGTGGTCGGCAGTGAGGTGGCTTGATTGAGATTTTGTGAGTATCGGTTTGAAGAAGATTGTTGTAAATTTTGCGAGGGAGGAAGGTGAATATTTATAGACGAGATTGGGTCTTCGACGTGTTTGTTTCAGAGGGCTTCATGGGATTCTTATAGATGATAGGAAGGATATATGGTAGGTTTTCAGATATGAGTTGGTCTTTTATTAGGATTTGAATTTACCAAATTAAGGGATGAGGATGAGTATGAAGTTAGGATTACAAATTCGAGAGATAGGGATGATGCTTACGGGTGAGGATAGGAAGAAATAAAATTTAAATTCAACCAAAACTCTAAAATCTGATAAAATCTAGTAATAATTATTAGAAATAATAATAAAACAAAAACTCTAGTAAATTCAACAAAATTATAATATTAACTGTTACAAATCTCCCCCACTAAAAGAAAATCTTGTCCTCGAGATGGAACGTACCTCAATTAAATAAGTCAGGGTATTTCTCTCTCATGTCTTCCTCGTATTCCCAAGTGGCTTCTCTCTCGCTGTGGTGACTCCAAAGTACTTTGACCATTTGAATAGTTCTGTGTCATAGCACTTGGGCCTTCTATGCTAATATTCTCATTGGAATTTCTTCATAGCTGAGGTCGTCTCGAATCTGAAGAGGCTCATATTCCAAAACATGTGTGGGATCCGGGGCATACTTTCGTAACATAGAGACATGGAACACGTTGTGCACTGCCCACAAGTGAGGTGGAAGTGCTAGTCTGTAAGCGGTAGTACCTATTCTTTCTAAGATCTCAAAAGGGCCTATGTACCTCGGGCTTAGCTTTCCCTTTTTACCAAAACGCATTATCCCTTTCATCAGTGCAACCTTCAAAAGTACTTTATCTTCTATATCAAATTCTAATTTTTGTCATCGTTAGTTTGCATATTTCTTCTGTCGCTCTTGTGCTAGGGCGAGCTTCTTTCTAATAATTGATATTTTCTCACACATTTCTTGTATAATTTCTTGTCCCAGTATCCTTCACTCTCCTACTTCATCCCAGTAGATGGGGCGACCTACATTTACGTCCATAGAGAACTTTATACGGCGCTGCCTGAATACTTTCCTGGTAACTGTTATTATATGTGAACTCAATAAGGGCTAGATACTTAATCCAACTACCTTTAAATTCCATCATGCACGCTTTAAATTTCGTCTGAGGATGAAATGTCGTGCTGTAAATCAGTTGAGTTCCCAACTCCTTCTGTACCTTCCTCCAAAAAATTGAAGTGAAACGGGTATCAGAGATGATCATAGATGGTATCACATGTAATCTGACAATCTCTCTAACGTACAATTCTGCCAGTCTATCCACGGATTAGTCATCTGAATAGGAATAAAATGGGCTGATTTTGATAATCGGTCAACAATCACCCATGCTGCATCCTGACCTCCTAGTGCTTTCGAGAACCCTGAAACAAAGTTCATCCCAATCTCATCCCAAGTCCACACGGGTATAGGGAGTGGCTGAAGTGTACCTGAGGGTCTCTTATGCTCTGCTTTGACTTATTGACATGTCAGACACTGTGCTACATATGTCACTATCTCTCGCTTCATCCCACTCCACCAAAAGTGTTGTTTTAGATCCGGATACATCTTGGTGCTCCCCGGATGAACTGTGTAGAGTGAACGATGAGCTTCTCTCAAAATTAAATCTTTGATTACTCTATCATTGGGTACACATAATCTTCCCCTAAATCTCAAGGTGCCATCACCTGATACTAGAAAATCAGGTCTCTTACCCTCTGCTATTTCTTCTTTAATCTTCATCAATTCTGTATCACTTGCTTGGGTGACCTTAATTTGATCTATCAATGTTGAACCTAGGGTCAAACTATTCATCTTAGATTGAATGCCCTGGATTACCTCAATGCCTGCTCGCTCCATGTCTAGTAGTATATGCTTCTGAGGAGTAAACATCGTAGCCAAGGTGCCAGAGGATGACTTTCAACTAAGTGCATCTGCTACAACGTTTGCTTTACCAGGATGGTAGTTAATATTGCAGTTATAATCCTTCAGAAGTTCCAACCATCTCCGTTGTCTCATATTCAGTTTTTTCTGTGTGAAGAAATATTTCAGACTCTTATGGTCGGTATAAATCTCGCACTTTTCACCATAAAGATAATGTCTCCATATTTTCAAGGCAAAAACCATTGCTGCAAGTTCCAGATCATGGGTTGGGTAATTCTGCTCATAATTATTTAATTTTCGGGAAGCATATGAAATAACTTTCCCATTCTACATTAAAACACACCCTAAATCCTTTAGTGAAGCATCGCTATATATAACAAATCCTCCATCTCCCGAGGGAACTATAAGAACTGGTGCCGTCACTAATCTTTTCTTCAATTCTTGGAACCTGTCCTTACACTCATTTGTCTATAGGAACTTCTCATCCTTTCTTGTCAACTTTGTCATTGGAGCTGCTATACTTGAAAATCCTTCTATAAATTTTCTGTAGTAGCCAGCGAGACCTAAGAAACTTCGTACCTCATTGACATTACTAGGCTTGGCCCATTTTACCACTGCCTCAACCTTCACTGGGTCCATTGAAATTCGTTTTGTTGATACCACGTGTCCCAAAAAGGAAATCTCTTATAACTAGAACTCACATTTCTTAAATTTTGCATACAACTTCTTCTCTCTTAGTGTTTGAAGTGGACCCAACCTTCACTGGGTTCACTGAAATGCTCCTCATGCTCTCTACTACTCCAAGAATAAATGAGAATATCGTCGATAAAAACTATCACAAATTTGTCCTAATAATCCTTAAATACCTTATTCATAAGATCCATGAAAGTTGCGGGAGCATTGGTTAGACCAAATGGCATAACAAGGAATTCATAGTGTACATATCATGTCTGGAAAGCCGTCTTCTACACATATGTCTCCTTAACCTTCAACTAGTGATATTCGGATCACAAATCTATCTTAGAAAGGACTTGGGCTCCCTGAAGTTGATCAAATAAGTCGTCTATCCGGGGTAGAGGGTATCTGTTCTTGACAGTTACTTTATTTAACTCCCTGTAGTCAATACATAAATGCATAGACCCATCCTTCTTCTTCACGAAAAGTACTGGAGCACCCCATGGAGAAACACTGGGGTGTATGAAACCTTTTTCTAGTAACTCTTGTAATTGATCCTTGAGTTCCCTTAACTCAACTGGAGCCATGCGGTAGGCTGCTTTAGATATAGGCGCCGTTCCTAGAGTGAGATCAATCGCAAACTCTACTTCTCTATTCTACGGTAACCATGGATGATCTTCAGGAAACAAGTCTCTAAATTCTCTAACTACTTTTATGTCTTCAATCTTAAGTCCATCTTCTAGTGGTAAGACCAAACTTGCTAGGAATCCCATGCACCCTTGTCTCAATATGCAAGTTATATATTGATCCCTCAAAAAACGTAAAGTTGCACATGAAATAGTTGAAGAAACCTTACAAACAACCTTACCTTCTTCCAATCGATATTATTGGGAGGCCCTAACTTCTTTGATGTTTTCCTATTCACCACATCATCGTCATCATCGTCTCCAATACCAATAAGAAATCCCGAATCTTCTTCTTCCAACCGTAAAAAAACTTTTCGAAATTCTAAAGCCCTCTCCAACATAAGATGGGTGGAGTTCCACATAGTCAATGGATATAAGCAAAGGCCACTTTTGCATACAATCTCTTCCAACCTAACACATTTCTTAAATGTACTCCACCTTTGAGGTAAGGACTTAAAAGTTTCTTGTGCTTTTGGTAGTTTGAGATTCTATCCATTTGCCATTTTTTAGTATTAACTCCTTGTGTGATTAAGTTTATTAGACCAGATCCATCCGCCATATTTTCTATTCATCTCAATATACGTGGTAGCCGCCCAGGGGCAGAACCAGGAGTTTTTTGTTTGGGGGCCAACCGACATAAATATAAAAGCATGTAAGCTCTTGTGATCTCCCTCTATATGAGTATGTGAGCATTATATCAAAGATATGTTTAAATAGTTGAAGTAAAAATGAATACTATACTCGCTCAGAGTCAATTAAATAATAAAAAGTCAACATTGTTCTACAGATATATTAATATAAGAGCATTATAAGCAAAGGGTAGAAATTAAGCAAACAAAAATAAACTTCTTTATTGAATGTAAGATTGAATATTGTAAAACTTCTAAAATATAGATAGGAATAGCCATCATGTGAGATTTGTTATCTTCACTCATAATTGTTAACTCAATGGTAGCATACATGTTGCTAACAAAACCAATAAAAATAAGCTAGCTGATGGAAGACTTGAAAGGAAAAGTGTAAATAAATAGGAAAAATGAGATTGTAAATTTACCAATTAGCTTGAAAAAAGAGATTGAGATATTTTCTTACCTCTTGTGAGATTTAAAAAAATAAAAAATCAATTTGAGAATGTGAATTTTTATTAATGACAAAAAAATAGGTGCAAGTATATATGAAAAATTATTGAGAAATTAAAAGAAACTTAGAAAATAAAATATCAAATGAGATTTTTTAACATTTTTTTTTTGGTTGGGGGGAGGGGGGAGAATTGCCTTTATTCTGAAGACATGTTTAAAAAAACTATATACTAAAACAGGTTTTTGAAAATTTCTTGGGGGCCCAACCCGACCCTCAACGTAGGTATGCCCCTATAGCTGCTGGTGGGAGGGAGGTCTCTTTTCCCCCAAACCACAAACCATAAATTCTTTTTTTATTTTTTATTTTCTAATATTTTAAATAAAAAATTATTTTATTTATTTATAATATTTTTACTTATTTTATAATACTTTTTATTTTAATTTTAAATTTTGAAAATAAGAAAAAAATAGTATAATACGTGGCATGTGGGGGTCATGGGGTGGCACATTACATCCGTTAATTGAGATGGACGGAAAATCTGAATGAGGATCTAGGATATTATCAGTCATGAGTAGAATGAATATTATTTGTTATTTGTTACAATGAGTTGCTCATTTCAAGACCATCAATGTTCAACACCAGCAAAACAAGTACAAAAATGCTATTGACCTAGTTTCAGATAATATTGGATGAAAATATATGGTCTGATTGGCTTCCTTGAATCATTTATTTATTTTACCTAAATGATGTGCTAATTAATTAAAAGAGATTAGTCGCTTGATAGCTCTGCAAAGCTGTCTAGCTAGTCAAGAAGATATAGATCAGGTATCATAAGCATGAAACTTTAGTTGATTGAAAAGTTGAGCATGCAGAAATTGTGATGAATTTCATGTCGAAGTGTTCACATTTCACTTTCACCTCATAGCAACAACACACATGGGAAACAAACAAAGGAAGTTGCAAGAAAGAAAGTCAAGAACAAGGAGAAATGAGAGACTCAAGAGGCTAAGACGTAAATCCACTTTACGAGTTTACTTATTCAAAACATTGATCGAATAGATTTTCTCTTTGGGCGGTAGAGAGGGAAAGCGATCAGAGATAGGGAATTAGGGCATCCATCTCTATCTTTGTTTATGGTCGGCGAGCCTTGAGTCAAAGACGAACCGTACCCCTTTATACCACACACTTGTATGTATATTTCGACACGTGATCAAGCTCTCAAATCTTGTCCTTTCTCAGTGATGAATTATGCAGCTTAATTACCCTCTAATGCGTTTAAGATCACAGAGAGAGAGAGAGAGAGAGGCCTGACAATATGTCAATTCATTATAATACAATTTATCTTTTATGACAGAAGCAATCGTTGCAAAAAATAATCAAAATGTCACTAAAGATATTTGGTGACGGTTTAAAACCGTCATCACAACCGTCACCTTATGTGCATTACAGAAAATAATTGGTAACAATTTACTGTTCAATCGTTACAAAAAATATTTTTAGTGACGGTTGGAGGTGTTATGTTTGGTGTAATGTTCGAACGTTCCATTTTTTTGTGATGGTTGAGATATGTCACAGAAAGTAACGTTCGAATGTCTAATCTAACGTTTGAACATCAACCCGACCAATTAGCATTCGAATGACAGAAGTTGACATTCATTGATTATAGTTTGAACGTATCATATTTACGTTCAAACGTTTATACGTCTGAACGTTAACTATAATATATGTTCGAAATTTCGTTCGAACATTAACGGGCCAATGTTCGAACGTAACAGGTATAACATTCGGACGTTAGCTCAAATGTTAATGAAGAAGCGTTTGAACGCAAGTGGTACGTTCGGTGGTTTGTTTGAACATTAATCGTTTAAGCATTCGAACGTGTTGTTTGTTTGAGAGTGAGTACATTCGAACGTTATGTTATAATTTTGTGTAATTACATTCAAACATTTTTTTATTTACATTTGAACATATAGATCAAAAATACTAATTTCATACAATTAATATGCATACCAATTGTATCATATTACACACCATCATATAACAACTAACAATGTCTTATAAAGTTTCAAAATTAGATATTAAAAGTTATATACACTGATAAAATTGATAAAATTCATTTCTTCTTCTTTCTTCGCCCACCGCGATTATGTTGCAATGACATAACACGCTCCATTTGCACCATCATCTCCCACTACACTTGCTCTTGAACTTCACTGTGTATTCTTTCCTCTTGGTCTCGCTGTTGGTTCTGTAAACACGTCTCTAAATGAGACTGTCGCTCTGAGAGAGACTAGCTCTTGTTGTCTCAATCTCATATACTCATTTTCATGCCATGCAACTTCTAAATTTTTTGTAAGATTATTAATTTTTTAAGTCGATGAGGTTAAGAAGGATGGAATGCTTGAAAGATCGTCCTAACCCTCTTGCCATAGTAGACTTTGGCTCAAGCACTTGCGTGAATATATCTATGTCTCTATGAGAGGATTCCCCAGAATTTGACTGCTTCTTCATCATTTTTTCCTGCAATTTGAAAGAAAACACACAATAAGTAATGTATTAAAAGAAATACAAATAAAAAATAAATTATTCATATGTTGCATAATTTATTCAATAAAATGAACACCGTTTACATAATTATTTGCAGCGGTAGGATCCATCCACTCACTATGCTCATTATTGTGAGCAGCAGCATAGACATAAATAAGGAAAAAGTTTTCAGGATCATCACGTTTCTAACAAAGCGATATTAGCAATTTTAAAAAGATAATGTTAATACTTAAATAAAAGAATATCAAAAAAATAAATGAATTCTATAATTTTTTTAATTACTATTTTTTCAGCAAGACTATAAAATGACCTTGAACCAGGATGATGGTGGACAATCAAAGCGGTTCTATTCTGTACATTTGTAGAACTTAAGTGCTACAAAATTAATTAAGAATGCTAATTGTAATATATGTACATAAAATATATAGAATGAATATAAATGTAAAAAATTAAAGGATATAAATCTAGAATACATGATAATCTGGAGTTGTAAAAAGATCACAATACTTTCTTCAATTGTCTAACTTCATCTGCTGGAAAGGCGACTGTGCAGCCACTTCTAACGTTTCAAACTTCTTGAAGTGGTCATGACATCATCCCTTGTGACATCGGAATAGTGTAGCCATCAACTCATTCATAGTTCTCAAATACTCGCTACGGCCAAAGTCGAGGTCGAATTCATTTTAATAAGTGAATTACGTCAAAAATATTATATAATAATCTAGGTAAAAAAATGTACTCTCAAAGTAAACTCACCAGCACATGATTTCGAATGTGCTCTTTAATCTCATTCGGAATATCTCACCATGATCACACTTAAAAAGGAGCATAAGCTCGAACTATTGTTTTCCGAAATGGTGACCTTGAGTTTTCCATGCGTTCTATTTTTCTCAAGAGAAATGCCACGTGTATAGCCACGACTGTGACGAATAGATGCATCAATTAATAGATAATAGTATAATTATAGTTATATAGTTATTGAGACAAAAATATTAATTATATAATTAATTATCAACGATATTTCTTTAGTGGTAGGTGTCGATTGGCTGTTGTTCTCTTGTGTGTTAACTTGATCTTCAGGAGCGGATTCCTCGGGTGGGGAGTCCTCAAAGGGTTCGGGACTTGGACTTGGTTGAGGTGACACATTTCTTCTTTGACATTTTGGCGGTATCCTTAAAAATGATTAATTATATCAAAGAAAATTAATTAGAATAAATTATGAAAAGTATAATATTCTATAGTCACCTTTATGAATAAAATATTTAGTACTTTTATTCTTCATCTTCAGATGTATTTTTCATACTTGTTTCAGAATCTCCCTCAATAACATTTTCGTCATCATCATCAACCTCTTCTTCGTCCTCCTTATCCACTTCCTCCCCGGATTCTTCTTCGTCGTCTTCTTCTTCTTCCTCACTTACTTGAATTGAATGATCATTTTATACAGACAGGTCGAGATGGATGGGTGGGACGTCATCTCTACACAAGGGGAGCAACTCGAGTGCACCGAGATCAACAAACAACTTAATACCCTCTCCATCTTCCTGGTAAGCTTCTACAATTGGAATGTCATCTTCATCTCCACTATTCTCGTAATCTGCACTCATTCCGGCTTTATATATATTTCGAGAGATAAATTTTTGTACAACTCACCAAGTTATCTCTCCACTATCTTCATCATCACTTTTCATTGGACCAATCAAGTAAAAGACTTGGGTAACTTGACAAGCCAATACGAACGGATCATCTTCGTACCATTTAGATGTAGTATTGACACTCGTAAAGTGATTATCCCTATGTATCGAAACCCGACCACCACCTAGATCTCACCAATCACATTTAAATACACATGTTACAGACCCACCTAGATATTTCAATCTGATAATATCATGTATGATACCATAATAGTCAATATCATCTGTTCCATTAGTTCCCTCGACCAACACATCACAGTTTTGAGTCTTTATATTACATTTATGGCCCAGAGTATGGAATCTATAACCTCAAACCATGAATGCAGTGTATTGAGGTGCTCTATTTGAAGGACCACAGGCCAATATTCTCTAACAATTGAAACTGATCTGGAGAAATTGATCCGGAGAAACTGACATGCATACAATTAAGGAGAAACTGAAATGCATACAATTCAGGAGAAACTGATCCGGGATCACGAGCACGTTGTTCCAAAATCTAACAATTGAAATAATATATACTTATTAAAAGTTACCTAGAGTTAATAGTTTCAAAATCTAACATATATATAATTTTAGTTCATACATGTTGTTCAAACCATTAGACAGATTCTTCCTCGTGTCTTGCCTGTATATTCTCTACGCCTTCCGTCCTAAATTTGTCCATGTGCCCATTGTATATAAGTGCAAAAGAATATTATTTTGAGCACAAAAGTTATAGTTAAACTTTTGAAGTTAGAATTATTCGAAGTTTGCAACGGCATACCTAAAATAGTCATCAATCTCCTGGCAATTATTTAGCACATACCACTGAACTTTACTCAACTCTCCATCAATTAAATCGTAACCCGTTTATGCACCTAAGGATTGAACATTCTGGGAAAACACTGATAGCTCATGAGGAGGCGGAGCAGCAAGATTAGCATTTCGCTCTTGACGATTAAATCGTGTCTCAACACCATGAAGATATAGAAGGTAAAATGTTAATCATTCATCGTGATATAGGCCTCTACTATTGAACCCTAAGCTCTGCCTTTATTCCTAACAGTGCGCTTCAGTCGACCCAAATATCTTTCAATTTGATACATCCAATGGAACTACACCGGTCCACCCAACAGTACCTTTCGGGATAAATGTATTCCTAAATGAACCATGACATCAAAAAATGATGATGGAAAGATCTGCTCGAATTTACATAGTATAGTAGCAATGTCTTCTTCTAGTTTCCGCAACATATTTCGATTTACTACCTGAGCATACAAATTCTTAAAAAAAATACAGAGTTCGGATATGGCAACACGTACACTAGATGTCAGCTTCCCATGAATTTCCACCGGGAATAACTTTTGCAAAAATATGTGGCAGCCATGACCTTTCAATCCACTAATTTTCCAGTTATCAGGGCTCATGCATCTACCGATATTTGAAACATAACCATCTGGCAACTTCAGACCTTGCAACAATTTGCAGAAGTCCATCCTCTTCTCTCTCGTCACTGTAAAACATGCATGCTGCATGACCATCATGTTGCCTTCCACCCGCAAATGTAGATTACGTTTAATTCTCATTCTCTCAAGATCTTTTCTTATCTTGATTGTGCCATTCATCTTTTTGTTAATACTCATTAATGTACCCAGTATATAATCACACATATTCTTCTCTATGTGCCTTACATCCAAACATGTCGCAACATGCAGGATGACCAATAGGGCAAGTTAAAAAATATATTACGTTTTATCCAATTCAATTCTGCTGCGCCTCGTTTTCTCTTATTATTTCCCTGACCTTTGCCAAAATTGTTCGCTCTAACATATACCAATTGATTCACTATCCCTTTCCCAGACAACTCATTTGGTACAATTCTGTCCTATACTCTCCCATCAAACTTAGCACATTCTCTTCTTCATGCATGATTTGCTGGTAGATAAGGTCAATGACCCATGAAACACAACTTCTGAGAATATTTTAACAACTTACTAGCAGTTTCTTTATTACACGTTGGACACGCTAACTTCCCTTTAGTACTCCTGCCGGAAAGATTCCCATATGCCAGAAAGTCTTTATCATCCACATTACTGCAACACGCATCTGAAAAGATGTCGATGTGGATGCCTTATAAGTTCTGACGCCTGTTTCCCATAACTTTTTCAGCTCTTCAATCAATAGCTGCATGAATACGTCAATGTCATTCACAGGTGATCTCAGGTCAGGGATAAGTAAAGTTAACAAAAAGTTGGACGCCTTCATGCGCCTCCATGGTGGAAGATTGTACAGAATCAACACTATGGGCCAAGTGCTATAACCTGTACTCATATTCCCAAAAGGGTTGAATCCATCGTTGTGAGTCCCAGGTGCACATTTGGAGCTTTTATCCCATACTTCGGGTATTGATTATTGAAAGATTGTCACACAAGTGAGTCAGCTGGGTGCCTCATATATGCGTCATCCTTAACTCTTTTCTTCTTGTGTCATCTCATATCGTGAGCTTTTTTCTTACACATATATAGTCTTTACAACCTAGGTCTCAAGGAAAAATATTGTAACACCTTAATCGACACGTTTTTCTCACCCTTCCACCTCGACTCTCTGCATATAGAACATGTTTGTTTCTCCTCGTTCTCCTTTCAGAACAAAATACAATCATTCTTGCATGCATGTATGGACTAATACACAAACCCTAAACCCTTTGTCAATTGTTTCGTTTCATAAAAGTTCTTTGGCAATGCAGACTCTTTGGGAAGCACCTCGTTAGTTACATAAAAGTTCTTTGGCAATGCAGACTCTTTGGCAATGCAGACTCTTTCGTTGACATACTACACAATGACTTAATGTGAAGCAACTGCACAATAAACGACATTTAGAAATGTTTTGTACAGCCTAGATAAAGCTCGCGCTTTGCATCTTCCCACATTGCAGCAAAATTTTTAGAATCAGTCCCTCGGCCATTTGAGGCATTGTCGTCAACCTCATCTATAAACATCCCAGCTCCAATGTCACCCAACATCTCCTCCATCTCATCTTGCTCATAATCATCATCTATGTGCCGCAAATAATTTAGATGACCGAATAATACATCCATTGACTGTGCATATGGCTCACCATGCAGTACCTATCGGGTATACCCCAAATCCATACCATTCACAAATATATGACTTTCAACTTCATCCAACCCTATCGCACACAAATTTTTACACCGTCGACATGGACACTTAATGTAACCACGACTATCAGCAGAGGACCGAGTAAAATCAATGAAGGTTCTTACTCCACTCGCATATGGTATGCAATCATTTCCATGTCTATCGCCTAGACGCATCCAACTTTTGTCTATTTCTAAAAATATCTATCTATTAGTAATACGTACATAGAAAATTCACATGCATGTCATGCTCCAATTCTTATTACTTTTTTGATAAGGTAGTTGGCCCTATCTCATTCGAGATTATATTATTCATATTGCACAAATCTCAGAATGACATTCCTTCCACATTCAAACATTATTCAGAATGACGTTCGAACGTTTCGTATATATAAGCCCAAGACCGAAACAAGAAAACATCATTTTCACGTCGTTACCGTTATCTCTCCACCATTGCACACCGCCACTAAACCGTCGTCGTCGACGTCGCCATCGCCGTCGCTGTCAAACCCCGCCACAATCGTCACAAAAAGGTAGACATCCCTCTTTTGTCCTTTTACATTTTTTTTTTTAAGATTTAGTAGGAAACTTGTAAATCGAACGTTATTGGTGGCCGGATTTTTAACTCCATTTTTCGGCCATTACAGGTTGCCATTGGCCACCGTAGAAAAGTTTCTTGAAATGTATACTTCATTTCTATGATGGCATTTGGCTACTTAGAACCGTGGTACCAATTTTTTAAAATGGCTGACTCAGCCATTGTGTCGTAACGCTCAAACATTTAGACAAAATGTTTGAACGTATGATGTTTCAAGTACATAGTTGTCCTTCCATGTTTGAACGTATATTTTGTACATTTGAACATTACTTTCCATAGTATTTACGTTTAAATGTACTACTTTTCAATTTATTCACCGTTTTGCCTTCCACGTTTCAAACGTGTATATTTTACGTTCGAATGTAAATATTTACGTTCGAGCGTTAAACACATACGTTCGAACGTAGAAGGCATAATGTTCAAACGTACCGCATTTCAAAATTCTTAGACATTATGCCCTTAACGTTCAAACATGTATATTATACGTTCGAACGTTAATTTTTATGTTTGAACATTAAACACATACGTGCGAATGTTTTATCTGAGCGTTCAAACATACGTTATATTGTGTTCGAACGTTAATGCAGAGCAGTTTAAGATTAATACGAAAGACGTATCAATAGTACTAATAATTTTTTTTCCTTTTTTATTTTCAGGATATGGATCATCCTTTGCATACCAGGAAACAAGGGAGGGAATGAGCCAGTTAGGACACTGCTCGGATTGGGGCTCATACTGTTATGGTGGAGCGAGAGGTCCTGATCAATTAGTTCGATGAGCGCAGATGGGAGTAGACAAGCCTTAGAGATGTCTTCATCAGTAGAGACTGGGGAAATATCTGCACATTGAGGGGGAGGTATACCCCTCAATGGTTTGGGAGTTCTATATGGGGATGTGCTCCATATCTCAGGACGTATCCCCTCACACCGTGACTATACACGGTGTTTCATTTGAGATTTCAAAGGATGTCATCATCAAGCTTCGTGGGATTTGTCGAGTAGTTGAGACATCAACTACAGCTAACTCTCAAACTGGCAACACAGCCGTGGTTTGCACATCTACATATGCACACAGCACACTCAATGCAGATGTAGGCACTTCTGCATCATCTACTAGCCCAGTTGAGCCATCATCAGCCAGAGATGCAGACAGGTCAGAGGCCGAGGGTACTGACTATGAAGCTCAGGATGATGACTGAGACGAGGATTTCTACATGCTCACTGGGAAAAACTGCACGCAGATTGAGAGGAAGAACGTCTTCAACCAAATACATATGCTACATTTCTTCCGCATGTTGTAGCTTATTGTTGCAACAAATCTAGATCTTGTGGCACATAAGACCACATTTAGTCAGATTCGGGCACATTTTTTTATATAAGTGGCACGTGAAGATCCCATCGATTTGCCACTGCGCATCTTTGAGAAGATCCGTTACCCGACGAGCATCGTCTCCATGGACAACCTCCAATATAGTGTCATCATCAACCGACTATTACTTGCTCGGAGAGTGCCACTCTAGCCGGAGGAGCGGGTCATAGATTAGATGAGCCCTCTCAATATGAGCAAGCATCAACGTAGCATTGGACAGGCGATGGGGTATCCTCGACGTCAGCCACTCCCTGTAGTGGATCTAGTTCCTCTGATGCAACCCGAGCCCGGTGTGGGGAGTAGTAGTCAGCAGTCGACGAGTACATTTACGGGAGATGTGCGGCCTGCTTGGGTTATGCGGTGATCTCACAGCTGACTACACATATCGATCGATAGATCATGGTTGTAGAGGAGTTTGTCACTGAGATAGCCCATCGTGTAGATATCCTCAACGAGAAGATTGATACCTTGACTGAGGAGATACGGAGTATGAATTTCTTGAACAACGCATTCGTTTGAGAGTTGTTTATAAAATTCTATCATATTTTGTATTTTACTTTTAATATATGTAAGGAACAATATTATTTAATATATCTATTGTTTTTTAATTTCAATTCTCAATTTTCTTTAATGTTAGATTTTCTAACTTTAATACTAAATCATTGCACTTCAAATATATATAAACATAAATATATTTATATATAAATATATAATTATATTTTACAAATTGTGTATATATAAATATATGTTACATTTTTTTAGACTTATTCATAAATTATGCACTATAAAAACTACATAATTTTTAAATTAGAGTCATATTTAATTTAAATTTACAATTAACGTTCGAACGTTAATTACTAACATTCAAACATTGGCACTAAAATATTTCACGTTCGTGCTTAAGTAACCTCAATGTTCGAACGTATATGTGACATTTGAACATTCAAAAAATCTCATATGTCTTTAGTGACAGTTTCTAGAAATCGTCATAAAAAATATTTTTTAGTGATGGTTTGAAGACTATCACAATTTTCTAACCGTGACTAAAAAATAATTATGTTGTAGTACAGTATACTCATGTTGGTGCATAAATTCACAATTTCCGTGACGTGTAGATGATGTGTGGCTTATGGGGTTTTGACTAGAGAATATGTTAAAACAAAGCTGATAAAGGACACCTGTCAATTGTGGCAATTTATTGAAATATATATATATATATATATATATATTTATATCGGTTCTTTGGTTCCATGATGGAGGGTGGACTTTATAAAACACACATGACTCATGCATGATAGAGAGAGATCACCACAATTTCACAGATCATCTAGCAAATTTATAAGCTGCCGTGAGGCTAGCTGTTTGGCGCCTGATATATACTGCATGCACACAGATGATCAGCAATTTCTTTAATTTTGACGTGTAGATGAGGTATGGCTTACATGCATGGTGGGGCTTCGACCTAGAGAATCCATAGATAGAAAAGATATATAGATCACAGCTTAGTTAGAATCGTACATGAAGTAGATGATGATCATAAAGGTCGAAGACCAGTTGTGCTCTGTTCGATCTTCATGCATGGGATGTATATATTGACATTATTAAGAGTTGTACTGGTGGTTCTTGCATTGGTTCCGTGATTTAGGGTTTGACTATAAACAGAGCATTACTCATGCATGCATGATTGAGATTTGAGAGGCCACAATTTCATAGAGCAAATTAGTTATTAGTTTCTGTGACAGTATCTAGGCCTTCTCAGATTTAAATAATCAATAATAGTATTAAAAATAATAGTAAAATAATAATAAATAATAATAAAATAATCTAAAAATATCTAAAAGTAATTGTGCTGTCAAATAAATTCAATCCCCTCGAGGTTGGATAAAATTTTAAGAGTTCTGAGATATAGCCTGAGAATCCATCGAAAAGGTAAAAGTAATTTTTTTTATTTTATGTATTTTTTTAATCATTATAAATATTTAAAAAAAATAAAAAATTTACAATATCAATAAAAAATACTTTCTTTATCACTAAGTAAAAGACAAAAAAAATCTTATTCGGAACCTAAAGCATTTCTAAAATTTTTAATAGCTCGCATGCAGTAGTACTGGTTGTGATTTCATTATGCAAAAGACAAATTAAACCAGGTTAAATCATTATTTTAATAAAAGAGAAATAATATTTATAATTATAAAATGTGTAAGTACTGTATAATTTTTTTAAAAAAAATAAATAAATTTGAGATTCACATAAAAAAATTAATTTTTTAATAATAAGACTCTAGCTACTCTTTTTCAAAAACATTATGTAGTATTTATGCATTTCACAACTATATCTACTGTTACTCATTTGTACCAACAAGCTAGCTGTTACGTACAAACTAAGAACAAGTGGGCATTGACAACGTGAGTTAGATCTTGTACGTGATCTTTATGTGACCATGATTAATGTGTTAGGAAATATTATACAAATCTTATTATTTGAGATCATTTAGGGCTCGTTTGTTTTCGGAGATGAGATGAGATGAGATTAAAATTAAAAAATGAATAAAATATTGTTAGAATATATTTTTTAATATTATTTTTATTTTAGGATTTGAAAAAGTTGAATTGTTTATTTTATTTTGTATTGGAAGTTGGGAAAGTTGTAATGATTAGATGAGATGAGATGAGATGAGATGTTTTCTGAAAACAAACGAAACCTTAGAGACTCCTTTTTTGTTTCATCTACGACCATGCAAGCTTCCAAGAAGTGCTCAAGAAGCTGCCTAATCTTCAGTTGTCATAAGCTTTTTACAAGGCTCAATATTCTAAAGAGTTCTGCTTTGCATCGGTCCGTCTATTGTTGAGGCTTTAACAACCTCTAATAGAATTCCACCACGTCAGTAATTCCAACACAAGTCAGACGAAGAGCATCACACTAGATAAAATAAAAAATTTCTGCAGAAACTCAACCTCGCCTTTGCTTTAAGCCAGGCGAACCTCAGCCTCAACCTCGGCATCACAAAAATCAGCTCTTGTCTTCGCCGCCCACCGCCGCACGTCACCAATTCCGTCACTCTCCAATAATTTTGCCGTCGCCCACCATCTCCCCTGGATTATCAAGCTAGCTATTTTTTTTTTCTACACGATCATGTTGTTTGCTTCTCTAGAAAAAAAATTCGTCTACAGAAAGGATGAGAACAGCTAATTTAGTCCATAAAGCTACAAAAGTTCCATCCATTTCTCTATTATCAGTATGTTCGCGTTGAGAAAACAAACATGGTATTTTTTTTTTTTTTTGCTTTGCTTCTCGCTAATAAATCCAAATCCCCTCGCAATCCCATGTTCCTAACCCTCTCGTGCTCAGAATAATTTGAAAAACCAACTTTTGAACAACAACAGAAGACCACTTGATCATAATCATGTGTATTTTAATACTCAATCGATTCAGATGGAAAATCATGTGCAAAAAGGCACAGGCAGCAAAACAAAATCAATCCCCACCTAATCGTTCCCTAATCAATCAAATTTAAAAATTTGAAAGAAAAAAAATCCACTTGACCAAATCAGCAGTGGACATGTGAGGTTTCCTCACCGGCAAGCAAATCAGCAGTAGTGGACTTGTGAGGCTTCCTTTTTGGGAGAGGATGAGGCTTCGGTGGAAGAGGGAGGGAGGGAGGGAGGGAGGGAGGGTTTTTCACGAAGGACATCCTTTTACAATTATCAGGTGTGGAACAAGTGTATGGGATTTGAAATAGAGGAACTACGTGGCAAAATCTCACTGGATGGCTGTTATTTGAAGAAAAGCAAACCGACCGGCTATAAGATTTCCCCTATTCTAAAAGTCAGAAACCATCAATGCCGGCCATTTATTACTACTTGAGCCAAAATTCTAGTATTTACAGGTAATGTAGGGAGGATATCCACACCGTTTATAAATAAAATAAGTTTTAATTAAATAATTAATATCTTAAGCCATTTACAATGCCCTACATTGACTAATGACTATAAATGAAAAATATAAGATAATTAATAGCATTACTGAATGAAAAATAATACTCCTTTTGACAAGCTCTCTATCTTTACTGTCACATTTTGGTTACACAGGTAAAATAAGATAAGATAAAATAAAAATTAAAAGTTGAATAAAATATTATTAGAATATAATTTTTTAATATTATGTTTGTTTTAGGATTTGAAAAAGTTCAATTGTTTTGAAATCTCCTACATACAATTACTTTTGTATACTCCTTATGCACTCTATTGATGTGATTGACCAAATCAGTTATTTTATATTAAAAAAAAGTGAAATAACCAATCACAATAGTAGAATGCGTAAATAGTATATAAAAATGACTGCACATAAAATTTTTGAATTGTTTTTTATATTTTATGTAGAAGTTTAAAAAAATATTAATAATTATATATTCTCATCTCATCTACTAAACCAAACTAGGACTGTTGAATTATATTTACACAATATTTATCAATTTCATATGTCTGAATAGTGTTGTTTAGTCTAAGGGTGTGTTTGGCAAGTGAAAGTGCTTGAGGTACTCTCACTACTATTATTTACTTTATTATTACTTTTCACCTACTTTTTAATATTTTATTATTACTTTTTCATTACTTTTTTATTACTATTCACAAATATTCTCAACACTTCTCAGATATTCTCACTATCTAAACTAAGCCTAAGTCTTGCAAATTAGATCAATTAAAAATTTTATAAAAATAAATTTATAAACTTACATTAATAATTTCTTGTAAAATTTAGTTGTGGATAAAATTTTTCTAGATGAAAAGTATTATAAGTATAAAGAGATTATATAAAAATAATTTTATAAATTGACGTGATTTTACGTAATTTATTAAATATATTTTATAATAAAAATAATTTTATAACTTAATAAATCAAATGTAATTTATAAAATTATTTTTATACAATTAAGACCAATGATTTTCTTTAATTATAATGCTAGACTTTTTTGGCGGAACGTCTCCTGCCATTGCGACAAAAGTCAAAGATTGCAAAGAAGATAAGTTTGTGTCAAAGAGTCAGATCAACCATAGAGGAGGACCCACGGTACCCTACCCTGCCAATTTCATTTTGCTGCATACCTACCAGGCAATGATTGTCCTGATAATGCGCCAACTCACATTGTTAAGGCCGCATCATTTCACAAACATCAAAAAGGTAAGTAAGTAACCGGGGATTTCCATGGAGGTCATCAGAATTTACTATTTGTTTAGAACCGGTGCAATTAATCATATAAAGATTGATATTGTTACTTATAGTAGTAAAGTGTTTAAATATTATGTAATTTTTTTGAAGGTAGGTGTCCACCGTGAAGGTTTGGTCTTCTTGAAAACTCTGTGAGCATCAACTGTAAGTGTAAACATCTCTAGAACATTAGACGCTCTGCTCTTATGTCTCACAACTTGAGTTTGCACTTTGGTCTCAAGAGATTTTCTCTAGCTTACATGAAAAACTGCAAATTTGACTTCTTTTTGCTTCCTCTTTCTATGCACGCAATCAAGTCTGTCTTGTTGCAAACTTTGCATTTACCTGCACATCACTAGATCTTAATGTTAAATATAAAGTGTTAGTCTTTTTATCATGAGCCAAAACCAGTGCACCTTTTGACATTCCATGCTTCTCTAGAAAACATTATTGTATGATCGTTGTCGTCAAATTTTTCCACAAATATCAAGCATTTCTTCATATTTGGGATATGCTTGACTTGCTACAAAGTCTACACACTCCCATTTGAAAGTGCGATGCACACATTGTCCACTCTCACTACATCCAGCACCTCTCCACCAGCTGTGTACATCTTTTTAAAATTACCAACAACATACCTCTACATGATCTCTCAATGTGATGTGCTATGGAACAAAACCCCTGAATCCATTATCCAATTGTCAACCAGATTGTGCACTGCAAGAATTAGAGCGTCTTGTATTTCTGTAGCCATCGCGTTCACATCATCCTCATAAGTTCTTTCCTAATTTTGGCAGTCTCTCTTAATGTGGCTGGCTTGCCACAATTCTAGAAAGTGATCTGCTACCTAGATCTCGTATTACTCATGCTCCTGTCTTGGAGCTTGACCTGTTCTACCTCTTGCCCTAATAGTCAGCGTTTAGGGTCAAGCTCGAACTCGAGAACTCACCAGAGTCTCTTCTGCGTACCTCCTTAGCAAGAATTATGTCACGTACGTTATCGTAATTCAATTTAATCTTACTAGCCGAATTACCCATCGCCATTCTCATTGCCTCCAAACTATTTGGTAACAATGCCAACAAAATCAACACTCTGATTTTATCATCAAACTCAATCTCTACTAAAGACAATTAATTTGTAATCATATTAAATTCATTCAAGTGTTGGATCACAGACATACCATCTTTAGATTGAACAATTTCTTCATCAGATGGTTCTCTCCTTAATAACATTGTGTGCCGTTGATCTGGACAAGGCCAGCTGAATAACCTCCAATATCTGTCGATCCAATAAATTACACTTAGCATCATCCATACTCCCCGACTTCTTTCCCAACAGAGGAAGGTGTAGCCTCTTCCCGTAGAGATAATCATCAATCTGCAGCCTCCAATACCCAAAGTTAGTGCCATTAAACTTCTCGATTCTAGGTGCTTTCACTTCGTCTTCAGCCAAGGTTCTCGTTCTCCCCCAGACTTGAACCTTGGCTCTGATACTAGTTCTTATGAGAAACCAACGATGACAAACAAATAAAAGCAACAATCACACAACACAAAATTAATGTGGTTCGGCAACATACCTATGTCTACAGAGTTGTAGGAGATTTTATTCCAAACGAGACTACAATCACACAGTGAGTTACAAAAGCACCAGTACTCTACTCTCACTCTCTAAGGCTTTTCCACTCTCTTAATATGCATTTTTGCCTCTTTTGTTCACTCTGATTTACTGAACATACTCACAAAAGAAAAAAAAAATTACATATGTATAGTGAAAACGGTGTTGGAAATGGCAATATTAGATTCTTCGTTTGAGTGGTTGTTGAGTGCACCTTGAGCGAATAACCAATAGAACATTGGCTCGAGCGGTCTGTCGAGCACTGGTCTAGTGAACACTAGGTTTAGTACTTCACTCGAGCCCAATATCACGCGAGCCTTGAGCGATCAATTTGTTTTTCCTTCACTCGAGCCTACTGTCGAGTACACCTCGAGCGAACTCACGGGTTGAGTTTCGCTTGAGCCAAGGTCGAGTGACAGTCGAACAAACTCTCTTTTTGCGAGTATGGAAAGAGGCAAAGGTGCATATTAAGAAAATGTCGAGTGTTTTCATATCCTTTCTTTAAGTTCCTCCAATCAATCTTTTATTTAATGAAAAGAGTAATATTAGATGCAGTTCTAGGGTATGCAAGTCATGCACACTTGTTTTGAAAAAAGTGAGGTCCATCATCAAAAAAATTATTTATTTATGTAGGTCCTGGATTTATCTACTTTTTTAAAATGAGTAAATGAGGCTTGCACATTTTAAGACTGCAAATACATAAATAAAAAAATACAGTTTGATTTATTATTTTAATGAAACATTTTAATATGATTGTTGGGGATAAAGTAGATTGGTCCAGTCCATTGCTAATAATAAGGGAGGAGATAATACCAAGAATCTAACCCAGAGATAAGGTAAGTTGATTTAGACTTCTAAAAGAAAAGAGATTCATAAGGTAAGTTGGACTCAATCACTTAAAGAAGAAAATAGATCTCTATAAAAGGAAGAAATCTCTACAAATTTGGGAGGTTTCCTATGTACAAACTCCACCATGGACAATGATTCCAAATAATCTTCTCTCAAAGTAGGCTTCTTTTTTAACTTCCTGAAACCTTAAATTTCTCCATTGTATTGTAAGATATGTGAGATTATGAGAGCTTGTAAAATCGTCCATGATAGTGGATTCAACATCCAATCAACCTACAGACATTGGCAGTATGTCGAATTACGTAAATCTCTGTATCTCTCGTTATTTACTTTTATTTACTATTTATTTTTATGAATTAATGTGAAAAGCATCATATAGAAGCCTGAATTATTATTGTGGGTCTAGAATAACTTTTTCTTCTCTTCTATCCTATGTGATTTTTAACATTAACAATGATTAATTATCAAGTTCGCTCAACCAAAAATGTTTATTATAAATTAAAGTAATATAAGATTAAATTGCATCTATAATATATTTTCTTATAACAATAAAGAAATGTATAATATAATACTTACCCATGCAAGTATCTCCTCATTGCAACAGCTAAATATCCAGGTAACTTATACGAGACATCCATTTTTTACTACACTGATTCAGGTGACAGGAAAGCCCTGTCTCGCTGCCGGGTCAACCAATTAACCCGATTACCCAAACTCTTAAATGGGACCCATCTATTTAATGATGAGCCCGCGTGTACCAAGAGCTGAGCCAATCATTTGTTTTTCTTGTTTTATGGCTCTGACTCTGAGGCATTTAATTTAATATATGGGGTCTGAGTCTCTGGTTGAAAAAAAAAAAAAAAAAAAAATTTAACCGAAGAAAACATGCACAAGAACCAAGTGATGGTTTTTCAATAAAGCAAATAACTTTTCTTTGCGGTCCCCATTGTTTTGGAGTCATCGCTCGATCGATCATATATACCTCGACACGTATCCTCCAGTACCCATTTTAGTCAGTCACCCGTTAACATTAAGCGGCCAATTAGTACGTGAAGAGACAGCCTTACAGGTGGCATGCAATGGCGTCACCCCCACCAGCTCCGGCCGGCTGCTCTCTTCGGCCATATCGCCGGAATATTATCTATTCACTGTCTGGGATCATTGAAACCATGGTAGTCTTTCTCTCAATGTCCATGAGACTCGATGAAAGCTAAGACATAAGTTCGTCCATATAATATGTTATTTTATATATATCTACACTATTATAATAAATAGTTATGAGTAATAACTTTTATTATTTTTTCATTAATTTTTCTTGTTTTCTATTAAGTTTGTTAAGTCTTGTTTTACTAAAAGATCCTTAAAATTATTGACTATTTGACATGTAACTTTCTTATAAAATTTAATGAAAGATAATGTTTTACCAAAAAGTTTTTAAGACCATTGACCATTTGACGTATATCTTCATTATAGAATTTAATGAAATATCATATTTTACCAAAATATCCTTAATAACCCCGCGGCACAAATGAATTGACATATTTTTTTCATATCCTTTTTCTTCTGACAGTGTTCTCATTTTCCTTTCTTTTTGTTTCATTTTTTTTAAATAAAAAATTAATAATATTTTATTATTATATAGAGAGTAAATAAATAATCCAATATAAATACAGACAAATGCTCATACATTGCTAAAATTTAGATTTTTTTTTAATCTTTATTTTTTGTCTTTCTTTAACTTTGCATTTTCTTTTTCCAGAAAAATAAGCTATTGAATTTTTTAATTTTTTTATTTAAATCATTATGTCAGGTGCACCCTGGGACTAATGTACCAGGGATCGTTCCCTAGTGTATATATATATATATATATATATATATATATATAATATCCTTTTGATTAATTCAAAACAAGATTTTATAAATCACATAAATTTATAAGTAATTTTATGTTACACGATAAATCAATTTTATATTTTTATATATCACAACAAATAATGTCAATTTATAAATTTATTTTTATCAAATTACTTTTTATAGTTAAAAGTCTTTCTCTTTCAACTGAGGCCCGATTCGGTTAATTAGCCAATACAGATAAGATGTTTTCATCTCATTTGTATTGTACAATAGTTTTTCCTATCCAAGCACACTATATTTTATATCTAAAGTTTAAAATATCCACTTAAATAATAGTAATGAATAGTGAATACAGTGCAAAACTGACATGAACAGTAAATAAACAATACGTGAACAGTGCATAAACAATTAAAACTGATAGTGAACAATGTACGAATAATACATAAACATTGCACTTTTCGGCTCTGTAATCAACAGTGAGACCCATACTTTTTTCAAATCTCAAAAATTAAAAACTATCTCATCTCATCTCATCTTATTATCCAAACACAATTTTTTTTTACAAACTATTTTATCTCATCTTAATTCAAAAATTTCACTTCTATTCAAAATATCTCATTTTATTTAATCTAAACTGCATAACCAAACCATTCAATATTTAATTGACAGTCGAATTTGTCTGGTAATATTGATCGTAATATGATTAAGGAAACGATCACTAGGGAAAGGAGTACGTTGACATATCTAAAAGGGAAACTCCAGATCGAGTACTAAACAACAAAGACTAGAGATCATCTCTCTTCCTGGTACGGTAAGATTAATAATTAACAATATTATGCTGGCAAATTAATTATATGAGCAAAGTATGATCATCAACTCCACAAAACCCAAATTCCAGAAAGTTGTAACAACCTTAGCTAGCTAGCTTCCTCATCAGTGGGCCTTACATCATGAATTGATTAACATATCCAAGATATCTGGGATTTCGAATTTCAACATGTTGGTGCAATGGCTGATCTCCCTGCAGCTTTCATCTTCAGTGCTGCTATTGATGATATATGTTGAATTCGAATTCAATGGTGTTGGGCTCGATAAAGGTGTGAAGCTGAAATTCTGGTTGCTGTTGTTGGAGTGGAAAGTTGATGATTCAGAAGAAGGATCCATCATAGTTTGATGATGGTCAGACCCATGATAATAACTTGGTAGAGGAACATAATCTTCAGTAAAATCTGCAGGCATCCCGTTGCTTTGCCACTCGGTTGGTTGGGAGTTGGAAGAGCTGAAATCAGTGAAACTTGATGTGAACAAATCTACATTGGGCTCCAAACCGACTTGTTCTTGATCACTTTGGAATGAAACGCAAGAGATAGACAATTTGTTGCATGGTGGAATTTCTTGAACAGGTTCTTGAAGTTCATGATTCGGTTGGACAATTTGTGAAATTTGGTTTTGTTTTTGGGAACTGCAAAGCTGGTTTTCATGGAGATTTTGAAGAACTAAGTTTGGGTTTTCACGGCTGGATGACATTAGAGATTTGGATAGCCTAAAAAGGTCTGGATCATGATTTACTAAAGATTGAACATCAAGAAACCTTGATGACATGATGTGCATCTGAGATGAACTGCAGAGAGATGAACTTAGAATTGAGGAGAGCTCAAGAAGATTGAGGCGTGGACTGTGAGTAACCGGATCGATTCCCATTCGTAGGAGCCTCTTTCTAATGTGTGTGTTCCAGTAATTTTTTATTTCGTTGTCTGTCCTTCCAGGCAAGCGAGCTGCAATGGCAGACCACCTATGACGACCAAACGTCAATATATGTTTCAAAAATAAGCAGAGACTACTTTTGAGGAATGAATATATATATGGTAGAAAGAACGGCTTACTTGTTGCCCAATATACCATGTAGCTGAATAATTGTCTCTTCTTCTTCGAAAGAAAATCTGCCTCTCTTAATATCGGGTCTCAAATAGTTAGTCCATCGAAGTCGGCAGCTCTTTCCGCACCTTTCAAGTCCTACGCAATTGAAAAATGGTCAAAAATGAAAGAAGAAAAGAAGAAAGAGATAATGAGTTGAAGAATATCTGAAAATACCAGCATTCTTTGGTAGCGTTCTCCAATTGCCATACCCATGTTTCTGAATATAGTCCAAGAGTTTCTGATCCTCCTCCGGGGTCCATGGTCCTTTTTTAAGGCTATTTTTCTCACTACACGGAGCTCTTCCCATGCTCTGCAACGATCGAGCTAGCTTTGCTAGTACGTGTTGTTTGTTTGAAACGAGAAAGACACGTAGAGAGGGATCAGATCTGATCTAGACAGAGAGATGTACGTACTATGTTTTGATATGGCCTAGCTTGTATAAATAATAGTAAGGGATAGAAGAGGAAGAGTAAAGGTTAACCACGAGAGAGATGTGCGCGGTAAAGAGTTAAAAAAAACATTCAAATTCATGCATGTTTGATCCTTGTTACAATCCTAGCCCTTTCGCCTCAGCTAGCTCTACAATACAAGCTTTTAAAAGGGAAATAATTTATAGTGTATAATAGAAATTATTTTATTTTTTATTCAGCATACTAATTATAGACTAATATTCTTGTATTTTCTTTGGTAGTAACGATACTTTTCGTATTTGTTGGGAGAAAAAAAGGTAACAGTCGAAGGATTTGGTACCGTCGTGATTTATCTCAAAAAATAAATAAATAAACATACATCATTTTTTATAAAATATTACACAATTATATTTTAAAATAAAAAGTATTTTTGTAAAATATCTTATAAAAATAATATTATTTTATAAAAATATTCTAATTTTAAAATATATATTATGAAATGTATTATATATTATCATTACTCTTATCTCGGTGTAGACGTGTTCCCGTGCACATCTCTCTCTCTCTCTCTGTCTCTCATTAAATTGCACTAGCTTTATGGATTCTTCATATTAGCTGTCATCGACGAGGTCACAATGCCACGTACCACATTGAAGCGACGCCTTCCCAAGTGAAGTCGACCATACGACGTTGTTACAGCGATTCCACGTACGTACAGATATATTCCTTCCTCCATGCACGAGGGCAGCTCCGGCTCGTGATTAGTTCCACTATCAGCTTCAGCTAGCTTAGCTTGCCAGTTGCCTCCTGTATTTTCCTTTAGAAAAATTTTGTTATCATTTCTTATATCACACGTCAATATATAATTTATCATTTTATTTAATTATTTAGTTGGAAAGATAAATGTGAAAACATCTAATAAATATACCAAGGGCCAAAGGGGACGGAGTTTGTGAGAACTTAATGCACCCAACGATATAATATATATTCATAGAGAGTTAGGCATTGTTCGGTTAGATACGAGATTAGATGAGAAATTTATAAATAATAATAAAATAATTTATGTATAATAGTAAAATAGTTTGAGTTAAGATACTTTACGAGATTTTAGAATATGAGGTCAGAAAAAAGTTGAATAAAAATATTATTTTTATTTTAGAATTTGAAAAATTAAATTTTTTTTATGTTTGTTTAAAAGTCTGGAAAAATTGTAATGATTAGATGAAAATTTTAAAATTTTAAAAATTTGAAATTGAAAAGTATTTGTGTTTGAATATTTTTAGATGTAGAGATGAGACGAGTTGAGACCATTTATGAAACCAAATGGGGGTCTTAGGAGATGCTTAGAGAGTGAGATGAGATGAAAATTTTGTAAATAGTTGTAAAATAGTTTGTGAATAATAGTGAGATAGTTTGAATAATTTTTTTATGGACTTTTGAGAAAGAAGAGAGAAAAAGTTGAATAAAAATATTATAAAATTAAAATATTCTTAGAATATAATTTTTGTTTTGAGATTTGAAAAAGTTGAATTGCTTTTTATTTTTTGCTTGAAAGTTTTGAAAAGTTTAATGATTAGTTTGAAAAAGTTGTAATAGTTAGTTTGAAAATGTTTGTGTTAATTTGAGTGATGTTTGTGAATGAAATAAGATAAAATGATAAGAAAACTACTTCCAAACATCCCCTTAGTGTTTGTAGAAATAGTGACGATGACGATGTATGTAAGGCCTAAGAATGAGATGAAATCTTGTTTAAAGAATGAGATGAAATGAGAAATCAATAAATAATATTGAAATAGCTTGTGATTAATATTAAAATAATTTGTGAGTAGTAGTAAAATAGTTTAAGTTAAGATGTTTTATTGAGTTTTGAAAAATAAGAGAAAAAATTGAATAAAAATATTATAAAAATAATATATTATTAGAATATTATTTGATAAATGCATAAATTTGATTGGATGAACTAATTAACCTTATCAATAAATTTGGTAAATGCATTAGTTTGACGTCTTTGATATCTACATTTCAAAGGCGCACTAGAATAAAGCTTGATTTGATTGGATGAATTAATTAACCTAACTTTCACGTCTTTTATAGCCACATTATTAATACACCGCAAATTAAATGAAATAATACTCATTGTCTTGGATGAATGACATGAGAATTTCAGCTCAAATTAAGTCATAATTTCCTCTAGATTAGGATATCATGCAAAAAATTAGACTATGTTTGGTTGTTAGAGCCATCTCAACTCATTTCAAATCAATCATTGATGGATCCACAACTTTTTTAACTTCTCATGAAAAAGTTAAACTTATCTCAATATACTTCATACATTCAAACACATATTTCAACGACCTATTTACATTCAAACACCAACGACCTATTTACATTTAAACACATCTCAGTAAGACTCATAAAACACAATTATTCACAGATCAACTCAAATTATTTGAAATTATTATCTCCGCATCCAAACACAATCTTATTATCCAAAAAAGGTTAGGAAAGTCATCCTTTCTATAATGTTAATCTGTTGTCCATTTCATACCATAAGGACATTAATTCACATAGACAATAATAAGTATGTTAAAATATATTTTATATATCTATACATTTTTATATCCTTATAGATACAAAATCTCTTTTACAACATTTTATCTATATTTTAAATGAAGATTTAAAAAAATAATTTATAAAAATAATATTAATTTTACATAAATATTTTTATTTTTAAATATAATTATATAAAAGATGATGAAAATGGGATGCTTGGAAAATAAGATGAAATGTGAATTTTGTGAATAGTAGTAAGATGGTTTGTGAATAGTAGTGAAATGGTTTGAGTTAAATATTTTTTAGATTTTTGAAAAAGAAAGGAAAAAAGTTAAATAAAAAATATTATAAAATTAAAATATTGTTAGAATATATTTTTTTAATATAATTTTTGTTTTAAAATTTGAAAAGATTAAATTTTTTTTAATTTTTTTTAAAAAATTATAATATTAATTGAAAAATATTTATTTTTTAATAATATTTATAGAAATAATAAAATAAAACAAAATAAGATGAGCGGAGGCGAGAATGGTACCAAACATTCAGGAGACTGTCTCTCATTCCTAAAAGACAAAAGTCACAAACTAATACAATTTTGATTAGGAGAAAATCTATTTATTATTTTTTTTTATCATTTTTTTATTATTTTATAATTTATTATTAAATAATAATTTTATAAATAAAATATAAGAAATAATTTTTAATCATTTAATATTAGAGAAATGATTTGTATAAATTTTAAATTGATAAGTCTCATCAAGTCTTTGTAAAAATATAGACTCTACTTTAAAAAAATATAAAAAAAATTATTATTTATTAGTATGACTTATTATTTTATAAAAAATTTATATGAAATTTGTCTAAGCTTAATATTATATTATAAAATAAATGATAAAAATAAATGATGAAAAGACTATGAGTAGGCCAGTATTCATCCTTTCGGTGTAATCATATGTCATGTCGATTGTCGTTTTGGTATGGCAGCGCCATTGGCAGGTTCTCCGTCTCTTTTCTCACCCACATTTGAAAAAGCCGAAATTTGATTTTATTGACAATAGAAACTGTCACGAATACAACGTCATTTTCAGTTATGAGATAAGTAATCCTTGATCATTGATCTGTGTAAGCTAGCTGTTGAATTTTACTATAGTCTTGGGAAAATTAATGGATGATTAGCAATGCATTGTCAAACAAGATTTGAATCTGGAACTCCGAGCAATAATTTTGACGCCATCGCTTTTGTAATCATTTAGCAAAAATGAAGGACTATCTGCGTATATTGTAGGTATTGAGAAATGATGTTTTAACTTATTATTTTTTACAATATTTTGTCCATTTTTAATGTCAAATCAGAATTGATGAAATGATGATGAATTAAAAGATGATAATAAATTTGAAAAATATATCAAATTGCTAATTTATTTGATATTATTAAAGAAATATATATATATATATATATATCTTAAAGCAGCTATCTGAAATGAATAAGAATGAATAATAATTTATGTTTGACACTTTTTCTTCCATCAATGCCCCTGGTCGCTGGGTCTTATTACGGTTTTGTCCTTACTTTTGAGTTTTACTCTCTGCACGTGCACTTCTGTCAGCCATAATTATTAAGTTTACCCCTGGTTCATGCGTTATTTGATTTCTTTCTTCCATAGATGCTCTGTTTGATTGAGTATTATTACATTTTTGCCCCTTATTGGTGTGTAATGCTTGACCGACTTCTCCCATCTATTACGTTTATATCTCCAGTTCTATTCATTTCTTATTCGCACAGTGTTGTCTCGTCCCTATAAGACCAAATATTAATCTGTGTTTTTGGTGTCCCTCATTCATTTACATAATTTACTTCATTCTTTCAGTGACAATTTTGGTTTTTGTTTGTTGGGTGTTGCGCATCCGGTTGGTCCTACTGTTTTGTGGTGTGACGTTGTTAGCCAAGGGGATGTTTTGGCCTGTTGATAGGAGGGATGGAGGACAGAGTCATGTGTTGTTATTTTTTAGCGTCAATTGCGGAGCTTTCAGACGAGGGTGCCGAAGAGGAAGAAAGACTTCCTACCGTATGTGGTGTTTGAGGGTTGTTATTCTTTGTCTTGGTCATTGGTACACTTTTCTAGATTTTGTTGTGGTTTTATTTCTATATATATATTTTTTAGAAATATTTCTGCATCTTCGTTTTGTTTCTGCATCTTATTTTTTTATATGAATATTTCTGCATCTAATTTTTGGCCGGTGGTGATTTTGACTCTGAGTGAGTCTCTTTAATTTTGGTTGTAAGTTGCCATTTTTCCGGTTGTTTATTTTCGTTTTGTTTCTTGGTTGTGGGTTATTTTTGTTGGTTGCAAATTGTTTTGAGATTTTTGATTGCCAAAGGCCTATATTTCCTTTGACGAAAATTTTGGAGAGCTTCTCGTAAATGGCCTTAAGCTTCTTTGTAACGCTCCGTTCCCGGAGGTCCGGAGAGTTAACTCTTAATACCTAAAATCAACTTAAATAACACAACTATAAAATCCAGAAAATCCCATAAAATGTTAATCCATTTAATCAATCGAAATATCTAAGATCCTCCATGGGGACAATAAAGAGAATATCAATAACATAAATTACCAAAACTTAAAATTATCCTTAACTCATCAAATCAAAATACCCAAAAAATAAAATCAGTTTACTAACTACGACTCTCAAATAAGCACTTGTACCCTCAGACACTTATTCCACTTCGATCATCACACCTTGCTAAAACTTCATATTCTTGTTCTCTCGCTGAACTATCAAAATTATCTGAAAAATATATGGAGATGAGGGGTGAGTTACCAACAACTCAGTAAGCAGATGACATATACTAGTGTGTAAACATGAGCATTTACAGAAATCAGAATGCAGAACAAAACATTTTCATTTTCAGAGTACGGAAGCAGAACATATTATCAAAATATCAAAGCGAAGATTTAGAAATAATTTCATTAAAAAATATCCTTTTTGGCATAGCATAAATGATCATCATCATCATCAGAACATCATATCAGAACAGAAGCCATGTATAACCCCCGTGGTAGGGTTGTGCAATTTACGGATAACCAAGCAGAACATAAATCACTCTGTCACCAAGGTATGCACTTAAAACAGAGACCGCTACTATAACCCGTGGTAGGGCCGTATCCACTATTATAACCCGTGGTTGGGCCGTATCCACTATTATTACCCGTGGTTGGGCTGTATCCACTATTGTAACCCCTGGTTGGGCCGTATCCACTATTATTACCCGTGGTGGGGCCGTATCCACTATTATAACCCGTGGCAGAGCCATAACTGAACAGAACGGAAACAGAATCAAAGAGTCATGCCAAAAGTTTTCAGAGATCACATCTTATTCAAACAGAGTACTGAACAAAATCATATTATCTTCGTAATCAAAACAGATCCAAAACATATTTACAATATTTATGCACAAATTTTTATATTCGCTCTTTTTGCATAAATCAGAAATATAATGTCAAAAATAAACTCATGTCTACACCAGTCATGATAAAAATACTCTATTTTTAAACAGAATCTCATGAATAATGCAGAACAAATAACTGAGGTAGTTCAAATTTCTTTTCATAATCAAATACGTATATTTTTTAAAAAGTCAACCTCAGCTCATTTTATTTTAATGCAAAGTTTAGCATAGGAACCCCGCTTACCTGGACTTCTTAGCTTTTTCAAAATTTTTCTCAAAAATGTATAACAATAATTAATCGTCACCTATAAAATAATCATATAATTCTCGTAAATTTATAATTAATCTCATATTTCGATATTCAATCCTACGCTTCTAAAATAGCCTATTAAATTCCTCAAAACCTAAAATTCAACTAATCACTTTCTAAAATCGTCACTGTTGATTTAATAACTATGACTAAAACATTTAAAAGTTTGATCTATTTATTATTGAAAACAATTTATAAAGTTAAATACTAGATAATATAATTATCTCAAACTATTTTAAAATGAACCATAACTATTTTTAAATAGACTAAATCATATCTAAAGTGTAAAAACAACATTACACCAATATTATTTAATCTTAAAATAAATCTTTACTTAATAACATGTTAAAAAATACTTAAGTGATTTTCTGTAATCCTAAATATATAAGAGTGTACTATTACATAATATAAATTAAAAGCCCATTAATATATCATGTATTAGAGGGTATTATGGTAATTTCAATTAATTCTTTGAAAACTAAACAAAACCTATGTAAATCAACAAAACATGCATGGCAGGGCTTACTCACAGAGGAAATCACGCGGTAGCGTGCGACGTAGCGAGGGGCCAGGCAGACGGCGGTGATCTCGGAGGAGCACTGGACGAGAGAGAGAGAGAGAGAGAGAGAGAGAGAGAGAGACCAACGAATGAGGAAAAAGAATGAACGACAAAGAGTAAGCCGAGAGAGTGACACAGAGGTGCTGTCGGTAGCTTACCGAAAGGGACGCGGCTGAAAAAAAGTGGCGTGGAGTGACTGTCGGAGTTCTCTGTGCCGGTGGTAACAATGTGGAGGCACTGGCATTGTGTGGTGGCGTTGAACGACAAGGGCATTGGGCTGTGTTGCTCTGTTTTCGGTGGCTAAAACAGGGGAGTTTCGGATCACTCCGCAGATGGTTGTTCTTGGTACTTTGGTGGTGGTGCAGCGGTGTACGGCGGAGGAGCTGGACTTCCAGTGATGGTCAAGTGGAGGTGATGCATGGCGAGGTGGACCTGCGACCCATGGAGACGCAGTGTGCACGGGTTGCTTTGGTTTTATGTGGAGATTGAGGTGGCGGTGCGAAGGAGTTTGCTGCAAACGTACAAGGACGCAGGCTACGATAGTGCGGTAGTTGAGGCTTACGTTCGCATGGTCTGGGTAGTGGGCACGGTGGTGAGGTCTGGGCTGAGGTTCACAGTGGAGAGTGGATGAATTGTGCGGTAGCAACGAGTGGGTACAGTGGTTGATTGAGGCTGGCACGTGAAAAAGGAGAAGTGGGAACTCTAAGTTTTCGTTGAGGATGAAGAACGTGCAAATATATAGATGAAAGGATGACCAAAAAATAAAACCCTAGAGATGAGAGAGTAACGTGCATGTGGACAGAGAAGAGTCGTGCGTGTGTGTGCATGTCGTGGACGAAAGGGAGACTTACGGGTGAAAAAGAAATATAGATGGAAAGAAAGAAAAAAAATAAAATAAACATGCGGAAAAAAAATTTACGTGTGAAGAAATAAAACAAAATAAAATGAACAAAATAAATAAATAAATAAATAAGAGTTTGATTGGGTCCGGATGTTACATTCTTGGCCTTCTGAGAATCCCATCAGGAAAATATGGAAGATGATGAAAAAATAAATACCCCACAATTTGGTTAGGGATTTCTTTATAAATCTTTGTTTAATCAGGTTAGGATCTTTCCACTTTTTTTTTTTTCCCATGGGTTAACTTTATCTGTTGAAAATTTATAATATAAAAATTGCCAAAAAATAAAAACTTTATGATCATCCCTTTGTTTGGATATTTATAAAAAAAAATATTAGGCCTTTTTTTTCAAGGCCTTTTATTTTAGGGTGTTTGTTCTTGTTTTGCTAATGAAGGTTGATTCAAAATTTTGGATCTTCTCTTCTTTTTTCCATGGGTTAACTTTAGGTCTCGTTTGTTTTTATAATTATTCTCATCTCATCTAATTATTACAATTTTTTCAAGTTTCCACACAAAATAAAATAAACAATTCAACTTTTTTAAATCCTAAAACAAAAATAATATTAAAAAAAAATATTTTATTCAACGTTCAACTTTTAATCTATTGAAAAGTTATGATATAATAACAGAAAAAAAGTAAAATCTTTATGATCATCTCTTTGTTTGGATAGTTAAAAAAAAAAATGTTAGGCCTTTTTTTCAAGGCCTTTTACTTTAGGGTGTTTTCTCTTATTTTGCTCTTGTTGTTATTTTTATTTTTTCGAGAAAGTAAAAGAAAAATATAATGATGGTGTATTATAAATTTATGAGTGCAAGAGATTACCTTTTCATTATGTGGTTGTAGTAGTGCTTCGACAACATCCTCAATTGTATTGTCTTGCCAATACTGTTTTATTTGAAACTATTTTATTAAAAAAATAACATCTATGTTGTATAAAGCCAGAAACCAAAAACCCTAACAAAGCTGTCAAAAATTTGGAATCCAAGGCTCACAATCTCACAAATTACATCATCTTATTCGTTTGGCCATGAGTGATGCCATGAGGTTCCAAATTTAAGTAGACAAAATGTGTGGTTGGTGGGTAAACAATGGGCTTAGTTTCTGTACACAAACTCTTCCTACTATATGCATTTTTTCCCGTTTCTCAATGGATTCTTATCATCCAATATCACATGTGAACATGTAAAATATGTTTTATTGAATCGTTAGGATGAACCTAGATTACGTAACTTCAAATTAACACTAAAATATTCCATCATTTGCACAAAAAAGCAAAGAGACCCAGTTGGAAAGCAATTGCAATTTTGTGCAGAAGGATTGTTGATGATAATAATGATAGTTCATTTTGAGGAAAAAACTCTTTCAAAGACATGTTTTTTCAAAATTCTTGTTGTTTTTCCCTTGCTTTGACATCATAGATTGAGAGACAAAAAAGAGAGAGGTTGAGTGGGAGTGGTGATATTTTATTCCGATTCAAGAAAAAAAAAAAAAAAGAAGAAAGAAGAAATACTTCGAGAAAAAAAAATTCCTTTTATTAAATTAATGGTTTTAAAATACATTACTTTCCCATTATCTGAATTTTTTGTTTTGAGCATCTTGATAGGTGAAGTTCAAATGATTGATTATTATTATTATTTTGGTAGGAAAGTACTTCATTTCATGGAGGCATAAAAACCTCAAACCAGGTTACAATAGTGTTGATCAATGAAAATAACATTCTCAATGAAAGTATGGACACCATGCCACAAAATATGCATATCATTAATGGACCATGCATGTCTTACAAGTTGATGAGCTGCCACATTAGTCAATCTGATGCTATGTTGTAAAGTGCACTGGACAAAACATTGCATCAGTCTCGTGATATCAGAAACTAGTCTTCTTATTGCTGCATGAGACTCAGTTTCTTTGTTGACTTCCTCCACCGAAAACAAACAATCACTCTCTAGGATAAGGTTTTGGTTGCCAATGTTGATGCAAAGTTGTAGTCACCTTAGTAAAGCCATTGCTTCAATTATTTCTGGTTCCAGAATTTTAGTTTATGCTCTACTAACTGCCATAATGACATCTCCCATTGAATCTCTTAACTGCACCCATACCTGCCTTATTAAGGTCAAAGAACAGTGCACCATCAACATTAAGTTCATAAAAATTATCAGGAGGAGGAGACCACCTGTAAACCATAGCCTTCACTGAAACAAATCCCTACTGCTGCACACTAGAAATGTTCTTCAGTTTTTTGGAGAGAGAACCCAATGTCTTATTGTGGAGGCAAGATAATATGATCATGAACCATTTTATTTCTTCTCAACCAAAAACCCTAGGCCATTATGATGAAATCTGTCAATTCATCATAGGAACCTTTAGAAAATACCACCATAGCAGCAAATGAACTGATATGTGGTAGCTGTTGCAGAATAGAAAATCTCCTCAACCTGACCTCATGTATAGATGGACACAAAAGCAGTGCATGAGCCAAATCCTCCACCTGGTACTGACAAAAACAACATTGCCCATTCACAGCTATCTTTCTGCTAAGAAGATTAGCCATAGTTGGGAGGCTTTCCTTACATGCCCTCCAAGCATAAACTTTAACCTTTTGAGGGATTTTTAATTTCCACAGAGCAGTCTAGAACCTTTTAAGATTTGCCCCATTTGAAGACTCACAAACCACAGTAGTTGTACAGGTTTTAAAAAACCTATAAGCAGTTTTGACACTGAACATATCGGATTTCTCGTGCTCCCATATCCCACTTGTCCATATCACCTGAGGCACTAGGATGCAACTTTAAAATAGTCTCTGCTATCTTTGGATTGAATAGAGCTCTGACTTTTGAGAGGTTCCATTAGTTGGTTAAAGCAACCTATTCATCCAAATGACTGAACTCCACCCTTTAATTTGAGCTAGCTAAACACAATTCATCAGTTAGATTTCAAAAACTAGGTATCCAACCATCCCTTAAGATATAAATAGATCTCCCATTCCCCACAGACCATCTTCCACCTTTCACAAGTAAATTCTTGGCCTCCCAAATTCCTCTCCAAGCATAAGAGGGATTACTACCAAGAGAAGCTTCCAACAGATTACCATTAGAGAAACATCTAGCACAGAACATCTTATAAAACAAGCTCTTTTTATTCTGTTGAAGCCTCCAAGCTTGCTTTGCCAACAAAGCCAAGGTGAAAGTCTCCAAATTTTTGAAACCGATCCCTCCAACAAATTTTGATTAGCACATCTTCTTCCAACTTATCCAATGCACTTTCTTTTCCTCATTTCTCTGCCCCTACCAATACTTGGCAATCATACTTTCTATATTAGAACATAACTTGGAATGAAGCTTGAAGTAGATCATAGCATAAAAAGGAATTGCTAATGCTACAGCCTTTAGAAGCACCTCCCTTCCACCTTGCGAAAACATATTTCCTTTCCACTCTTGTAATTTCATTCAAACTTTGTGCTTAATCTCAGCAAAAGCATTATTTTTAGACCTACCAACCATAGGAGGAAGCCTAGATATTTTTCATATTGCTGCAATTGAGAAGAACCCCACAGATTCATAATAGCTTGTTGTCTACTAACATCAACATTTTGACTAAACACCATTGTTGTTTTGTCTCTATTAATCTATTGCCCTGAAGCCACCTTATATTGATTCAACAATTGTTGTAATCTGAGATTCGTATCCACATCAACTGCACAAAAAATGAGACTATCATTTGCAAATAGTGGGTAATTAAGTTTAGGAGCCCCTTGACAGATCTGAATACCAGGAACTGCTTTTGACATAGCAGCATCTTTCAATAGATTGATTGTCCTTCAGTACACAAGAGGAAAAGATAAGGAGAGATGGGGTCCCCTTGTCTTAAGCCTCTTGAGGGTACAATATGACCAGTTAGAGATCCATTAATCCAAACTGAAAATGAAGTAGTCATCAGACACTTCAACACAAGTTGAACTAATTTTTTCATGAAACCCCAGTTTCCTCATGACAGATTCAAGAAATCTCCATTCAACCCTATCATAAGCTTTACTCATATCAAGCTTAAGGGACATAAAGCCTTTCTTTCCCTTCTTCTTTCTCTTAAGAAAATGAAGAACTTCATAAGCCACTAAGACATTGCCTGTTATTAACCTCCCAGGTAAAAAAGTTGACTGAGAATCAGAAATTACATTAGGCAACACTCTTTTTATGCTATTGGCAATAACCTTAGAAATTAGCTTGTAAATCACATTACATAAGCTAATGGGTCTAAAGTCATTAACTTTCAAAGGGCACTTTTTCTTAGGAACAAGGGTAATAAAAGTATGGTTAACAACTTGAGGGAAATCACAAGAATTCAAGGCATGTAAGACTGCAGATGTGATAGAGCTACCAAGATCAGGCCAAAACTTTTGGAAGAATAAAGGTGGCATGCCATATGGACCAAGAGCTTTCGAGGATTGCATTTCCTTCCTAGCTTTAACTGTTTCATTAGCAGTGTACTCCTTTATAAGATCATCATTCATAGAATTTGAGACTTTTCTCTCCATTTTATCGAGGATCACATCTTCATCTTGGTTACTGGCAAAATTAAACAAGGAAGAGAAATAGTTAATAATAAGCTTGTCACATTGTTCCCCTTCCTGCCAACAACCCCCATCATCCATGAGTCTTGAGATGCTATTCTTCTTTTTTCTTTGGGAAGCTTTCGCATGAAAGAAGTTGGTGTTTTGATCACCCTCAACTAACCAAAGAGCCCTTGATCTCTATCATCACATAATCTCCTCCCTCTCTATCCATTTCTGCACTTCTTAGAAGCTTCACAGACTCCACTAGTGATCAAAACTGTTGGATCCATCTGTTGTTCAAGTTTAGGCTTATTTCTAGCTTCTTGTAGCTTAACATGAACCTTGCCAAACTTGATTTTATTCCATACTTGTAACCTGGAACTGTAGCTAGAAATACTCTCCATCACTCCTTGCAAACAATTTTGTAAACCAGGAATTCTCCAAGCATCCTTAACAATCTTAGAAATTCTCCTTCCCCTAACCACATTGCCTCAAATCTAAATGGTATAGGACCCCTCCTCCTATTAATAGCACCCTCCAATTCTAACCAGATTGGAAGATGATCAGAATAGGCAATTGAACCATGAGTAACTAAGGCTCTATCATATAGATTGCCACCATGATAGGTTTCCCACAAACCTATCAAGTCTCTCAGAAATCAGAGCTGAGTTTTCCCTTTTATTGCGCCAAGTGTACCTAGTGCCTATGAACCCCAAGTCTTTCAACTCACAATCAAATAACAGTTGTTGAAAGTCAAGCATTTGTTGGTTTGATCCATCCCCCCCCCCCCCCCCATTTTCTCCTCAAGAGTAAGAAATTAATATCCTTCTTCCATCAATGTGAGAAGAAGAGTAGCTAATGATAGATAATTAATATCCTTCTTCCATAAAAAAGCCAGTCCCCCACTCGACCCAAAGCATCAACTGACAAACAACTATTGAATCGTAATCGAACTCTACATAACTCCATAATTGCATCATTCAGTTTTGTCTCTTACAAGAACAAGACATTAGGATCTTCTTTTCTGATGAGATTAGAAAGTGTACGAATACCTCGAGAGTTTCCAAGCCCTCAGGTATTCCAGCTTAATATATTCATTGATCTCGGTGGGGCTGTGAACCAGCGACCACTAATATCCTAAGTTTGTTTTCATCCACTTCCCCATCCACTTTAGCTTTATTCTTTAATCTCGTTGAAGCTCTGGATATCTCTAGTACAGAATCAGAATTAGGAGGTCTTTTGATCCTCACCTTGGTTCCCATGTTAGAATTGATTGTAAGAGGTTTGTAACTATAAGACCTTAATACTCTCTTCCTCTTTTGTGAGACACAAGAGAGAATAGAAACATCAGACACGTCATGAGATAGATCCTTCCCACCAGTTTGTTTTTCTAAAACCTCCTTAGTGGCAAATACTAAAGTACCCTTATGTGGATCATTATGCATAGAATCTTCTATCAAACGGTCACCATTTAAAGCTCCTACAATATCACCAAAATCCTTGCGTAACTGTAGTTGCATCGAGATATTCTCCTCACAATAAACTCCCTGTAACGGTCCTTGTGGATCATAATCAATACTCCTCAAGCCATCCGTGATCTTTGCCCCAAAATCTTCCACATTTGAATTATCATCATTAACTACCCTAGCAGGAGTTACTAATGAAACTCCGTCAACTGGAATAGCCCCATAATCTGGCGAACCACTCCTGCCTTGTAACATCCATCCTTGTGGTGGGACTTCTTACAAAATGATTTTAGAAAAAGACGATGGGAATTACCATTCGATTTAAAATTTTTTACTTCCATACCCAGGGTGCAAGACTCTACACTATAAAATAAGATGTGCTTTGAGAATAAAAGAGATTTATATCGGAAAACATCAATTTTAACAATAAAAAGGCCTCTCATACATTTAAACATTCATGCCTAGACTTTCATGTTCTTCCCCATGGGCCGTGTTCGTCCTGACGCGTGCTGCTCATTCGATTCCTATGGGGGGAAGGGCATGCATAAAAATTAAAATGAGTCGATGACTCGTAAGCATTACTTCATACAGTTAAAATATAATCACATAGGTTTTCATTCATGCATTCATCATACCATACATACCATACGTACATGCATGCATGCATTCGTTTGAAAACATCACTGGACGTGATTTTTCTTTGGCTTTCTCTTCATAAAACGTTTCTCCCTTCTCCCGTTAGTGCCTTCATTTCTTAAAGAATGCGATGCATTCATACGTTCATACATTCCTTCTTATCACTTTCATTGACCGGTACACACTATTACGCCCCGTGTGTTGGGGTTAGCGGTCTTCCTTTGGACTTGGACTTTGCCCTTGGCTACAGATTGAGAATCCCTTTTCAGTCAGGGGCAGCACTGGGTGCACTACTAGTACTACTTACTCGGCATTGCAATCTGCCCATTCATTTGGTACCCTTTTCATTCATTCATGTGGCCTTTATGTATTTTCATACATTAAACATTCAGTCTTTTCTTTCAGTTCAGTCTTTTCTTTCAGTTCATTTCAACTCTATCTTTCATTTAATAGTTCGTTTAAAAACATCATTTAAAAGCATGGGCTTAAACATCATCTTTCATGGCATCATTTAAAACGTCGGTTCGTGGCATCCAATCAGTACATAGGGACATTTTAAAACAAAATATTTTCTTTGCGTCGTTCAAAGCATCAGGCATTAGCCTCAACGTTTCTTTTCGTGGAAATACAGACAATAGATACAACGTATAGTCATCCATTCATATGCGTACAATTAATACTTTGGGTGCGTAAAAAGGGGCTGCCAAGGAGGGCGATTACATACGTATACATTTAAACACTCATACTTAGCACGTTTTTCATAAAACATCGTTTCCTTTCATTTCGTAAAGCATCATAAAGGAAAAATATTTCATTTTCATTTTCATATATTTTAGAAAACTCTAGAAAGGTATGAACGTAATACTTACCTAGACTCCATGCTACTTTCATATCATGTAGTCCATTCATGTGCATGCCAAATGGCAACCTACATGCATACATTTAACCTTAACATCATTCTCTATCTAGTTCATAAGCAACTTAAACTAGAAATAGAGCTACACTTCAATTAGAACACTCTCCTTCTATCTCGTGCTCTTACGTGCCTTTTTCTATGTTAAATTCTTCAGGATCCACTTACGATCACTACATCTTCCAAAGTTAAGGTCTTACCTCGAGTGCCCATCCACTAAAGTTAACTCATGATTCACCTTAGGATTAAGACACTAAGACCTTCATCTTATTTTTCCTATTGACCACATTCAGACGCATGATTCCCACCAATGGAGTCACGCATCCCAATTCTAAAAAATACGCCTGTCACTACCTCCATGCACCTTAGCTCACACTAAATCCTCATTCCCATCCATACGTGCCACACGGCTCTAAGCCAACTCTGAGGTTTAGGCACTGTGTGACCATGCTAATGACAGATTACCCATTACATATGGTGAATCCGTTCGGCACATGTGTCTCACCAGACTACACATGTACCTTACCCCTTCATCACCTAAGAGACCAACACATAACACGTTGATCACATGTTCGCAGGGATAAGTGCCATACTCTAATACCAACCTTCTCTCAACCCAGCTAGCATGACTCTTCATGCTACCCGTCCCTTTTGACAGTTCATCTCAACACTTAACACGACAAGACTCCATTCACAATAATGCCTTACGTCACGTCCTATAGCTCGAGACTACTCCCAAGATATACCGTAACCGTGTCACTTCACCTGACATCACGTTACGTCATTTCAATGCCAACTCCTAACTCATCACGAGTATGGTCCCTCATGTACTCCTGTCGCATTGTGACATCTTGTCACGTTCCTGCTATACCATTCCTATACTAACTCCTCACCCATCACAAGCATGACTGCCAGTAACCATGTCACTTCCTGAAATTCCCTAGTCTTGCTTCCGTTGCACACTCTTACACTTGTTCTGCCACTTCACACATACTCCCAGCCATAAGTCAATCATGATGACACTTGTCACCTCAGACTATAGGCTACATCACAACTACTTTGAGACACAATTCCATAGTTCCCGACACTACTCACTACGCTCTACACCCATCAACCTCACAACCATCCTTATCTCTGCGACATGCCACATGGTGTATCGCTGCGTCTCATGGAGTACACTCCGCGTGTACTCCCTTCACACACATTATGACACATCACTACTACGACATACCTGCCATATGGTGCATCGCTCCATCCTCCATTCACATACTCTCCGTCATACAGAGTACACTCTGTGTGTACTCTTCCCATTCCACATTACACCAGGAGGGTATATTTTACATATATTCTCCTTATCCCACACTACGCCACGAGAGTACACACTCTCTTCCCAATCCATAAGACGCCATGCCACCATTACAGCACAGTCTACAACATTACACAGCACACTACACAGATACGCTCAACACTTCACATACACAGCACATCACATCTCCATACTACACAGCGAACTCCACAATACTAACAGCACAGTCCACAACCTAACTAATCAACTAATACATAAATAATAAGGGATAAAGGGTTATACCATCGACGGGATAATCCGTGTGTTGCTCGCTGATCATCACTAGCTAAGTGTGGTCTTGGAAGGGCTCATGGTGGCCTCGTGGTGGCGGTGAGGGGCGGTACACAACATATCTAGCCGTGTACAGCGGCTGTCTAGGCCATTGGAGGTGGCTAAAGGTGCGGGTCTAAGCATAGGAGGGTCGGGTCGTGGTCTTGGAGCGGTGATCTTGTGGTGGTGCCAATGTGGCACACGTCAGGGACACAACAGCTCGTAGAGGAGTTAAGGTTGTGGGTCTCAAATAAGGAAAATCAGAGGGAGGGCTTGGCTGATCATGGCTGGCCATGAAGGGGCTGTGAGAGGTGCAGTGGAGCTTGTGGTGGTGTTGGGGTGGCGCCAACGTGGCTGAAGGGCGGCAGATCTAAGCCAATAGGTGGAACCCGTGTGCTAGAGAGTGAGGGGGCATGCGGTTGAGGGAGGCCAAGGGGCTTCGTGGGGAGTTAAGGGAAAGGAGGAGGAGGCCGGTGGTGGTGCTGGAACCGGTGCACAGCGTTGCTAGGGCCGTCGAGGGCATTGAAACCTTGCAAAACCCATTTTTATGGGTGTTGTGCGTGTGTGCGATGGAGAGGGAGAGGGAGGCCCGTGGTGGCTGGGTTTGTGTGAGGCGGTCACCAGTGTGAGGTGGTGGAGGTGCGGTGGCCTGGGTAGCCGCGTATTGCAGTGGAAAGGTCTACGCACCAGGAAACAGTGCGTGGGATGTTGTGGGCGTGCGACGGGGAAGGTGGCTATGAGGTGGAGGCTGGGTTCGGTGGTGGGGGCTCGCCAACGTGAGAGGAGGCCGTTGGTGGTGGAGGTGAGACCAGGCGGCACACGGCTGCGCCGGGCTGGGCTATGGAAGAATCAGGTGAGAGGGAGGAGACTTGCAGCACACGATGTAAGGGAGAAAGTGGAGAGAGAAACGGGAGGGAAAAGTGAAGGAGAAAGAGAGAGGGTCTGAGTTTTAATCTTGATCCATTTATCTTGAGATCTTCAAAACGATCTAAAAGCACTGAAAGGAATTAAGGTAGAATACTATTTAAACTAAATTTTAGTTTATAAAATAATACTCCTTCATCATTAATAAATGATGAAGTTTTATTTAATATCTTTTAAAGAATAAAACCATTTAAATAAATTAGAGTTTTTAACATAATTCAAATCTCATTATATTTAAATAACTAAAATCATTTTAATAATATTAAAATGATTTTCGAAAATTATAATATTTTTGGAGCTCTTAAAAAATATTATAATTGCTGTATTTAAAATCAAGCTTAGTTCACTAACACTGGAAATACCTCATATAAATATTTTCAGTGCATTTAAAACATTGGGTGTACTTTAGAATTCACATAATATCTTTAGAAACACGCCATCGAGATTTAGCATTCATAACTAGACTCGCAGTCGCTGGAGAGAAGGGCAAAGTGTTACATAATTTTCGTCCTCGGAATTTGCTTACGTCAGAAGGAAGGAGCGGGATATTACATGCCTTTATGATTATTGTGTCGACCTCGAGTAGAACCACTAAAGTCCCCAAAGCTACCTGCACGAAGCCATGGACCGTAGGGAAATTTAGAAACTGTCATCTTCTCCATGGCTGCAATCCACTGGTTAGAATCTCGATAATTATGTCCAAGAGTTCCACAAATATAACAAAAAGTAGGAAGATGTTCGTATGAGAACTAAACCCATATGGGTTGGGATGATGCCACACAGATCTTCTTTTCACATAACAATGGCTTAGATACATCCAAGCCGACTCGTATCCTCATAAATTTCCCCCAAGCCAACTCATCTTTCTCTAATCTACTTCCATTACCTTCCCCACTACCTTTCCAATGATATTACCCATGTTGCAATTCCTGGCCATAATTGGGAGATCATGGAGTCTAACCCAAAAGAGAGCCTCTGATAATGAAACTTGGGGAACATGCTAAAGACCCTCAACATCACTTGTTAGCACAAGGTGTTTATCAAACACCCAAGGACCCTCACATTTAACACACTCTTTATCATAGAGATCATCAAATTCTGCAATAAACAATGTAGGACTAACATTCCTAATGGAAGTTGTCTTCATAGGACACCAAATCCTCTTCATGGTATGCTTAAAAGCTTCCTTATTGAAGTGTTTAGCAGTGAGAAGTTTGAACAACAAGAAACACTCACCCCCTTACAAGAGCATCATCCAGAGATGCTTCCTCCTCCACTAAGCGTTCCTCCTCCAGTTCTTTCAAGGACAGACGCTCACACATCTTCTCCAGATTAACATCCATTCTAAAACCTTATGCACTCAAGGGAACAATACGTAACTAAGCACAGACCTGCATGCAGCAGGGAAAGAAACCTCTATAGGGAGAAACCCATGAGAGGAAACTGCACCCTAAACTATTTTCTAGTCAGATGATTGATTATTGGGTGATTTGAAAGTGCATATTGTGGTGTACATATGTTTCTTTATTGAATAGAATCAACTCCACTCATAGCCTTCTAAAAGTAAGTTGCCTTGGAATTACCCAGTTAAATCATGACACATGTCCTCCAATAGATACAAAAGACATATATTTGTTATTCATTGAGTATGCTTCCTATTCAAAATAGGTTGAAATGAAGTCGTTGTCTATCTTAAAATTTCTATCTATTAAATTAATGGTTTTAAAATACATTACTTTCCCACTTGCCTGAATTTTTTGTTTTGAGTTATTTTAATAATTGAAGTTCAAATGATTCATTATTAGGTGATCTCAAAATGCATACCATTGTGTACATATGTTTGGGGAAATAATTATTCATCATCTTTACATTACATTAAATCATAGCATAAAAGTGGTGAAATATTTGAATTCCAAAATTGGTTGATGATTAAATATTTAAGTCTAAACTATAAAGTCTGGACTGTAATGCTGTTAAAAAGGTCAAAAAATAATTTTTATGCTTATCGGTGGTATGTTCCTAATTTTCATTCTTTATTTTTGTATTTAATTGGTGATCTATATCGTCTTTATTTATTTATTTTAAAGCCTATAAAATTTTAAAAAGATAGAAGGAGGAGACTTTTTCTTTATCAAATAGATTCAACTCCACTTATATCCTGCTAGAAGTAACTTGCCTTGGAATTAGATTAATGGTTTTAAAATACATTATTTTCTCATTTATCTGAATTTTTTGTTCTGAGTTCTCTTGATAATTGAAACTTCGATGAATGATTATTAGGTGATTTCAAAATGCATATTGCGGTGTACATATGTTTCTTTATTGAATAGAATCAACTCCACCCATAGCAATCTAAAAGTATGTTGCCTTGAAATTAGACTGGTTAAATCATGACACATGTCCTCCAATAGATTCAAAAGACATATATTTGTTATTCATTGAGTATGCTTCCTATTTGAAATAGACTTAAATGAAGTTGTTGTCTATTTTCAAAATTTCTATCTATGAAATTAATGGTTTTAAAATACATTACTTTTTCACTTTTATGAATTTTTTGTTTTGAGTTATCTTAATAATTGAAGTTCAAATGATTCATTATTAGGTGATCTCATATGCATATCATGGTATACATATTTTTGGGAAAATAATGATCTATCATCTTTACATTATATAAAATCATAGCATAAAAGTAGTGATATATTTGAATTCCAAAGCTGGTTGATAATTAAATAATGAAAAACTAGTATGTTCCTAATTTTCATTCTCCATTTTTGTCTTTAATTGGTAATCTATATCATATCTATTTTAAAGCTTATAGGATTTAAAAAAGATTGATGGAGGATACTTTTTCTTTTTCAAATAGATTCAAGTACTCCACCATACCCTTATAAAGTAACTTACCTTGGAATTAGACCTCTAAAATCATGACACATGTTCTCCAATAGACACAAAAAACAACCTCTACACCCATCATACTCATATTGCATGGAACATCCACACATATCCACTTCCCATCATACTCATACTCATACTTAACTTGAAGGAAATAGTTGAAATTCTAAAATTTATTCAATTCAGGGCTCAATGTGCCCAATTTGAAGAACTACTCATGTTTGTGTTTGGATTCGTTGTTTGGAAATTTGAATTTGTGGAATTGGAGATGTAGTGACTAATGTATTCGTTGGGTTTTCTTTTTGGGTTGTTAATTTTGATATGGTAGTGAGGTCTGGTTTGGTATTAAATTTGTCTGGTCAGTTAGAAATTTAGAATTGTTTACTCATAATAATGTCTTTTGCATAGGTCTTTTTTAACCTATATTTTAGTTCTTTAATGGTCTAACTTCATTTTTTAAATTAATTAATTTGGCTTTCCCTATTTGGTTCTAGAGAAATTCGATAAAATGAGAATAGCATGGTTTTTAAATCTTCTGAGCTGTGTTCTTTGCTATGTGTTTTTTTCTTTATTTTTTATTTTTAGTTTTATTTTAGCTTTTCATGTCGTGATTTGTTGTTGGTACTTATGATTTTGTGTTGAATCACTTCAAATTTTTAAAGAACTTATTATGTTATGTCCATGAAATGTTGGTAAATTTTATTGCTACAAAATATTTTTGGTTTCTTTTTTGGTTGAATTTCGTTGAAAAGTTTACCTGTTGAAAAGGTTTAATAATGAGCACATGATAAGCCTAAATGGTGGAGTATTACATAGGAAGAAATGAGGAGGAGAGCTCAAGGAAACAACAAGACAATGCATGCACATGTTGCGAGTTTAAACTGTGTAGAATTTTCTATTGTGTGTCTGCTTTGTGTCTACTGTTTTGGAGCTTATGAAGGGTTCTTGTTATGATTTCAGTTATAATAATGTGAACATCTTAACATTTCAATATTAGCCATCAAACTAAAGAAAATTAGAGGATAAGTGAAGAGAAAACAGAAGGTGAAACCTTTTAGTGATTCGTGGTTCAATTGTTGCAGATCTTGTTTGTTTTTTTCCCTTGTTTTCGATAGATTTGGAAAGAGAGATTTAGCTACTGCTTTGGTGGCTTATATGGTCGTTATGGTACCTTTAGAGGTGTTGTATGAGCATGTGTGATCAGATCTTGAAGATGGCCTCATGGTTAAAGTTGAGAAGTAACAAAAAAGGGTTGCTGCTATAGTTACTGTTTGTTGGTTTGGGGTATTTATTTGGGTGTTTATTTGGGTTTAAGAAGTGAGGAGATGCTCCATAATTAGAGGCTCTTTTCATGGACACACATACAGATGTTTCTGCCATGTGTTCGGATTTCATATTTGGACTTTTGAATTTGTAGAATTGGAGATGTAAGGGCACATGGATTTATTGGGTTCTACCATCGAGCCCACATTGACAGCTGTACAGCCTAGGTTGCTGAGTCAACATTGACATCGATGATAGCATTGGACGACTAGGGGTTGTCATGTTCGGAGAAATTGCAGAAGAAGCTCTAGGTTGCAGTTTGAGCACACAGGAGAGCCAACCAACTTGTTCATAGTCATATTTCTATTTTTAACAAATTGATCTTGGATGTTTAAATAGTGAGTTGCATGGATTTCCTTTGTTATACATTAGATTAAACAAGTGTTGCAAATTATTTATGGAAGATACAGGTCGCAACAATATGTTCACTTGACTTTTTTTTTTTTTTTTTTTTACACCTAAAAACAATGTTTCCTTACTTCATCTAAATTTTTCCAAGAAAACATTATTTTTCAAAACATTATATCCTGTAACAAGATATCAAACTAAATGAATTACTAAATCATTTCTGTCTTTTTTACCTTGTGCTAATTAAAGATATAACTCACAACACTGTGTTTCCCTGACTCTTTTACCAAAAAAAAAAATTTCCTTACTTTATCTATGTATTTTCCTATAGATCTTTTTCCTTGCTTGATCCAATTAAATACAACTTCTTCAATTTTAAGTGCTCATTCTACTCCCCACAAAAATGCAATTCAATGTTATAGTAGTGAAATAGGTAAGCTTAGGATGATCCTCTTATCCCATAGACAAAACTCAAGCCTTAGAGCTAAACTTAATTGATAAGTTACTGTTATATCATGCATGTGAGTATCATCATAAAAAAATTATCATCGACCTAAAGTAAAGCAGTAATTCAAAAGTAGAGTTATTCCTAAGTTTGTTCTGATTTTAAACTTTGACTATACATAATATCACATATAATATTGAGGGAGTAAATCATAATTTAAAAAAAAAATGCCAATCAATTCATGGATCACATGCAAATGATCCATGACCAAGTCCTATGGCTAGTCAAACAAATCTTAAACAAACATATAGATAAAAGGCAGCAAAAACCTACCAAGTATTAAAATGCAGGGGTGAGGCGAGAATAGGTCTTAGGTTTAATATTTATGTAGACTGAAATTATAGCACCCTAAGCACCAAATATATAAGTTTAAGTTGACCCAATGTGGAGGCACACCTTATAAGCAAATCCATCATCACTCCCCTTCCCCAAGCTAGCAGATGTTAGTGTAACTCAACAGTTTTCACTAGCAGCACAAGCAATTAGACCACTAAAATCTACTACAACTCACTCCAATCTTGAAACAGAACCTTAAGCACAAAAGAATGTAGCAATACCTGTTCGGATTCTTATATGCATCTAAATTATAGTTCTCTAGAATTTGAACAACAATTGGCTTGACTTGAACATTACTTATTGATAGCAGCTACAAAAGAATATAAATTCATGAACCCCGTCATGAAAACAAAATATCCTTGCACAACAACTTGGTTCACTGAATAGTTAGAAAAGAGATGGCGATTTTGTTAAAACTATTTATTTTTTCTCCCCAAACATTTAACTTTCTAGCTTTTACATTTTTTTCAAAATCTATGGCATGAATGATTTTAATTGATTCTTTCATCTCATAATCATCGCTATGTATAAATGTGTAAATAAACAAATTATAACCCTTTTTATAATGTATCTCCATTCTTTTGTCTTGATTTTCCATCCATTTCCTCTTCTTTGCGGACAACACAAATCTTCTAAACTAAATTACTTTCTATTGTGAGGGACTCTATCTAGATTACATAATCCTCTTATGACCCCATTGCTCTTTGAAATTATAGATTGCTCCACTTTATGTATTGACAAGATCATTATTAGACCCATTCACTACATTTATATTTGTTCACCATACGTTATATGTTTTATATTAACATGCTCCTAAATCTTTGATAACCATGCTTCAAGTCCAAATTCATTTTGTGCAGAAATATTTACCATATATCTAAAACATTGCAACAATATGTTCAAATAAAAAATGGATCATACGATTGGGTGTAGATGTAAATCAACTCCAAAAGCAGCGCCGTAAAAGCTTCAATGTTCTCTCCATAAATGCTGGGAATGAAGAGAACACACTATCTCTAGATGCATAACCCCCAAAAATTTTTCACTGTCATTTCAATAACGGAGAAAAAAATTTTGTGATATTTAGTCATTTAAGAAACAAACTGATTCACTACATTTATATTTGTTCACCATACGTTATATGTTTTATATTAACATGCTCCTAAATCTTTGATAACCATGCTTCAAGTCCAAATTCATTTTGTGCAGAAATATTTACCATATATCTAAAACATTGCAACAATATGTTCAAATAAAAAATGGATCATACGATTGGGTGTAGATGTAAATCAACTCCAAAAGCAGCGCCGTAAAAGCTTCAATGTTCTCTCCATAAATGCTGGGAATGAAGAGAACACACTATCTCTAGATGCACAACCCCCAAAAATTTTTCACTGTCATTTCAATAACGGAGAAAAAAATTTTGTGATATTTAGTCATTTAAGAAACAAACTGTAATATGAATTAACACGATCCTTTATTTCCCAAACTTGCTTGGACCGATGGTTTGTTTAAACTTATTGTTGTTTGAATTAGTAGTTTCTAATTGGAATGAGCTATATTATCCTCGTAGACCTTATCATTAAGTTTTCTTCTTGTACACTGGATGTTTATATTTTAGAACAATTTATTTTGTAGTAATACATGGCAAACGTGACTCGCACATAGCCCCACAACTAGTATATAAATATATATATATATATATATATATATATAGAAGAACATGATACCGGACAAGAGACCACATGATCGAATCAATCATGGAGAAGGCCACACATAGGGACAACCTGAATCTTAAGACAGTTTTATGTATAAAATTAATACCTTTCTTTCCCAAGTTACGAAAAATGAACATTTTCAAGGAAAATTTTTTTTAGTATCCTGGGATACATTAGAAATTCTAGATTAGCAGAAACAAAAATGTTGTTTGCACCCTGGAAGGGTACCCGCCACGTACTCGTGATTCCACGTCAGCTTATTGAAACGGTGCGGATCACACAATCGAGTCTTCTCCTCGGTTCCTGAAACACAAGGCTATCTTCTCGGTTCCTGAAACCAATACCCAGCACCTCGTGACTTCGCACCTTCGTGACTTTGAAACGATGACTTCGAACCATCGTTTCGAAGAAACTCGAAACCCAGAACCTCAGTTCCGCCTCAGCAACTTACACGGCCATGGAACCCCGCACGGAACACAAAAACCTTCCCAAGCAACCTGTAAAGACAATTCATGCATGGAGGTAATCTTCTTCACCATAAACAAGTTGCCCCACCGACGTGCAGGAAGACGAAACACGAAGGGAGGTAATGGATTTTTGTCATCTTCTTGTTCGCATGCCCTAAACCAAATCTCCCATTGGTATTGTTTCTTCAACCCATGATTTCGATGTTCCCAAATTAACCGATTCGGTATATACACATGATTTCGAATAACTGGAAACCCTAATCCTAACCCGAATGGGAGATTTCAAAATTCTTTTAGATTCGAAATTGCACCTGGTTTCGAAATTCTTTTGAGATTCAAAACCCTAACCCTGATCTAATCGGTATATACTCTGTTTTTTTTTTTTTTTTTGTTCTTGATTGTTCTTTTTCCTTTTGTTTCTTCTTCTCCCTTCAGTTTGAGTAGTAGTAGCAATGATTTGAAGTTTAAATTTTTGTTTTATTTTGATGTTTGACTTGGCCAAGGAAAAGATTCACACTGATATAGCAATTCTTCTGCTCATTCCTCTTTTTTTGCGTTACAAAATTGTTATGATCCTTCTTGTAAATCTTTGTAAATCTACTCAATCTGCTGTGATGTAATAAGGATAAGCTGCGGAATGTAATAAATTACTTCCAAACAAATTAAAAGATGTAGGGCAAGTGTTAGATAAAGGGTCTCATAGACTCATCACTCCCTTGAAAGTATATTGTTCACTTGAAAATAAAGAGGAACCCATTTAGGAACACTCCCTTAAAAATACTCAACACGATCTCAAATATTAAACATTGTTGCAATCTGCTTTCAATATTATTTTCAAAGTTGTTCTTTTAGATTCCATTGGGATCTTCATGCTGGCCTGTAACTAGCCACAAATAATATCTAACTATATTAGTGTGCTACATTGGATTTAAGAATACGTTATCATCCACCACAGACTCTTCTTCATCTTTTGGTAAACGAAGTCTGTGTCAACCATTATGCTTCTGTGAAGTTGAAGCCCAACTGAGATATTCATCTACTACAAGAAATCTAGGACGACCCTTCTTTGGGTGTCCTAACTACAACACAAAGGTAACTAAATTCATGTTTAATAAAATTTTTAATATTATGTGCATCTAACATGTTTCCAAAATATGTTTAAAATGATTAGGGATTACCATATTGTAAGTTTTTCAAGTGGGTGGAGGGGGATCAATACAGAAAGTCCGATCTTCGAGAAACTCACAATGAACTGTTAAAAACAAGCTAGAGCTGGAGAAGATACTCTACGATATTGAGAAGTGCAAGATTGATCTCCATAAAAGAGCAGATGAGATCGAGATGTGAGAGATGGCACTATCCAATAGAAATGAGGAGGTTGTGAAAAAGGAGTTAGCGCTTGTTGTACGCGAAGCTAAAATAAGACGTTCACGCACACTACTCCGGGTGTATTGGGCTTTTGCATTTGTTGTAGCATGTTACTTTTCTTGCCTATAAGTGACTTAGGATTAGTGTTAGAAGTTAGTTGCTCTGTGCATCTAAGTTGTTTATATGTTGCTGATGTTAGAACTTAGCCTGATTGTGTAGCTTTGAACTGCATGTAGTAACTTAGTCTGATTGTGTAGCTTTGAACTGCATATATATTGACAAACTTCTTTCACTTCTTGCACACTCATCTATACACAAAAAATGAGTAACACTTTAACATCATTAGCAATTGTTTTAAACAAAAAAAAAAAAAAGGCAGTTTAATGATGCTAATTTTAGGCAAAGCCATTGATCAGTTTCAAAAGAGCTATCTTTGCATACCCATTTTCTTTGGCGACGTCTTTCTCTGGCCAAAAATCTGACTGCTCTTCAACAAGCAAAGGGAACACGTATCCTTCATAGTGAGTATCATGGGATTTGCGCTTGAAACTCCACTTACCCAATTCATGCTGCACCAAGATCATTCATACCCATGAGAATGTTACAGATTCAAATACTCAATAATCAAGAAAATATCAAATGGGTTTTGCACCCTCATGTTTGGGAACAATCTCGTCCTTTCCAAAATCCAGTAAAGGTATTTTCACCTACTGAGAATCTAAGTGATGTAAATCATATACCAATATTCAAAAAAAAAAAAAAAGCCCACATGCAGAAAACATTAGTAAATCACAATAAAAAACTATCATTCCTGGAAGAGACCCTTTCTAATAACATCTAAATTCATAACTTCTGCATTTGAATTACACTATCTCATAAATAATTTGTTCCAAATACATTCAATACACATAAACACTCTAAATATCAAAATTATACTCTCATTGTGCCGGTTGTGGCACTCATTGAACCAAAGCTGCACTGGTGAGAGCTCATCCATCCCAAGTTGCACCGGTTGTGATTGTTCCAATTCAAATTGCATCTATAACGGATTATAGTAATTTTAGATTGTGTTATCGATATTACTAGACAAATATGTAATTATTTAAGATTTTTTACACTTTGTGAAGTGGCAAGTAAATTCCTACAAGTCGCCATGGATGGTTTATCTCCTCCATCTCGCTAATAATCAAATAACACAAAACACATTTGTCAATTCTGACAATATAATCTTAAAACACAAATGCAGGTTGGACTAAGGTTTCAACTTAATAACCTACATATTTTTATTTTATCTAAATAAAACTATGCACCCTATGGGTTTTGCACCCACGACCTCAGCCCCCATCTCATTCATAGCTCATTATGACAGCCAACTCTAAGCCTATTAACTTTGACAATTGAACTTTTAATAAGCATATAAATACTGAAATAACCCACATGATTCTTGATCAACATTAAGCAAATGAATTCAATTTCCAGTGCATATATAGGAGCTCAAAATAAGCAAAACTCCACATAATCAAATAACACAAAAAAGTCCACATGTTTGTGCTTTCCCTTCACTAGTGCTTTCTTCGTCTTCGCTTAAACTTTCCGCATGCATTTCTCCATCCCTGATGCTTTCCTCAATGATGGGGGTCTGCCTTTCCCTCTCACAACTAGTAGACTGAGTACTTTCTTTGAACTACCACATATAGTCGTGTCCTTTGTCGTACAACCAACATTGGAACCCGTGACCGTCATCGATAGGGGTTCTTGGTTGTCACCATATAGGTCAATCATTGCAAATAACTTATGTGTTGCATCCTCAGTATGCTTTTCTAAACCCGTTGCGAGAGTAATCATCTTATAAGAAATATTCAATAAACTTGAATATCGGTTAGCATCTGCCCGTTGATCCCCGGCGTCAAAGCTGCTATGGATTAACGTATATCTCATTTTGATGTCCTTCATCCATCGCTCTAAAATGTATCTATTTGGCACAAATTTAACCTTGTTACATTTGAATACTGCCAAAATGTGCCTACACAATATCCCCCTCATTTGAAATAACCCACATGAATGCTTTGCAGCTATTTCTATTTCACTAAAGTCGACATAGTATGTAACCGGCTTAGTGAACTCTTCCACACAAACTTCATCCTCTATGCGATAGGTCTTTACTCCATCATCACTCTTAAGTAACTTGGGATCCATATCAATAATGCAAGTAATTTGCTATTGAACTTCCCTGAATTTAGTATTCGTGTACAAATCTTGAAATCTTTTTTTTAATTGGTGATCTAGATATACATGGAAATGTGACACTAAATGAGTGGAAGTCTGCGGCAATTCCATTCTCAATTTTCTTTTTCAAAGCGCTATCAAATTGATCGATAAAATTTTTCAAGTTTATCTTAGCATGGACATAATCGTAAAAAAATGCATTCATACTCTCACTCCACTGAGTTGTACTCATTCCAGCCCAAAATAAGTCTTTCAAAAATGCTGGTACCCAATGCTCACGCTCGGCATATAAACTTTGTAGCCAGATATTCTCTTGCAAGTTGTACGTGGTGATTAGCTGATCCCAACTCTATTCAAACTCATCAACACTTTGGCTGTCATACACACATTTCATCAATCCCGTTTTCATTCCATTTTTGTACAAAGCATGGGAGCTAAGCTTTTCAGGGACTTTCTTCAATATATGTCATAAACAAAATCGATGTCAGCTTTCTGGAAATACAATGGCGATAGTATTTTTCATTGCCTTGTCCTAATATGTGATAATAGCTCTCGAAGCTACACCATCCATACACTGCAACCATGTCTGAAATAACTAGACAAACATCTCCGTATCCTCACTGGATATCAATCCTGCACCCAACAGAATGGATTGACCGTGGTGGTTTATACCAACAAATGGTGCAAAGGGCATCTCATATCTATTCGTCAAATATGTGGTGTCAAATGTGACCACATCACAGAAATACTGATATGCTGCCCTACTACGAGGGTCTGCCCAAAATATATTTTTAACCTCCCGTCATCATCTAAATCCATCAATGCAAAGAACCTGGGATTTTTGTACTGCATCCTTAAGAAATACTACTCTCGAAGCTCTAGCCCTACCTTTCCCAAGTCTTAGATGTCTTGCATTGTCGATGTAATTTCAACAATCATTTTTCAAAAACAGAAGGTTTTCAAATCCACCCGCACCAACGACAAGAGATTCGAAACTCTTATTCATCCGGATGCCAGTCAAATCGTTTGTATCTAGGACTTTTTTTATGGAGTCACTAACTTCTCTATTACATCGAAAGAAACGAGATTTAGTTGGATTGAGGTCGTAGTTATGGATATTATGAACTATTGTCAACCTAAACTTTCCGTCAACTTTTAAGGCATTAATTTTTGCCTTATAATCTGTTTTTCCTATCGGTCGCGGTCTGGCAACATTAAACGTCCTATTACGGGCCTTCCCACCACGGGCACAACCAATGGTGGCATATCTAACATTGCCATCCTCCATTCTCAGTCCTTCGTGTCATCACTCCAAACCCGTATTTCTTAGCATACTGCTTATAATAACTCATAACTTCTTCAAAAGAATTAAACTCCAAACCCGACTTTGGCTCCTCAATCGTATTACCACCAACTTCATCCTCTAACTGAGATGTTTCGGCAGTGCCATCCTCAGTTTCAATTGGTGAATTTGACATATCTTTGTCTCCATCTTCAACTCTAGAGGAGGTACATGGAATATCAGTTTCCTTACACTCGGGTGTTTCCTCTACACCAACTCGTCTGCTCGTAGCGGAGCTTGTAATCATGAGATGAGTCAAATAAACAACATTCTACAAAAAGAAAAAAAAAATTATGACATTCATATTTAAAAAATTAAAAATTAAAAAAATTAAAAAAACAAAGTTGCATCACCACTTGAATGTTGCTTGGATATTGGTAGCCATCTAGATATGGCAACAAAGCAGGTGACCCCGTAGGAATTGGTCCAAAGTAACTGTGCATTGTGAAGTTTGGACAAGTTGATGGTATGTCCTTATCACCATCTTCTCATTTTTCAATAATGAAAAGATAACTAAGGAAGGAAACAAATAGTCAATTCCATGAAAAAAATGATAAAGCAAAAATATAAAACAAGAACAATTTCTGGACACAAATGATAAAGCAAAAAAAAAAAAACAAAAAACCAGAGATATCACATATGCTGGACACAATTTGTAATCAAGATGTATAGAACTAAATTAGGTTAGTTTAAAAGATCACTCTAATCTCCCATATCCAGATCACTCCAATCTCCCACAATTTAAAGCAAGAACATTCCATGATTCCAGATACACAAAATCTTTCAAAAATCTCAAACCAGAAACAACACGCAACCGAAAATATGAACAACCGTGCACTCATCGAGAAAAACATCAAGAAAACAATGTGCTGTTTGAAATCATATCAAGAAAACAAGAAAAAAATATGAACAACAATCAGGCCACTCTATGCTCTATGAACAACAATTAGGCAACCATAATAGCACAAGCTTGTACATGCTTGCCTTCACAAATAAAAGTGATCATGAAGGCAACAATCAGGCAACCAAACCAAAATGCATAAACTTACGACTCAAAAGTTTGTTTGCAACAACAGAATCCAAACTCCAACAAAGGTTTCACCACAGGGTGGCCACCACTGAAGGTCCTGTATCAAAGCTACAAAAGGCACAAATCACATTCAGTGGCTTTTCTAAAAAACAAAACTGAAGTAAACCTCAGCTTCTTAAGTTTACTATCAGGAATATTACTTCAAGAAAATACATTACACTTCAAGTTCTTAAGTTTACTATCAGGAATATTACATCAAGAAAATACATTACCCTCTGCATAAAACAAAGGCAAATAGAAGCAAAAACTTCATAAAACAGAGGCATAAACTCGTTTTCATACCCACGACGGCAAACAGTACCCCATGGCATGAACCTGTAGCACTATTGGACGGCACTCTCTAACACAGAAATCTAATCTATTTGTGCAAATGAGGGTTCGACGGCACAACGTTTCGCACAGCGACGATGTTTCTTCTAGGATGGGTTCGATGCGATGATGGACAACGACGATTTCACTTTTGTCGTGGTTGGTTCGATGGGGATTTCAACGCCACATTGCAGTTGGTTCGACGGTGGATGCAAAAATGCTATTGGCGGATGGAAAACGATTTTGGAGCTGGAGAGGATTTTGATTTGTCTGAAATCGAGTTTTGCTTTTGGTTTTTTTTTAATTAAATAATATCGGCTGATGTGGCTAATGATGTGGCATTAGCCACATCAGTTGATTCCGCAAACGGTACACCTCAGTGTGTAGCAGAAATATTTACCTCGAAGGGAAAATCTTGAATGGATTATGGTTGTTCTACATACTTTTTCATAAGTGTTGTTCATCCAAATCATCTTATGGTGGAATGTGCCACGTGATAAAAATTAGAGCAACTCCCACATTTTCTACAACTTAAATGTCAGGATTAGAAAGACAATCTTTTTTTTTAGAGAGATTTCTTATACCAAAATCTATGTCTTGTACCAATGGTATATATATATATATATATATTAATTCCAAAACATCATGAATGATATTTTCAATTCATTCACCCATTTCACCATTGTTTATATTGATGATGTACTCATATTCTCGAAGTCTATTGATGAATACTGGAAACATTTGACGTTTCTAAATATCATTAAACTAAATGGTCTTGTTGTTTCAGCCAAGAAAATCAAATTATTTTAAACCAATACTAGAGTCCTTTGTTATGATATCTTTGAAAGCAAAATCAGACCCATCAGTCAGGCCACTGAGTTTGCTAACAAATTTCCTGATGTCATTCTTGACAAAAAATAGTGCTGATTATATATCAAGACATGAGAAAACAATGCAGCCCTCTCTTTCAAATGCTACACACTAATCCTCCTCCTTGGACAGAAATTCACACTAATTTGGTCAAACAAATCAAGACACATGTCAAGACTCTTCTGTGTCTTGGTATCTCTACTTTTGATTTATTTAAAATTGTTGAGACAGATGCCTCATACATTAGTTATGGTGGCATTCTGAAACAAACTGTTTCATGAGGCTCATCAGAACAAATTGTTTGCTTCCATTTTGGAGTCTGAAATTTTGCATGGGATAATTATTGTACTATTAAGAAAGAAATCTTATCTATAGTACTATATATTCCAAAATTTTAAAGTGATTTACTTAATAAGAATTTTTTATTATGCATTGATTGCAAAAGTGCTAAATATATTTTAGAAAAAGATATTAAAAACATTGTATCAAAACATATTTTTGCCTGATAGCAAGCTATTTTAAGTGTTTTTATATTTTGATATTGAATATATTAAAAGGGCAAAGAAAAAGGGCAAAGAAAAACAAACAGCTGCTTCACCTCTCATTCCTGATAAGAAACTTATCAAGAATGAACTTGCTTCAACCATTAAAATTGCCAATAGATTTACTACCCTTGGTAGAATAATTCAACCTGCTTCATTTGCTTCAACTGTTTCAACCCCATATGATCCATATGCCAACCCATATGATCCATATGCCAACCCATATGCTAATGCCATTGCTTTAGCATCTACTAATACTTAGTATTTGTTTCCAAAATAAAAAACTGAGTATATCTGAAAACTCTATTCCTGGAATCTGTTTTACATAGAATCCAACCGTTCTACGTATACAGATCCCTTCAAAATTGCTTCATCCTATTTTTTCCCTGAATTTCGTTGGATCCTGGAGAATTCTACAAAAACACTCCAATTTTATTCCAGTATTTTAGTCCAGACTAGTTCTATTGTCATAAAACCTATTTATGACACGACTGATAAATCAAAATTAATCTACCACAATATTTATATCCTTCAAGTCATTACAGAAGAAGATTGGGGCACCAACCCTTTTACTTCTAAAAGACTTGCTGATTTTGAAATTGCTTACAATTGTTACGACTATATTGATGCTTGGTCTAGATTTATGTTGTTCCAGGTACCCGATATAAGTCATTCATGATTTTTTAATTTTGACAAAAAGTTTAAGGGAAAACTTCATCTCTGGTTTCTCAAATGGTGGAATCAGTTTGGTCCTATTCCTGAAAACTTTCCTGATATGCTCCTAAGAGCATTCAAATGCCTCACCACTACTGTTGTTTCAAAATTGAATAGACATATGGCCAAATTTCAAATTTCCCTACTCTCTCCATTTCTGTAAATGGTACAAGATTCCTTAGATCATGAAATGGAACTATGAAAGGAACGGCGATATGCTAGTCCGATACTGCTTTACAAAATGGTGGGATAGGTTCCCCTATACCTAAGATATCATTGATTATGTGATAAGGGATTTCCCGCAAACTGCCCCAGATCTGCAAAATAAAGAAGAATTCCCTATAATCACTTATGGTTCTCTTACTTCAACTGGATATCCCCAAATCTAGGGCTCCAATTTCACCACCTGCATCACAAAAAGGAAATGCAACTGTTTCTTCTACAAAAACTAATAAATTCTCAAAGTCCAAAAAGAAAAGTGATGTTCTTGATGGTCTTACTAAAAAGGATTTAATTCACTTACACAAGAAATCTTTAGAAAATGATAATTCAGAAGAAGAAAAATCAGAAGCATCGTCTAAAATTTAGTTGCTAACCCCTACAGTAATATTTTCAGACATGATTCTGAAGGAACCCCTAGGTTATCTGAAGATGAATGATCCGCCGACACTACAAGACAAAAGGAAGACTGTCGTCTCACAGACTAACTTGTCCCCTCTGTTAAGATTCTACCACTTTATGTCAACAGCAGGCGCTCTCGTAAATCACACTGAAGACATAATGATGATCCTACTTTTACGTGAATAAATAGTATTATTTACTGTTCACTCACAGCTTTTATGCTTTTACTGTTTCACTTTAATTATTATAAACAGGAACTCCTTAAGTGTATAAAAGGAGAACCTTGTGAACGGTAAGGGCAGGCTTTCTTACAGACCTCTCCCTCTTTCTCTCAAATTCATATTCCTTCTCTTCTTCCATACCCTCTATCTCCCTTCACCTGTTTCTCTTATAATATGTAAGTAAGTTAATTTATCTTGTAATTTTAATCTTATATTTTAATGTAAATTGTTATTTTTGCATCTATTTATTTTCTGTATTTTGCATACATGCATATGGTCAGTTTTACTGGCATGCTCTTAATTGTGCATCCATATTCCCATTTTACTCTACTATGATCTTGTTTCTTCAATTCTCTGTACTATGTATCTTCGCATTGATATGGTCTTCTACAGTTTATGAAAATATTCTTCTTTAAGCTGAGGATTTGTAATTTGAGAAATCAAAGTTAACAGAAGATTTTCTTGTTCTTCTGCCTTGGTTAAAACATTAATTGTTTTACTCAAGGTTTTGCAACAAGAGTCATTACAATTGCAACTAAGCTTAATACCAGGAGAATCAAGAGATTCAGTTTCATAGTGATACTCGGAATCACTGGAACTAAACTCATGATTGTCAGATGATGATGAAGATTGTATTTCTAGGAGTCGAAACAATTCTTCTTGATCATTGACATCGATATTCAAATGATTAAGTTTTTTTTTTTAACTTATTGGGCTTCTTGGGACATTTATCTGCAAAATGCCCATGTTTGCCACAATTAAAAAACCATTTAAAGAGTTACTATTATTGGGGGCAAGAGTTACTATTAATTTCAATGGGTGAAGCATGTTCATTCTTGATAAGTTTCTTATCAGGAATGGGAGGTGGAGTAGCTGTTTGTTTTTCTTTGCCATTTTTCTTGCTTATGGTTGGGTTTTGTAAGAATTCACGGATAAGGAAATCAGGGATAGAATTTTCAGTGCCTTTAATATATTCAATCAAAATCAAAAACACTTAAAATAGCTTGCCATCGGGCAAAAATATGTTTTGATGCAATGTTTTGAATATCTTTTTCTAAAACATATTTAGCACTTTTGCAATCAATGCGTAATAAAAATTTCTTATTGAGTAAATCACTTTAAAATTTTGATATACATAGTACTATAGATAAGATTTCTTTTTTAATAGTATTATAATTATCCTGTGAAGAATTCCAGACTCCAGAATGGAAGCGAACAATTTGTTCAGATGAGCCTAGTGAAACAGTTTGTTTCACCATCCTTTCCAATTTGTAACTCCCGTAGGGCTTAAATGCCCAACAATTAAACCACTATTAATAGCCACTTCGTATGCCAAACCTAACGGTTGAAGAGCAAGGGGTGGCCAACACAGGTGCCCTTTATTACATCTATCACTCGTACATAGTAGGAAAAACTTCAGGTATGTATCTCTCAATATGTTCTCAATCTTGTTCATACTGACACATAGGTTGTGCGACCACCGAACACCCCCGTATAAGAAAAAAATTAGACATTTATACCAAATCTTTCTAAAAGAAACTAGCATAGCAACACTCCGAAAAGTGTCACGTTATTCCTCGACTCATTTGGTCACATCAAACTACACATCCCTATCTCTCTTGAGTCCAACTGACTAAGAGCAATGATCACATCTTGGATTGAGTATGGTTGTTCCACAATTTTCTACAAGTGTTCGTTGAAATCATCTTTTCGATAGTAGAATGTGCCACGTGGTAAAAACCTGAGCAATACTTACATTTTTTATAGTAAATGTCAGGCCTAGAGACAAATATTGGTTTGATAGAAGAATCTTTCGTGCCCAAATCTAAATCTTGCACCAAAGGGGGGAGATGCCATATATAGCCCTTCCAATTTGTTACACTTAAGCTTGCTTTGTATAGTAATATGAGATGAAATGATTTATGAATAATAGTGAAATGTTTTGTGAATAGGAGTGAAATGGTTTGAGTTTAGATGTTTATGAAGTTTTGAAAAATGAGAGAAAAAATTGAATAAGAATATTATAAAATTAAAATATTGTTATAATATAATTTTTATTTTGGGATTTGAAAAAGTTGAATTACTTTTTATGTTTTATTTGGAAGTTTGAGAAAGTTGTAATGATTAGGTAATGATTAGATGAAAAAGTTAAAAATTTGAAATTAAAAAATATTTGTATTTTTAATATTTGAATATTAAGATGAAAGTATCTTGCTATTCAAACTGGGGCTTAATATGCCAAAGCCTACATTAGTCACAACAGGACATACGAAGAGGATGGAGATCCCACTATAGGTGCCCATTTTTCTACTACAGGATAGAAAACACGGACAAACAAGCATGGTGACAAAACCAGAAGTAATTAGGAGAAAGCTGGAAGGAAATGGAAAGTGACTTAACTCTTGCAGTCTTAACTGAGGCCATAAAGTCGAAATGAAAAGTGTCTCAACTTTAATGGGCCCTTATATAACCTCGTCGTCCTGGCTAGAATCTTGAACTTTTCTTTTTAAACGTACAAAGGTACCTAGCTAATAACTATAGTGAAGTGAAGATTATACGTTTGGTTCCTAAATCAAACTCAATTCATCTCAATTTATCATTATAATTTTTTCAAATTCTAATATAAAATATAATAAATAATTTAACTTTTTCAAATCTTAAAATAATAATATTATTAAAAAATAATATTTAAATAATATTTTATCATCTCAACTCAATTCAACTCAACTCAGTTTAACATCCAAACGCAGCCTAAGCTGAGTTAAGCTGAGTTGAGTTTTCTATAAATAGTAGTAATTTGAGATGGTGGAGTCAGTTTTATAGAGTCTACCTAAGATGAGTTTAGATATGTTTGGATATTAAGATGAGTTTAGATGTATTTATGAGAAGTCGAAAAAGGTTGTAGGTCCCAAATGTAAAAATGTGTTGAGTTGAAAAAGGTTGTAGTCCCCACTTGTAAAAATGTTTTAAATTGAGATGAGTTTAATGATTTGAGTGTTGGGCATTTGGATGTTAGAAGAGATCTAAATCTGAATCGAGCTCAATTGAGCTAAGTGCAGTCTAACAACCAAACGGGCCCTAGACATTATGATTAATAATACCAATATAAATGAGATTATAACTTGAAAAGATTAATGCTTTAAAGAAAATCCAAGTCGCATATGAATGGATGATTGTAGTTTCTACTTCAAAGCTAATTGTAACCAAAACTTCTACTTTTAATTAATGGATGATTTTATTGAGTACTCTTCTATATTAAGGTGGGGTTACAATCTCTAACATCCTTATTTGATCATTTCATTGTAGGCGGTATAGCTTGAGTCTCACATTTTATAAGAAGGGAAGGATTCTACTGTCATTTGAAAAAACCTAATAAGAGCCTTACTCGTATATTAGCTTATATGAAAAAACGACTAGTCAAGATTATATTTGGAGGCCCTTAAAATCAGTACAATTTGCAAGAGCTTCTACCTCCTAGGCAATAGGAGATCTCATTTATCACTCTCCTATATCCGAAATATTACAATATAAAAAATAGTTTGTTTGTAACTTATTTTGCATCAACACAAATTGGATAAAAAAAACTATAGGAGTACGTGTATTATATAAGAAATGATAGTTGCAGTAGTGAGCGTGTAAGCACCGCGCAATCACTTTGAAAAAAAATTAATTTTTTAATAGTGAACTCCACTCTTTTTCAAAGCGACTGTACGGCGCTTACAACTCTACGACTGTATGTAACATTACTATATATATATATATATACATATTTCAAATAAGTTACCATAAGCTAGCCAAATTTGCTCAGAGTTGTCTCTACACAGTAGTGTTGTCAATTGGGTCATGTCGTGTAAGCTCATTTTAAGTCCACACAAACCTAACACGAATGATGTAACGATTCAATCACCCTGATCCGGACATGACACATTTGTTTTACAGGTTGATCCAACACAAACCGCTTGTCTTGTTTGCGTATTTGTGTGACGATGGGCCAATCTAAAATCACACGATCAGTTTGGCCCTTAAGAAAAGAAAGGAAAAACAAATATATTAGCAAACATTTTGATCCCCTTTTGCCATTGAATAAGAAGGCAAATACTATGGGTGCTACCTGCAGCCTTTGCCCCTGCATGGGCGGGCGAAGGGAGAGGTTGGCCCTACAGGTGCCCCTATTTGTGCGCCAGGGCAGAATGGGCCCCCACGACCGTCTGCCCCACGCAAACCACCACCAAAACTACCGCTCAAATCCAAAATTATACAAGACCAAACTCTGGCAGAGAGAGAAAGACATACTCAGAGCTAGGAGGCTGGGGTCAACGAAGAGAGGAAGAGAGAGAGACAGAGAGAGGGAAAAGAGAGACAGAGACTGCTGGGGGGAGGGGGTTAAGTTTTTACATAAACTTAATAAGAAATGACATCATTTTATTACAAAAATAATTTTTTTAATATATATATATATATATATATATATATAAAGTGGGTTGGGTCTAGTCGGGTAGACAGGGTAAACCCCAGGCGGGCTTGGGCCCAAACCAGGCCTTGCCTGTAACACCCCCAAACTCTTCTTAGGATTTGGCGTAGCTTGAAGTATTGGGACATGCAACATAAGGTTACATATCTCCATTCATGATAGTTAAGAATGCAATGCACCAAGCATACTTTCAACAATATGCAATAAACTTAGAGGATAGATTTTCTTTTAGGAATACACAATGCACCAAAATACTCATCCCAAAACATAAACACTTTCCATTAATATTCACATAAACAAAAGTCATAACATTTGTCCAATTTGTTTGTAAGCAAAATAATATAGTACTAGAGACAGAACTCCATAGTTACAAACAAAAGAAAACCTAATCTAAATGCCAAGTTACTCGCACAACTCAATTATCAATTCCAAAATAAAATCCAAAAGCAAGAGGATCAACTCTATGAGCTCCCCTAGGCTCCTCCTTGGCCTATTTGATGTCGTCTAGCTGGGGGTACGTGAGTTCTTCGATCCCTAACACATCATCTACCATTCGGCGAGAATGATAATTGGGACTACCATGGTGAGATTTATAAATCTCAGCAAGTAAAACTCCTAAGCTACTAATAGTATAAATAAACATGCTTGATAGTAACATGACATGTATACTTGATGTATATGGTCTTGCTTATGAAAATCATAGCATGCTTCCTTACTTAAGATAGACTTATACATGATGTATTGTCTAATTGGGTTGCCATGATGTCTTGTCTCAAAAGGTTGCCATGATGTAAACTTGACTCTTCATGCTTGACTTAAGAATATTTCATGACATGCTTGCATACTTTATGACATGATGGTTGTGACATGTGACAAATGATCACGAATTATATACATAGCAATATGGCATAAAATAATTCAATCTAATAAGCATAATTAAAACATGAATTTAATTGCATGAACCTCACCACCTTACATACATAAAATACTATAGGTAAATTAGACGTTAACTTACAAAATTCTATGCATAGCGTAGGTTGAAATGAGAAATGTTCTAAAGTTAGAAATTCTCAATTAATTCTCATAAGAAGAACTTACTAACTTTGGGCTTGCAAAATTTACCCCTTAACTTTTGGAAAATTGTAAATTAGCCCCTAAACTTACCAAAATTTACATACATCATGTAAATTTCATCCTAAATCCAAATATGGGCTAAGCATTTACAAAACTAAACCCTACAATAACTTTTCTAGGCCGATTCATACATAAGCTAAAACCCATGGTTTTGCATGCTACTTGTTCATTTATCACCCTAACTTGCTTAACCCGAAATTAACAACTCAAAATATCACATTCCTAGTTGTAAGATCATGCCAAGACACTAAATTAAACATTATATAAAACCTTAAACTAATCATTTCAAAGAATTACCCTAATCTTGGTGTTTTTGGTCCAACACTTGCATTTTCAGTCCAAGGACTCCAAAAGTCCACAAATCTTAATTCTAACATGTTCATCATCCAAACCTAGTTGATAACATGCTTGAAAATCACATTAATCATTAAATGAAACTCAGCTTGCATGGAAAACATAGAAACCGAAATTTAGCATGCTTTCGACTTAAACATAGAGACTAAATCATTGATTCACATGCAATAAATCTTAAAGCAATACATGCATATACCTCACATTCAAGTTCTAACTTGATCTAAACATCAAATCCAACATATCATAGCAAATATCACACCAAAACATCACTAAACCCGTGAGCCTCTAAATCATGGTTAAAACCATACCCTTCGCATGTTTATAAAAAATCCAACAAGGACCTAAGTCACAAAACGTCAAAAATTCAACTTAATCCATAGATCAAAACTTTAAGAACAAGATTTTCAAAAATCAAAACCATAGAATCAAGATCCTAAGGCTAAAATGACAACTAAACCAAACAAAACTCACTTTGAAGGATTCGGCTATATCATTTTGTAGATCATGCAAAACCATTTTATAAACACCCTCATATGCTATAAGTCAAACCATAAACTTTCATAAAAATCATGCCAACACATCAAAGAACTGAGATTCACAAAAACTTTTCATCAAGACAACAAAAACTTCAAAGCTTAACATCATACATCCAAACCGAGTAGTTCCATCACCAACTCCAACATTCAACCATCAAAACTCCAATAAAAATTAACCATCACTCTCCCAATTATTCAAGACTCATAACTTAACAAAATATAAGAGATTTGAGCTACAGAAGAAGACTTACAAAGGGTTGGAACTCAAGGGAAGCACGCAGAAAATTCTCTTCAAGCTCACTCAGTCTCTCTAGGAAAAGTGATGAAAAAAGCCAAGAGTAGGAGAAAATGAGAGGGTGTCGGGGAGAGGGGGGGGGTATAGGAGCTGGCCTCAGGTGGTTTAAGTCTATGACACACGAAATGAAGGTTGCTTGCAAAAAGGAGAAAAAATCTGTTGCAAAGGCGCTACATCCTTGCTGCGAGTAGGGTGAATTTGAGGAGGATTTTGGTCGCTTGTTTGACTTTCTTGAAACCACTATTTGGGGGTAAAAACAAGGTGGGAAGTCAACCATTGTATGGTCTTGTAAGTGGAGGAAATATTGTGGAAGAAGCTTGGGGAACTAAGGGTTTTAGTGGGACTAAAGAAGGGCTAACTGAAGGGGTTTAAAGAGGGTTTCAGTTAGGGTTTTAGTCCATAGCCAATTTTCTTGGTCAAATGCAATTACCAAGATGTAAGGGAGTAGATGAGAGTGTACTTGAGTGGTTGGTTGCTTATGGAAGTGGCTTAAACCATGTGGGAATTGCTTAGTCAAAACCGACCACCAATGTTTAGGGTTTGAAGGTTTAGGGTTTTCGGTTACCCTAACCATTTGGAGTTTCATTTTGCACCATCAAGTTTTGAGTTTCACTAGGGATAAAACCCTCTTTCTGGTTGGCAAAAAAGTGTTTGAGTGGATGGAGTAGTGAATTGTGTAAGAAGCCTATTCACTTGCTTGTTTTTCACTCCAATCATTACAAATTTGTACTACTCTTGACAATTGTTAATTGGATTTCTAAATAGATGGCTAAAATTGTGTCATGTCTCGAAAAATGTTTTCTAGTGATCCTAGGCTGATTTGGACATCCAACATGATGATTTGACTGCTGTTTGAACCAAATGCCACGTCGCACTTTCTCCTGAAGGGTTACTATTCACTCAAAAAATCAAAACTTTTAGTATACCATAAAATCATAAATATTCATTCGAGTCTAATAGTGTAATTCATTTCGTAAAACTATACTCCTAAGTGCCTCAAATAAATAAAAAGGCAATTCCGTCTCTATAGCGGATCTTGATCCAAATATGCTAATGGACTAAAACCTAATCGATCGTTCGATTCAAGAAATTTCAGGATTTTATGATGTTTCTAAAGTCTATCGAATTTCTTTCGAGATGTTACACTGCTCCCGAATGGCTTCACCATGCAAGCGGATGCCCCTCAGACAGACGATAGGACCCCGCTACCCACCCCTAACAAATACTATATAACAATATTTTTAGAAAAGATTTAAAATAAGTGCCATGTTGTTCAATCTACAACTCAAATTTAAGCAAAAACTTAGTTGACGGGTCATTCATGATTCAAGTCAATTGGATAACCCTTGATGACCTAAATAAGCTTTTTTTTTTTTTTTTTTTCCTAATCGCGTCAATGATTTATTCATGAACCTATTAGCAACAACCACTCATTATTTATTCATGTCAGATTAGGTAGACATTAATTTGAATCCAATTATTCTCAATCCTAATCGATCGGAAAATACTAAAGTTACCAACAATGGGTCTCGATTGTTTTTCTTTTTTTTTTACTTAGTGATTAAGGAAATCTTTTTTAAAAATGAATTTTTTTTTAAAAAATATTTAAGAAGATTAAAAAAATTGATAAAAAAAATAAAATAAAATAAAAAAAAAAAAAAAAAAAGAAGGAAGGGAATTATACTTATCGGGCCCAATATCGGACCGTACACTTTATGATTACACGTCGTGGCAGTGTCAGATTGTAGATTTTGCCAAAAAAATGTTAGCCTTATGCACAGCTCATTGATGCATACAGACGTGGAGAGAAGGGAATATTAAAGGTGGTACATGGATTGTCAGCAGTTGTATTTATCGGTTGGACTTAAGATTAACATGTCCTATTATATGGAATGTCAGCAGTTGTATCCATCAGTTTATTTTTTATATATTAATTAAGCTCTTAGTAATAATAAATAATTAAGATTCTTACACATTAACGGCTCATGCTAGCTTAGTAGGGTAATGTTATAATATAGAGGGGAATTTAATTATGTGATGCAAAATAATACCATTATATAATTTAAAAAAAAAATATTATTATTTTATTGGATACCGTAAAAGTTATAAATTAGTTGGGTCTATGTATTTTTTATGAAAAAAATATGTTACCGAAAGTCCATGAGCATAGTTTCCTCCAGGCAGCTTCTGTATGCGATTTCCTGCACAACAAAAATCCCAACTGATCGATGGTTAATCAACTGCAAATTCACGGGAATGTGTTCAGATTTGACTTTGCATTGAAAGAGAAGTACTATAGCCACAAATAAATTTCACAAAAGTGAATTTATAAATTGATATGGCTTGATGTAGTGTTTTAGATCTAATGTATCATATGAAACACGTCAGTTTGTAAGTTTATTTCTATAAAATTCCTTTGTGGCTAAAACATCTCTCTTTTTATGTTAACTAAACTAGATATCTTTCCGGAATTGTATAATTAATGCTTAAAACACAAGAAAAGGAAAAATGATACCAATATCAGCGAGGTTCTGCCATCAAACAGTTGATGACAGGGAAGAGATCATCTCCAGAATCTCATTGTGTAAATTGCCATTAGTCACAAGCACTCCTCCTGAAGGAAATATAATTCTCCGTCCATTTTTATCCGCAGCAAGATCCAGCTGACTACCTTTCCAGTCAGTCACCTGATTTTTATTCCAACTTTTATCAATGAGTCATCAATGCAGGCAAAACATTTGTAGTATTTATAGTTTCTACAAATAACAATCCATCAGAAAGCTAGGCCAAGACATTTGAAGCATACAGACATACCATGGCTAATAACAATCCAAACGGTCAAGGCACCTGAAGAGGTTTCCCAACGTAATACTGATCTCAACATGAAACCCACTATATTTTAATTAGAAAGAAAATAGTGACTCTTATTTTTTCCTCCTTCTACCATGCACTGTCACATTTATTTAACAAGAAATTGTGTGATCGATTTTGTAAAGGAAAAGATTATCGACAAGCAACATGGTGTTATAACTACTCTACATACTGGCTTCCAAAGAATCAAGGATGGCAGGCTTCTTCCTTGTGCTTGTATAAAGTTGATCCTCTTCACTCTTTTTTCTCCCATAAGGTGTGAAAGTACTTCACTGTTAGAGATGATTGTTCCTTTTTTCGTAGATCCAGGGAACACTATCTAAACAAAGTTCCATTGAACTCCCTGTAGATTTTTTTAAAATTAAGTGCTAATTTGGAAGAAGAAATTTTCCTGCATGGAGCGTTCATTTGATACAGTGAAATAACAAAATTATCCCTAGGACAGTTTCTTCTCTCTCTATTTTTTTTTTTTTTTTTTTTAATGCACCAACACATGCACAAATTGCACCCCTTTACTCTTGTTTTTATGATTTTCTTACTTTCTAATCACCACCCAGCACCTGATCCCTCTCCCACGTGATCTTCCTGAACCACCATAGCCATGACCTCCCCCTGTACCCTCCACTGCCGTTTCCAACAACCCTGCCACCTCTGCCACCACTTGCATCCAAATCAAAAGGAGAATTAATGCACAAACACCTCTTACCATCATTGTTTGGGTGTGACCATCACCACCATAATCGTCACAACCGCTCCCTCTCATACCTGATCTCCCACCACCACCATACCCACAACCATCATGACACCCTTCACCACTTCGCCTCCACCACTACAACTTCCCTACAAGAGTTGGGGCCTTCACAGGGATTGGATCAATGACTTGTGCACATCCTCCCAACACCATCTCTGGGTTAACAAACTTAAACTGCTCATCTCTTGTCCTTAGATCCATTTCTTATTCCTCATCTTTAATCCCTGTTCCTCTTATACAGATTGTTTTTTTTAAACCCTTGCCATTGCTACCACCTCTTCGACAACCACCACCCACAAATTTTAATTTTAGTGATGGACCTGATTTGGTGTTTGAATCCAATTCATGAGGCAGTTTGGATATGTTTTTCAATCCAATTTTGTATTATGAAACTGGTTTCTTAGGGTTTGTCCAACAGTGGTGAAGATGAGCAAGACGGTGAAGTGCTTTGATGACCAATAGACCATACTCCTCATCCACAACACTCATAATCCTCAATCCATGTGCAAGAAAAGAAAATACTGTTCTAAGCACAATGTGGTCAGTTCATAATCCTCAATCTATGTGCAATGCACTTGTCATGAAATACACTTGTCATGAATTTCTTTCTAAATTGATGCTGAGTTTCATTGGAGGGGGCAAACTGAGTCAAACCTTTAAAACGGAGTCCCAGGTGTTCTAAATTGCTCAGGGCAAGTTACAAATGAATGGTAATTTATACAAGAATTTAAAATATAATAACTAAAACTTATGAACATCACAAAGACAAGGGAGTACCATGAAGGGGAGAGAGAGAGAGACTGCTTACCTTTCCCCCTGCTTCGTGCACACATATCATGCCAACAGCATGATCCCAAGCCTGAAATATGCATCATAAATGAGATTAAAAATTAAGGCATGTAATCACAACTTTGGAAGTAATTAAATCTCGAAAACAACACACTACCTTGACAGTTTTTTGAATTTTGGCTCGAAGAACAAAAACAGAAGTCCTGCCTGAAGCCACCATTAGATACTTGCATAAGCTGCATACCCCGAAAAGAATACATGATATACAAGTTAGAAAGAGAATCATAAATCCAAGAATAATATTAATTAATAACCGATAGAATAGGAAGCTTAACTTATCAAAAAGAAGATACAGTCAAATTAGTGAACAAGAACATAATTAGAGATAATGCACCACAGATTTTACAGGGCTATCAGAACCAGAGAATCATAACAGTAGGCTTTCTTCTCATTGTGTGCTTCTTGCCAAGGCGGGAGCTTATTACTGGCAAGAAAGTAGATACCTCATACACCTTGAATCCTCTCTTTCAAGGCATTTCAATAGAAACTTCCTTATCAATTTAAAGGTGACCCTATTATTCTTGAACAGAAGTAGCTCAAGATCAAAATGAAGAGCAGAGTACTATAGGGCCAAACTACTTAATACTCTTATGGTCTTTAATGTCTTAGATTTTTCTCTCTTAGTACAAAATACAAGACTAGGAAAAAAGGAACAAAAACCCAAGATGGACAGAAAATGGTGGCCAACTACCCAGTAATCACACCTTGACATGTAGGACGGTAAGCTAAGACTTTAAAGCCAGTAAGATATTTTATTTGTTGAAACTTGCAATTACTAATATAGGAATAAAAGTTTCATTTGGTTAGCTGGGATAAAAGATTTGTACTCCTTTGTCGAGTGGTGGGTTGGGGTTTAGAAAGTTGAGTATCTTTAATAAAGCATTGCTTGGGAAGTGGTTATGGAGATATCATCAGGATTGTGAATCCTTGTGGAGGGACACAATTGATTCAAAATATGGGAGTGCCTGGCAGGGGGGGGGGGGTGGAGTTCTAATGAGGTAAGAGGTACTCATGGTGTGGGAGTGTGGAAAAGTATTAGGAGTGGTTGGGATGATATTGTAAAACAGGTTTTTTGTTGTAGTTGGTGAGGGTTCCAGACTTCCTTTTTGGCATGATCCATGGAGTGGTAGGGTTCTTCGTGCTGTTTTTCCAGATCTCTTTCATATTTCTCAATATCTGAATGCTTCGGTGGCTGAGATTTTGGAGGTTTGTCCCATTGGAATGTTCAATTTTCTAGAGTTGTTAATGACTGGGAAATAGAGGCTGTTTCTGAATTGTTTGGCTTATTTTTTTCTAAACAGCTCGGGCAGGATGAGAGTGATAAGATGGTCTGGAAGCACACTGGTAATAAGAAGTTTTCAGTTCGTTCTTTGTACAAGTTGCTGTCTAGGCTGAGTGGGTACACTCCTTTCCTTGGAAGAGTAAGGTGCCTTCAAAGGTTGCATTCATTGGCTGGTCTGCTTCTTTAGGGAAGATTTTGACTTTGGACAATCTTAGGAAGCAACGAAGTGTGGTTTAATTGTTTTGGATTGGTGCTTCTTATGTAAGAAAGCTGGTGGAGTGGATCATTTATTATTACATTGTGAGGTGACTAGGGTGTTATGGTATGAAGTGTTTAATAGAAGTGGAATGGCTTGGGTGATGCCTAGGGGGGTGGTGGATCTTTTTGTTTGCTGGAGAGGTTTAAGGGGTAATTTGCAAATTGTTGCTGTTTGGAACATAATCCCTTTAATACCTTATTTCAGCCGTGGTCTTAAGCCGTGTCCCTGTGTCGCAAATTTAGATTCTCTGAGATGACGAATGGTTGTTGAAGGAGGGGAGTTGGTTAGCATGGGTTCTTCTATGGAATTGGTCATAGAATCTAAATCCTTTACATTGATGAAGGGGGGAGCATGTTGGTCATCACTGAAAGGAGTTGAAGGGTGATATCTAAGCTGGTTCTGGGCTTAACAACAGTATAGGTGCTGTAGGATCGTTGCTCGAATGCTCAATGACGTTATATGGTGGTGGGGGAGGAGGAATTTTATTTTCAATCCTGAGGAGGGGAGCAATGGCTGGAGAAGGATGGGGGAGGTGCTGCGTGATTTTTCCTTCGGCAAGAGAGGGAGTGACGATTTGGAAGGACAAGGTGCTGTAGGACATGGCTCTGTCAAGGAGCCGCGTAGCGGACATGGCTCTGTCAGGGAGCCACGTAGCAGACATGTGGCGAGGCGATCTTATGCAGCAACTCTAAAGACGGGTCAGGCTTTGGGGGTTCAGAGTGAGGAGGGTCTGCAAATTATGCCTCAAGACCAGCTTGTCGAGATGCACAATTCTTTAAAAAAGATGGAAACCCAACTTGGCGAGTTGAAGACAACGATAACTATATTATCTACGAAAATAGACCGGCTTTCAGTTAGAGGTAACAGGGTTGTAAGTAACAAGATAGGCCCGAATCGTTTAAACTCAGAAAAAGGAAAACGGAAGATCGGATTCGGCCTTGTCCCTATAACCAGATCCAGGAGAGTATGGCGGGTCAAAAAGAAATCTAGTTTATTTGAAGCAGGGTCTACATCGGGTATCGGCGTAGAGACATCAATGGAATGTCATTCGCCTCATGTAACACAGGATAGACCGATAGTCGGTTTTACACCCTTGGTCCCCAAAGAAACTATGGCTCCCTCGTCAGAGTTGAAGGAAAATTGTGTATTGCCGAGGTCTGAAGGAGATGTAGGATCTGTTATCACCCCAGAGGTGAAGGGACTTGTTGTCACCCTAGAATCTCCAATAGAGAGAACCAATGGAGTTGTTGGAGAACCTATGGGTTTGGCATTGATTCCTTGTGTAGACTCGGGAGTGCAATTGGATACTGTGTCTAGGAATAACGTTGCTTCCCTGGTCTCTCTTCCTCCAATAGCAGACTAGATTCTGCCTAAAATTAACGAGATTCAGCAGTTTGTGGGAATCTCACATGGAGGATGTGAAGATCAATTTAAAGAACTAATCACTGCAATTGAAGCAAGCCACGCGCTTGAAACCAAATCAAATTTCAAGAAAAACAAGGAATTACAGTGTCTTTCTTGAGCAATCAACTACGACGCTAAGGGTGGTAGCTCAACTAGAGGGAAGTCTAAAGAGAGGGCATTGTGAAGACGAGAATCAATGGGTTGGGGTTGGTTGTTCACGTAGAGTTTTAGTTCTATAGGGGAAACAAGGGGTTGGGGTCAGGGCTGGTATATTTCGGGTTGTTTTTTCACGGGTTTTTTTGGGTCATTATGGGCTTTTTAGGTCATTTTGGGCAAGGTGTTTTCTTATATACATTTAGTGTACTTGGTTTCTCCTTTTGATATATATAATTTTTTACTTATCAAAAAAAAATCAGTCTGCATTTTTTTAATCATTGTTATTGATGTTCAGCATGCCCTCAAATTGAGTAACAAAAGTTATACTCTAAGAAATAGAAACTCTAAGCAAATGCATTTATGAGAATAATGATTGCAAAAGATTGAAAACCATTGGTTCTTTCAGTGGAAGCTATTAAGTGTAAATGAAACCGCACATAGAATTCCAGCAATTAGTTCCAGAGCCAAGATACAAGAACTAAAAACTAAAAATTAAAAAAAGTTCATAGTAGAAAGCATACATAAATCAAACTAGCTTCAAGGTATTGGACTGAAGTTCAGGAAATGTTGAAATAAACTGATATGCTGTAATACATCAATTTTTTTAAATTCTTTTTTTCGTAAGGTATTTCACAAAAGTATTACACACTGCATTGAATTCAATTCAGGAATGAGCATGTAATTACAAGTACACCCATGAACCGGGATTTAAAAAGGCCAGAGCAAATTCCAAACTTTACGAATACACCTACAAATGAAATTTAGGTATGTAAAATACAAGAAAAATATCATCCTACGAGTGCGGGCCAGCAAAATAAGCACAATACACTAGTGAGGCACCTTTGTATACTCTATATGGTCTTTTTACCTATATTTATGCAATTATTTTACAAATAGAATACAGACAACCAGTTAACACCACAACATATTTACCTATTTCAAGCAGAAGCAGGTAAGAAGGAAAAAATTTAGCTTTAATATTCACGGAATTAAATTAAACCTTCCACAGCATGCTGGAAAAAGAAGAATCTGATTATCCTTAATACTGTCGGCATTAGCTGTTGCAGTGAATGTTGCTGAGAGTGGCAATGACTCCCATGTTTGACTTTCTGGAATACAAAAGCGTGCCTTGTGTACTAAGCAGCAATCGTCTACGAAGCATCTGGTCCAGCTATCCAGCATATTGGGTAACCTCTTTGTCCATGTCCCACAGCCAATATGAGCAACCATTATGATACCAGATGCTGATAAGTCTTCCCTGTTTTTCTGGACCTCAGTAGTGGATTCACTGGAAAAACCATAACGCCAGTTAGGGCAGCCCATAACACCTAACACAACATCTCCTTCAACTATAAGGGCCAAACCTACCTGAAAAATTAGGAAGTCCCCTTAGCTAAAATCAACATATAATGTAACATACAGGTCCTAAATTAGGGCTTAGAATTATTACTTTTATAATTATTATTATTATTATTATTGTTATTATTAGTATCTTTATTATTTTTAAGATATGTTTTGAGAGAGTAATTTGATTTGAATAGGATTCCTCCACTCCGTAGACTGTACGCCCCTTTTATCTCTCTGTTTGATTTCCTAATTTGAATAGTTTCCTAATTGGAAACCAACTCTCACCTCCAAAACCCTCCCATAAATCCTCTTTTTTTCCTAACGCTTTTTCTCCATCAAACCAGCAGCTCCCCACCGCCAGAACCTACCCACGTGAAAACAAAAATTTCCCTACCCATACCTTGCCAGAAACCACCACAGAAGATGCTGCCAGTAAGTCTTCCTCCCCTCACGACGTGCATCGACTCCTAAACCCCTCTCCGTCACTCTCTCTCTACTGTCAACAACCAAACAAGCCCAGGATATTTGACTTTGCCACCACCGGCCACCTTAAGAGGACGTCGGATCACCTCACTGCAGCCACAGAACTCGCCGACCAGGCAGCTCCCTCCACCTTGCACTATTCCGAGGGAGCCTCTAGTTGCACCGCCATGACTCCCAGCCAGCCACCCAGGCCCACAATCGTAGTTGGTTCTCCTCTCTCTCAGCTATGATGTGAGATTGTGGAAGCCGTGCTATGAGATAAGTAGCGTGATCATAATTATATGTGTGCTGTAATTATTCTGATTGTGCATGAAAAATGTGATCTTTACCTACGCTACGCTACAAGCCAAGTCAAGGTTAGGCCCCTTTTCACGAATCTCGATGAATTACGACGATATGCTTATGATGCTATGCTGGTATGGATTGTTAGATGGATGAGATGTTATGAAAATCACATGTATGCGATGTAATATTCATGTAATGTTTAGATCATATTATGCCATGCCTATGTTATGCTATGTGGTGTAAAACTCATATTAATATGTCATGTATAATGTTATGTCATGCACAAGAGTATGCCATGCCAGGTAAATCATGAAGTCAAACATGTTCTCATGCATTATGAAAGTTAGTAATAAAACACATGAATGACGAGTGAACTTTAAAATTGGTCTTATGTTATGGGTGAATGTGCAAGTCACGAACTCAAACGTGGTCCACGTTCTCATGCATTATGAAAGTTAGTAATAAAACACATGAATGACGAGTGAACTTTAAAATTGGTCTTATGTTATGGGTGGATGTGCAAGTCACGAACTCAAACGTGGTCCACCACATGAAAGATATGATGTTTTGAGGTGACACGGATCCAAGCGTGTTTCACCACAGGTTATGTTATGCGGTGCCACAGACTCAGGCATGGTTCACCATATGATATGTGATAACACGGACCCAAGCGTGTTTCACTACATGTTATGATACGTTATGGGGTGCCACGAACTCAAGCGTGGTTCACCATATGATATGTGATAATACAGACTCAAACGTGTTTCACTACATGCTATGATACGTTATGCGGTGCCACGGATTCAAGCGTGGTTCACCAGATGTTAAGTGATAATACGGATCCAAGCGTGCTTCACTATATGTTATGATATGTTACATACAGTCAACGACCATTGGACCAATGTACACATGTAATGATGGCCACTAAATAAGTGAAAGACAAGATGAACAAGTCATGTATAATTGTTAGGAAATGCATGGAGTCACTCACTCATGCATCATGTTACATGCAATTCCACAATTTTGTTAATTCCGCATATGTTATGATACATTAAAGTTTTATAAATTAAGCTTAATGTTAAACTAAGTTAAGTTTACATTATGATGTGCTATTACTGAGTTTTCGACTCATTTTTTTATGTCTTTATGCTTTAATGTCTTAGATGTTGAATGCAAGGACGCAGAGCTAGAGAGCCAAGAGTAGATTAGTTCAAAGACTTAGATTGGAATAATTGTTATTTCCACAAGGATTTAGTCTATGATTCTGATATTTGAATAAGTGATCATCACATAGAACTAGTTTATGCCTTTTCATTATGTTTTCAGCTTTATGTTATCAAAGACTGTTTTGTTAAGTTAGTTTGATGATTCAATAAATGAGGTATTTTCATGACTTCGAATCTCTTCACCGGGCATTGTGTTATGAATGTTTGTAATATTCCTAACCTACGGGAAGGGGTGTTACATATAAAGAGTGATATAGTAAACTAGGGTTCATCTATACGCACAGAATTTGTAGTTGAAGAATAAATTTTGGATGAACGGTAGAATATAGAACAATAACCAAGTGAAGTAGTGACTGCTAAAATTTGCTCAATGAATCAGATATCACAAAGTTTAGAACAACCGTACTTAACAAGGCTTACCACATATAAGGCATCACTTCCCTTTAGAAATCCTCGGGTGCCATCTATTGGATCCAGTACCTGCATTGAGTTTATGGCCTCACTATAATGAAATAAAGTAAATGTTTGACCATAAAGTATCACGAAAAATAAAAATATGAAGGTAAATGATATGAGGCAAACAAATAAGTTCATTTATGGGACTAATTTGCAAACTACTTTGTCATCAGAAGCAGAAGATAGTTTTACCTCCTTAATAGTGCATGCAATTTGCAAACCATCGGATCCACAGATATATATTGGTTAACACAAGCATACAATGTAGTGAACAGTCCAAACAGAAGAAAAGATCTGTTATACCAACCCAATATGTGGCTGGCTTAGCGCCAAATACAAAAGCTCCCTTCCCTCCTCTATCAATTGCTTTTAGTACATCATCATGTGTCCAATATTTATCTTCAACACTTGCTTTATCGGTAACCGCATTTACCACAGAATCTTCTAGATTATTTGATTGTATAAAAGACAAATCTTCTTCAGCCACCAAAGGAATAGAAGGGAACTGTTTACCCAATTCTGTCACCATAAGCACAAAAGCAAATGAGCAAAGTTAGGATCCCAGACAAAAAACTACAAGATATCAATTTGTACAAATGTTCACTGGATTTTGAGATGGATGAATAGCCAATAATATTATTCATTTGTAGTTATATTTTCTTTGATGAGATTACATGCTAGTACAACGTGCAGTTTTTTCACACAACAGTGTACGCCATAAAACGTCCTACAGCATGACAAGTCTATCGTAATAGATATGCTCTTGCGCAACACCCTAGTCCCATGTTGGGGATTATGAATAACCTGAATAGAGTGGGTAGGTTATAAAAGTAGTCGCCGATGCCAGTCCCACAGTAGCTACTTCCTTGGTGAAACCGAGTTTTTTAAGTAATTCTAGGGAAGCTTCAAATTGACCAGTCTTTTTAGGGTTATAGCGCGGATGTTGCTAACACTTTCTTTGAGTCATTACATATGGTATCAGAGTTAGGTTGTAACGCCAATCATGTGATACTAGATTACTACATGACATGGCCCTGATGAGGACGTTAATAATTTAAGAAGGGTAGTTTGTGTTGGGAAAATCAACACAGTGGAAGGAATAAAAGCGGAAATAAAAGAGCACACTACGCACTCAGTGACAGCAAGAATTTAACGTGGTTCGGCAACTGCCTACGTCTACAGAAAAGAGCTTCACTAATAAATAGTGGAACACAAGAAAATATTACAGAGGAGGAGGATCACACTCCACTCAACTCAACTCTCTTCTTTTCTCTCATATCTCTCCTGGCTCTCTTTCTTTTCTCTTCTTCTTGGTGTATCTGAAGCTCTCGCAGGGAGCTTCAATTTACAGGCAAACATCGCCTCACGTATGAATGCATTAAATTGTTGCATTCAATAGGTAACTGCAAATGCAATTAACCGCTGAAGGTTGAGCAGCAAGCTGTTGACTGCTTGCTTGGGCAGGGACTTCAACAATTCTCCCCCTCCATGCCCATTTACTTAGATGCTATCCATCCCAGCTATGTCTCTGCATAACTCAAGTTTCTCACTTGTAACCACCTTCGTCAGCATGTCCGCTGGATTCTCTTTCGTATGGATCTTCACAAGTTTCAACAGTTGTTATTCCATCGCTTCGCGTATCCAATGATAGCGGATATCAATATGCTTGGTGCGGGAATGGTACATTGAATTCTTGCTTAAGTGTAGAGCACTTTGACTATCACAATGTACCTTGTAGTCTTCTTGACTAACCCCTAGTTCTTGGAGAAAACGTTTCATCCACAACATCTCTTTCCCAGCTTCCGTTGTGGCAATGTACTCTGCCTCTGTTGTAGATAAAGCAATACACTTCTACAATTTGGACTGCCAAGAGACAGCTCCTCCTGCAAAGGTGAAGAGAAATCCCGAAGTAGATTTCCTACTATCCAGATCTCCTGCCATATCTGAATCAGTATAGCCTTTCAAGACTGGTTTAGCTCTCTTAAAACACAAGCACATCTTTGATGTACCTTTTAGGTACCTGAGAATCCACTTGACTGCTTCCCAATGATCATTTCCTAAATTTGAAAGGAATCTGCTCACCATGCCTACAGCATGAGCAATATTTGATCTGGTACAAACCATTGCATACATCAGGCTTCCTACTGCTGAAGAGTATGGGACTACTTCCATTTCTTCAATCTCTTTTTTTGAAGAAGGACACGAGCTCTTGCTCAACTTGAAGTGGTTTGCAAGTGGAGTATTGACTGACTTAGCATCTCCCATGTTGAAATATCTGATAACCCGTTCAACATATTTTTGTTGTGATAACCACACTCTTTTGGCTTTCCTATCACGAACAATCTTCATGCCCAAAATTTGCCGTGCTGGGTCTAAGTCCTTCATGTCAAAGGATTTGGATAGTTCATTCTTTAGTTTGTTAATCATGGACCTATCCTCACCAATGATTAACATATCATCAACGTAAAGGAGTATGATAAACTTGTCATTCTGGAATCTTCGAACATAGACACACTGATCTGCAACAAGTCTCTTGTAATCATGACTCATCATGAATGAGTCGAACTTCTTGTACCATTGCCTCGGCGCTTGCTTGAGGCTATAGAAACTCTTCTTTAGCTTGCAGACTAAGTGATCTTTCTCTGGAACTTCAAATCCTTCTGATTGCTCCATATAGATTTTCTCCTCCAAATCTCTATAGAGAAAGGCTGTCTTCACATCCATCTGTTCGAGTTCCAAATTCAAGCTGGCTACCAATCTCTGATTGATATCATTTTCACCACCGAAAAAAATATCTTGTCAAAGTCGATTCCCTTTTTCTGCTGGAATCCTTTGACAACCAATCTGGCATTGTGCTTTATCAACTTTCCTTGGCCATCTTTCTTCAGCTTGAACACTCATTTATTCTTTAGGGCTTTCTTTCCTTCAAGAAATTTTACCAACTCATAGGTCTGATTTTTCTACAAAGAACTCATCTCTTCTTGCATTGTCTGCACCCATAGGCTTCTATCAGCATGAGTTTAAACTTCCTGAAAGCTCTCCGGCTCCCCCTCATCAGTAACCAGAATATAGTCTGATTCCGGATATCTCCTCAACGGAATCAATAGGTGGCCTCTTGCCGATCTTCTTGGTTGAGCTTCATCAACCAAAGGAGGTTCATCACCATCTAACCCTTGTGATGGTACACCAGCTGCTGGTGGAGAGGGTTCTTGTCCCCCCGCTCGACACCCTAAGCTTTTTCTTCTACTTCTAGATCTCGATCCTGCATATCCTCATTATTTGTGGCAAACTGTAATGGTGTAGGGTCTGGAGTATAGGAACTAAGCTGTAATGACATCGAGGAAGCTTCAGCTCCTATGTGCTGGTTTTCTTAGAACACAACGTCTCTACTTCTGACAATTCTCTATCACTGGATCCCATAACTTGTATCCAAATTCTTCATCTCCATATCCAACAAAGAGACATAAAGTTGACTTGACATCGAACTTCTGTCTCAGCTCCTTGGATACGTGTGCAAAAGCTTTGCACCCAAACACTCTCAGGTGAGAGTAAGAGACATCTTTTCCAGACCAAACCTTCTTAGGAACTTCAAATTCCAGTGGTGCAGAAGGTGATTTGTTGATCAGGTAACAAGCAGCACGAACAGCTTCACCCCAGAATGGCTTTGGTAACTTGGCCATACTGAGCATGCATCTTGTTCTTTCAATAATGGTCTGATTTATTCTTTCGGCTACATCATTGTGCTGAGGGGTATATGGGATCGTCTTCTCATGTCGAATACCGCGATCAGCACAGTATGTAGCAAACCTTTTGGAAACATATTCTCTTCGATTGTCCGTTCGCAAGCACTTCAACTTCTTTCCCATCTCTCTTTCCACTAGGGTGTGGAAATTCTTGAAGTGCTCGAAAACCTAATCCTTTGATTTCAAAACATATACCCAGACCTTTCGTGAAGCATCATCAATTAATGTCACGAAATATCTGTTACCTCCCAATGACTCTTCTTCCATGGGACCACATACATCAGAGTGTACCAGACTCAACAACTCCGATCTTCTCTTCGTAGAGGAATTAAACGAGACTGCATTATTTGCCAAACAAACAGTACTCACAAGGGTTTAACACTGTACCTTTGGCAACTTTGATGAGTGCCTTCTTTACAAGCGTATCCAACCCTTTTTCACCCATATGTCCGAGTCTCTTGTGCCACAGATTCGGTAATGCCTCGTCTTCCACTGCATTGAGGCTATCAAAACCGATCTTCACTTAGGTCTTATACAACGTACCACAAATATGTCATCGGGCGACAACCATGGCACCTTGTGACAGCTTTCAAGTGCCTTTGCTGAAGTAGCTGTCATAGCCCTGTCGATCAAGGGTTGTTCCTGAAATCAGGTTGAGCCGAAGGTCAGGAATGTGTCGAACATCCTTCAACACTATGGTGCAACCAATGTTGATTTTTATTTGCACTTCACCAACTCCCACTATCTTCAAGGAACTGGCGTTCCCCATCCTTACTGTACCAAAGTCTCCTGCTTTGTGTGTAGTGAAAAATTCACTATGGAAAGTGGCGTGGTATGATGCTGCTGTGTCTACCACCCACTCAACATCATCGCTTGCAACGTGTAGACATATCTATTCACTGGTGGAGAGTATTGCCACATCTCCTGAAAGAGTGACAAGAGTTTCACCATCTTCTTTCTTCAGCTTACTGCTTTGACCTTGCTCCCTTAAAAACTTGAGGCAGTGTTTCCTCATGTGGCCTTCTTTGCCACAATGGTAACACTTCATGTTACCCGTCTGCTGGTTCCTGCTACTGCTGGACTTTCCACGTGGCTAAGACTTCCTTCCGTTTCTACCTCTACTTCTCCCTCTATCATTACCTTGAGGCCTTTCTCTACTCTTGATGACAAGCGCATGAGATTGATTCATGCCCGTATCCTTTCGTCTGGCCTCCTCATTAAACAGGGCATCCTTAACCATCTTCATGGTAAATTTGCCATCTGGAGTAGAGTTACTTTTGGAGACCACCAGCGTCTCCCAACTGTCTGGTAATGAACTGAGAAGTAGCAGGGCTTGTTCTTCATTGCCAAGATTCAACTTGATAGACCCGAGCTGGTTAACTAGGTTGAAACTCGCTAGTATGCTAGGCAATAGAGGTGTCGTTCTTCAATTTCAAGTTAACAAGCCGTCTCATCAAGAGGGCCTTGTTTCGAGTAGTCTTAGCTTGATACATATCCTCCAACTTTTTCCAGAAGTTATATGCATCTGTCTCCTAGGCCACGTGGTGAAAGACACTATGGTCGATCCATTGCCTAATCTGACCGATAGTCTTCTTGTGCATCTGTTTCCACACTTGATCCGTAACTTCATCTGACTTCTTCCCTTCATCTTCCAAAGGATCAGACAGATCTTTACAGTTCAAGAGATCCTTCATCCGAGGCCTCCAAAGACTGTAGTTTGAGACAGTCAGCTTTATCATGGCGCCTGATGCTGAATCCTCCATAGATTTAGACTGATTCTAAATACAAAATGCAAGTACAAGATCTTCAAGGTGGAATATCGCAAAACAGGTAGCACCGTTATGTCCGGAACGCCTAATTTTGTTATAAGCGAGTCTTGTTTTGTCAAAATCGAACTCAGATAGCACAAGTAATTAGCAAAAGAACCAAAACAGGAACTCTGTCGCACGTGCAACGCGTGTGACACGAAAAACGCATAGGCGCGTGAAGTTCATGCGCCAAAACTCTCTGGAGCGCATGTGATGAGAGTGGGTGTCACGCACTTGATCCTCCCCTTGGCGCGTGTTGCACGTGTCAAGAGTGTCATTCACTCTCCGATCTTCAGGTGGCGCGTGGGGGAGCGTGCGGCGTCCGTTAGGCCTCTTGTTTTCACTGTTTTTCTTGTCTCGATGAGACGAACACAATGGTATGCTCAAATTTTCAAACTGAGCAACACACTAAAAACTCGTTTTCTGTAAAAAAAAACTTCTCCCAACAATTACTTTGATACCACTTGTTAGGAAAATCAACAAAGCGGAAGGAATAAAAGGGAAAATAAAAGAGCACACTACGCACTCAGTGACACCAGGAATTTAACGTGGTTCAGCAACTGCCTACGTCCATAGAAAAGAACTTCACTAATAAATAGTGGAACACAAAAAAATATTACAGAGGATGATCACACTCCACTCCACTCCACTCAACTCTCTTATTTTCTCTCAGAGCTCTCCTGACTCTCACTCTTTTCTCTTCTTCTTGGGTGTATCTGAAGCTCTCGCAAGGAGCTTCAATTTATAGGCGAACATTGCCTCACGTATGAATGCATTAAATTGTTGCATTCAATAGGTAACTGCAAATGCAGTTACCCGCTGAAGGTTGAGAAGCAAGTAGTCATGGTTGACTGCTTGCTTGGGTAGGGACTTCAACAATTTGCAACATTCCAGTCCCACAATGAGAATATGAATTATACATATAGATTGGGTAGGTTATAAAGGTAGTCATAGGTGCTAAGCCCTATATTGGCTACTTAATAGGTGAAACTGGGCTTATAAGTGATTTTAGGAAAGCTTCAAACTGTCTAGTCTTTTTGGGGTTATATAGCACAAATACGGCTAGCGCATTCATTGGGTTGTCACATCCTGGTTCAATGGTTCTCCCATGGCTTGGAGTTATGATTACAGTTAAAACAACAGTTATAAGATTATGAGAGATCTTATCTCTTGGCAATTTACGCACAAGTGCAGCAGCATTGTGTAGTAAACAAATTTTGAGTTCAAATTGTAAACTAGGGTGATTGTTAGGCTCCAATTTCTGAGTTCCCAAAACTGAAATCAAGTGAGTAGCTCAGCAGCTGCAAAAATTTATCTCAGTAATGAAAATATTGACAAATTTGAACAAACAAAAGTGTATGTCCATTTTAGAGATAATTACCCAAACTAACCAGAGCCTGCACCCCGAAATCTGCTACCGTGACTGGAGTCTGGTCATTCTTTTCAAAGCTTCGTCCATCACTCGAGAACAAAGATGATTTCACCTGGACATTTTTATTAAAATTAGTAATCACAAACGTAACGAAAAGAATAACAGAATAAAGAAATAATAATACTCCAGATCTTAAGGCTTGACCAATGACTACAAGATAATGTTTGGTTTCCGAGAAAATGTTGGAAAGAAATTAGAATTCTCAATGCGTGGGCCGTGTGCTGTTCTTGATCCATCAAGCAAAGGAATTCTATGATTAAAAATAGATAACGCAATAACTTGCATTGTAGAAAAACAAGACAAGTGCTTCCAAAACTCTATAGAAGCAGCATTTTAGTAAATTAGAAGTTGAAACTGATTTAACTTTCTCAGCAACCAAAGAGGCAATTAAGGAAGAGAATACGAGTGGAGGAAATTACGTCCACACAAAGACGACAAGCTCTCTCCACGACGTCCACGGCAGCTTCGAGCTCTCTGTAATACTTCCCTTTCTGAATCGGAAAAGGCAGACTCGCCCTGAAAATTCAGCAGGATATATTGAATTTTGTCTGACAAAAAAAGAAAAAACCGCAAATTTTTTTTGTGGGAGTCGAAGAGTAGAGTGCAGAGACCTTACATCCAAGAGTCGTCTGCAAGTGGGTAGAGAGGTAATGGATCGGGAACGAAGAGTGTGGGTGGAACGGAGGGCCCGGAATGAAGAAGCTGTGTAGAGAAGATCCATGGCGGGCTTTGAACGGTGGAGAATGTGGTAACCGAGATAAGGGTCAGCGACACCGTATAAGTGTGGGGTGGTTTGGAGCCTGGAGGTAGGCAGGGGATTCCAACGGTGCTCCTATTTTGAGGATTTTTTAATATAAATTTATTCCATGCAGTTTGCATTGAAGTTTTAACTCATTTTTATTCATCCTATTGTATGTAATATCAAATGAAAAATTCTTGATCATCATTACCCTACATCTTATATAAAATACCTTTATATCTTATAAAAAATTAAAAAAAAAACTACAAGTATAAAATATAAAAATAAATAGTAATTGATGCATATAATTTCTCACATCAAATTGTTTGCTACATCAAAATTTAGGATGAAAATAAATGACACAATCTGAACATAATACAAAATATATGGATTTGTATTTAATATAAATGAATTTGAGTCAAAATAGATTGACTCGATAAGATATGATTAATAAAATGATCAATTGTAGCTTAACCTGCAATCAGCCCTATAATACGAATAAAATCTATTTTTAAAATTTATAAATTTTTAGTCTTATATGTCTTTTTTTATTGTTGGAAATATGTGATATTAATAATAATATTTGACAACTTTATATCTCAGACTATTAAACGTTTTTTTATTAATATGTAATTTTATTTTATAAAAAATAATTATTGGTTTGGATATTGAAAATAAAAGATTTTATCATGAATCTAGTTGTAATTATGAATTATTTATATAGTTATCATTGTATTATTAAACGTTTTTTTATTAATATGTAATTTTTATTTTATAAAAAATAATTATTGATTTGGATATTGAAAATAAAAGATTTTATCATGAATCTAGTTGTAATTATGAATTATTTATATAGTTATCATTGTATTATAAATGAAATTATATTAACTAGGTTAAAAAATAAAAATACGAGTCAGCTCAACCTATTTATATGAAACGGGTTAAACGAGTTGAAGTGGGTTAAATGAGTCGTGTCTAATTTTAGGGCGTGTCATGTCACTCGTTAATTAAATGAGTCGAGTTCTATTTTAGGGGTCTAACCCATTTAATTAAATGAATTGGGTTCGGTTTAATTCATATAGTCTAACACTTATAACTTGACATGACACAAATACAACCCACGACACAAATTGTCACTCCTTTTTCAAAATTACCTTAATGATATATTCTATTTGCAACTCAGTATGGAAAATATCATACCATCTCTATCTCTTACATAATAATATTTGATTTATAAGATTCAAATTTTAAAATTTACTTCTCAAATCAAATTATGTCATATAAACACTCTGTAAAGTGTTTTATAAATAGAAATTTTATATCTTAATAAAATGGTAGAGAAGCCATATCATCATTAGTGGAGTAAAAAAAAAGATCAAAAAACTGATTGAACCGATCGAACCAGTGGGTTCGGTCCATTTCATAATTGGTTCTTAAGAACCGAAACTAGTCCGAAATCGATTTTCATATTTTGAAAACCGATTTAAACCGAATTAGACCAGTATATATACATATTATTATAATAATATGTATATATACTGGTCTAATTCGGTTTAAATCGGTTTATATAAAATATGTTTTATATAATTTTTTTATATTATACTATATAATATTATATGCTAAATTATTAATTAATATAATATGAAATTTTATGTAGTGTCACATGTAACAGCCCGCTAGAAATTTAAGAGTGAAATTTCTATAGATTTTAGGATTTTCATGAAAACTTCATAAGATTTTACAAATCGACCAATTGCGTAGGTTTTGGTCTGTCAATATAGTTAGTGTTGCACTCACTGTGGGGCCAAAAATACGATTTTATTTATTTGAGATTGTTAGAAGTGTCAGAATAAGTTATGGTCTGCGCCATTAGACTTAGTTGATTATTTAAGATTTTATGGTACAAAAACCTATTTTCAAATTTTGGACGAAACACTTGTTCAAAAATGCGTTTTGACTCTTTCGTGACACTTTTGAGCTGAAATTTGATAAACGATTTGCATTATTAGGTTAGCATGATCATTTAGAATTTTATAGTGTAAAGTTTATTTTCACTTTTCTCATAGTTAATAGTAACCTCAATAGTAGCACTAAGTGCAGTGTTTTCAAATTACACTATGGAATGTCTAAATTAGTTAGAGAAGTTTTTATTTAGACACTTGGTAAGATTTTAGCCACACTTACTGAATAGTATTGGACACTTAGCACCAAGATGAACCATGAGATGGAAATGTAAAAGAAATCAAGGTGTGAGATCATGCCACCTAAGCAAAATACTATTCCATCCAATCACTCATTTTGTGCCAAATCAAAGAGGGCTTCAATCCTAATAAAATCCTAAATACTTGGAATCCAATTGAAACCACAAAAATTTGGAGGAAACCAAAACCCTAAACTGCAATTACCCCAAACTTGATTTCAAAATCCTAATGAATCCCATTTTTAGCATTGTTTTTAATCAATTGATTAAATAACTTCCACATGCTATTAATCCCTCAAATTCATGTTATGATATTCAACCCTTTAAACTTTGAAAATTTGATTGGACCAAGAAAAATTCGATTTGAGCTTGATAGCATCTCAAACCCTTACCAAACCCTCTTCAAACCCCAAAATGAATCTCACTTGTTTAAGGCCCATTAGGCCCAATAATTTTGGCCACCTTGGAAAAGCTTCTTGAGGAAGTTTTCACCCTCTCAAGGATGACCATCCACTGCTCATGACAGCCCTCAAATAGTCCTTGATGGGAAAGAAGTAGGCCACCTCACCATCACCTCCTACACGTCACCTCTCAGTAGCCTATACCTTAGGCAGTTTTCCCCTTGCTTTGACCAAGACTTCCATTATTCATTGTCATTCAAAGACCTCACTTCACTCTTCAGAATGATTAAGAGACATGCAGTGAATTTCCTCACTCATTTCATCAATTTCATTTCCGTTATTGGAGAGAACACTTAGTGCTTTCTCTTGGCAGTTTTATGAGCTTTCTTGCATTCACTTTTTGAAACCCTTTTAATATTATCTCATGAAGCTTCATTCATGAAAGTTGTTCCTTTTTTAGTTTAACTTCTATTGGTACCTTTTTCGTTTGATTTTATGATCATTTGATTGGTCAAAAGTTGTTTTAACTATAAATAAATCTATATGGGCAATAAACGGGATAGTATATTGTATTTTAGAGTTTTTGACCAAGCTAATGGATAGATCTTGGTTCTAAATTTTTATAGAGTGTTGCTAACATGTTTATATGATTTTTTGTTGAAAATTCGTTGCATGATAAAAGCTTTTGATGAAGTAGTTTCTCAGATCTAGAAACCTAGAGATTGGAAGGAGAAAAACTGTTTTTGTTTTAAGAAAGTTTGGATCTTTTGGGATTTAATCTTACTCCAATGGTTTTGATATTTTTATTTGAAGATCATATATCTACATATTAGGGTGTTATTTTGAGGATTTTTGGGGTTAGTTTCAAAGATATTAATTTTTATGCAAGAGAATACCGGTTGAGTCAAAAGTTTGATATTTTCGACTAGATCCATGTCTTTGTTTATTATTAGCTATGTGATTTTAAGTTTAATGCTTGGATCTGCTTTAGTACACATTTTTAATCATATGATGTTTTTGGTCTGAAGATTTCATAATATTATGTCTTGGATCAGATATTTGATCAAAGCAAAGTTGAGAAACAATTATGTTTTTGACTAAGTGTTGGAACCGAGTACTTCAAATGAGATTTGTGATTTTTGATAACTTTTATATGTTGATTCAAAGCATAATAATTCTTAGGAGTGTGTTATGGACATGTTAAAAGAAACTTTTGAATTTTGGAGTTCTTGGAGATATTTTTAAAAAGAGTCAAAACCTTGAGATTTAAGGGGTTTGTATTTTAGTTAAAAAGTTTAGATCCTTTTACTAAAAAGTTGTGTTTATGTGAAGTGAGTTTTTGTTGTTTGTTTTAGGCATGATTCTAAGTATAAGATATGATGATCTATGTTGTAATATTTTGATTAAAGTATTAGTTTTGAAGTTGGATAAAATTGCAACAAAAATAAAGAGAAATGGCCTAAGGGAGTTTCGGCCTTGGTGTACTTTAATGGTTGTGAATTGTTTTAATTTTTTCAGAGTTGATATTTGAGTTTCAAACAAAATTAACATGAAAAATGTAAATTTTGGTATTTTTGGAGTTAGGATGTGAAATCCTTATCTTATGGGTAAAATGATCATTTTTTCATATGTAGAGAGCCATTTTATTTTAAGTTAGCCCTATTTATGTTACTAAGTTATTAGCAATAAAGTTTTTAACTTTTAGAATCCATACTTATAATTTCGCGTGTTTTGTACTTAATGCCCTGTAACGCGACAATCATTGTAAATTAGTTTCTAATTTACTGTCAGATTACTATGTATGTGTGATGGGTAAGGGAACTATTTTTTATGCACTCATGTTATTATATATGAGATGCTATGCCATGTCACTACATGTTTATCTTTTATACATAATATTCTGTCACACAATATTTATTTGTTACACAATATAGTCTCTCACTTAATGTTTATCTGCTACACGTTATGCTATGTCACTTAATTATTACAATATTTTCAAATTTCTAAATAAAAAAATACAATTTTTTAAAAATTTAAAACAAAAATTATATTAAAAAAATATATTCAAACTTTATAATATTTTTATTCAACTTTTTCTCTCTCTTTTTCTGAATACTAATAAAGTATTTTAACTCAAGCTAGCTGTTTTACTACTATTCATAAATTATTTTATTATTATTCATAAATATTTTGAAATATTCTTAACATCAAAACCAACCATTTGTGTATTCAATTCCTGATTCTATTAAGTAGAAAATAATTGTTGAATCACATTTTTTATGGAATAAAAAGCTTTTTCATATGTCCGTTATTCTAGCACCCAAAAAAAGTTTATAAAACTCAAAGGTGCTTTTTTTTTTTTTTTTAACTAACAATTTCATACATCATTGAAGCATTACAAGATAATCATTACAGTGAGTTCTAAGAACCAATTGTTCAAATTTCACTCTAAGATCTAAAGCTTTTTTAACAAGAGAATGGGCAATATCATAGCCACTTCTTTTTACCAACATAATTACACAAATCTCAAAAGTAGATAGAAGATTTATAGAATCATCCAATACCAATCCCACATAATCTCACCTGTCTTGTTGTTTATTTAGGCATTGAACAACTTGATAGGAATCACCTTCAAGGATGATTGATGTTAAACCCATTCTAATGCTAACTTTGCTGCTTGAAAGCCCCCTATTGCCTCAGCTAGTAAAGGGGTTACACAACCTGCTTTTGACATTCTTTTAGTTGCTAAGATACCTCCTGCATGATCCCTTGCCACCGAGCCATGGCCAATAATGTCCTAAGACTCACTCAAAGATGCGTCCCAATTAATTTTAACTTGACCATGAGGGCCGGGGGGGGGGGGGGGGGGGGGTGGAGTCCATTGCACAACTTGGTTGGAAGTAAATCGATGAGTAGGCTCTGAAGCTACCTGTGTAGCTTTAAATTTTGCAAGATTCTGAACTGCTTGTTGAGCTAACATAGTGGGATGCAAAAAAATTCCTCCAAAAATTGACTTGTTTCTTCGATACCAAATGCCCCTTACTATTACAACAAATAGTTCCATAAGTTGATTGTCACATTTAGCAATTAGAGATTCAAAAATCTCATTAAAATAACTGCCTAAATGAGCTCTTTTGAAAAAGTGTTGGCCCTTGACTCCATACATCTCTAGCTTCAATAGAACATGAGTAGTTGTTTCTCTTTCCCTGTAACATATAGGGCATAGAGAAGAGTCTACAATCTTCTTCTTAAAAATGTTCATCTTTGTTGGCAGGGACTCCATACAAGCTCTCCTTCACTACATTAGGAAGATTTAATTTCAAACGAAGGTCCAGTCTTTTTTGTTTTGAGCTCTTCAAGATGATTGTCCAATATAGATTTCATTGAGTTCCTTATGAAGATTATAGGCACTCTTAACAGTAAAGCTCCCATCCTTTGTGCCTAACCATATAATTATGTCTCTTGCACCAATAGCACTCACATGAATTCTCTAGATGGTGGCAGCATTTTCAGTACCCAATATGTCTAATATCATTTCTCTATTCCATTGATTGGTGTCCACTTGAATCAAATCAACTACCTTGACCTCCTCATTTAAAATCTGCCTTTGGGGTTGAGCCATGTAAGAAGATGGTTTAGGAAGCCACCTATCTTTCCATATTTTGGTATCTTGACCATTCAAGATTCTTCACATGGAGCCTTATACAATAAGCCCTCTTGCAGCCAATAGAGTTCTCCAAATGAATGAAGGTCTATTACCAAGTTTAGCCTGGAAGAAATCTGTAGTTGAAAAGTATTTTTCCTTGAGCACTTTAGTTGCTAAGGAATCAGAAAATGCAGAATTCTCCATGCTTGCTTAGCCAATAAAACTAAATTAAAACTTTGCAAATCACTAAACCCATGATATCCAATGTACTTTCCTATCCCCATCTTGTTGTCCCTACCAGAAATGGTTCTAACTCGATTGATTTCCAACAACAATGATTTTGGTAGTTTAAACACTTCATACAGTAGGTAGGAAGTGCTTGAACCACTGCTTTTAGAAGAATTTCCTTCCCTGCCATGGAAAGAAGTTTGGATTTCCAATTGCTCAACCTACTCTTAATTCTGTTCAGAATACTTTTGAAAGTTTGATTTTTAGATCTCCCCACAAGAGCTGGTAAGTCTAAGTACTTTTCATAACTAGTAGTTGCTTGAGATCCAGCAATATTCAAGATATAATCCCTTGTTTCCTTTCGAGTATTTAAACTGAAAAATATTGTTATTTTGTCCTTATTAAGTACCTGACCTAAGGCCCCTTCATAAAGACACATCAATGAGTTGATATTAGCCCACTCCACATCATTGGCTCTATAAAAGAGTAAGCTATCATCTGTAAAAAAAAATAAATAGTTGATAGTAATATGACCTTTTTCCCATAGGATAACCATGAATGCTCTTAACAGATTGTGCATAATTGAGAAGAGAGCTAAGGACTTCTGCCACCAAAAGGAATATATAAGGGGATAGATGATCCTCTTGTCTAATACCTATAGATGATTTAAAAAATGTTTGTGGGGATTCATTGGTAATAAGAGAGTATGACACAGATGAAACACATCTCATCACTAATTTGGTTCAATTCTCATTAAAGCCCATTTTCAGCATTACCCTTCTCAAAAAATTCCATTCCACACGTTCATAGGTCTTGCTCATGTCCAATTTGATTGCCATATGTCCTTGCTTGCTTCCTCCTTTAATAGCCATTGACTGCATAGCCTTGAAAGCTACAATAACATTATCCATAATAAGTCTTCCAGAAACAAAAACACTTTGGGTTGGAGAGATGATTTGAGGCAGGATCTTCTTTAATCTATTAGCAATAACCTTGGATACCATCTTATACAACACATTACATAGGAAAATAGGTCTATAATCCATCATTGACTTGGGATTTTTGAGCTTGGGAATGAGCACAATATAGGTATCATTTATACTAATGATGTCCCCCTTGAATTGAGTACTTCCAGAGCTGCTTTAGTAACATCATCTCCCATGATGGACCAATGCACTTTATAAAATTATGTAGGAAATCCATCTGGGCTAGGTGAACCCAATGGATTCACTTGTAAAATGGCTTGTTTCACCTCCATGGCAGTGTATACTTCTGAGAGCAAGTTATTCATGCTCAAATCCACTTTACTTTCCATCTGACTTAAGCATACATCCAGTCCCATATGGTCTATAGAAGAAAATAAGTGCTGAAAATACTGGTCAATGCACTCAGCAATTTCCTCCTTGTCTCTAACCATTCTGCCATCTTCCATTTTTAAACAGTTGATCTCATTTGTTTTCCTCCTCGATTAGCACATCTATGAAAATATTTTGAATTTCTGTCTCCATTCTTGAGCCAAACTTGCTTTGCTTTTTGTTTCCATTTAATGTTGTCTGCTTCCAATAACTGATCAATTTGTTGCTATAATACTTTAATAGACTTAGTGTTGGCACCTGTGTTTAATGTCTGGATTTGAGAAAGTTGCTGCAACTTGGTTTGTAGCTCCTTTCTAGTATGGTTTAGAGATGTTGTACGCCAATGTATTAAAGAGTTTTTACACCTCCCCATGCATTTCTTGGTCAATCTGAGCTATTAATTTTGGTTCAAAGATTTCTGAGTCCAATTGTCATTAATGATTTTAAAGCATTCCTCATGTTGCTTTCATGCTGCCTCATATATGAAAATCTTCTCCTTTTGTGATCAGTATTGGTACCTCTCTCTTCCCATCTTGAAGCTCATCATTATAGGGTTATGATCAGAAGTTTGTGTTACTAGAACCTGTATGCAGTAATCAGTAAAGGTCCTAATCCATTTAGAATTACCCAATACTCGATCCAATCTCTCTTTTGTGAATTGGGGCCCCTCTCTTTTGTTGCACCATATAAATTTGTTACCTTTGAAGTCAAGGTCACTCAGTCCACAGCAGTCCACAAACTCAAAGGTGCTGAATGAGTAGTTGTATTAGTGATAAATCTTGATGAAATTCTGGTATATGCCACGTAAAGCTAAAAATTCAAATTAGAAAATGGAAAATACTACTCATTATTATTTTTTCATTTTTTTAAAATGATATTAAGTAATTGAAAAAATATTTATTAATCATTTTATGCTATATCAAAAAATATGAAAGAATAATTATTAAAATGAATTAGGGTCCAACACAATAGAAGCCCATCGCCAAGAGTAAAAGGAAAAGATAAGATATGAAAGAGATAAAACTCAGAAGGATGTTACATTCACCATAGTGAATTTTAACCAATTGTATCTTTATAAGATCAAAATCTACAGAATAAGTTTGAGCGAAATATCCTCGTTGGAGGAGTGCTATCAATGACAAAATCGAGCTAAGGAAGGTAATATTCCTAACTGGATACCAAGAATTGAGCCCCTGAGAAGATAATGCCATAGGCGAACACCTCAACTCCTATAAATACCCAATCACGTATGTTCTAAAGAAATACTAAGACCTCGTTTAGTTATACAGTTTAGATGAGATATTTTGTTAAAAGTTGAATAAATTATTGTTATAATATTATTATTGTTTTGAAATTTAAAAAATTAAATTTTTTATTATATTTTATATAAAATTTAAAAAAAAATTATAAAAATTATATAAAATATAAAAATTTAATTTTATATAACTAAACTATCCTAAATTGATTACCGGAAGAAGTAGTTCCCTCTCTAATTTAACCCTCGGAAGTATCGAATTTGCCGAGACTCTTGTTTTGGTTACAGGTTGATAAAGTACGTGGAGGGCATCGCTGAAAATATCAACTAATAATTTCTTTTTCTCAAAAAAATAAAAAAAAAAAGGCCTAAAAAGGGGCAAAATCTTTGGTGCTTTAATCATTGCCCTGCCAAGACCACTTCCTTCCATTTGACCACCTCAGCATATCCATCCAATCTTTATTAAGCAAGATGCTTATCCTCCTACTGCCATCTTAAATAAATGAGATCACATGATTAAACTCCAATTTCATGTGATTAAGGTTTTATTCAGATCTTCAATTATTTTTAATTTATTTTAATCTATTATTATAATTTTTTTAAATTTTAATATAAAATATAATAAATAATTCAATTTTTTCAAATTTTAAAATAATAATAATATTAAAAAATAATATTTTATCATTTCAATTCAACTTAATTCATTTCAATATCTAAATCACTTCAAGATACTTTATTCCCAGAAAAATCTACACAAAAGACAATTCCTCTAAATTCAACAACAAAGACTTTTAACAATATCTGATAAAGAAGTTATCAATATTTTAGTTGACATCGGTGAAATATCTTATCTTAGAAGACCAAATTACATCCGACGAAAACAACTTAATTCTGGAACAAACTTCCAAAAATCCAACGTGGACAAACTTAGTTCTTATCCAAAATCTTTAAGATGTAACCTACACGTGTAAGCCACTCACATAATCAGACGACAGACGCCATTGCGGCATTGCCCACAGGTTTTCTTTGCAAAATGGGCTGAAAACGACGTCTGCATGCAGCCGGTTGTTTCCCAAAACCCTTTGGCTTTATAAATATTGCAGACCTCTTACCAAACTTTGGGAACTGAAAACTCTTGAAACCAGCATTTCCAGGAGAACTTCGCTTCATTGTCTGATACTCAGATTTACATATTGGCTTGGCTTAATTGGTTGATGAGTTTGAGGTACGTGAGCAGGGTGTTGTGGCAGGCAGGGACGAGGGTGATGCAAGGCATGAAAGACCAAGCTTCCAAGCGCGATTCCACGGTCAAGTCCTTGAGAGATTGTGCTTCTTCTTCATCCAGGCAGGCAAGGCATTTCAGTGTTGGTGCTGTTGATTCAGCTTCTTTCAAGGCTTCCAACAACGACAAGATTAAGCAGGCGGAGGAGTCTCTCCGGACTGTCATGTACTTGAGTTGTTGGGGTCCTAACTGAAGAAAAAAATAAAAATAAAACAACACAAATAGTACTAATTAGATCGATGCTGAAATCAAGTATGTGTAAAAAACGGTTGTTTCTCATGTACAATTCCAATTATGTGTAAAAATGGTTTTGTGAATGCAGAGATTTCTTTCCTTGTTTTTTTTTTTTAAATATTCTTTTAATGTTTTTGGTCTTGATACTTCAAAAAAAAAAAAAAAAAAAAATAGTGGTTTTTCTGACAGAAAATTTTCCAATAATCGGAAAATTCTCCTCGCAAATAATTATATTAGAAAATTTTATTTGTCGCGATTTATAATATGTGAAAATTAAAGATTTTTTTCCTCCTCAGAAAAAGATCATGATTCAGAGACCCTTTGGCTGCCATATGCGCTCACTCGGCTAAGCTAGCTAAGCAGCTTACTGCCTATGAATTAAGCACTTGATGCTTTATTTAATTAAAAAGTATTTTATTTCTGTCTTAAATTTTGTTTATCAATCTTTGATGTTAGATCGAAGAAGAAATTATATAAGGTGAAGAAAATTCTAGCGAACTAGATCATTGATCGGACAAGAAAGTTCGGAGGACATGGGAGCGAAGCCTGGAGGTCGAGCACATTGGTTGGATGACGTGGGAACTTGGTTTCCGTGGGAACTCATCACCCACGGGACGATTAGAGATTAGAGAGTTTCTTGATCTCTTCAAAGTATCTCTAGATTTTGGTAGTATTTCTATACTTTCATCTCTGCCGTAGTCGCGGGTCACGTAGTTAGTCAGATGCGCCATGGTCAATGAAAAAACATGGCTATGTAAGAAGTAGAAGAAGAGAAATATTAAAATAACAGAACAAGATCAAAGAGGGTACATGGAGAGAATATGGAAATGAATTTGATTATGAAGATTTTTTTATTGTCATCGGCTCGTTTTATTTAGGTTAGGGTTATTTCTGTCTAACCCGTTTTGTTATAAGGGTATTTTAGTCAGTTTGGATATTTGGAAGGGACATTTTAACCTAACCTGAATCTCTTCCCGGAGCACTTTGGTTCAGAGGTAGCCCCTCCCTGCCGACTGATGAATGGGTCACAGGCCTAATCAGGTTTCTGGGCCTAGGATTTAAGTACAAACAAAAATATATATAAAATTTAATAATAAAAATAATAAAAAATAATTTATAATAATAATAATTATTAATTATATATTACTAAGTTGTAACTATTAACTAATAATCATAACTAAATTATTAGTATATTACAATGATAATTAAGAAAAAATTACAAAATTAAATTATAAATTTATCTAAAATATTACAAATTATACTATTATAGCAATATTACAATTAACCAACTAACAAAAAAATAATATTTCATTCTTCAATGGAATTTGGGATGATCATAGTGGTAGAAAAGTGAGTTGTGCTAATTGCTATGAGATTGTGATAATTGAGATCATAAAATCTGAAACATTAATAATTTCAAAAAAAAATAAATTAGATTCATAAACATGAAGTAAAAATTAAAAATATAAACATATATTAAAAATATAAAAATTACAAACATTAAAACTACTAATCAAGATGAGATTGAGATCAAAATGAGAGTAATCATTGGATCATTAGAAAGTTAGGATTTTAATTCGGCATATGATATTGAGATTATAAAAGTTTAAAAAATACAAGCAAAATAATTAGATACAAAAAATTATATAAAATATAAATTATATAAGGGACAAATTGTACAAACCAATGACGGATGGCAATGGTAGGTTCAATACACACAAAATCACACTACAGTGGAGCTAGTTGTAGATACCTTCTCATGTATTGCTATAAGAATTAAATTTAAAATTAATACCGATTAAATAAATATAAACAAATTTGAAATAATCTTAAATTATAGAATATTTGTTAACTGTTAGACATTAGTACCCATAAAAAGTTAACCATACTTGACATCTTATCCTGTGCAAAGAAACAATAATTCATGCATTCCTGAACTCCAAAAAAAAGATGATGTACAAACAAGTCTCAATCTGCAACTTTACCCTATGGAAGATGTTAGTTTGTCGTCACACTTTGTCTGTTTATTTTCATCGTTTATGTATTTAATTTTTTATTTATTTAATGATTAAAAAAATAATTTTTAATATATTGATGTATTTTTTCATTTTTTAAAAATATTTAAATATATTAAAAAAATATAAAAAAAGTGAGAAAAAAAAGCCAAAATGACCTAGCGGTCAAATGGAGCGGAGGACCGCTCTTACCCCATACCAATGATTCAGACCACCTCTAAATTTTAGAATAAAATCTCAATTACCATTACCCTACAAGACCAAGATAAAACCTGAGTTCATTGGCATGCAAACTAATATAAATTAAATCATAATGAGCGGCAAATTATTCCGGAATAAAAATAGTAGTTGCAGTTAACTGATTTCTAGTATGGACAGTTTTCTTTTCTATTAACAAGTATTTCAAATGTGGATAGTAAAAAATTAAGAATTCCACTTGAAAGGCAGACAGTGCAACAAGAAACAAACTAACAAAAAACAGCCATTGTTTTTAAAAGAATAATGGCACATGACATACAATATTCCAGTTGACTCAATAATTAATTCATAAGTATAACGTGATTGACCATATTTATTTAAATATTGAAACCCTTAAATTAATTTAGGATTTCATATTGGAACCCTAAACTGGGCTGGGGGGAGGGGAGTCGCGGGAGGGGAGGGGGTGGTTTAATTAACCCAAACGAAATGACTTTGCTTCGCCTATAATGACAAAACTGCGTCATTTTGTATGGGGTGTTTTTTTTTTTTAAAAAGTCTCATAAACAAAACAACGTTGTTTTGACTATTGGGCGAGGGGGGGGGGGGTTGGCCCCCTCAGGCCCCCGCCTCTGCTAGAAGCCTCAGATGCAGGCGGGGCCACCCACCCCCTGCATCTTTGGCACAAAGGCCAGCCCCTCCCATGTGGGGGTGGGGCGGATGGGGTGCAGGGCCCTGTTACCCACCCCTACTTTGGTTGGATCACCTTATGTAGTGCCTTCAATCCAACATAGAATCTCTAGAGAAAAATCTTATTTTATTTATCTTTTAAGCTTTGTTTAAAAGTACATATGATCCTTGATGTAAAAGTAAAGTGAACAAAAAACTTATGTAATTATAAAGCGCACCGGATCATTGGTCAAACCAAAAAAGGGTTGGAGGACGTGGGAAGTGGAGCACATTGGTTAGATGACGTGGGAACTCGATTTCCATGGGAAGTCATCACCCACGGGATGACCAAAGAGTATCTTGATCTCCAAAAGTATCTCTATATTTTGGTTATTTCTTTATATTTTCACCTCCCTCGTGGTTGCGGGTCACACAGTGGTCAGATTCGGTCATGTCATGGTTAATGAATATATAAGATTTTGTATGTAATTTCTTCTAAAGGAGAAAGAGAAGAGAAATTTCAAAGTAATGAAGAACAAGAAGAGGAAAATGGAAAGTGGGGAGTGCGAGAGAAGATGAAGATGAAGTTGATTATGGAGATTTCTCATTGTCCTTGGCTGGTTTGATTTAAATTAGGGCTATTTCTTATTAACTCGATTTGTTGTAGGGGTATTTTAGTCGGTTCAAATACGTGACAGAGGCATTTTAGCCTAACCAGGGTGTCTTCCAGGGGCACTTTGGTTAGATCACCGTCTGTAGTAAGCACATTTCAATCTAACATGGAATCTATAGAGAAACATTTTGGATTTTTTTTTCTCTTTTAAGTTTTGCTTAAAAGTACATGATGCATTATTTAAAGGTATTTTAAATAAGGTGAACTTTAGCATCCGATAGATACCTAGACAAGACAATTGGCGAGTAGACAAGTAGCAAGAGTTGCCTTAGGCATGGAAAGATTGCTCCCACTGTGGGATGTAACGACCCAAGTGTCAAAGGTCCCATCAATTAGGAATGAGGTATATGTGACAGGAATAGTGGTGTTAGAATGGGCACAAGATGTGGCGAGGTACCTAAACTCAGGCAAGCTCCCCGACGAAAAATCGAAGACGAGGAAGGTAATGAACTAGGTAGCCAGGTTTACCCTCATAGGGGAGTTTGTACCGGTAGGGTTTCTCACCTCCACTCCTGTGATGCATTACCTCAGAGGAATCACAATATGAGATGGTAGAAATGCATGAAGGGGTACGTGGAAACTATCCAAGCAGTAGGGCCCAATCAAAGAAAGCCTTGAAAGTAGGGTATTATTGGCCCCATGCATTAAAGGAGGTTGAAGAGTTTGTCATCAGGTGTTAGCAATGCGTATGCGATTAGAGCTAATACTCACACTTGGCGATCAAAGGCTAAAAATGTGCATGAGATCAGGGTTAGCATTTGCCCATGTAGTGGTCGAGATCTTCTCCCACCCACTCATCAAGTTTGGTGTTAGCAACGTGCATGTGATTAGAGCTAACACCCGCACTTGGTGATCAAAGGCTAACAACGTGCATGCGATCAGGGTTAGCCTTCGCTCATGCAACAGTCCAGAACCTCTCCACCCCCATTTATAAAAATGGGTGCTAGAAATGTGCATGCGATTAGGGATAACACCTACACCTTGCGATCAAAGGCTAACAACATGCATGTGATCAGAGTTAGCCTTCACCCATGCAGTGGTCAAGAAGCTCTCCCGCCCACTCATCAAGCCAAGTGTTAGCAACTCACATGCAATCACGGTTAGCCTTTTGATGAATTGCATAATTTATTATATTTTATCACTTCTTAACTTTAAATTTTAGTCTAATTTTATTTATTTTTGTTGATTTTAGGCTTCATTGTCATTATTTAAATTTATTTTAGATTTGAAAAAAATGAAGACTCAATTTACAAATCTATCGTCTAGGGACTCATTCTCGTTTAAATGGAGAGGAACAACACGAACAGAAGACAAGAAGATCATTTCCTTTTTATTTACGGAGCTGGACACATGCTGGGAGTTATTTTGGCTTTGACATGGTCTTTATGGCATGTGTGGGATAGTTGGGCTTTTGAAAGGATTGGCTGGGATTTAAAATTCAATTTGGTTTGGACGCAGGCGGGAAGGAAAAGCTGGAAGACGCACGAAACGGATTGGCATGTGGGAGGAGACATAACGCACGAAATGAATTTGACTTTTCCGTAACACAGGAGAGAACGGATCTTGGGGCTTTTGAATTTGACTTTTCAAAAGAAAAAAAAAAGAAGAAAAAGAAAGTTGAAAAAAAGAAATAAAGAAAGGGAGTGACGAAAAAAAGAAAAAAAAATGGAAGAACGAAAAAAAAAAATATACAGAGCGAAAGAAGGAAAAAGAAGCATTTGACGTGGACGCGAGCAGAGTTCCACGCAAGGCTGACGCTGCGATTGAGAGGTTTGGACTGCGAGGAGCATTTTTAGTATTTATTTTTTTCTATTTTTTTCTTAAAAAAATTATGGTGAATTCGTTTATATTGAATTTATTTTAGCATGAACTAAATTTTCTTTATTCTAGGAAAACAATGTAATCTAGTTCTAAACTATGCTTGCTTTTCTATTCTAATTTGATGTAATTCTCTTCTATATTTGTCTGATGTATTATGAGTTTATTGCTTCTAATTAACTGGCCATTAATTAGATGATTTTAATATTGTGATTTGCTGTCGAAAGAGGAAATTATAAGATAGATCTTGGATATTTCAACATAGGTAAATATAGAGATCGAAAGACTGGTATGAACCTATGTAATATTAAAATCATTAGTCTTATTGCTTTATTAATTTGCATACTCTTGTGTAAAATGATGAACAAGAATAATTTCCAATTGACTATCGAAAGAGGCTTTTGGATATTTGTGGAGATTTGCTAACAAATACAGAGAATTAAATTCAATTAGTTAGATGAGTAAAGCATAGTGAGGAATTAGGTGAAATCGATTTCCTAGAAATTTACTTTCTCATTGATTTGATCTTTGAACAACAGTTTTCTTTTTCTTTGAGTATTTTCTTTCAATTAATTTTATTTTAAATTGTAATTATAAAAATCTTAGTGATTTTTCTAGATAAAGTCGAGATTAGTATAATTTCGGTATTTGTCAAAAGTAAGTTATCAATCCCTGAGGACGATACTCTTCTCATCACTTTATTATAAAAACTACGATATTGTGCACTTGTAGTTTTGCACCGATCAAGTTTTTGGCACCTTTGCCCATGCAGGGGTCGAGAAGCTCTCCCGCCCACTTATCAAGCTGGGTGTTAGCACACACATGCGATCGGGACTAACACCTGCACCTAGTGACTAAAGGCTAACAACACACATACGATTGTTGTTAGCTTTCGCCCAAGCAGCATTGACATTAGTCAACAGTACGAGAATAACAAGGAACCTAGGGAAAAAGTAAAGGAGGCAATGAAATGAACAGCAAGTCCCACAACTTACAATCAAAGACCAAATCAACAATGTAAAAGAAAGCGTGGAAGGTCAAACTCAAAGTAAAATATTATAAAAGAGCATTGACATTGGTCTAGCCAAAGCCAAGCCAAAATTTGGCTAAAAGAAAATGTTTTGCTTAAAAACCAAAGCCATTCAAGTATAACCTCACATTAGACTAGGTAACTATAAGCCAAAATAATAATATGATATTTTTTTTTAATAATAATAATATTTTTTTAATTTATTTTTTTCATATTTTGTAATTATACTAACTATATGTTAATTAATAATTTAACTTTTAATTAACTTATTGTTTCCCAACTATTTTTTTCCAACCTAATTATCCAACACAGACCACATCTACAATTCTTGTGAGGAATGTCTTTGTCTTCTAATAGCAATTCATGCACGTTCATCATGTCCAACAAAACTTAGTGCAAATATGAAAAAAATCAAACTCAGTATAAAAGACACGTTCAATATAACTCAATATAAACACCAAACAAAACTCAGTAAAACTCAGTCCAATTCATGCACGTTCAGCCTAAAAAAAATAAAAAATTCAAGAGCCAAACCACGTATTCCTAAGTTTCTAGAGCCAAACTATCACAAATTAATCACAAATTAGTCAAAAAAATATATATAAAATCATATTCAGGAGAGGGAGGGAGAAAGAGAGAGAGGAGAGGGTTAGAACAAAATATATTTTAAAATAGAAGGAGAAAGATGCGGGAGAGGAAGAGAAGATATTGGAGAGAGAAACTTCGGATATGAAATAAAGCAAAAGTTTTCTTCAATTTCCATCTGTTTGACTACTGAGAAATAGTAGGAAAAAGGAATGAAAATTTGAGCCAAAAAGTGTCTCATGCTCAAGAAACATTTCCTCCCTTGTATCTTTCCAAGCAGCCAATCATACCAAAACAAGCAAATCATAAATTCTTTCTAAGAAACAGGAATCGGAGCAAGAATCCTTATCTTTTGATAAGAAGTTGCGGAAAATGAGGGAGAAAGAAGAAAGACAAGGGACTTATCCGATGACATCAGAGTTTATGTGAATGCCAATGCAAGGGGGTTCGTAGAAGGAGAAAAGGAAGAGGAAAATATGGGGCATTGGGGAACTGAAATATGAGGGAACTACGGATCTGCGGTTATGAAACAAATTTTGGAATAAAAATTCCTTTTGGTTAAGAACAATAGCACACCAAATTTGGAGAAGAGTTTAGAGTTACTATAGCTTAAAAGTGGAGTTAAGGAGTTTTGAATACATCAATACAGACCATTTCAACGATAGCTAGGCAAAATTTGGAGATGCACTGGCATTTGGCTAAGCCAATGCAAGTGCTCTAACGTGTTAAGCATATCACAAGACACTATCGAAACCCAAGACAATGTATTACAAGAACAACACACAAAACAATAAGAAGAAAAAGTTCAAGTCTAATGGACTAGGCGTCTGTCTTAGGGTGAGCTAACAAAAAGCCTCTATAGTGTCTGCATCTCGAGGTTGTATCCGGCCCCCCAGTCCCAGTCACGAACCCAAGTAGCCACGTCGAGTTGAGGGGAAAGACAGACTATCTCATCTTAGAATGACCTGAGCTCAGCTTCCAATTCATTACTGCGTCGTTGGGACCATGTAAGCCTAACCTTCACAGTCTCAGTTATGTGGTTGAGCTAGAAGTAATGCCCATCATATTGCCTAAGGTCCTCCCTAGCAGATCTAAGCCTTGTATTTGACTGGGCCAACTCGCTGTGGACGATGTCGAGATCTAATTGGAGGCGCCGGCAAGAATCCTCAACCTATGAAGCTCTCTCTGCATACTCGAAATAACGCCTTCTCGCCTCCTCTAGATTAGCCTCCCGTCTGTTGCCACGATTACATTTGCCGCTGACACGTCTTTCAAAAGCATGGATGCATACTTGGTCTCTCTACCTTGCGCTCTTGGGCCTAGGCCAAGTCTCTTAGTGCTCTCTCCGAAAAGGATCTCCCTGCATCCAAGGCACGCTGAAGGCTAGAAATCTCAGCCCTCAATGGACCTCAGCCTCCTGGACATGCGAGTGGGAGCCCAGTCGGGAGTACGTATCCTCCCATTTCTCCATTGCTTCTATCTTCTTTGAAACAGCTTGGATAGCTCCATCTATAAAGGAATGTGAAGATCCAATTTGCTCCTCTAAATTGGATTGATGATGACAATCTAGTCCGTCAAAGAGTGTAACCCCTACAACAAACAAACACAAGTTAGCTAGCCACATAAAGAAAAGAAATGGCACAAACCAGGGATGAGGTTATGTACCGAGGAAAGAAATAATTCCAGTTCTTGAGCAATTTGGGTGGCTACAGAATCTAAAAAGATGCTTGCTAGCGGGGTAGAGCCTAAAGGTTGAGTTTGAGCAAGGATTGAACTCTCTAGCGGCTGCGTCAGGTAAAGTATGGCTTGGTTGTTTGGTGGGAGACACCGAGGTAGCAACTGAAGAGGATAGTATAAGGAGTGCCTTCAAGGTCGGCAAGTGAGCCATGAATTGGTTCCCCTATTGCTAGTGGGAACTCTGCGTTTCCTAGGTAGGAGTAATGACAGACGAGGAAATACTCCCAAAAAAGGGAGTCAAAGGAACTTCCTAACCAAGAGGAACGTTGGGCGAGAAAACACATACTAGTGAGGATGCTATGGGAACTTCCTTGCCATGGGTATTGACGAGAGGGAATCTGCCCACAGGGGAAATGGGTACTCCCTTGGCAATATCAGAAGTTTCCCTACTAGAGATAGTAGCTTGTGCTGATGAAGGCGAAACAATCGTAGCCTCATCATCCCCGGCCATGGCTTGGCAGACAATGGGGGCTTGCTTTTTCTTGCCAACTCTTAATACTTCGATAGAGTCACTTGCACCAAAGAAAAGGACAACGACTCAAACCTTTCAAACAAGGCCCCAGGGAAAGAGCCCGAGAATACATTTGGAATCAAGTCGATGAATGAGTCCAAGTCTTGAGCCCCTTGGTCAATGACCTTCGTGAGGCGGTTAAGTTGTGGCGGTAGGGGAGAGGGCTTAGTTTCTCTTTGGCCACCAGTTGCAGGAATGATGGGTGATTGTGGACGTCCGATACCCTTCTTTGGACGAGAGGGGATGCGGGGGGCCCGTGACCCACTACAACACCCTTGATGCAAGATTTCTTCCCTTTAGGGTCTGATGGGGCAGAGTTGGACCACTTCCACCAACGAGAAGGTCATTGGCCCTCCGAACTAACGGCCTATTGGCCTATTGCTCACGATCGGTCCAAAGACACCAAGAAATGGTCTATGTTCTCTCAAGTGAAGATCACGTTAGACTCAATAGCATTCAGATTCTCCTCAATCCACGAATAAACAATACATGAAGGCACAATCTCACTTCTGGAAATGCCGACTTCAAACTCACGACCATTTGGAACAAGAAGCCACGAGGCCCTAACTGGAAAGTCACGGTGACCAGTCTCAATGATGGGGAACTCCCGTCCTACTCCAAAAATTAAAAAAAAAAAATTCCATGTCCCAATTTTAACATGAAAATACTATGATTCCAAATGCATGAATAGCCCACTAGCGAATGGAAACTACACTGGTTCACATCATATTGTCTGACACCATGAACATAGAAAAACTCACGAGCAGTAATATGGGTGTTCTCCTCTCCCGCGACCTCCAATCGATGTAGCAAAATAACATAATCCTCTAGGCATTGGGTAAGAGTTGGGTCAGAGCCATGTCCAAGAAGTCCAAGATGACATGAACAGGGCGACAAAAAGGGAGTCTTAGCCCCATTAGAAATATACAATATATAGTCCAACGTACTCGGCAACCCTATCTGAGTTGATAATGCCATGGTGAGATTCAGGGAGAATCATGTCCATTGTGTCAAGAATGACATACAAGTCCTGCATAGAGCCCAACTCCATCTGAATAGTGTTATTAGTGCAATGACAACTCTCAAAGGTCACCAGTTGTGAGGACCTATCACCACAAGCCTCGTTTGTGGACCTGCGCGGTCTAGAAGATTGAGGAGTGAACCAAAAGGTGTTCTTGGGAGCCATTTGGAGCAGAAAAGTGAGGAGATTGAAAAGAAGAGAAAATGATCTTAGTGAACACGAAAACTGTAAGGGTAAAGAAAGCAGGAAAATTGAATAGATGTAGAAAGTTTTTTTTTTTTTGGGAGGGGGGGCAACAAAGGAGAATGGAAGAAGTTAAAGAAAGAAGGCCGATGACTGTTACGGGGGGTGGAACAGCAAGGAACATAGCAGCTAAGTTCAAAGGGAAAACGCCAGGTATCACAAGCAAAGAAAGCATGTTGGACAAATCCTGCGTTCATTTCACTTTGCACGAAGGGATGTAAGATGAACCGACAAATTTTGCACTACATAACATAATCAATCAGGGGAAGACATGTGAATTGTTAGACATGAGGAATGCACAAATAACATTTGACACTAGAGAAGGACACGTCTAAAAAGAAGAGATCAAATTCAAAATGGATGATGTGGAGAGTAAAAAGAAAATTCCACCCGACACATCTATTGTAAGAATTTACGGGGTAAATATTAGGTCCAGTTATATTTAATAGGTGAGGAAGTACTCACAGGCAATTGTTTTGTTCACATTGTATAAGAAAGAGATAAAGGTGAACCACCATATCCCTATAATATAGGGGTCGGTTCACAAAGATAATCCCTAGAGGGGCGTCTTAAATTTGAAAACTTAACAAACCACATAACAATGAGATACATATCTCTAAAGGTAAATCTAAGCTAGATATCCACATTGAATCGGCACCATCAATGACCGAATCATGCCAGAAAATGTAACATACTAAAATTGGGCACTGAGTGTCATATCCACGGAGAAGTCTGGCCATATCAAGTCAGTACAACCCTTATAAATATCCCACTAGGTAGTACTCTTTCAGAGAGATTCTTGAGTGATCACAGTATCATAAACTGTTGGATTATGGGATCCAGCAATCTCCCTTAAGGACTCGCTAGACTTATGAGAGTCTATCGGTGCTTGACAGCCTAATCCGTCGATGCACTTTGTTTGCACTACGAAGCCCCTCATGCCCGCCCATAGCACATATAGATGCTGGGCTCTGCGCTGCTAAACTTTATAAGGAAATAAAGTTACGCCTCTCCTAACAGCAATTGCTTTTGGCCTAGTGGTAAGCGCTTGATCCTAACAAGTGGTATCAGAGCAAGGTTGTGGGTTTGAGTTCCCTGGGTGTCGTTGGGGGTGGATTGTTAGATTATGAGATCTAGCGATCTCTCTTAGAGACTCGCTAGACTTATGAGAGTCTATCGATGCTTGACAGCCCAACTCGCCAGTGCACCTTGTGTGCATTGCAAAGCCCCTCATACTCGCCCGCAACATGTATAGATGTGGGGCTCTGCGCTTCCAAAGTGCATAAGGAAATAAAGTTACACCTCTGCTAACAACAATTACTTTTGGCCTAGTGATAAGCGATTGATCCTAATATATTGCTGATTTAAGCATTGTAGGCATTTCCCACTAGGTATTCCGATTATTCTTTCAAGTTGCAAGTTGTTAGGGCCCACTGTAGGCATACTGAAAATTATACCATATTATTAAGTACAAAAATCTAATTACAGCTAAAAGACAAAATCAGTGTGTCCTAACTAATTTTTCAAAACATTTTATATTTACCGGTACTCCTTATTGAGACCCTGATAATTCAGGTCTGATTGCATGAAAATTTTAGATTTTTGTTAGTCTTATTTGCAACTATAGAGTGTGACACATAAGTTTATCCTATAATATTTATTATTAGTTTAATATTATCGTCAAATTTATTCCAAAAAAATAATAATTAAGATACTACAAATTCCACCTCATCTGCTCTCATTTTATAACGTAAAATGTGACATTTTTATTATTTTTTTAAAAAATTTTAAAGTTAATCAACAATAACAACTAATCATAACGAGATAAATGCCGTATTTGTATAATTCTCATTAGTCGGATGATCCAAGTCCGTGACAGTACCTCATGCCCCGTCTCCACCACATAATGCTGATAATAATAGTCATGCCATCAGAGCGATAAGGCTCTCTCCTGCCATCTTCTTCCTTTACGCACTCCTCAGCTCAGACAGAAAACACAAGGAAGAAATTTTCTTTTTCCCGATAAAGTGAAGAGCATGATTCTGTCCAGACAAATCAAGAACTTCTACCAGTCACCATTTCTATCCAACCCTTCAAAGCTCCAAAAGCGAAAAAAGCCAGAGACCTTTTTGGCACCAAGAAAGGCAGCAGTGGACAGAAGGAAAGTTGCCATAAGAGGATGCAGTGAACCGGAAGGAGAAAACAAGACCGAGAGGCGAACTTTCTTGACCCTTGAGGAAGCCGGGTTGGTAGAAATGTCCGGCCTGGATACTCACGAGCGCTTTCTTTGCCGTTTAACGGTACGGGTACCTATCTTTACGCGCATGTCCAGGGAATCAGAAATTATAGAGTAGCATTGATCCTTTAGATTTAAAATGTTTGTTGATGTTTATGCATGCATGATATTATATGCAGATATCGTCACTGAACCTACTAAGAGTTATTTCGGAGCAAGAGGGATGTCCCATCGAGGAATTGAACGCCGGGAGAATCTGTGATTGGTTTCTGAAGGATAAGCTGAAAAGAGAGCAGAATATAGGGTCTGCAGTCCTTCAATGGGATGATTCTGGGTTTCAGATTTGAGCCTTCAACTTATTCTCTGAAGTTAAAATATGATATTTGACCTTTAATGGAGTAATTGAGTAGCAGTTGTTATTGATTTAGTTGTGCGATGCTTCACTTTAATGGCAAACAATGAATAGTTTCGGCGTAAAAGATCTGTACGGAATATTGTTACATGAAATTGTTATCTTTCTTTTTTTGAAAAAATATTGAGAGAAACCACTTTTACATATTTTATATGGTATCATTTAAACCACATATCTCTCAAATTTAAAATTATTACGGTTATGAGAGAGAGAGCAGAGATGAGAGAGAGACCAAGATGAGAGAGACGATAAGAGAGAGATCAAGATGAGAGAGAGAGAGTTGATGAGGGATGAGAGAGAGAGCGGAGATGAGAGAGAGAGAGCATGAGGGGTGACAGAGAGAGTCGAGGAGAGAGAGAGTAGGCGAGAGAGATCTATGATCAAAGAGAGTCAAGGAGAAAAAGAGCCAGAGAGATTAGAGAGTTGATGAGAGAGATGCTGGAGAGAGATGATGAAAGAGAGAAAGAGAGATAGAGAGAGAGATCAGAGAGTTGATGAGAGAGATGCTGGAGAGAGATGATGAAAGAGAGAAAGAGAGATAGAGGGATACAAGTCGTCTGTCCGTTTTGCACAAAAAAAATAAAAATAAATGGACCAAAAGCAGTCACTATAATATGTGCACTGCTACGTAGCAATATTTTTTTTAAATGACACAATCAGTGCTCAATGTTAAAAACATGGGGTTCAAATCCAATACTAGAGCAATAATGATATTCCCAATGTCCCATGCAAAGTTTAACAGAATTTTCCACGGGCTGATCATGTGGCACGCGCGTACACGTACCACATCAACTAAAAACAGTAACTACTGCTGTTTGACTATTGTTAAAAAAAATATATATATATAGTTATAATAATGTATAAGTGTCGTGTAATTATTTTAAAAAAAAATGAGTAAATACAAAATTTATATGAAAAAAATATTTTTTTAATAATAGACTACTATTTTTCAAAACAATTATGCGTCACTTGCGCATTTTACGACTGTACCTTCAATTACTAAAAAAAAAAACTAAGAACAATGGGATGTGTCTAAGAAGTATCCTATTGGGCTTTTTTTCCCCATTTTGTTAGGGGTTATCAACTCGTGAAGGATTGTTGAGAATCCGTTGCACTGAAGCTGCCATTGTGGTGAAATTTTCATGTATGTTGCTTGTTAATGGTGTGTTTCGTACGCTTTTAAGTCAGGTTCTAACAACTCAGATTTTCAGAACTTGGGTATGCAAAAGATAGGGAATAAGACAACTAGGAGAGGCTAGCCTTGAGGACAGGAGTCTCCGATATCAAAGTTAGTAAATTCTCTTAAAAATTTGTAAAAAAGTGAAAGAGTTTAAGAATCAGAGAGACTTCTAGTACTTAGAACTTGTTATTTATACCATAAGTTTGAAGAAGACAGATCGTGTCTACCCCATTGAGTCTGTGTCTTTTGTATTGTTCATTTTATCAGAGGCTTTTAATGCGGCGTGACTTTGCGATGACGTTATTAATGTAGCGTATAGCTCGGGTAGTGGTGCTATTAATGCGGCATGATTTTTCGATTTCTCCCCCCTGCTAGTATCCTTGGTGGTCCGCTGATGTCTCTCTTGTCAGGGGATCGAAAGTCCTCCATACATTATGCCCACTACACGGACAAGCACTAAAGAGGTAGACACTACCCGAGGGGTTTCTAGGTCGATGAGTCCCACCGCTGCAGTACATTCCCTCATGCAAGTTGCATCCAAAGGATCTTACCCATAGGCCGAGTTGGAGACTTTATTTGTTATAGGCTGGGCCTCCGATTCTTATTCCCTTAATTGCTACTCTCAGGCCCACTAGGGGGGAATCCCCTTACACTGCCATTGTAGTGCTCCTTTTTGCTCTTATTTGAGGTCTTCGTCGCTATCTGTTGTTGGCATCCTTAGCCATCGTGTCAGTTGCTGCGCTGAATTAGACCTACTCCAGATGCCAGCATTCCTCCGTCAATCATTGCCTGAGTAAGCAACTCCAACCATCTTCTTGCCTTTTAATGAAAGCCAATAAAAAAGCCTTGCTTCTCATCTATCTGTAGATATAAGATCGAGCTCTAAAAAATGTTAGCTTTAGGAATCAAAATGTAGCTTTCATATTAAAGGTGTTCTCTTCTATACGGTGTTGGGTGTTAGTTGAGTAATATGCATGTTGGAGCAATTTCTGATGATGCCTGCAATGTACTCAGAGCCAACTTGTAATTACCAATCTCGGGGAGTCCGGTGGGGATGCATCTGATAGTTAAGTTAGAGAGGGATTAACTTCTCTTAAGAGGAAGGAATTTCCGAGTCATCTTTATAGAAATTGAGGAGCTCAGCATGTCATGACCCCTCCGGGGACGCTTCTGGGGGGTCCGGTATAGGTTCCTCTAGGAGTACAATTATGGTTTCGTTAGCGCCCTTCAGTTGCGAGCATCTCGTCTAAATTTTTCTTCGCGAATCCTAGGCTCTGTCCATGGCACCGTACGATGCGTTTTATTAAATTTTATCCTTTAGCCGCCTTACCTCACTTCGATTCCTCGTGACTACGTCTTTGGCCACCCACTGTCTTTTCCTCGCCTACTATGTACTCGAGTCTTCTCATTAGTTGCATGCAGTTCTTTTCCCACCTATAGCGTGTATTTAGACCCAACAATTTGCATACCTCTCATACCTAACATTGTCTATGTTAGCAGTTTGCCCAAACTCTCAGCTACTAAGATTATGTTTGGATGCTGAGCTGATTTATAAAGAATAATATTTATAAGTCATATTGAAATGTTTTTAAATGTAAATAGATTAAGATATGTATTTAAATATATGAAGTAGGTTATAATGGGTTTAACTTTTTTATGTGAAGTTAAAAAACTATCGAGTCACATCAATAATTGGTTTGACATATATTGAAGTCACTTTAACAACCAAACATAACCTAAATGCACAAAGATGGCCAATTCTAATGCAATTAAGGGCATTAAAGAGTAACCTAGGCCCAAGATCTACTTTAACGTCTTTGTAAGGCTAAAAAACTGCAGCTAGTGTATGTAAAAATACTTGATAGATGATGATGGCAGGGGTTTCATATGGACAATTGACTCACTAAAAAATGAGTAGCATAAAGGTTATCTCAAATGTAGGAGGGTGTCGCGTAATAATTAAGAATAAATTATTAGATCGTCTCTTCAGGAAAAATTTCTTAAAATCAAACTCGCTTAAAATAGTGAAAATATTCACAAAAAAAAAAAATAAAAGTGATGGTATGTGCAATGAATGAGAGAGTGCAACGAGAATAAAAAGAGCACTAGTCATGGACTAGATTCATATTTTTAGATTTTTAAGTGTCGAAATGAAATATACAATACTAACAATTGAAATTAACAACGAAGGAATCAACTAAACTAAACAATCTTAATTAATATAAAAATTAAATAATAAAATTGAAATTATTTAAGTCCTAATTAAGGTTTAATTAATCTAGTATACAATGAAACTAAGAGATTAATAAAACTAAGTTAAGAATTAAACTAGATTAGAAAGTAATTGATAAAATATGAACTGAGAATTGAAAAATTCCAAAATTAAGATTCTAGAATTCATTCATGTTTTCAAATCACAAATTTTCAAAATCAATCCATAGCAATTGTAATTACTATTAAATAAAAACTTAAAGAAACGAGAAAAATAATTAATACGAAGTAAATAAATAATAAATAAAATATCTAAAGATCTAAGCCAAATGTCTTAAAAATACATCACAAAATTTAAATTTAAATTAAATAAATAATAGAGAGTGAAAAGAATAAATCAAATAAATAAAGATAAAGATGGTAGACAATAAAAGAGAAGGTTAGAGCGCAACAATTAGACCCTTGGAGAAGCTCTTCAAACGCGTGCGGCGCTTCTAAAAAGTATGTTTATTTTTCAAGCCGAAAAGAAACCTGTTTTTATTTATGCGTTTGTGTCCGTCCAAAAGCCTTTCTTTGTTCTCCGTGTGAGTCCGTCCCAAGTCAGAACTCAACTTTTCATCAACCCAAAAGTAGCTTGGGTCTCACGTGTTGTGTGGCTTTAGAGAATAAAAAAAAAAACTGGTGCCTTTTTCACTTTTCTCTTGGTGCCTCTTTAACTTTTCACATGCTTTTGAAAAATAAATAAATAAATAAAAATAAAATAGAAATCAATAAAAATAAAATAGAAATCAGTAAAAATAAAAAGAAAGAATAGAATATAAAAAATATATTGTGCATGTGAAGAAAATATTACTCAATTAAATCACAAGTTATAAAATTAAGCATAAATTATATTGTAAATCAATTTAAATCACAACTCAGATTTATGCATCTTAACTATTTTTTTATTTAAAACCAATGATAATGTAATGAAATAAATAAAATATATTAGTTCTAAATGTATAAAATATGCAATATTTCAGCTCAATCACATCCTCCCAACTAGCGTTTTGCTAATCCTTGAATAAAATAGTGAAAATTAATTGAGAACAATATTGCATAAAGATCGAAATTCAAACAGAAGAAATCAAACATAATTCTGAATTCTCACAAAAGTGACACGTTATTACTCAACCCCCATGGGCTATACCAACCAAGACTATCTCAACAATCTTTCATATAGAATTGAGACAAATATCTAAGAACTCAAATGTGTGTGTGGAACTAAACTGGTTGTGTGTTCCTCATTACTAGCCATGATTTGTCATAGGATTTTTCAACCTTAAGATTAATTATTGCTGATTCTAACTACCTCAAAGCCTAATGGACTAACAGTTTTCACACCAGCTCTGTTTTTAAAAGTTGAGCACTCAACCCCCAAAGTCTTGGGTAACTGTTTCTATCCCTTTATTTAGAAAAGTTCACTAAGCCGCCTTTATCCCTTTTTTCTTCTATTCTTTTCAAATATATTTTTTTTCTTTTCCTTTTCTTCTTTTTTTATTTTTTATTTTTTTGAACCATGGCTCGGTTAAATAAGTGAACAGTAAATAAGGAACACTACAAAGTGTAAGTATGTGCAAAATGCCCTTTAAAATGTTCCCTTCATTCTATATAAATCTTACCAAGCCTCATCTCAATAAGTATAGCATCCCGGTGTTTCAAGCCAGACATCAATAAAATATGATGCACAAAAATCATGCTCCGTGCTCAAGCTTGAAAATAAATCTTCATAAAATGATTCCGTTCAACTACTCCACCAAGATGCTTAGATTTCACAAAATATTAGAAATAGAGTATATGTCAATCATATATGTATCAATGCACATCACATTAATGCAATTTTTTTTTTTAAATCTATGCACACACGTTATCCCTAACTAGTGAGAGACATGGTTCTCAAATGAATCGAACGAAAGAAAGCAAAGTGCACAGGAATAAGCAAGCAAAACAAAAAAAAATCAACATGAAATATAAAATCAAAGCAAAACAACAAATAAAAAGAAATAAAATGCAAGTAAAGAAAGCTGTAAAGGGGAGGAAAAAAAATCAAAATCATAATCAAACTCAAGATACTTCCTTGGGGTCTTGTATAAGCAATATCTCTTCTTTTGGATCAAAGGCAGTCATAAAAGGGTTTAGATGTTGTCTATTGACAATGAAGCTATTGTCATTCTTCAAATTGACAATGTCTATCACCCCGTGAGGATGAACATTCTTTATAATGTACGACCTACTCCATCGAGATTTCAATTTACCAGGAAAAATATATAAGCGAGAGTTGTAAAGAAGAACTTCCTGGCCAAGTGTGAAATGCTTGGAATGAACTTTTTGATCATGTAGAATTTTCATGCGTTCCTTCGCCAGTCGAGCGTTGTCATAGGCATCCCGACGAGTTTAATCCAATTCATTGATCTGCAATTTTCTCAATCCTGAAACTTCATCAAGTGATATGTTAACATGTTTTATAACCCATAGAGCTCGATGTTGAATATCAACAGGTAAATGCAAGCTTTACCATAAACTAATCGATAAGGGGACATCCCTAGATTTGTTTTAAAAGTTGTCCTTTAAGCCCACAAAGCATCAAGAAGCTTAACCGATCAATCTTTCCTATTAGGATTGATAGTTTTCTCTAAAATGATTTTGATCTCTTTGTTTGCCAATTCTGCTTGCCCATTTGTTTGAGGGGTGATAAGGGGTAGAAATTTGGTATGTGATACCATATTTCTTCATGAGTGTAGAAAATGATTTATTGCAAAAATGAGAACCCTCATCACTAATGATAACTTTGGGCATGCCAAAGTGAGCAAACAGAGATTGCAAAAATTTTAGGATAACATAATGCATAATGGTCATTTGTTTTGCAAGCGACGGCCTCCACCCATTTTGAAACATAATCCACAACTAATAAGATATATGTGTTTCCAAAAGAAAATAGAAAATGTCCCATGAAGTCTAATAGTCAAAAATTTCTAAAGTGAGAATAGGGGAAATAGGCATTATGTCTCTTTTGCTAATGGATCTAAATTTTTTATAAGGCTCATAAGCCTTACAAAAACTATAAACATTTTTAAAAATGGAAGGCCAGTAAAAACCGCTTTGCAAAATTCTAGCCACTGTTTTCTTTGCTAAAAAATGACCACCACATGCACCCATATGACAAAATCTCAACATAGAGGAAAACTCATCATCAGGAATGCATCTTCGAATCAATTGGTCTGAATAATATTTGAAAAAGTATGGATCATCAAAGTAAAAGTGTCATACCTCAGAGAGAAATCGGCACTTATCTTGGGTGGACCATTCAAAAAGGCATTCGCTCAGTCACCAGATAGTTGATTATGTTAGCAAACCATGGAGCTTTGTGAATCACAAAGAGCTGCTCATCCGGAAAACTATCATCAAGAGGAAGGCTGACATTTAAAGAAGAGGATGATGACAATCTAGAGAGGTGGTTAGCTACCACGTTTTCATCTCCTTTCTTGTCCTCAATGTTGATGTTGAACTCTTGAAGTAGTAAAATCCAGTGAATCAAGCGTGGTTTTGCATCTTTCTTAGCCAACAAATACTTAAGAGCAGAGTGGTCAGTGAAAATAGTAATAGGAGAACCAAGAATATAAGCCCAAAATTTATCAAGTGCAAAAACCAATGCAAGCAATTCTTTTTTAGTAATGGTGTAATTTTTCTGAGCATCATTCAAGGTTCTACTAGCATAATAAATCACAAAAGGTCTATTATCCACACGTTGCCCCAAAACAGCTCCTAAGGCATAATCACTTGCATCAGTTATGATTTCAAAAGGAAGGTCCCACTGCGGGGGTTGCATAATGGGGGTAGTGGTAAGTGATTCTTTAAGGGTATCAAAAGCTTTTTGGCACTCATCAATCCAAACAAATTCAATATCATTTTGTAAAAGAGTGCACAAAGGTTTTGCAATAGAACTGAACCCTTGAATAAACTGCCTATAAAAGCCAGCATGACTAAGAAAAGAACGAATATCCTTATCCGTCCTAGGATAGGAAGTTTAGATATTAATTCAACTTTTACCTTGTCGACCTTTATACCTTCAGAAGAAATAATATGTCCCAAGACAATGCCCTGAGTACCCATAACTTGGCATTTCTCCAAATTAAGTAAAAGATTTTTTTCCTCACATCTCTAGAGAATACGTGCCAAATTATGCAAACAACTATCAAAAGATTTCTCAAAAACAGAGAAGTCATCCATGAATATTTCACAAATATCCTCAATCATATCAGAAAAATACTCATCATGTATCTCTGAAAAGTAGTTGGGGCATTACATAAACCAAAAGACATTTTGGTAAAAGCAAAGGTGCCAAAAGATAGGTGAAAGTGGTTTTCTCCTAGTCCTTAGGCGCTACAACAATTTGATAATAACCAGAGTATCTATCCAAGAAGCAATAAAATGCATTACCAGTCACTCTTTCTAAAATTTGATCCAAGAATGGTAAAGGAAAATGATCCTTCCTACTGGCTGAATTAAGTTTTCTATAATCAATGCACATTCTCCAGTCAGTAACCGTTCTAGTTGGAATCAACTTATTTTTATCATTTTTTACAACAATTAAATCAGATTTTTTTGGTACCACTTGAGTTGGACTTACCCACTTACTGTCTGAGATGGGATAAATGATACCCACTGTGAGCAGGTTAAGCACTTCCTCTTTGAAAACTTCTTTCATGGTAGGATTGAGCCTACGTTGAGCATCACAAACCAATCTAGCATCATCTTTAAGATGGATTCTGTAGGTACAAATAGCAGCATCAATACCTTTGATGTCGGCTATTGCCCAACCAATTGCGCCTCGATGCTTTCTTAAGACTTCAATCAACTGGGCTTCATCCTTCTGATTTAACCTTGAGGAAATCACCATAGGAAAAGTGCCTTATTCAAGACCAAGAAAAACATACTTTAAATTTTGAGGAAGTGGTTTCAGTTCCAACTAGGGAACTTCTTCCTCTGAAGATCTAAGTATGTCTAGTGGTGGTAGAGTTTCAAACTGGGGTTTCCATCTTGCACTTGCAAATTGTACTTCAAGTGGTAAAGAAGAATCTGCAAATCAGTCCAAAAATTCGAAGATATTTTCAACAACATGGTCAGTTTTTTTCAACAAGCAAAAATTTAAGTGTCTGAAAAATAGAATCATCATCAGAGAAAGGAAAAGTTGAGCAACTAAATTCTGTTGGTGTCAAACTCTCTACAGCATTCAAATAACTTGTGTCATCAAAATGTGCTGGCATCTTGCAAGTATTGAAAATGTTCAACTCAAGTGCCATCTTCCTAAAAGTAAGCTTCAGAACTCCACTTCTGCAATTAATTAAAGCATTTGATGTAGGTAGAAATGGTCTTCCAAGGATGAAAGGAGCTTGGTAAATAGTGGAGACTGACTGCTACATATCAAGAACTACAAAATCCACTGGGTAGTAAAATTTGTCCACCTGGGCCAGCACATCCTCTACAATACCCCTCGGCTCCTTAACTAATCTGTCAGTCAACTGTAGCATGATTGAGGTCTTTTTCAGCTCACCCAATCCCAATTGCTCATACACTGAGAACGGTAGCAAGTTCACACTACTCCCTAAATCAAATAAAGCTCTCTTAATGCGTGACTCACCGATCATAATGGAAATGTTGGGAGAGTCGGGATCTTCGAACTTCTGAGGAGTCTCGCTCAATATCAATGCACTGACTTGCTCCATTAGGAAAGCTTTATTCTTTACATTCAGCTTCCTTTTGACTGTGCACAAGTCCTTCAGAAATTTTATATATGAAGGAACTTGTTGTATGGCATCTAAGAGTGGAATATTAATCTTTACTTGCTTGAAGATCTCCTGAATCTTAGTGTGGTATTTGTTCTTTTGGCTAGCTGCTAATATCTAAGGATAGGAAACCACAGGTTGGTACCCCCTACTAGTTTCAGCATCTGCACTCACAGGCTTCTTCAACTCTGGTCTCACTACGTCTGGTTCTTTTTTAGCTTCATTAGTCTCTATTACATCTTCAGGTGTAGGAGCAACTAGTGGTCTGTCAATGGTCATCTCTGGTTGGGGAACTTCATTTCCACTTCTCAAAGTAAGAACGGCTTTCGCTGCCTCAATAATATTCCCTGAGACATTATGTACCTATTGTGGTTGTTGCCGGTATACTTGAGGATTAGGCTGAGGCTGTGCTGGAAATTTCCCTCTCTCTAGAGTGCTCAATGTCGTACTCATCTTATTGATGGTGCCTCGCAAGTCATTTATAGCCTGAGTGTTCTGATTGTTTGCGGTGGCTTGAATCTTCATGAATTGCTGAAGTGTATTGGCCATATGTGCTATACTGTTGTCTAGAGACTTCTTCGTAGATGATTGAGGCTAAGAACTCTATGCAGCTACATGAGGTTGAAATCCTGGAGGTGCTACAAAATGATAGCTCTAAGAACTCTGATATGGTTAATACTGGTGCTGAGGAGCGACCTGATGAAATGGTTGTTGAAAAGGTGGTAGAGACTGGCCAGGCTGATCATTCCTCTATGAGAAATTTGGGTGATTCCTCCACCCCAGATTATATGTATTGGAGAAATGCTGATTTTGTACTCTATTTATCCAGCTCGTTGATTGCATTTGCTCAGAGCCACTCTCCTAAAATACTAGCATAATCGAGCAATCTTGGGTCTTGTGGTTCGAATTAGCGCATATAGAGCATGCCTCTACTACTTTCACAGCCTTCACCTTTTCCATCTCCATGACCTCTAATCTTCTAGTCAATGCGACTATTCGAGCTTGAACGTCAGTGTCCTCCTTAAACTCATATCTGCCCCCACCGGGAATAGCCCTCAGTGGCTGTGCTGTCAATGAAACTCAATCAGTCTGAGTGTTCCATTGTTGTGCACTCTCAGCAAGATAGTTAAAAAATAATAATGCTTTATCAGGTTCCTTGCTAAACAATTCTCCATTGCACATAGTCTGAACAAACTGCTTGTATTGTAGAGTGAGACTAGTGTAAAAATAATTCACCAATCTCCAGGACTCAAAACCGTGATGTGGACAGATGTTCACCAAATCCTTAAACCTTTCCTAGCTGGCCTGGAAAGTCTTGTCAAATTTCTGATTGAACTGGTTGATCTGCTCTTGTAAATACTGAGTTCTTTGAAAAGAAATTTTTTTTGTAAGAACTCACGTTACATATCAGACCAACTAGAGTTAGAATTAGGTCTTAGAGAATTAAACCAAATCTTCGCTTTATCCTTTAAAGAGAAAGGAAATAAACGAAGTTTAATAAATTTATCAGTAATGGCTCTATTGATAAAAGTAGTGCAAACCAACTCAAAATCTGTCTGGTGCTAAGAAGGACTCTCAGAATCCATCCCGTGGAGCTGAGGTATCACTGACATCATGCTATGTTTAATAAAAAAATTAGGTACATCATCAGGTAAAATAATGCATGATGGTGTAGTGGTGCGAGTAGGCTGCAAATAATCCCTAAGAGTGTGTGGTGCAGGTGCAGCTATGGTTTGTTCAATTTCAATGTCCTCGTTTGTAGAAAAAACAGAAGAGCTATCTATCTCTGGGTTATGTATACTACTCTCAGTGCTCGATGTAACTCTAACCAACCTATTTGAATTGTCTCTCATCCATAACATGAAACATCAGTCCAGAAAGCATAAGTAAGGTTCACGTGACTAAGTAGTAGGTGACAAGTAAAATGTGTAATCAGAGATAAGATACTGAAATAAACATTTGAGATAAAAAAAAGATAATAACGAGTTTAAATTTATTTAAAGCAACTCTTCCCCGGCAACGGCGTCAAAAACTTGACTTACTAAAAAATGAGTAGCACAAAGACTATCCCAACTGCAGGAGGGTGTCATGTAATAATTAAGAATAAATTCCTAAATCGTCTCCTCAGGAAAAATTACTTAAAATCATACTCGTTTAAAATGGTGAATATATTCAAAGAGAAAATAAAAGTGGTGGTATGTGCAATGAATGAGAGAGTGCAATGGGAATGAAAAGGGCACTAGTCATGGACTAGATTCATATTTTTGGATTTTTTAGTATCGAAATGAAATGTAAAATACTAACAAATTGAAATTAATAATCAAGGAATCAACTAAACTAAACAATCTTAATTAATCTGAAAATTAAATAATAAAACTGAAATTATTTAAATCCTAATTAAGCTTTAATTAATCTAGTATGCAATGGAACTAAGAGATTAATAAAACTAAGTTAAGAATTAAACTAAATTAGAAAGTAATTGATAAAATATGAACTGAAAATTGAAAGGCCCTAAAATCAAGATTCTAGAACTCATCCTTGTATTCAAATCATAAATTCTCAAAATCAATCTACAATAATTATAATCACTATTAAATGAAAGTTTAAATAAGCGTGAAAAATAATTAATATGAAATAAATAAACAGAAAATAAAATGCTCAAAGGTCTAAGTCAATACATCATAAATTTTAAACTAAAATTAAATAAATAATAGTGAGTAAAAAGTACAAACTAAATGAATGAAGATAAATATGATAGACAATAAAGGAGAAGGTTGAAGTACAGCAATTGAACCCTGGAGTAGCTATTCAATCACATGCGGCGCTTCAAAAAAGGATGTTTATTTTTGAAATTGAAAAGAAACCTGTTTTTATTTGTGCGTGTGTTGCGTCGGTCCAAAAGCCTTTCTTTATTTTTCCGTGTGAGTGCGTCCCAAGTCAAAACTCAACTTTTCATCAACCCAAAAGTAGCTTGGGTCGCACGTGTTGTGTGGCTTTAGAGAATAAAAAAAAAAATGGTGCCTTTTTCACTTTCCTCTCTTTAACTTTTCACATGCTTTTGTAAAAAAAAATAAAAATAAAAATCAGTAAAAATAAAATAAAAAAAAGAATATAATATAAAAAATATATTGTACATGTAAAGAAAATATTATCCAATTAAATCACAAGTTATAAAATTAAATATAAATTATGTTGTAAATCAATTTAAATCACAATTCAGATTTATACATCTTAACAATTTTTTTTAATCTAAAATTAATGATAATGTAATGAAATAAATAAAATATATTGGTTCTAAATATATAAAATATGTAATATTTCAGCTCAATCAACAATCAATGTCTTCACACGGAACCCACTGTCTATTTGATAAATGGTAATCAATATTCAAGACACTTAAATATTAAATTAGTTAATGTTCTCAATTCTATTTCTGCACTTATTTTTCACTCTAGAAAATTAACTATTAGATCACTTTTCTTACCTGAAATGTGATGTAGGAAATCGTCAAATGCACGATGGACTTACCTCAATCACACATTCAAAATAAAGAGGTCCTCTCGCAGGTGGAATGGGGGTGGAGAAGTGTTCAATAAACCAGAGTAGGAATGATGTTTTCTTTTGAAGAAGAAGTCCGGGATTACCATATCAAGTATGCGAAGTAAATGGGTTTTGTGATCACAAAAAGCTCACATGCTGGGGACGATGAGAAGTTAAGATACTTTACCTTGGCATATGTCAGAGAGGGTAAATCTAAAAGTAATGCATCCAATATTCTCAAGCCATGACCGGTGGAGAAAATGCGTTGTAAGGCAAAGATAAATCATGTATCCTTAAGTCTTTACCGAAGTATATTCATTGCCTGCAATCGTACTTGAACACACACGTCCTAGGTCTCGGGAAAGCTCAATCCTAGATGCCATAAGAAAATGGATTCAGTTACAGAAAGAAAACTTGAAGTTTGCGACAAGGCTGGAATTGGCGTGGCCAAGAATTTTAAATCAATTGTCGTAGATGCTAGGGGATATGAGAATCTGGAGTTTGGTGAGAGGGATTGTCATAACTACGAAGATAAGGCAAGAGAACTTTGGTTGGGGGTAGCAGTTGTTGAAGCCCTACGAAGTCATTTTGTCAAAATGAATAAGAGAAATGATTGATTCTTCTATGTAATAGATATGGATGATGAATGCCGACTTAGAAATGTCGAGGACGTCATAACATTTGACACGACATATCTAACCAATGCAGGTGTCATTTGCACCATTCGTGGGAGTAAATCATTATAGTCAGTCAATTTTGTTTAAATGTGGTTTGATATCAAACGAAGACACCGATACCTTTGTATGGTTGTTTGAGTCTTGGATACAATGTATGAACGGAAGAGTCCAAAACACCACAATCACGGACCAAGATAGGGTAATGCAAAATGCCATTTTAATAGTGCTCCCAACATCATGCCATAGGTTTTGTTTGTGGCGCATAATAAAAAACTACTTCAAATATTTGGATCAAGCATTGAGTATAAGGCCATTAAGCATGGTATACAAAGTTGTATGTATGAGTCTGATAAAAAATGGCGACTTCTCTTTGATGACTACAATCTACATGAAAATGAATGGTTGTCATGGATGTACATAAAGCGCAGTGTCATTTGGTACTAATTTATGCCAAAAACTCATTTTGGGTTGGGACGTCCACTATTCTGTGTTGTAAAAGTATGAATGTTTTCTTCAATGATTAAGTCAACTCAAAGACCATGCTGAAACAGCTTGTGGAGCAGTATGATAATGCCTTCAGAAGGAAAGTGGAGAATAAAAATGCAGCTAACTTTAGTTCCTTCAATACTGCGTTGCCATGTATCAACCATTGTGGTATTTAGAAGCAATACCATCAAACGTATACCAATGCCAAGTTTAAAGAAGTGCAACATGAGCTTAGAGGATTCATGTACTGTGATGCTACACTCATTGCTTTTGATGGTATCACATACAAGTGTGATGTCTTGAATGAGGTGAAGATTTGGGATGTTTTTATCAAGCAGGCAAGGTTTTGTCTAATTTTTAACGAGGAGACATCTTATGTGAGCTGCAATTGTATGTAATTTGATTTTAGGGAAATATTGTTTAGACATACCCTACGTGTGCTTACCCTCTGCCCTCCTAGGGAAGGAAGAAGTGCCACCAAAATTCATTTTGGGCAGGCAGCATACGGACTTGAAAGATAGTTATACACTTCTCAAAGTAGTTATGATGATTTAAGTGGCAATTATGTGGCCCAAAGACTTGATAAATTGATTCTTTTTTTCTGATATGGCATCTCAATTAGTAGATAGTATGGAAATGTGTGTAGAGTTAATGACTTGCCTACAATTGTTTAATAGATAATTCTTACAAAATGAGAAAATGGATAGCTTCATCAAATTGCCTCGACTAATGCAATAAAGGAACAAGTAAACCTAATTTGTAGTCCACTGGTTTTGCAAAGTAAGAGCAGACCACCGAGTCACCATTGAGAAGGTTGTGAAGAGATTCAAAACCAAGAAAGCAGCAAAGAAGTGTGGCACACATGTATTGTTGTATTGTATTAGTTTAGAACTTATTGCATCTTTATGTACTTGGATTTTCTTTTATTTATTGTAGAAATGATAAGCATCACAATCTTTGAAAACATGTAGACATCTATCGGATGACTTCATTAATGCATCGCAACATGATATACTCCTGGGTTAGGTATGAGCATATAACACCCTCGACCATGTACATTAATTGTGATATTGAAGCTATGTATTTTTCTTACCATTAGGACAAGCCACCTCTACTTTGGAGTCAAGGGATGACATATATCAGTAGTACTCCCGTTGAATCACAGTCAAGTAGGTATTGTGCATGACTTTTAGGTCATATTTGTGCTTCATCTTTGCTCCTATCATTGTGGCTTTGTCCAATGTGCATGATTTTGTTAATGGTATATGTAGCTAGAATAACATTGGTGATATGATCGGTTCTTTATTTAACCATGTCTTCCATGGTACAGTAGCACATGATCATGAAATCAAGATAATTCTTGATGACCCTTTCATGAAACAAGTAATTTTGGCTTCCATCACAATGCTTTAAACCCAACTTCAAATTTATGAAAAGATAGAAACATTACAATGTCCGACATGCAGCTATTGATGGATTTTCAAGAAAATCCTTATGCAGCTCAAGAGCTAGGAAATCCCATGGTGATGATGAAGATACAAAACTTGTTAGTGCAAGAGTAAAATAACTCGCATGAGGAAATGAACAATGTCAAGGTCTATACGAAGTTGCCACGCATGAATCTTTAGCCTCAGCATAGGTAGAATAGTAGTCCCTCTCGCCTTGGAAGCGACCCTTATCCCCTCTTCCAATTAGGCTGGCTGCTCGCCATTGAGTTGACGCTCGGCATCCAACTCATCCTCCAGAAACAATGCCGCTTGGGTGGCCTTCTACTCGTAGCCCAAAACCCAATCCAAGTGGCCTTAGGTCTTTTCCCACAAAGACATTTCTAAGGCCAAAGTGTGCCATAGGCTCCATACCTCAGCCTTTAGCATGCAATCTCCACTGCCTGCACATGGAAGTGGCCGCCCAAGCGGGAGTAAGCCTCTTCCCATAGTTTCCGCTCCTCAACTGCCTTGGACACAACCTTAAGGGCTCCTTACATGAATGAGCAAGAAGATTGCACTTCTTCTTCTATGCCACACAAATGGAGAGCGACCCATTGAACCAAAGAAGATAGACCCTACAAAGAACAACTTAGGCCTGTTATAAAGCAAATGAAGGATTACAATAAGCTAGCAACAGAGTTACATACTAGGTGAGAAACTAGTCAATCTCTTTGGCTATTCTAGCAACTAAGGGGTTAGAAGACTCCCCATTTTTGGGATGCCAAAAGTAGGCGAAACCTGGAAAAATTCGGAAGCCTCCGAATGAGGACTAGGCCCCAAAGAAACAACCTCAAGGGAAATAGGGTCCACCTAGTTGATGGAGATCATCACCCCCACCAACCCTCAAGGCATTGGCCAAGTCAATAACTGTAGCAACCACGGGACTTCCTCCCTAAAGATAACGACAAGCGTGGGTGCACCCTTTAGGAAGGTTACCACCTTGGCAACAGTCTCACCAATGGCAAAACTGTGGCACTCTCAACCTTCGATTGGGATGGAACAGAGACTTAGAGCGTCGGGACATGCAACACATGGTTACATACACCTGTTCATGAAAGATAATGTGCAATGCATCCTAGTATGCAACTAGTAGTATGAAATAATCGCAACGGAATAAAGGTGACTTATAAAAATTTCATGCCAGAATGAACTAAACATACCAATAGATAAAATTAACTATAAATAAATACTATCTTACTTAAACAGGTCCACATAGTAAGGCATAAGTTCAGACATAAAGTATGAGATGGAATCTCCTTATTACAGATATACTGCATCAAAGTTTCATAACTAAATCAATTCTCTCATTCGCTCTATGGTGTACAGAGACATCGCTATAATCATCAATATCAAATACAATCTTCAATTAGGGTCAAGCTCATTCTCAACCATTTGAAGCCAAGGGTTGGAGTTCATTACCATCTTTTTCGTCTTAAGCCCATTATGACACGACTTCTACAATTCTAGGGGAATGGTAGTGGATTTACCACAGTTAAATTCTGTGAAATCTTAGTAAGTTAAACAACCAACTTGCACATAGATAAGATATGCATGATTAATGATAAACATGTGATGCATGCTTGATATGCCAAAAACCCGTATTTGTCTCCCATCCAAATTCTTCAACATTTTTAAAAAAAACTTTAATGTCACGTTTTCTTACGGAGAATATTTTTCACTTAATCTTTTCAAAAATGTAACATTTCTTAGTTATTATAGTCATCATTAACACAACATATCACATGATATCATCATAGTTCCCCCATTTGCACTGTAAGTACTTGTCAGTGACTGTAGTACAACTCATGTAGAGACTACATCATTGTTTGCAGCAGACTCATAACTCAATGCATTGGTATCATAACATTTCATCATCATTACATATCATCATAACATATGCAGCTACCAGCATTAAGTGTCATATACGACTTTACTCCGGTATTCTTTAAAAATAATCTATTTGAAACTCGTTTACAATTCTTTGTCAACCTAGGGGTTACCACTCAATTTTTACTCACTCCAAAGTGAAAAAAGTAGTTCCACTAAGATAATTTCTCATCCTAACATTTGGGAACATGAAAAAATTTATTTTCATACTAGGATTGAAAAATGTATTTCATGACACGTGCATATGTAGTAAGTTTCATGTGAAAATGACATTTATATGTAATATGCTAAAACGGTGAGAACTTCACATGTCATATACGCTAGTAATCAAATGCTTAATGATGTATCATATGATGTTTCATGCTCAAAATAATATTTAATATGAATGTAACGTTTATACAAGAATCATAAATAAATTTATCTAAGAGTAAGTTAGAAGCTAACTTACAAACTTCTCGGGTACTTAGAAATTTGGTGCGGCTGTAATAAGAAGTATTCTAAGTTAGAAATTGGAAAAATAAGAAAGATTTTCATCATTAAAAGGATTCAAAATAATCTTTACAAAATTGCCCCTATATTTTTCAAAATTGCCACTTAGGCACTAAACTTTTATTATTTACATTTTGACCCCAAATTTCACAAACCTCATAATTTTCATGTTCTAAATTCATATATGACTTTAGAATTGTAAGAATCAATCAACTACTATGCCAAATCCATCCAACTCATGGCATGCATTTGTGGGCCTTTTGTGATTTCAAGCCTATAGCCCATTTGGATGCATGAGTGACTGAATTTTATTAAGTAGCAAACAATACATTTGTTCCTAATGGACAAGCTAGCAACTTAGATTCATGTCACATGAGTTCTCATTATCATCAATGCATCATTTTGCACCAAAATGTCATGAAACCTTCAAACAGGGGTATAAGCATAATGCTTTTAGCTTCTTTTAACATGTAAACCCTTTATGCCTAAATAAATCATGTACTTCAACCCCTAACATTATGATAATAAAATTTCTAAAGGTTTATAACACAAATTTTGGGAAAATAATTTATGATATGACAAGATCATCTTCATGCAAGTGGAAACTAAATGCTTAGAAGATCAACACAAGATACGGACTTATAAAACTATCATGACATGCTTTTTTCCTCAAATCTGAATCGAAAACAAATTATTCAAGCAAGATTCCAAATCTAAACCGAAAATGCATGTCTTCAAGTTAAACCTCACATAACTCATCAAATCTTCATTCTCATGTTATAATTCAAAGCCTAACATGTCAATTTAACACCCAAAAAAAAGATAAGGTAGGATTACTCACCAAATTGTAACTTTTGATGCTCTAAAAACAACTCACTCCAAGAACTCACTGTCACACTACTTGGTTTCACCCTTCTCTCTCACTAAGAGTACTTTGCTCTCAAGAACACTAAGAGAAAGCTTGAGGAAGTTGTGTGATGAAGTGAGGGGGTGAAGGGGGTATTTATAGGACTCAATAGAGGGGTGGGGTGATGGAGTACCAACTTGGCTGAAAGGCGAGGGTTGTGAGTGGTGGATGTGGGCGGTGGAGGTGTTAAGTATATTTTCAGATGTGTCATTGCATTGGTTAGTTGAATAGTGGCCTTAAATACTTGATTACCTCATGGTCAAGTTCTAGAGAAAGGCCATAGGTGTAGCGGGTGAATGGTTTCAGAAGTTTGAACAAAAATCACAAGGGAAAACAAGTTGATGGTTGATGGTTTTAGGGTTTCAAGGCTGTCCAGTTTTTTATCATCTTTTGTCTCCATTCCTTTGGTCTATTTTGTTTGCATAATTACCACTATTGTGTGGACTTCCTTGGTGGAAAATGAGATATGAGTGATGGCCATGTGATTTGATTTGAGAAGAAAATGAAGGAAAGGTTTGAGTGCATGGGTTTCAGCCGAGTGATCCATCTTCACCATCCCACTTGCCAATTAGCTTTGATGCTCATGGAAGGAAATTGGCCAAGCATGTAATGGAGTGCTTTGAAGCACTTCCTTAGGGTGATTTGATGGCATGTGGAGGTGGTTAATTTCGGTATAGAAAAAATGTGAAGAGGCAAGGGTGGTTTGGTCATATTTTATTTTCCTAGGTGAATAGTTGTGTTTTTGGCTTTGTCTTTGAAACTGTTTTTGGCCACCTCTTAGATCTGATTTTTAGTGACATAATGAGGTTTGAGTGGTGTAGAAAAGCTTCATGACAACTTATGGAAGGGGCGTGGTTTTAGTGGCTTGTTTAAAGGGTTGCTCGGGTTTGCACCAAAGGTGCCGATTGATAGATTTTTATGGCATTGACATGCCTTTTCTTCAAGTGACATGAGTTGGGTTTGTTCTAACATTTCAAGGGTTGCTCGGTTTGCACCAAAGGTGCCGATTGGTGGGTTTTTGTGGCATTGACATGCCTTTTCTTTAAGTGACATGGGTTGGATTTGTTCTAACATTCAAGAGTTGCCTAAGAGTGATGCAAAACAAGTGTAAAAGATAAAAATTTCAGATCTAAAATTATGAGGAAAAAAACTTGAAGAAATCTATGCAAATCATGATGCTTGGGTTAATATTCATGATTATGATGAGGGTTTTGAAATAGTAACCTTAACTCAAGTTTGAGGTCTTACCATGGTTGAAAAGAAACCATAGGGGCATGTGGGATGGGCTTGGGAAGAAAGGAAAGTAATGATATGGTGTATGTGGGTCCCATTTGGAAGAGTGATGTGAAATACTAGGCTTGGGCTTTAAGTGTTGAGTTCTCATTGGGCCATATGATCAAGCCTTTTGTGTGGGCATAGAAGTGGATTTATCCATGGGCCCCATGTCCATATATTATTGGGCCTTAGCCTCAAAAGTTCACTAAGTTAGGTCCTAGTCTTGGATTTCACCAAGTTGGCCCTATAGCCTTGGGTCTTACTAAGTTGGGCCCAATAGTCTTATGTTTACTAAGTTAGGTCTAATGTCTTGTATCCATCAAGTTGGGCCTAATAGTCTTATGTCTACTAAGTTGGGCCTAATGTCTTGATGTATATCATTAGCCCTCTTATCTTAGTAAGCTAGGGCCCTTAATAAACAACTATTGGGCCTTCTCTAAATTCATCTAATATTTTAACTAAGTCACTTAGCCCACCAAGGTGACAAGTCTTCCATATGCTATGTGTGATTCTTCCATTGGTCTCTTGGCACATTTTTTTTAAATGAAAATAGTACTAAAATTCTCTAAATAATCCATGGCTCGAGGGCATTCTTTTTGTAGAGCTTCATGTAGAATCCATGGCACTTTATGAGCCACAATGCGAAGATTCTATGGCCCTCAGATCACCCGAGCTAAGCTAACAGTAGAGCGTTTACAGGCAAGCCCAGAGGCTACGGAGAATTGTTTCCCTTTGATCATTTTGGAAAAGCTCGAGAGTAAACCGTCAGCAAGCAAGCCCATAGGCAATGGAGAATCTAGAAGCCAATGTGGGGCTCAACGGTGACCCCCACCGTGGAGCTTTATGAATAATACGAAATGCCCGAGCATGGAGAATATGTTACTCTTTATGAAGAAATAATGGTTCTTTATGGAGAGATTCATGAGTCCAAGTTTGTAAGTGCAAATAGTAGATCGCATGATCCACACTTTGGAATGACGATGGCTATACTTGTGGTAAAAATCCAAAGCTTGAATAGTGAAATATATATATAGAAAATGAATAATGCTACTTTGACACCTCTTATATTTTAATTTTTTTTTAATTTCTTTTTTACTTAATAGTTAAGGAAGTGACTATTAGTTATTGATATTTGTTTTTTAAAAAAAAAACTTTTTAAAATGATAAAAATATATGAATAAAAAAGTTTTTAAATAATGATAAGCTGATTTTGGCTTAGCGGTAACTTGCAGCGGGCATATATGAGCTGCAGAGTAGCACCGCTCGTAGAAAATAAAGATAAAAGTGGAGATAAGATCTCAATTCATCTCATCTAATTATTAGAATTTTTTTAAATTTTCACACAAAATATAATAAACAATTCAACTTTTTCAAATTTTAAAATAATAATAATATTAAAAAATAACATTTTATTAAATTTTTAACTTTCATCTCAATCCAACTCATCTCAATTTAATATCCAACCGTACTTTAATCTTTTCTTTCATGTAATGCCCGTCTTATTCCCTTAGCCCAACACAACTTATGGGCCTCTTTTCCTATATTGTAGTAGGGTCCACAGTCTGGCTAACTTTATCCCTAGCAAGTTTCATATAACACATTTTATTCGAACTTTATTACTTAAAAGTGGGAGGAAGACGAACACTAAACTTCAGTGAATATGTCGAACAACAGTAATGAATGCTCAGTAAAAAAGCGTAAGTTTCTGTTTAAGTTGAGATCATCAATAGTGATCAAGGGAGATAAAGGAAAGAGAGAGCTATGGTATGCATCTTGGATAAATATTAATCCCTTTTTAGTGAAATATCAAAAGAAATATGATATTAATGTGTTTAAAAAGAAAATAATGATATGCTCAAGGGAAAAGGACGAGGTAACTTAGTAAACAAAAATAAAGATATTTTTTTCTAACTCTATATTCCAATTGATTTTATTTTAAAGCAAGATGTTGAGTAAATGATAATTTTATACCTTTTAATTAAAAGTTGATATATCAACTTTTTTATGATGAATAAAATAGACTCATCAACACTGAATCAATTTTTTTTTTTTAAAAAAGAAAAAGTTAAACTAAAAAAACATAGGGGTGGTTGCCCATTCAAGTGGTGATTCAGCCACCCAAGAAAAAATGGTGGTCGCTGAGCAACTTGGGAATGGTGGTGGTTGAGCACCTCGGGAGTGGTTCTCACCTTCCCAAAATTGCTAGAACCACCTAAGTTCTACGACCAATAATAGTGTGCTAGATCTAGCAACCCTAGTGTTGAGTTGTTTGGAATGGCAAGATCTATTGAGGTTGATCTCAAGTCGCCATCATTAGGGTGGCTAGACCCACCCAAGATGGGTGGATTGACGTTATGCAAGTGTAAACTTTGGTTGCCACTATGAGGGATGACCAAAGTGGTGGCTGTTGATGGTCCTTAAATGAGTTAGGGCTTGGGTTCAGGAGATTTTGATTTAGGTTTTAAATTTTAAGGGTGAAGTAAAGTTTTGATTTTAGGGATTAGGATTTAGAATTTTAGGAGTAGGGATTTTAAAGAAAGGTCAAATCTGAGAAATAATCCTATGTGGTGTGGCTTTTCTAAAATCAGTGAGACCCATAAGTGGCAACTTAGGATTACATGATGTAAAACTTGATTTTAGACCAGATCAGATCAGAAAGAACACTGAATCAAATTTGAACTTGAGTCTTCCACAGAGGAAAAAAAAAAAAAAAAAAGTGCTCAATTTTTCAAAGAAGCATTTGATTGCTGGCGGCAGTTCAGTTTCCTGGCCTTACCAAACCCACCAAGCCACTTGTCGTGCAGTTGAAAGCATGTTAGATAAAATGTCTTTCTAAGTTTGGACTTTGGAGTAAATTAAAAAAAAAGAAAAAGAAAAAAGGTACAACCTGTCAACCACCAACTCAATTGTCATGCAGCTTGATTAAAAAAAAATTGTCATGCAGTTAAAAAAAAAAAAAAAGGTCTTATTTATTTATTTTTTTTTTTTAACATTCTAACACATCATTAAAATATCTAAAACTAAGCTTCTATTTAGATATAAAAAGTATTTCATTTCATCTCATCTCATCTTATCATTACAATTTTTTTAAATTCTCACATAAAATATAATAAATAATTTAACTTTTTCAAATCACAAAATAATAATATTATTAAAAAATAATATCCTAACAATATTTTATTTATGTTTGATTAGAATCTCGTGATTTTTATTTTTATTTATTTTTGGTGAAGGATTTTTGGGTGTTTCGTGAAGGTAGGAACGGTATGTTTGGAAAGATCAAAATTTTACAAGTTTTCGTATTTTGTGAAGGTGGTTTTGATGTTTTTAGTTTTTTCTCCAAAGCTTCTTATTAGAAGATTTTGGTGTTTAAAAACATGTCTCAAATGAAAATAAATAAATCTTGAAATCACATTTTCTTTTTCGTATTTTTCCTGAATCCACATATTTATTCGTCTAATAGTTCTCTTTTGTATACCCGGTCAAGCCCTATTTACTATTAAATCTTGTTTTCTTGAATAGTTAATTTTGTTATGTAATTTGTAGTTGATTTATATAAACTAATATACTTAATCTAGCCAAAGTTCGAGCTCAATAATGAAACTTGAATTATTTGTAATCATTTAAAAAATTAAGTTTATTCGCATGCAAATTCGTCAACTTGTTTAATAATTACGTCAAGTTCAAACAAGATTTCTAATATGGGAATTGAATTATAGTCGAGATCGAACAATCATAAGGTAGTGATAGGCTAATAACTCATTCACAATTTATAGACAACAATAAATATAATAATATTTTTTATTATATTTAAACGCATAAAATCAAAAGTAAAAGTAAAAATCAAATTGAAAAAAAATATTATTTTATACATAATTGAATAAAAATTATTATTTAGTAGTAACTTTATCGGTTTCCAGCAATCATATATATTAGTCAAGTCAAGCTCAAATATCCGATACTTAATTCAGCTTTGATTATATTTCCGACCATCTAGGTTCTATGCTAAATAAAGGCTTTAACAATTTATAGTTCTTTCACTCCAAGCATGTCATATTTATATATATTTATATTTATATATATAATTTTGGAAAAAGAAGGGGTCAAAGAGTTCTAACAAGTGTGAGATCAGCATTTGTCTTAAAAGCTAGGTTACACTAATAAGAAGAGGTAAAGTTGATCATATATTTTATATCTTAACATTCTCCTTCACGTATAGGTCAGACTTTTCCTCAATGAGTGAGCTCAATACGTGAAATATTTAATTCAATGAGATAGAGTGTAGAGTTAAGGTTCGAAATCAGGACCTCTGATCTGATATCATGTGAAATCATCACTTGTACCAACAGGTTAAGCTGATGGAAAGAAATAGATTTTATTATTTAATTTATATTTTAATACTCCCTCTCATGTATGGGTCAGATTCCCCCTCAATGGATAGTCCAACACGTGAAATATTTAATTAAATGGCATAGAGTATAGAGTCAGGGCTCGAATTCAAGACATTCACTAGATACAATATAAAATCATCACTTATCTCAAAAGTTTAAGCTAATAGGAATATGTAAATTTTATCATATATTTTATATCTTAACACTCCCCATACATGTGGTCCAGACTTTTCCGCAATGAGTGAAGCCAACAAGAGTCAAGATTCGAACTCATGACCTCTTCTTTGATAACAAGAATCTCATTACAAAGTTACCAAAAATAAAAAATAAATAAAAGAAGCAAGAAATAAAGATAAATGATTGTTTTAATTTTAGAGATACTTGCTCGGTTGATCGATCAAAATAGGTGGGTCGCCATAGTGGTTCAAAACGTGATGAACCTAATAATAGAATTTCAAAAATTGAGATCAGGAAAATTGATGAAGTTGCATCTATAGATATATGCATTTTTTTATATCAATGTAGAACTTTATTGCAAAAGAAAGGTTTACAACCGATTATTAGCCCAAATGACCTTAGCAATATCAAGAGGAAAAGATCCCTACCAAACACAAATATCAGTTACACTTCAAGCAAACTTTGCAAGTCTATGAGCAGCTTCATTTCTCATTCTTCCCACATGCTGGATAGTGCAGCTATTGAAGCACAACATCAGTTCTCTAATATCTTTTATCATGTTGCCCTACTGAGACAAAGAAGCTTCTCTTTGTTGTAACTCCTTCACTAACAATAAAGAGTCACTCTCTACAATCACATCTTTAATACCAGAATGAATAGTGAGTTGAAGACCTCAAAGTATGGCTAATAATTCCACTTCAATGGCATCATTAACCTCATTCTCTCATTTACTAGCAGACATTATAACTGATCCTCTATCATCTTTGATAATGATCCCTACGCCAGCATTATGTTGCTTAGCAAACATGGCACCATCCACATTAAGTTTCAAAATTCCTTGAGGTGGAGGTTCCCAACTGCAGCATCTTTTCGTGCCCTTTTGAGGCATTCCTCTACGCTCTTTATGACTTTTCAGTAATGCAAGTGCCTAGCTAATTACTTGGTCAAGGGTCAAAATCTTGTTCTTATAAATCAGTTGATTTCTTTTATACCAAAAACTCCAAGCTAATAGAAAGAAAAGCTCCACATCCTTCCTTTGGCCTTGCTCCTTGGCCTGATTTGCAATCTCCATGAATTCATGGTGAGACTCAGAGATGTGTAGTATAGGAAGATGTTGTTTCCAGCTCTGTGTAAGTGTAGAACAATTCGAAAGTGCATGTGTCGTGTCTTCCATTACATTTTGGCAAAACTGGCACTTGTCATCACTGATCACCTTCCTCTTTAGCAGATTGTGTCATATGGGAAGTCCTTCTTTACAGGCTCTCCAAGCAAAAATTTTGATTTTATTTGGAATATGCAGTTTCTGAATTTCTTTCCATATTGCCTTATGTCTTCCAACATTAGAGCTCTACCCTAGTGTACTCTCATATTTTCTATTTCTAAAAAGTCTATAAGCACTCCTCACACTAAAATTACCATTATGCTCAGGTGCCCATATGATAGTATCCAAGCAGCGTCTTCAAAACCTCATTTGCAGCAGCTGGAGGTAGCATAGTCCTCACATTTTCCACATCCCACCAATTAGTATGCTCATGAATGAGGCTATCCACAATTTCATTTAAATCTCTGTCATCCCCCTCTTGTAGGCAATGTTGTAGGCTCATAAAATCTGGAATCCAGTTATTTGTCCATATCTTGACGTTTCTCCCAGTGCCTACTCTCCATCTCCATCTGCAGCCAAGAGTCAAGTCTTTTCTAACAACCCAAATGCCCCTTCACACATAATAGGGATTGTGCCCCAAACTGGATCTTATAAAATCCCCATCAGGAAAATATTTAGCTTTGAAGACACTTTGAAGTAAAGTATAATTTTCCTTCAGAATTCTCCATCCTTATTTAGCCAAAAGAGCATCATTAAGGGCTCGTTTGTTTTCGGAGATGAGATTAAAGTTAAAAAGTTGAATAAAATATTGGTAGAATATATTTTTTAATATTATTTTTATTTTGAGATTTGAAAAAATTGTATTGTTTATTTTATTTTGTATTGGAAGTTGGGAAACTTGTAATGATGAGATGAGATGTGATGTTTTCTGAAAGCAAACGAGGCCTAAAAGATCTCAGATCTTTAAAACCCATGCCACATGCATGTTTAGGCATGCACATGTACTTCCAGCTGACCCAGTGAATTTTATGTTCCTGATGTTTTTGCTCCCACCAGAATTTAGCCATCATTTGCTCTAACTGATTGCAAAGAATGCCATGTAGCTTGAAGCAACTCATAGAATATGTGGGTATAGAAAGAGCAACAACCTTTATTAAAGAATAAATCTACTCCAAAGCAAGTTTAGCCTCTAACACCACACACCAGCTGATGTGGCTGACCGGGTTTAGGTAAATGGTCCAATGGCTTCAAGTTACCCCCCTCCATCTACTCCTGCCGAATCCCCCACGAAAGAGGTGAACAACAACGTGAACACCACGAATCTGCCCTTCCATCTGTCGAATCCGTCTCCCCTCCGAAGGACATCACAGACGCGATTTTGTCTCCCCTCCGAAGCATCTCAGACCCTGCTTTACTTCCATCTACGAATAATAAATCCCCCACGAAAGAGGCGACGTGAACACCACGAATCAATTCCCTAAAAGCTGCGAATCTGCCCCCTTCATCTGCGAATCCGTCTCCATGTAAGAAGCATCTCAAACGCTACTCTACACGAATCTCTCCCCCTCCATCTGCAAATTTCATAATCTTCTCCTTCATCTTTATCAATCTGCCTCTAAGAAACCCTAAACGCAGTGCTACGTTCTACCAAAATAATTAGAATAGATTATGAAATTTTCCTTAGTAATGTGTTGCTTGAACTAAGATGATCTTATTTTTCTTTATAATGCAACTACCAAGAGATTCTGTAGCATGAAACTAGTCAACCAAAGAAGCTTTTGCTCTTGCAGGTGTACGTAGCAGATTTGACAGAGTTATTTACTTGGACATGTGCAAGATGTGATGGTTTGATCAAGGTATCGAGATTGATATTATCCGGTCCCTATGTTTAGGTGATTGCAAGAGTGAGTTTTTAGTTTTGTAAATGCTAAAAGATGGTGTTTTGCCACTTTTCCTACTAAAACAGCTAGACTGGTGCTTTTTTCAATGGAAATAGGGATTTGAAGTCATAGAGTTAGTTGTTGACATTCAACACTGCTTACAGGTGCATGATCTCAGCATGCTGGCATTTAAATTACCTGGTCTTATCTTGTTATTTGTTTACTTGAGTGTTCTTTGGGCATTGATATTACTATGCCTAACCACTGCAAAGCTTTGTTGGAGTGGCAAAAGATCTTAATGCTATCGTAATTCCATTTAGAGGAACTCAAGAACACAAGTAGATATTCTAGTGGTAACACAGGTAGATATTCTGGTGGCTTAATTGCATCTAGTACTAATTTATGTTTAGTGATGTTTTTCCGCCTTGACTGATGAATGGAATAGGAAAAATGGTTTGTTCATGAGTTGTGATGGTTGGCTGACAACCACACTACATACTATTTGGACCTAAAAACTAAGAGATGGAATTAATTAAAAAGAAAAGGAAATAAAAAGAATTAAAAAAAAGAGTGTATTCCCATATGATTATGCATGTCATCACACAAGCACAAGATTATAAAGAGATTTTTGTGTGCATGGTTTTGAATTTCACTTACCTATGCTGATAGTTATATGTGTTCATTGGATTTGTGAAAAATGAATGGATTGATTTTTGGAAGGGTTACCCTAAAGCCCATAAAGTTGACTCATTGACTTGTTACCCCAAAAAAAGTTCCTAGGCATACACAGCTTGAAAATCACAAGACCTTGTTAGATGAAATTGAAGATAACTTCAATTCTCTTTTATCTTTGCTTCCACAGTGCCACTTTGTTCCTCCAAAATTTGCTCCATTCCATTTGCTCCCTCGAGAAATGTATGTTTGTCAATACCTCAAGTTATGACCTGCCTGAAAGAGTGTCACATTTCAACTCTCAAATTATCTGTTGGCTGAGGTGCCTGAATGATCCTTAAAGCTATATCTATTCGTGAGCATTAGTTTTAAAAATTCAAAAAGAATTGTTTAAGATCACAGTTCCTTAGATTTGGCATGTATTACTACCTCAAATATTCCACTTTTCAGTTAGCAGTAATATTATGTCTTTGATTGTCAGAATAAAAATGTCCCATAGAGGTAGCAATGTGGGAGGGTTAACCCCCAAGAGCAAATTGACCCTTAATTGGATCAGACCTGATATGATGACATTTTAGTCCTTTTTCTTTTTTGTATCTATGAACTAGAAGAATGTGAATATCTTAATCTTTGGGTGAAGCATAAACTCTGTAGTACAGGGAATCGATAAGACTAATGCAGTTGCATCTTTTGAAGTCCATAATTCAGCCATCAAACAGTTTGTCATACCAACCAGTCTGTGAAATCCATAGGCCATCAAAAAACTTGAGTCATGTTTTGATCTCCTTTTTTGTATGGAAATCATTTTTTGATGATGATGAATTTGAATAGGCTCAATGTTTCATTTAGATCACCTATAGCCTCGAGTCAATTGCCATCTGTTGTTGATGAGTTTCAAATAGAAGCACCAACTTGTTGGTGTGGCTTGAAAGCCCCATTAAAGACCTCCCATGCTAGCAAAAATCCTAGAAGGAAATTTTACACCTGCCTGAAGTATAACACGGTATAACATATTTTGTTATCATAATTTTATATTGCTTTTTAACTTGCCAAAATTTAACCTTTGTCAAATTGACAATTTGTATGCAGGGAGAATCAAGGTGTCAATTCTTTATATCGGCATATATACTTGCACTGGTAGAGGAGAAAATTCACACAAGAGAGAATGCAGCTCGAAAAAGGGAGGTCGATTTATTATTGCGCGAGTATGAAGTTTAGAAAACGAAAGATAAACTAGTGCAGAGAGAGAGTGCTCTTTCCGAGCAAGAGAAGAAAATTGGAAAGCAGCTCATAGAGAATGTATGTGCACAAATATTATTATGTATTTATTAGGAGTTATCAATTGTAATAATTTTTGGTTGCCTTGGACTATAAATGTATTTTGAACAACATCGGATTAACTTATATTAATAGTACTATTTGGATTAATGTTAATCCCTGTGTTGGAAATCATGCACACACTTTTGTTAAACTGAATGCACCATTTTCTATCCTAGAGTACACAATTGATAATCTTTGTTCAATGAAACTACAAACTCCAACAAATGGAGCTGTAACAATGGTCATAATAGAATAAGTTCTAATAAGGGGAAGCAGCGGTAAATGGAGCTAAAGCATAAATAACATAACTTTTGTCCCTTAATTACAAAGTAGAATGACGTTAGACAAATTACATTAAAATACTTCAAAAATTCATCAATATATGAAAAATATATCTACATATGAAAACTACATCACAGTCTCCCAAACTATGGATAAAACATCATTGTCTCCCAAGCTACATCAAAATACATCAATATATCAAAAATATATCAAAATAAATAATCTCTCAAACTACATCACAATCTTCTTGGAGTACCTACTCATTGTCTGGTGGTATTGGTTGTGTGACAGTACTGCACTGTATTAGAATAACAAAATCATCCTTGCCTGCACTGGGTATCTTAATAAATATAAAAAAAAAAACCGCCATTAGAAAGTGCTTATGAAAGCAGTGGGAAGCAATATAGAAAAAATGTATTACCTGAATACTTTCTTGAGCTTCTGATACCTCACAATCCTGTGATGTATTATCAAATATTTTCTGCCTGTCTATATAAATTTCATTTACAAAAATACATGTCCATTAGAAAGAAACATGCATGCAATGGGAAGTAACGCACGTAATTAATACAAATAATAATTTATTACCTGTTTCTTCTTTCGCTTGGTCGTTGAATTCTCCATAGGCGGAACCCTCATTTTTGTTGGCAGCCTCCCTTTCCCTCGGGCAACATGTGGGTTTAATATCTTCTTACCCTTATCCGTGACCACAGTCTCTGTTAACTTGGTTGAACTCAACTCAAGTGTTAATCCTTTGAATTCATTCCCAAACTCATCCAAGTGGCGCATGAATGCAGTAACATGGGCATCACTCGCCAATACACGGGTTACTAATTTCACACATTGTTTCACCACAAAGTCATACCTCCGTGAGTCTGCATTTTGCCTCAAGTCATCATAGCTACTTTTTACCACTGTGTGTCTCCTCTTTAAATCCTTCCTCCATCGATCCAAGATGTACTTCTCTGGTAGCGCATGGATTTTATTTATCTGACAAAAGTTCAATGCATGCCTACAGACAAAAGTACTCTTCAGCGCATGGATCTTATCTATGGCGAGTGTGTGAGAATACCAACGCAATAGCACTTTTCATTGCTCGGTCTTGGTCTGTTATGATCGCTTTTGGAGCATGACAACCCATGCACTCCAATCATGCTCGAAACAACCACACAAAAGTACTTGTGTCCTCCCTTAAAATTAGGTCAGCCCCTAATAGTATAGACTGCCCATGATGGTTTACATCATCATTCTGCAACCTCATCCTTTTGAAGTACTCAGTCAGTGCTTCGCCACCACCTTTACCCAGCCTTAATTGTCTAGTTTTATCAATAAAATTTCGACAGTCTTTTTCTTGAAACTGCAGATTCTCAAATCCCCCCGCATCAACAACAAGTGCCTTGAAATTCTTGTTCATATGAATACCTGCTCTGTTGTTCAAATCAAGCATCCTTTGACTGTATTCGTCTAAACACTTGTGCGATCTAAAGAATCTAGACTTTTGTGGGCTGATAGTACTATGATTATGTGCAATCGCAACAGTAGTCACCACCCAAGTACCCTCCACCATGTGAGCATTTATCATTGCCTTACAATCCATTTTAATAGTTGGGCGTGGCCTCGAGATATTACTATGACTAGGATAAAACTTGTCGTCTCGCGCACACCCAATCGTCAAATACTTGACCCTCCCATTAGCCTTTCTCTTTGTCCTTTGTGTTATAACACCAAAACCTTGTTGTTTGGCATATCGCATGTAATAGGCCTAAGTTCAATATCAATGGAAAACTCCATACTAGGTTTGGGCTCCTCCTCAGCTCAGTTATTACCAAAATTTTCTTCATTTATCTCTTTGGTTTCTGTCTCTACGTCATTACGAACATTATTTTCACTTTTAGATATAAATGGAGCAGTCTCCATAGTCTCCACATTACTTGCGATCTTTTCACAGCTCCTCAACTCCTCTTCGATACTCGACAGAGGGCATGGTGGGGGTTGCAATCAGACACAATGTTCGAATGAGTAACAACGCACCCATCCCAAAAAAAAAGAGTGATCATTAATGAATCTATCTGGTTCGTTTGTTGAACATGACTCGACTCCTCCGCATTAGTCGACAGAGGGTAGATGAACGTTATTGAAAATGGTGGCATTGATGGGGGCTGCAATCAGGCATAGTGTTAGAAGGGGTAACAATGCACCCATCCAAAAAAATAAAAAGTTAGAAAGGAATATACTTGGATCGTTTGGTGAAGACGACCCAAACCCTCTGCATTAGTGCACGAAGGGTAGATGAACGTTGTTCGAAAATGTGGCATTGGTGGGAGCTGCAATCAGGCACAGTGTTAGAACGGGTAATAACGCACCCATCCAAAGAAAAATGAGATCGTCAATGAATCTACCTGGTTCGTTTTTTGAAGATGGCCCAATTCCTCCGCATTAGTCGACGAAAGATAGATGAACGTTGTTGGAAACAGTCTCATTGGTTGGGGCTGCAATCAGGCACGGTATTAGAACAGATAACAACGCACCCATCCAAAAAAATAAAATGTTATAAATGAATGTACTTGGATCGTTTGTTGAAGACGGTCCGAACCCTCCGCATTAGTCGACAAAGGGCAGATGAACGTTGTTGAAAAAAGGTGGCATTGGTGGGGGCTACAATCAGGCACAGTGTTAGAAAGAGTAACAACGTATCCATCCAAAAAAAAAAAAAGGAGATCATCAATGAATCTACTTCATTCGTTTGTTGAACATGGCCTGACTCCTCCGCATTAGTCGATGGAGGATAGATGAACGTTGTTGGAAATGACCCCATTGGTTGTGGTTGAAATCAGGCATGATGTTAGAACAGGTAACAACGCACCCATAAAAAAAAAAAAACTTATAAATGAATGTACCTGAATCGTTTGTTGAAGATGGCCCGAACCCTCCGCATTAGTTGACGGAGGGTAGATGAACTTTGTTGGAAATGATGGCATTGGTGGGTGTTGCAATCAGGCACGGTGTTAGAACGGGTAACAATGCACTTAAAGAAAAAAATTGAAAGTTTAAAATTGAATGTACCTGGCTACCCCATGCATACGTATATGAATTCGGATATGCATTTGGATGCATGATAAATGGCGGGTAGTAAGCATTGCCTGGACAGAGAGAGACCTACAATATACAATTAAAAATACATTAATTAGTTGGAATCGAGAGACCTTCGCATTATGAATGACCAATGTATCATACCTGAGTCGGTGGAATTGGTGTAGAAGGCCTGGGTGACCTTTTATGTTCCTCTTTGTCCATCACGCTATTACAAGAAAAAAAACATTAGTCCAACATTAGTGTGATTTACAACTTTACAAAGAATTTCATTTCCTTCTTCTTTTTTAACAAAGCAGTTGTAGTAGAGAGTAAGAATATTGTGTGATACATCAACTAATTCCCAATGAACACAACCAGTTCCTTATAACTAGTTCACAATTTTCCAAGAATTAGATTCAACCACTACATAGAACCGACTCAGCCTAATACAAAGATTCAATCCATCAAAAACACCTCTCACTTCAACTGGAGTGATGATGCCCTGCCCATAAAGAGATGCAAATCCTGCCAAATTTTTTTCAGAAAAGTCCCTAAAAGTAACTCCAAACCAGCAAGTATAACATCAAAAAATTTATGTATATTTTTCATGACAAATATGAGATATTGCAAGTTATTTTGCACTAAAACAAGCCACATAGAGATGTGCAATGTCCAATACCAACTGAGATCAGGTTCCCTAAGATATAAGACTAAGAAACATCTCAGAAATCCAACCAAAAAGTATATTAAATAACACATGGGAATGGACCTCACAAAAGCATTAAAATGGACCTCACGAAAATGGGTGACCTCGTAGCAACAAATCAATGCAGATGGCGGACAACACGATAGACGGCACGCGGACGATGGATAAATGCCACTGCAAACATCCAACAATCATATCGTCAGAATGGGTAACCAAAAACAAAATTCGGGAGGGAGAGAGGCGACACAACACTTTACCAAATAATGGATAAACAATGCCACCGCGAACACCGTGACGACGATAGAAGATCGGCGGGAACGAGCGAGAGAGGCGATGCTGAGGTTGGAGGGAGAAAATTCAAATGGTCTGATTTGGAAAAAAAAGTTGAGAGATTTGTCTATGAGTAAAATGGGTGAGCTTTACTGTAGCATAAAAAAAAAAAAACAACCACATAAGCGATGTGTGGTGTTGGTTATTGTAGGGGCTTAAGTGTAGAAGAACTCTTTATTAAAACCTCTCTACCTCCCTGAGATAATAAATTCTCTTTCCAACTCTGAAGTCTCTGCCATACACTATGTTTAATATTAGAGAAAGCCTTTGATTTATCTCTACACACCAGAGGGGGCAATCCCAAATACTTATCATACTGCAGGAAGTTTTGAACACCCCAAAAAGATAACAACTCCCCTTGAGTCTCCCTGCCTACATTCCTACTAAACACCATAGCTATCTTCTCTTTGTTAATTCTTTGTCCTGAAGCTTGTTCGTACATCTCAAGCAGTTCCTTTATCCTCTCATTCTCCTGTTAGCTAGCCTTGCAAAATAAAATATTGTTATCTGCAAAAAGAAGATGAATGGCTTTAGGAGCACCTCTTCATTTCTTTATACTCGAGATTTGTTATTTGGCTTTGTAACGACCTGATATTATATTTTTATTTTTTTTAGGGATAAATTATAGATAATTTTTTAAGCTTAATAAATGAGTTAAAGCCCATATGAGAGTTATCAGATAAATTTTTTTATTTTATTTTTAAACCTAGAGTTAAGACTCCATTATTATTATTATTTTTTTTAGTTTTTATTTTTTATTTTTTTTAACTCCAAGCACATGAGTGTTAGAGTCCAAACACTATTACCATTCTTATTTCTTTTTCATAATAAAACTCCTAGCTACCAGATTTTATTCTATAAATTTCAAATACGCACGAAATCTAATCCACTCCCATGCACGTATGTCTCTTCTTTTTCTTCACTAGGGTTTTCATTGATCTATATATAGAGGCTTATTACGTCCAGTCCGAGCCAATATTTTCAGCGTGAACAATCGGCCTCTTCCTCAAGCCGAAAGCAAACCCAACAACCCAAGCCTTCTTCCCCACGTTGCACTCTGATCCCCTCCACGCCAACCCACACTGCAAGCCGCACTCCTTAAGTCTTTGCACGCTGCCCTCCACTTCATGCACGGCCTCCAGGCCACGTCCAGGAAAGAAGCAACTGAGAGCCACCTGCACGATGGAACTCATGTGTTAGCACTGCCCAACCCCACGTAAAGCATAAAACTTGGCCTCCTTCCATAAACTAGAAAACTTACCTCGACGGAACCACCACACCCCATAAGCCACGAGCACACAACCTTCCTCCACCGTGAGCCTCTTCCTCCAAGCCGTTCCTCCCTCTGTCGTGAACTACCATAGAAACCAAACCCACGCACCGACATGGCACCAACCATTACGCAAGGCGACACCACTGCCCAGAACACGCCGATGCCACCTTAAGGAAGACAAAACCATCCCTGTGCTGCCCTAGCACCGACCAACACCAACACTGCAAACCTCCTTGCACCACCACCAAAAGCCTATGTTTTTCCTCACCAAAAACAGAGTGTGCATTCTCTCTCGCCAGCCACCTCATCTCGCCAGCCACCTCATCTCGCCCGAAACGGCCACACGTCATAGCCACAGCTCTGTCGTGCTACCCCAACGCCACCATCGCCTCAGACCCACCTTGTCCCTCACGGTGAGCCATAGCCGAATGATCCCACAACTTCTCCATCTCTCCCCGTAATCTCTCTCTGTCTCTCTCAGATTCAATTTCTCTGTCTCTCTCATAACTCTCTCTCACTCTCAGTTGCATAGCCGCCACTCGTCGGAGTTGCCACCGTGCCCAACCATGAGCCGCCACTAGTTGTTGATCACGGTAAGCCACTGCCACTACCTCTCAAGTAAGGCCATTCCGTAAGAGTTTATCACTAATATTAGGAAGTGTGTTATGGAAAATTACAAGGGTACCCCTGCTCAGTTAGTGTTGATAGAAGGGTCTATGGATTCCTCTAGTAAAAATTTGATAGTATTTTAAGGTTAATCATCTGATAAATTGTGCAATTATACGAAAAGTAAAATAATTGGAGAATGGCGATATTTTAGAGTTTTTGAGGATTTTACATTTAGGAAATATAGGTTATTTTAATAGTTTAGGTTTTAAATAAAGTCACGTGTTTAATTAGAAATTTATGAAAATTTGCATGTTTATTTTTTATAGGCGACCGACTACACGTTGAAAATAGTGGATTAGCATTGCAAGGTAAGTAGCATGATCATACCCTTACACGTATGTACGGTAAATTGCTTGTCTTTTATAAAAATATTATGCATGTACACCCACCATTGGAAGCTCCTTTTTACGTACCCAAGACGTGATAAAATTATGAAAATCCATGATTTTATGTGAAGAATTATGCATTAAGTTATTCATGAAAATTCATGATTTTATTAAATGAGTTATGCATCAAAAGATTTATGAAACTTCATGATTTTATGTGAGAGTTATGCATTAAAGTAATTTATGAAAAGCCATGCATGATTTTATGTGAAGATTTATGCATTGAAGTATTTATGAAAAATCATGATTTTATGTAAGGTGTCATGTATCACGACATGTTATGAAAAAATGCAATTTCATTTGAAATCTAAGATATGATATGACAAGATATGACAAATATGTATGCAATTTCTTTTGAAATCTATGATATGACAAGTATGCAAGTATTATTATGATAAAATATGTAATGGCTTATGTTGTGATATGAAGACAGTACCTACGTTATGGGGATATTACATTGTCAGGTCGTGCATGTTGGTAGTGCACCCAGTATGTCTTCCTTGTGTATGGATTCCACAACCCGCAGCCACGAACGGAATCGAAATCTACTTAGATTCGCTTACCCTAACTCACGGGGGTCAATAGTGGGTAATGGCCTATGATAAGTGAAAGATAAGTTCATATTCATGTTCATATTAATTACATATGTATTTGTGAGTATGCACGTTTTCCAAGAAACTTTATGTTTATTATGTTTACTGTATGATATGTTACTTATTGAGTATTCGACTCATTTTTGTATATTTTTATTTTTTAAACCACTCAGGTGATGACCTTTATGAGGTTGAGACTGCAGAACAAGACTTGACCCTGGGAGGCGAGGCTGAGGCCTAAACAAATTATGCTATGATTAGTTTTATGGTTTAAGGTTTAAATAAATTATTTTGATAAGCACATGAGACTTCGTTTTTTTTTAAAATAAGTGCTTCCGCATACTTTATTTTAGATTTTCAGTATTTATTGAAGTTTGTTTTATTTATGAAAATTTTTTACATCTGGCGCTTTGTTAAAAAGAAAAGCTTTTAAGTTTAAGTTTACTAGTAGCACACTGACTCCCCAAAAATTCTAAAATGTATTTTCGGAAAGCGGGGTGTTACAGTTAGTATCAGATCCAGGTCAAAAGATTTTGTAGACTTTTCAAAATAAAGAGAGGAAAACTTTTGCAAAGAATTTAAAAAAAAAAAAAACTGAGAAGTTTTGGAAAATAGAAAATGAAGGAAAGAAATGTCTAGGCCAAGGTCTCCCCAAGGTAGGTTCTACTCTGTAGTAAGTATGTTATAAGTTTTCTTTTAGTAGTTGAATGCATTTTGATTGACATTATTAAAACATGCATGTTAGAATGGCACCCCGTGGAAGAAGACCACGCATACCCCACTCTGAGAACAATATTGTACAAGATGATAATTCAGAAGTACTCATTGCTGCAGCGACACGTTTCTTTTAAAGGATGGTCAATGGTGATATGGTGGTAGGTAGAACCCCAGAGGTATGATGCACATTAGAACAGTTCTCCCGCCAGCACCCACCTACTTTCGACGGCAGATCAAATGCCATGGATGCAAAGAGCTAGATTGAACTATTGGAGCAGATCTTGGAGGCACTTTATTGCACAGACGATCAGAAGGTGACTTATGCTGCTTTTAACTTAACAGATGCGGCAAACAAGTGGTGGAAGCCAACACGAGCACTCTTGCAGATGGAACTAGGAGATGGAGTCCCTATCACATGGGAGTGTTTTAGGAAGATATTTTTGGAGCGTTTCTTTCCTTAGACTCTTCACGAGTCTAGGGCCTGTCAGTTTGCAGATCTTACTCAGGGAACAATGATAGTAGACCAATACGCTAGCAAATTCATGGAATTGTCCCGTTTCACTAGTTACTTAATTCCAGATGAGGAAAAGAAAGCAGAAAAGTTTGAGTGCGGTTTAAATCGCAGGATTAGGGAGCGTGTACGTACTCTTAGGATTCGGAGTTTCACGGAGTTGGTCACCCGTGCTACCATTGCTGAAGAAGACATTCAAGAAAGTATCGACTACAATGATCAAAGTGACAGCAGCAACAACAACTCCAACTAGCATCACATAGGGAAAAGAGGCATTTTCAGGATAATGGACAACGACCACGACAGGGCCAATCAGGATGGCTCCCCATGTGTGAGAAGTGTAGTAAGAGGCATGCAGGGAAATGTTTGATGGGGACCGAAACATGTTTCAAGTTTGGGAAGGAAGGACATCATCTTCGAGACTGTCCTGGGAAGAACATAGCTACTAATCAAGCTACAAGAGATGGACAGAAGAATATGGCACCAGCTCGAGTTTTCTCCTTGGCACAGTTGCGTGACACCGATGCGCCCGTCAATGAGAACACAGGTAACTAATTTCCTCAACTAGAAATATTGATTATTGTTGGGATATTAGGTAAGTAGGTTGTGATATTCATGATGACTATTGGAAATATTTCATGTGCTATAGGTAGCACGATTCTATCTCAGCATGAATTATAGGAGTTAGAATATGAATTTGGAGAGTCTTAGGTTACAATTTATTTGAGATTATTTTTACATGTAGAGAGTTTTATTTTTGTATGTGGAGAATTTAATTACTTTTCTGTGGAGTTCAAATAATCATCTAGTCAAATCATTTTAGGCTTGTAATCAAATCCATTATTTAGGTTTACAATTTTGGAGAATAAGTGAGATTTAAGAATAAATCTCGAAGGACTAAAAGCCTCAGAAAAATAGGTTTGACCAATTGATCAAGAATTTAGAATAAAGACAAAGAAAGAAAGAGGTGAATAGTGCAATGGTTTTTGAGGTCTAGTAAATTCCGAGGACGAAATTCTATAAGGAGGGGAGATTGTAACGACCTGATTTTATATTTTTATTTTTTTTAGGGATTAATTACAAATAATTTTTTAAGCCCAATCAATGAGTTAAAACCCATATGAGAATTATCAAATAATTTTTTTATTTTATTTTTAAACCTAGAGTTAAAGCTCCATTATTATTATTTTATTTTTAACTCCAAGCACATGAGTGTTAGAGTCCAAAGACTATTACCATTCTTATTTCATTTTCATGATAAAACTCCTAGCTACCAGCTTTTATTTTATAAATTTCAAACACGCACGAAATCTAATCCACTCCCATGCACGTATGTCTCTTCTTCTTTTTCACTAGGGTTTTCATTGGTCTATATATAGATGCTTATTACGTCCAGTCCGAGCCAATATTTCCAGTGTGAACAACCAGCCTTTTCCTCAAGTCGAAACCAAACCCAACAACCCACGTCTTCTTCCCCACGTTGCACTCTGATCCCTTCCACGCCAACCCAAACTGGAAGCCGCACTCCTTAAGCCCTTGCACGCTGCCTCCACTTCATGGACGGCCTCCAGGCCACGCCCAGGAAAGAAGCAATCGAGAACCACCTGCACTATGGAACCCGTGCGTTAGCATTGCGCAGCCCCACGTAAAGCATAAAACTTGGCCTCCTTCCATAAACCAGACCACTTACCTCGATGGAACCACCACACCCCGTAAGCCACGAGCACACAATCTTCCTCCACCATGAGCCTCTTCCTCCAAGCCGCTCCTCTCTCTACCGTGAACTACCACGGAAACTGAACCCACGCACCCACACGGCACCAACCATCACCCACGGCGACACCACTGCCCAGAACATGCTGACGCCACCTCAAGAAAGATGGAACAACCGCTGTGCTGCCCTGGCACCGCTTAACACCAACACTGCAAACCTCCTTGCACCACCACCAAAAGCCTCTGTTTTTCTGCACCATAAGCAGAGTGTGCGTTCTCCCTCGCCAGCCACCTCATCTCGCCGGAAACGGCCACACGTCATAGCCACAGCTTGGTCGTGCTACCCCAATGCCACCATCGCCTCAGACCCGCCTTGTCCCTAACGGTGAGCCATAGCCGAACGATCCCACTACTTTTACGTCTCTCCCCGTAATCTCTCTCTCTCTCTCTCTCATAAAATCTCAGTTGAATAGCCGCCACTCGTCGGAGTTGCCATCGTGCCCAGCCACGAGCTGCCACTAGTTGTTGATCACGGTAAGCCACTTCCATTACCTCTCGAGTAAGGTCATTTCGTAAGAGTTTATCACTAATATTAGGAAGGGTCTATGGAAAATTACAAGGGTACCCTTGCTTAGTTAGTGTTGATAGAAGGGTCTATGGATTCCTATAGTAAATGATAGTATTTTAAGGTTAATCATCTGATAAATTATGCAATTATACGAAAGGTAAAATAATTGGAAAATGATGATATTTTAGAGTTTTTAAGGATTTTAGATTTAGGAAATATAGGTTAATTTAATAGTTAGGTTTTAAATAAAGTCACAGGTTTAATTAGAAATTTATGAAAATATGCGTGTTTATTTTTTATAGGCAACCGACTACGTGCTGAAAATAGTGGATTAGCGTTGCAAGGTAAGTAGCATGATCATACCCTTACACGTATGTACAGTAAATTGCTTGTCTTTTATAAAAATATTATGCATGTACACCCACCATTGGAAGCCCTTTTTTATGTACCCAAGACATGATAAAATTATGAAAATCCATGATTTGGTGTGAAGAATTATACATTAAGTTATTCATGAAAATTCATGATTTTATGAAATGAGTTATGCATCAAAAGATTTATGAAACTTCATGATTTTATGTGAGAGTTATGCATTAAAGTAATTTATGAAAATCCATGCATGATTTTATGTGAAGATTTATGTATTGAAGTATTTATGAAAAATCATGATTTTATGTAAGGTGTCATGTATCACGACATGTTATGAAAAAATGCGATTTCACTTAAAATCTATGATATGATATGACAAGTATGTATGTGATTTCTTTTGAAATCTATGATATGACAAGTATGTAAGTATGATTATGATAAAATATGTAACGGCCTATGTTATGATATGAAGACGGTACCTACGTTATGGGCATATTGCATTGACAGGTTGTGCATGCTGGTAGTGCACCCAGTATGTCTTCGTTATGTATGGATTTCACAACCCACGACCGCGGGTAAAATCGAAATCTTCTTAGATTCGCTAACTCTAACTCACGGGGGTCAATTCTGGGTAACGACCTATGATAAGTGAAAGATAAATTCATATTCATGTTAATTACATATGTATTTGTGAGTATGCACATTTTCCAAGAAACCTTATGTTTACTGTATGATGTGTTGCTTATTGAGTATTCGACTCATTTTTATATATTTTTATGTTTTTAAACTACCCAGGTGGTGAAATTTATGAGGATGAGACTGCAGTACAGGACTTGATCCCGAGAGGCGAGGCAAAGGCCTAGACAAATTATGCTATGATTAGTTTTATGGTTTAAGATTTAAATAAATTATTTTGATAAATACATGAGACTTTCGTATTTTTTTTTTAAATAAGTGTTTCCGCCGACTTTATTTTAGATTTTCAGTATTTATTGAAGTTTGCTTTATTTATGGAAATATTTCTCATCTGACGCTTTGTTAAAAAAAAAAGTTTTTAAGTTGAAGTTTAGTAGTAGCATATTGACTCCTCAAAAATTCTAAAATATTTTTTTGGGAAGCGGGGTGTTACAGACTTTAATTTGTGTAGTATTGAGATCAATCTTTTTGTGCATAACAAAAATAGATATGGAGACAAAGGGTTCCCTTGTCTAACCATCACTTCCTCTAAATAATCACACTACAATTGATCATAAGTCTTGCTAATATCCAGTTTGAGGGATAAGTAACCTGTCTTTCTTTTTCTTTTTTTTGTCTTAAAAAATGCATCTATAGATATTGGAGGCATGTGAGTGAGGCTCAAACACCTATTAAATCGAGCCAAACCTAGTCCTATCATGTAGATAGATGGTTTTTTAATTTTAGTAGACTTCTGTAAGCCACAGAAGTTTCAAACATAATTGATCAAAATTCAACATATAAAAAAAAGAATATTTGTCTCTACCTCATTCATCTTTGGTTTTATTTTAATATAAAGAAAATATAATTAATTACCTTATATCATTGACAAAAAGCATACCTCCAATTTAGGCGTGATTGACTGGGCAAAGAGAAAGAGACCCTTTCAAGTCATTAGCGTGTGGATTATCAACGACGCTCCAAAGTCCAAAATCTTGCATCAGTCTGAACATGAAAAGTATTTATCAAGAGTGGCTAATGTCCCTATCTCATTTATATCATTTATTTCGTTAAAGACATTTATATCGTTTATTTTGTTTATCACAATTTAAAAAAATAGTAATATAGTGCCATGTAATTTATTAAAAAAATTAAAAAAATTATATTTACAATAAAATAACTTTTGAAAACATAAAAAGATGAAAATTAAAATCTTAAATTATCTCTACTTTTTATATTTGTGTTTTAATTTTTTAGACCTTTTAATAAGAACCGCAATGTAGTGTTAGATCAAAGACCAGAATGTGTCCTATAAATTAGAGGCATAACAGAAAAAAATATAAATGAAGGAAAATGATATTTTTTTAATATTATTTTTATTTTGAGATTTGAAAAAATTAAATTATTTATTTTATTTATATAAAAATTTGAACAAATTGTAATGATTAAATGAGATGAATTAAGATGTGGTATTTTATGTATCATCTCATGATGTAGTATTAGATGATAATTTTACAAATAAAATATAATAAATACTCTATAATCATCTAATATCATATTATGAGACGATGATATTTAGAATGATGAATAACATTACTATTTACATTAATGATATATTTGAGGGAGAAAAAGCACGGAATTAGCTGAGTAGTATCATATGAGATTAAACACTAAAATATGAAAAAATCTATTCATCATTTTAATTTTTATTATATTATAATTTGATATTAAATGATATGTTTATAAATAAAATGTAATAAATAATTTTTAATAATATAATACTATATTATAAAATGATAAAAAAATAATAAAAGTTTGAATGACGAGTAATTCTAAAAAATTATCTTCGACGCCCCTTTCGGTCTGTCCAGTCAGTTTCTACTGCGTCCACTGACTCCCCCGAAAACGAGTATTGACCCGTCCCGAGTCAACGGTCGTCCTTTGTCCACAGAAGTCGACGTCGTTTCGAGCCTTATTGTCATTTCGACGAAATTTCCCAACAAAGAGAATCGGACGTCAGCCCAACCCCACTCAAATACACTCGAAGAATCAAAACCACCCTTTAAAATCCGACGACTGCACTCCTCCCCCTCCGACTTCCATTATCGCCGACGCAAAGTCCGAGTCAGCCTGCCGGCCGATTCTCCGCCATGGCCATAGATGCTGAGCACAAGTCTCCGTCTGACGGAAAATCCTGGAACTTCTTCAAGCTACCGTTTCTTCACTCTGCCGCTGGGAATAATAGCACCAATACGACGTCTTCGTCGTCTTCGTACAACGCTCATCACCAGAATAATCACAGACATGATGATAATAGTAATGATATCCATAATAATCATCCATTGGTGGAGGGATCGAATCCTCCTCACGCCTCAAACTCGGTATCTTCTGTTGCTAGGTCGCTCCTCCCGGCCCGGCGTCGGCTCAAGCTCGATCCGTCTAATAAGCTCTACTTTCCCTGTACGTATTTCGTTTCTTTTGCTTACGTCCCCGTTTCGTATCTCTCTTGTGTCTGAGTTTTGTTCGATCTCGATCTGACTTCGGGTGGTTTATTCTTTTGTACTTCATGAATTGACAATTCTATTCGATCGCAAAAATATTCTCATTATATAAATCGATTTGTGGCTCAAACTGTTTGCGAAATTCGCTTTGGTGCGGATTTTGTTGGTATCTCTAGAGGGGTAAAAAAGGAGCAAGATAAAGCTCACCTGTTTGGATTTTATTCTCTGTAAGAAAGTTAACCGTGTTTGTGTTTGTCTTGTTGGTGCTGGCCTAGAAGGAGAGATAGTAAATGGAACTGCGAAGTTGATAATTCAGAAGAACTTTCAAAATATGTCATGGTCGTATTGTTGGAATATGTTTGGTTTCTGAAAAGTACAAGTGAAACGAGAGAACGCAACATTGTTAGAGTGGGTAGTTCATTAGTGCTGGAGAACCATATTATCGAAGTCCTACTAGAAAATATCCCTAGACGCTTCCAATTCAAAACTTATTGGGACTTTGAATGTACAAGGTTTGAACTTGTATGATCCTCGTTCTCTCCGTCATTTGGTCCCGAAGCTTGCTTTTGTTCTTTATTTCGTATCGCTGTTGTAATATTACTACATGCTTGCTTGATTCCCTTATTCTTGCCCGATGAAGATGATTTAATTATTCAGCTTATTTCGTTCTTAATTTTGTATCTTTTGCTGGATTAACTTATTTTTTCCTGGTGATTGAGTTATTCATCTGTTTTCCTTTTGAAGATGAACCTGGCAAACAGGTAAGGAGTGCTGTTAGGATTAAAAACACGAGCAAATCCCATGTAGCTTTTAAGGTAAATACAAGTTTTTTCTTATGTTTTCTTTTTCCAGTGGTCATTTGTCATTGAGTATTGGTTATTATGTTATTCCTGGAAATAAGGAGATATATCCCAGAAATAAAATTTACTGTTACATATAAGGCTATTTCTCAGAGGAATATGTGATAGTTGATCTTGTTATTATAAGGAGCAGTTTATCAAACCTTCTAATGTTTTCTCCCTTGCTTTAGTTCCAAACTACTGCACCAAAAAGCTGTTTCATGCGTCCTCCCGGGGCTATTCTCTCTCCTGGAGAGAGTATCATAGCAACTGGTAATAAGCGTTGTATGCGTTTGGGCATTTCTTTTATTTTTAATGATATGCATTCATCAGGGATGATGGATATCAATCTTGGGACCTTTCTGTTTAATTAATATATTAACAAGTTTACACTTTTCATTTGGATGGATATGCTAGTGTTCAAGTTTGTGGAGGTACCAGAGAACAATGAAAAGCCAGATAAGAGCAAGCTTAAGTTCAAAATAATGAGCCTCAAGGTCAAAGGAGTAACAGACTACGTACCTGAGCTGGTAAGTTTCTCACTTTTCTAATTTCCATTGTATTATCATCTAAAATGTGATGAACATTCACAGTTATATCTCCTATTCATTGTGGGCTTGAACATATATGTACTTGGTGTATCTACCATGTCTGGGTTAAGCTGATGCAAATTTCTGCAAGTCTTATTCCTTTCTATAGATGAGATATGTGCAATCCATTATCAGATCAATAACTAGGGAAACAGGATGTTATAGATATGAGCTTTATAGACTAGTTTTCCTGGACGATTACTTATACCAATGATTTGGGAAAAGCTTTCTTTTTGATAAGTCATTAAATTGGGAAAAACTATAGTTAATAATACTTCTTAAATGTACTTATTAATTTATTCTAGATGATCCTGCTGCTGCCTACAGAATTGATGTTCTATTTAATCACAATTTAAGTTTTTCTATGGCCATGAACAATACTATTATTCAGCCTTAATAATATTCTGAGTTGCTTCCTACCTCTATTGGATGCTTACTTTGGCTGCTTGTTTTATCCTTTCATTCCTTTCTCATGTGCCTCTCTGTAGATAAATTGTGAAGTGAATAAAACCCTGATTGAATTGTTCTTAGTGAAGTGGTACTTTATTATATAAATTTATTTTCCCTTTGCTCCCTCTTCCTCCAGTTTGATGAGCAGAAGGACCAAGTGGCAGTGGAGCAGATATTGCGAGTTGTTTTTCTAGATCCTGAGCGTCCTAACCCTGTAAATACTACTGTTGTTTAAATGCCAAGGCGATTTAATTTTTAGTATTTTCTTATTATATGGAGGACGCCTATTTATGAGGCTTAATTGGTTGTTTTATTTAAGGCCATGGAAAAGTTGAAGAGACAATTGGCTGAAGCCGAGGCTGCACTTGAGGCTCGTAAGAAACTTCCAGAAGATACCGGTCCAAGGATTATTGGGGAGGGTCTTGTCATTGATGAATGGGTAAGTCAATTTTTTCAGTAGTTGTTATGAAATTTTTCTCATTAAATTTAGTGTATATGATGGATGATTTCATGTATATTTCTCCATTGTTCTCTCAGAAAGAGCGGAGGGAAAGATACCTTGCCCGACAGCAGGTTGAAGCGGTAGACTCTGTATAGAGTGGTGCTGGCGTGTTGTTTGGAGTCTACTTAGTTTAGAAATGAGTTTTCTATGAAGTATTGTTTTTCAACCCCACTAAAGGTATCGTGTAATGAGAAGGGTCTTTGTATTCATAGAATGATTGGTAAACTCCAACTTCTTTTGGTGAAAGAAAGACTCGAGAGGTGAATCTCCAACACTTTTGAGGGATTCAATGGTTCAGCCAGATGCCACCTGACTCTGGATAGTATGATTTTTGTTTTTGTTTTGTTGTTTCTCTCCTCCCCCAGTAAACAAAATAGTCTTTCTTTCTTAATTATTGGAAAACTTCAAACCTTTTATCAATCAATCAACAAATCCAAGATTAAACACATTGTCTATTCTTCAACACCTTTTGGTAATCCTACAGTCCTTCTCTTTCCTTTCTGAACTTTACATTTTTGGGTCTATGAAAAAACCACCCTGAATCCGAGCAACCACAGCCACCTCCCTAAACTCATCCTGTTCCAGATTGAGTTTAACTTTTCCATTACCATATTAGCATCATCCATGGCTCCCCTGCTTTTTCTGTATTTTCCTCGCAAGCTTCCTGTGCATTTTTTGCAGCTTCACAGCTCCATAACATAGGACTTACAAATTGGACATAGTTGGTCTGTGTTCATTTTTCCTCTTTGCCAAATTGTGTTTAGTTGTCAAGGCATTGTTAAACGCCTCCATAAACACAACTTCACTACACTTGGAACACTCATACCCCTCATATTTGTTTTCAATACATCATTTAGAAAAAGAAATGGTAGTTGCAGTCGTGAATATGTAGGCGTCGCTTAATTATTTTTAAAAAAATAAATAAATACGAAATTTACATAATAAATATGGTGTTTACACGTTTGATTATATATAATATTACTCTTGGTATAAAAATGCTTGGTATAAAAATGGGTTGCAGGAAATTCATTCTGCTGTGGCGCAGCATTTGGTACTAAAATGACCGACAGGAAAAAGAGAGGAACAAAAAAATAAGAATCAAATTTTCTAAATCAAAGACTACATTACCTTGGACGTGCACACTGATTATCAAGCATTCATAGCTATCCTGTCCTTCGGCGCCCAACTGGCAGGGACGGCCGTATCAAGATCTCTATTATTACTCTGCCTTAACGTCTTCTCTCTTTCTTGTCGTGGTCCTCGTCGACGCCAGCAGCCTTCAGTTTTTACGTTTCGATGATTGTTTAACTTTACATATCGTGCGACAATAGATGGATATTTTCATGCTTATAGAAGTACCAAAAAGACATGACAGAAGATCATTGGTCGGTCAAAAAAATTAGCCATTTTCTTTGTGGACAGAGTTTTCGGTCAGAGGAAGTTTCTCCCACATTCTCTATAAATATGATAGGCATATGTAGCAATAGACTAGAATAATAGGACACAATAACTTGCTGATCTTCGAGAGATCAGAAACTTCCGATACACTTTAATTAACTTTTTTCAATGCAATACACAGAAGAGGCTTCAGTATTTAAAGAAATCTCATAACTGTTAATGACCGTTACAACAGGGACATTATAGTAATACTAAGTAAGTAAGTGAGGACATAAATGTATATTAGCCTTTAATCAATACGTGCGCAACACATGATTAACTAACAGATTACATCCTCATGTGTTCCTTCCTTCTATATCTCGAGCTCCTCTTCTGGCATAAACTGATCATAACAACTGCCCACCCGTTCAAAAGACCTTGCTCACAAGGTCAAGATAATGAGTCCTCAGCTGTTCTACTGGTTCCCAAGTGGAACTCTCCTAATCCATACCACGCCATTTCACCAATAGTTCAATAAAAGACTTATTATCTCTAGCAGTCATACGCCTGTCAAGAATAGCTTTTGGTTCCACCTTAAAATTTCCATAAGAATCAATCAATGGTAACACAGGAGAGATTTGTGAATCAAAGCCAATATATTTCTTCAATCTCGAGACGTGAAATATCGGATGAACTGATAAACTTGGTGGCAACTCAAGTCTATAAGCTACCTCACCAATGCATTCCAAAATTCTGAATGGACCACAATATCTAGCAGCTAGCTTGGATCTACTGGCTTGACTAACTGTCTGTTGCTTATACTTATGCATTTTTAAATAAACTAAATCATCCACATGAAACTTCCTTGGAACGTGATGTTTATCATATTGCTGTTTCATAGCCACCTGTGCAGCCATCAAATTCTTTTTCAATAACTGTAGTATCTATCTCATCTCTTGTCTTTAATTCTCTGCCCACAGCTTCATTTTGAGTAGTACCGGCAACATATTGAATTAAGGTTGGAGGAGGGACGCCATATAGTGCCTGAAATGGTATCATTTTAGTCGAGGAGTGGACTAAGGTATTATACTACTATTCAGCCCAAGGAAGCCAATGCACCCACTGTTTTGGTCTCGCACTAACAAAACATCTCAGATATTGTTGCACACATTTATTAACCACTTTAGTCTGCCCATCTGATTATGGATGATAAGCAGATGTAAAGTAAAGTTTAGTTCCTTGTAATTTAAACAACTCTTTCCAGAAATTACTTATGAAAATTACATCCCTATCTGTTACAATGGTGGATGGCAACCCATGTAACTTGAATACCTGAGACATGAAGACAACAGCCACTGATACAGCTGTATAAGGGTGAGATAGAGGTAAAAAATGTGCATACTTGGTGAGTCTATCAACTACCACCAATATAACAGATTTGAATATGGTAAGGAATCAATAAAATTCAAGAAAATGTCACTCCAAGATCGCTGGGAAGAGGCAAAGGCTGCAATAACCCAGTAGGTTGTAAATATTCTGTCTTGCATCTTTGGCAAACTTGACATTCTTGTATAAATTGCTTTATATCTCCTTGCATGCCACTCCATATAAAATCTGCCCTTGCTCTATGTAGAGCCTTATGATAGCCAGAATGACCCCAAAGGCATTGTTGTGTATAAACTACAACACTTGATCCTTCATAGGGGATGAGGATGACAAAAAAAGCATGCCTTTTTTGAATAACAACCCATTTCTGACTTCAAACTTCTGATCAGAAAGCTTGCCTTCTTGGATTTTTTTACAAATAGTTGAAATTTCTTCATCATTCAAGTAAGAATGTCTCAATTGTTCTAACCATATGGGATCAAGGACTGTGATAGCCAACATTTCAGCAACTCCTTCCTCCACTTCCTCTCTTCTCGAAAGACTATTTGTTGCCACATTGTCCTTGCCATGCTTATATTTAATTGTAAAATCATAACCAAGCAACTTGGTAATCTATTTTTGTTGAGAAGAAGTTCCTATCTTTTGTTCCAATAGAAACTTCAAACTTTGTTGATCTGTTTTTATTATAAACTCAGCTCCCAACAGGTATGGCGTCTATTTCTTCACACCCAATACGATTGCAATGAATTCTTTTTCATATGTAGAGAGGTCCGGCGCTTTTCCCTTCAAGGCTTGACTCAAGAATGCTAAAGGCCTCCCTTCTTGACTTAAGACAACACCAATCCCTCTGCCAGAAGCATCACATTCCAACAAGAATGGCTTGGAGAAATTTGGCAAAGCCAAGACAGGTGGGTTTGTCACAGCCTTTTTCAGATCTACAAATGCTTTAGTAGCTTCCTCGCTCCAGTTAAATGCATCTCTCTCCAACAAATTAGTCAATGGGGCAGCAATGGAGTCATACCCTTTGACAAATTTTTTGTAGTAACAAGTTAGACCAAGGAATCCTTTTAATGACTTAAGGGATTTCGATAAGGGCCACTCGAGCATTGCCTTGATCTTTGCTGGATCTGCTTTGACACCCTTTGTAGAGACTAAGTATTTCAAATATTCAATCTCCCTACAAGCAAACCTACACTTACTCTTTTTGGTAAAAAGAGAATTTTTTGCTAATGTGTCCAATACCACATAAAAATGTTCTATATGTTCTTCTTTAGATTTACTATAGATTAAAATATCATTAAAAAAAAAACAATAACAAACTTTCTCAAAAAGGGTTGGAAGACCTCATTCATCAAGGACTGAAAAGTAGCTGGAGCATTGGTTAAGTCAAATGGCATAACCAGAAATTCATACTGGCCTTGGTGTGTTCTAAATGCAGTTTTTTCAATATCCTCCTCCTTCACACGAATCTAGTGGTATCCAGATCTAAGATCTAACTTGAAAAATATCGAGGCTCTATATAATTCATCCAAGAGTTCATCAATGACAAGAATAGGGAATTTATGTTTAACTATTTCTCTATTTAATCCCTTATAATCTATATACATATGCCATGATCCATCAGATTTTCTCCCCAAAAGGATAGGTGAAGAAAAGGGGGATTGGCTACTCCTTATCACTCCAGAATCTAATAGTTCCTTAACTATTTTTTCTATTTCAGATTTTTGGAAAAAAATGATACTTGTAAGGTCGAGCAGATATTGGCATGGTTCCTTCCTTAAGAGTAATTTGGTGATCTTTAGTTCTTTTTGGAGGCAAGCCTTTTGGTTCAGCAAAGACATGGTCATATTTATCCAATACTGCCTCAATATCAGCAGATATGCCCACCTCTTGGTTTGTCTCCTTGGTAACAATCTGACATAGCATGCCCTTCCTTTCCATAATAGTTAGTTGGCAAATCTGAACATCTTCAACAAACTCAGTCTTGCTGGAACTTAAATCTCGAAGTGTGACAAAACTCTTGTCATTGGTAAATGTCATTGTCAGGTTAGTGAAATCCCACAAGACAGGACCTAAGGTTCGCAACCATTGCATTCCAACCACCACATCACAACCTTCCAATGGTAGTAAGAAAAAATTAGTGTTGAAATGGTGACCTTGCGTCTGAAACTGTAAATTCTGGACCAAACTCTCACCATTCATCCTTTCCCCATTGGCTACCCTTACTACAATCTGTCCACTTTGCTGGACATCTAATCCCACCTTCATTGCTATCATAGGGTCAGGAAGTTATGTGTATTGCCAGTGTCAACAAGGACTATCACTGAGCAATCCTTAACCTTGCCATGAACTCTTATAGTTTTTGGGCTTATACAACCTGTAATTGTATATAATGAAATCTCAGGCACCTCAGTATCTATTCCCACAGCTTCATTAGTGCCCTGTGAGTCGTGCTGATGAACCTCTTCCCTCTCAGCATCTTGGAACCATTCCAATCCTACCATTTCAAAGAGTTTGGCCTTACTACACTTATGACCAGGCTACCACTTGTCCTCACAGAAGTAACAAACCTCTCTGTCCTTTCTTGCTTTCATCTCTACTGGTGTCAGTCTTTGAAATGGAGATGAGGGTTTGGAGCCATTAGGCCTTGGTCTAGAAAACCTTTCTTTCCTCATAGAATTAGCAAGAACTGAATTGTTGCCCTAATTAGGAACAAAAACAAAGGAGGACTGGAATTTATTGTGTCCCCGAGTTCTAGTGATATTCTCCTCTTGGATCTTGGCTAATCCAAAAGCAGTATTCAAGGTCTGAGAGTGCAACATTCGCACAGGAAGTCGTATCTCATCCCTAAGGCCACTCAAGAAGCAAGAGAGCTTATAGTTTTCAGATAACCCTTTCAATCTATTTGAAAGGACCTCAAACTGAGTTTTGTATGCACCAACTGTAGAAGTTTGTCTCAACCTTGTAATGGCCTCCATAGGGTCATCATAAGAAGAACTTCCAAACCTTAATTGAACTGCTTTAACAAAGGAAGGCCAACAATTGAAAGAATCTGTTTCCTCAGCATCTTGAAACCAAATTAAGGCATTCTCATCCATATAGAATGAGGCCATTATGATTTTCTGTCCATCTGGCATGGCATGGGGTGTAAAGCAAAATAATGATTTACCTTATAGATCCATCTAGTTGGATTGTCGCCATCAAATCTTGGGAAATCTAACTTAATACTACGAAACTGCATTCCAAAAGTCAGATTTGAGTTTTCAGTGTGAACCCTATCTCCATTCTTGCCATTCCCATTTCGAGCATTTCTTCCTCCATTCATGGCTTCTAACAAAAGGTCCATCTTTGAACTCAACCCCTCCAGAGCACTCTGATGATCTGCAACTCGCTGCACTTGCAGTTCTTGATTTTGCTTTAGCCCAAGAACAAGCTTCTCCAGTTCTTTAAATCGTGTGCCTTCTGCCATTATAAAGAAAAGAGAAAAATTTTTGTGCCCAGAATTGCGAAAGGCTTTGATGCCAATTGTAGCAACAGACTAGAATAATAGGACACAATAACTTACTGATCTTTGAGGGATTAGAAATCTCCAATACACTTTTATTAACTTTTTTCAATGCAATACACAGAAGAGGCTTTAGTATTTCTCATGACTATTAATGACTGTTACAATAGGGGCATTATAGTAATACTAAGTAAGTAAGTGAGAGGACATAAATGTTTATTAGCCTTTAATCAACACGTGTGCATCACATGACTAACTAACAATTAACTAACAGATTACATCCTCATGTGTTCCTTCCTTCTATATCTTGAGCTCCCCTTCTAATATAAACTGATCATAACACATCTGTTAAGCATCTGACAAATACATATATTTTTTCAATTCTAACTTAAAAATTGACATACGCCCATTTATTAAAAAAATTATGTTTTTGTCTTGTTTTCGAAGTTTGTAGAATAACTCGAGAGAATGAAGAGTTACTGGATATGCAGATACTGGAGTAAAATAACTTAGTAGAATAACTCGAGAGAAGGAAGAGGCCTGATAGCATTCTCCTCTGGAAGTAATGGGCTTAAGCTGTGCTTTTCTGAAAGAAAAAGAGAAGAAGGTAGAAAGCCGACTTGACTTTACATTGCAACTTTTTATGTTCTTTTTCATTTTTGTCAGTTGAGCTGCAAGTTTAAAGAAAAAAAAAAAAAAAAAAAAAACAAAGAATTGTCTTTTTCTACTCCAATATTGGCACTGTGAATAAAAGATTGGTTAGTAGTTGGCTTATGGTCCTATCGGGCATTCCAGTCCAGAGGAAGAAGATGAGAAGCGGGAATGGAATCCGAAATGCATTAGTCAATTTTTTTTTTTAAATTAATAGCAGCTGCCACGTCATCAATCTACTTCATTCGACTATAGCTGGGACTGTACGTAGAGGAACTGATTTTTTAAAGAGATTTGTTATACATCAACTACTATTTATCTCCACACTTCACACCTCATAATTCTTTTTTTTAAGGTGTAAGGTGTAGAAGTGAATAGTAACTGATGAGAAAAATTATTTTATTTTAAATGAGATGGAAAAACTTCTGTCCTTTTGTTCTGTATAAACAAGATTAGCCACATCGATCGGCCACATGATGCAATATGTCCAAATTCAGCCACTCGATCGGTGATCATGTCATTACATGCCAAGACGACAACGTTTTTCGTGCGTGTCGTGCTATGTTTTGGATAGCTTCGTGAGAAATCGCCAAGAAACTCCCTTTCATCACTTTATCCAAACAAAAGATACGCCAATTGTAAAACTGGAAACCACGGTTGCCACCTCTGGTTTTGATATCAGTTTCAGATACCCAAAACCGCTCTCCACGCAAACTGATTATATAATGTTTCATTGTTCCCTATAAATATGCAATTTACGATCATCTTCTTAGACATGAATTAGCTAGACAAGTCCCAAGATAAGATACGTTGTTCTGAAAGAACTTCATTGAGAAGCAAAAAGCTAAAGGAAAGATGAGCTATTTGAGCAGAGCTTGCATGGCAGCCAGCGTAGTTGTGGTTAAAGAATGCAAATGTCACAGCTCTCAGAGGAACTCCGGCCTTCGACCTCTCGATGAAGGCAAGCGGAGATGCTTTTCCTTCACTTGTTTACAGGAAGGCGGGCTTGATGATTTCCATGCCGTTAACAACGAAAATAGTAGACAACGTGAGGCTGAAGGATCGTTTCAGAAAGTCATGTACTTGAGTTGTTGGATACCAAGCTAGCTTGCCGGGGGAAAAGACACAAAGCCAGAATTTTAACAGAGGAATTGACAAACTTCCCGACGTTGGCTGTTTCATTTGCATACGCAAAATAGAAAGAAGCCGAGCAGCACAGCACGAAATGGGCAGTCAAGATGTAAAAGCCACGATAATGCAGCAATTGAGAGCACAAACATATCTATCTGGTGGGGAGTGGGATAGTGGCATAGGGGTTTCATTTGCTTCTTGTATTTGACATTGTAATATTAACATCTATACCTTTTTATGGGGCGTCTTCATCTCATCTCATCATTATAATTTTTTAAATTTCTACACAAAATATAATAAACAATTTAATTTTTTTTAAATCCCAATTCAAAATTTTCAAATCTCAAAATAATAATAATATTTTAAACTTAACTTTTATCTAAAATTCAAAATTCTCATCTAACTCACCAAACTATAATGTTAGTAATGATTTGTACAATTGCTCTTATACAAGTTTCGCATAGTCCGTTTATAAAATATTAGATTTTGTAATAAGAAAGTATAAAAAAAATATTTTTTAATGGGACCAAATTTTAACAAAAGGTGTGCATAATGCACAACTTACCTTTGGACTTATACCTAACATACATACTGTGGCAAGACCTAAGTTAAGCTAAGAGTACTCTCAATGGATTAATCAAAATTAAATGACATTTTTTTTATAAATATAAGATAAATTTGACTTTTAGCTATTTCATTCACATAAATGTATACTTTGAAATAGTTATTTTTTCATTATATAACAATAAAATAATATAAGATGAATTTGGTTTTGATTATTCACATCAAATCTCCACATTAGATTATATATTTATTCATTATATAGTAATGAATAACTAATAATTTCAAAAATATTTAATTTTTTTTAATTATTAAGTTATTTAATTTTATCATATTTTACTATTCTACCTATTATATTAATTAATAATCATATTCTTATTAAATTAATATATCATTAACTCAAATTAATATACCACAATTGTGATAAAATATGTGATAGAAAGAAATAGAGAGAAAAATAATTAATAAAATATGTATTTGATGTATGTACAGTAACCTTCAAATTTGAAAAAACTTTTTAAAGTTACTATAACTAAATTCTAAATATTTGGAATTTAGCTAATGTATTCTGAGCATATTTTGTTCTCTAATAGCTAAATACTCAATGGCTTTAGCTTTTAACCAATCCACTGAAGATGCTCTTGGCCATGACCCGCCTAAATTTTTTTGAAAATTTAAAATAGCCTTTAGATTTTATTCGTAATCCTATAAATATAGAAAATGGTCTCCCAAAAAATTTATAATCCCTATATGCTCTTCAAAATTTTCTAAAATTCCAATATACATAGAAATGCCTCTCTCAATTTTTTTTTCCTATAGTCCCAATTTTTTTTGTATAATTTCTATATATATTATCTATTTTCAAGGATGTGACCTCACCAAAATTTAATTAAAACTAAGTTTAGAAGAAATAATAAATTTATTAATATGGATCTCAAAGTTTTTTGTTATACAATAGTAGGCTTCTTAATATGGAATTCAAACCGAAAATACAATAAAAATCATTTAAGGTTGATGATCTATATGAAAAATGGTTGAGAGATTTTATCTTTTAGATTTCATTGAGCAAAAAAAATTTATTTAGTGTCTCAATTATGGTATTATATGCTTAATGTGACATGAAAATATCTAGATTTTACATAAAACTTGATAAATCAACTTACAAACTAGAATGAAGGATGACATTTTAAAAGATTATTTGATAGTTTCTATATAGAAAATATATTCTAATTATTTCAATACAAAAGTAATAATGAATGAATATTATTCTACGAAACGTTATTATCAGAAATCTAAAATATATATTAAATTGTATTTTCAGAATTTTATTTCTAAGTATATATAGCAAATTATCGAGATTTAATATATGTAGTTATATTTTTTTAATATTTTAATCTCATTTTATTTTTCATAAATGTGTCACCTAGTAAAAAAGTTAACTCTAAAGACTTTGTGGATAACAGCTGTCTTTCTTAATGTTGCAAGCTCTATCTAGAGACTTTTGTGTAGGTATATGGGTGTGTATGGTGTCTCCCTCAATATCTAGCTAGCTTGCTAGAGTCTAGACTATTCTAATGTGCGAAAGCACTACCTATCGAACTTGTTACCCTGTTTCCAACAAGGTAACAATCTTATTCTAGTCCATTATCTTGAGTAATCCACTCTTTATTTTTTAAGGTCTCGTTTATTTTTAAAAAATATTTTATCTTATTTTATCTCATCTTATCTCATTTAATCATTATAATTTTTTTAATTTTTAATACAAAATAAAATAAACAATTCAACTTTTTCAAATTTTAAAATAAAAATAATATTAAAAAATATATTCTAATAATATTTTATTCAACTTTTTAACTTTAATTTTAACTCATCTCATTTTATCTCATCTCATCTCTAAAAACAAACGAACCCTTAAGTACTGCATCAACTTAATTACACAAATAATTGAGAATCACATTCGGCTATCTACATCAAAAGCCTGCCTCCTCTCTGAATAGCAACTCTTATTTTGTTGGTCTTCATATCACTTAGTTCCACTTATAAAAAGGAGGCGACAAGGCCTATATGGCACTGCTTTTGTGATCGGCGAAACCTTAAGTGCACAAACCGTACTGAAGCATAGTTTGGCAAGAACGAAGTCGAATCCATAGATATTTGTAAATACGTAGAAACCAATCAAATATAGACCAAATAAATTATAGTCTAGTTCAGAAACTTGAGTTGTAAAATAAAATAAGAAATTAAGAACTAAACATCAATTAATCAAAGCAAGAAATAATAAGAAACTAATCACAATAAAAAGAATTAAAATAAATTCTAAAGATGCAAACTAATCTAAACAATGAATAAACTATTAATGAAGAATGAACTAAGGTTTTGGAATCAACCTCATTAATTCATAGTAATATATTTATGATAATTGATTTGTCATGAGCATCTATATGATAATCTAGAAATCAATCTTATTATTCTAAATCATTAGATGTAACAACCTGGCCCAATAACTTTAAGGTCGGAATATTGATAATTTTTATTGGGCCTAAATTATATTTAATAGGTTATATTGGATAAGCCCACGAGCAATAAATTAATGAGGTTGATTAGGAGTTTTTTCCTTTTTTTTTTTTTTTGATAGGAATGTAACACTTTTATTCATGAACAACCACAATCACATCAAAGTTTCAGACCTAATAATTTGTGAAATACACTCTGGGAATGAACCCCACCAAATTACTAAGTTGTCTAGATGTATGGCATACTTTGCCAAAGTGTGCGTTGCTTCATTAGCCATCTGTTCCTTGTGTTGAATAGAACAGTTCAGGAACATCTTCATCATATTCTTCACCTCATAAACCAGATTACCCGTGGTTCACCTGCCCCAATCAATTCATTGACTATAAGTAATAAATCACTTTCAATAATCAGTTCATCAATACCCATGGGAATGCAGATTTGTAGCCCTCTCAATATAGCAAGAAGCTCAATTTCCATTGAGTCATTCGCTCCATTTTCCTTCATACTTGCAGCCATGATCACTTTAGAGGAACTACTCCTTAAGATAAAACCCACTCCTGAACGATTTAGAGTTGCAAAAATAGCCTCATCTACATTTAACTTCAATGCATTTTGAGAAGGAGCTTGCCAATAGCAACTTGAAAGTTTTCTGGTTTGTTTATGAACTCTAGCTTCCTTGTGATCCTTAGCCAAACTCAAAGCATGCTCAATTACTTGGTTTGTTGTCAAGACTTTATTCACAAAAATCTTCTGATTTCTTTTATTCCACAAATTCCAAGCAATAAGAAAAAACTGATCAAGATCTTCATGTTTACCTTGACTTAGCACCTTTAAAACTATTTGCATAATATCCAACTTAACATCATCTGTCAGTAAATCAGGAAAGTAGTGCTTCCAAGACTGTCGAACAAAGGGGCAATAGCATATTGCATGTCCCACATCTTCATCCTCATATGTACACCATTCACAGAGAGCTTCCTACAGTATATGCCTATCTTTAAGATTCCTTCTAGTTGGCAGCCCATTTCTATAGGCTCTCCATGCAAAGATCTTGACCCTATTAGGTACCTTCATCTGCCAGAGTTTCCTCCAAAACCTTCTCTAATCTTCCACATTGGAACATTCACCATTTCGCTTAAGTTGCTGTTGAAAAAGATCATATGCACTATTTACACTGAAAACTCCAGACTTTTCATGTTCCCATATAATACAGTCAGGTCTACTCTCTGCACTAAGCAACACTTTAAAGACATCTTCTGCCTCTCGAGGGGATAATAAACCTCTAACTTTTTTCACATTCCACCATCTTGTTTCTGCATCAATGAGATCTGCTACTATTATTGCATCATGATCCTGTCCATGAGGGCTCCTCTGTATTAATTTATGCCCAGGCAACCAATAATCAGTCCAGACATTAATAGACTTACCATCCCCAACCCTCCATCTGCAACCTGTTAGCAAAAGTTTCTTTGATTCCCATATCCCCCTCCAAACATATGAAAGGCAAGACCCTAAACGTGAATCACGAAAACATGAAGCAGGAAAATACTTAGCCTTAAACAACTTGTGCAGCAAACTTGTTTCCTCAACCATAATCCTCCATGCCTGTTTAGCAAGAAGGGATTGATTGAAAATCTGTAAGTCCTTGAATCCTATACCACATTGTGATTTTGCCTCACACATTTTCTTCCAACTAACCCATATAGTTTTTCTTTCTTCCTTCCTTTGGCCCCATCAGAAATTTGCTATCATGTTTTCCAGCTCACTACAAGGGTACTTGGTATTCTAAAGTAGCTCATTGTGTAAGTTGGAATTGCCAATGCTACTACCTTGATCAATATTTCTTTGCTTGCTTGTGATAATAGCTTCTCCTTCCAACCATTCAGCTTGTGCTCTGCTTTCTGCTTTAAATTTGAAAATGTTTGTTTCTTTTCTCTCTTCACTAGAGGAGGAAGACCAAGATATCTTTCATACTGTTGGTGATGTTGGACACCCCAGAAACTCATTATTTACTCTTGTTGGCTGCTATGGACATTTCTGCTAAAGACCATTAAGGTCTTTTCTTTATTCACCCTTTGATTTTATGCTCTTTCATATATATCAAGGAGGTGCTGAATATTTAAGCAAGTTTGCAAAGTGGCCCTGCAAAACAATACACTATCATCTGCAAACAAGAGATGATTAAGCGTAGGAGCTCCTTTGCAAATCTGAATGCCTTCTATCTGTTTTAATCTTTCAGCCTATTGTAGTAAAGTAATCAATTCCTCTGTGCACAACAGAAACGGGTAAGGGGATAAAGGATCCCCTTGCCTCAAGCCTCAAGATGGAAATAAAGGACCTTAAGGCACCCCATTCCTCAATATGGAAAAAGAGATTGATTTCACACAAAGCATTATCAACTTGATCCATTTATCACCAAAGCCCATTTCCTATATAACAGCTTCTAGAAACTCTCATTCCACCCTATCATATGCTTTACTCATATTGAACTTTAGAGACATAAAGCTTTTCTTACCAACCTTTTTTTGTATGAGGAAATGCACCAATTTATATGCCACAAGGATGTTATCAATTATGAGCCTGCCAGGTACAAAAGCACTCTGTGAGCTTGAAATAATTATGGCTAGCACTTCCTTGAGCCTGTTTGCTAAAACCTTTGAGATCAATTTATAGATTACATTGCATAGGCTAATAGGTTTGAAATCAGAAATCATCTCAGGCTACTTCTTCTTTGGGATCAAGGTTATGAATGTGTGATTTATCTCTTGTGGGAACTGACCATGGTTAAGAGCCATCAAAACAACATCTGTTACCTCTTTGCCAACAATGTTCTAAAACTTATGGTAAAAACATGGTGCCATCCCATCAGGCCCTGGAGCCTTATTGGGATTCATCTGGTTAAGGGCCAAGACTACTTCAGCTGCATCAAACTTTCTTAATAGATTCTCATTCATAGTACCATCAACTCTTCCCTTCAACCCTTCCAAGAAGTCCATTTGCCCCACCTCTTCTAATGCTTTAAAAAGGTTACTAAAGTACTCGAGAATCAGCTTATCCCTCTTTTCATTCTGTTTCCATAAACCAGTGGCATCTTTCAGACCCCTTATAAAATTCTTCTTTTATTCCCCTGTGATGTTTTATTATGAAAGAATCGAGCATTAGTGTTCACTTCTTGCAACCATAGTGCTTTTGACCTTTGCTCCACATAATTTCCTCCCTCTCAAGCCACTGCTGCATTTCAATTCTAGTTGCTCTTTGCTTAGCCCTACTTTGGCTTTGAGGGTCACTGCTTTGAAGAAATTGCATTCTAGTACTAGACCTTTCAATTCCTTTTTTAACATGTCCAAAATTTTCCCTATTTCATACTGTCAGTATTTCTCTACATTTCTCAATATTCTTAATAACAGAATTCATACCAGTAGCACTTTGATCCACTTGCCATGCATATGCAATAACTTTGTTACAATCAAATGATTCCACCCACATAGCCTCAAATCTGAACATTTTATTACCTTTCCTTTGATAATAATCAACTTGCTGTTTCAAAATTATAGGCACATGATCTGAATATGCTGCTGTTCCATGTTGCATTCGAGCCATTGGGCAGTTTGCACACCACTTCAAATTTGCTAGAAATTTGTCTAATCTCTCACTTATACAATGATCTGGCTCACTCCTATTACACCAAGTAATTTGGTTTCCAGAATAACCAAGATCCTTAAGCTCATAGTCATCTAGCACATCTCAAAAAGCCTGCATTTGTCTTTCTGGTCTTTGCTTACCCCCACATTTTTCATTACTCAGATTCTAGACAAGCTTGGTCTTGACCTACTTTGAGGGACCTAACAAGTGCCCATGTCTTATGCCTTATAGAACCATCAGGCTTGTGGCGCCCCCAATCCCCCTTATATAAATACACAGGGATCGAGACGCCAGGATGGTGACAACACGGTCACACATCCCAACGAAGTGCCAGTGTGTGCACATGCAACAGTGTTCAAATAAAATAACGCAGCGGATAGTCAACTAAGTACCAGAATTTAATTACAATCAAACATCAGTAAAGATTTAAATAGCAGTTATACAGTCATCCATAAAATAATTTACAATAGTTTTAAAAGTACAAACGAGTGATCCCAGATCACTCCTCAGGCGGAGCCGTCTCCTCAGGCTCGCCCTCCTCCTCCTCATCAGCATCAAAATCTGCGATACCACAAAATGGTCTCGCAGGTAAGTATAACCCAAACAACAACGTAATATAAAATGCATTAAACGCAACTAACATGCATGCACATGGAAACATGTATTTTTCCACAAAACATCATTTTCCCCGAAAATGATAAATTTTCAACACACACCAAAATCCCATTTTGGTCCAAATTATCCGTAAAACATTTTCCCAGAAAATGATTTACCCAAAATAATCAACTCGCACTATTTTCCCAGAAAATAGTGCATTAATCCCAAATGCACCATGCATTATTTCCATATGCACCATGGTCTCCCCTATGGACCATCCGCACGTCCTGGCTTCGCAGCGGTGCTCAGTTCCGCGCCCAGCGCGTACATGGCCAAGCACTCACACTACGCAACGAGCGATGCCCAGTTCCGCGCCCAGCGCGTACGTGGCCAGACATCCTCTAGTCCCCACCAGCAGAAGGACCACGGAGTCGGCACGAGACCATCTCGTCCGATCCCATTGTCGCCCGGCGACAATCCAGGGGACGTTACTCAGTATATTCCGCTCCTGAGTAACCAGAGGAGCTCCACCGAGTTAATGCCCCATCTCGGCTTGGGGTCGTGATACACACGCACCAAAAATATTATCACATAAAATCATAGCTTTTCAAATCACATGAACATGAATGCAATACACGAAAACCCAGTTTTCTTTTACAAACATGATCATGCATGAAATAATGAAATGCACATGTACCAACACAATATCCAAACCAACAAATCCAACCAACCCATCAACAACAAATATCCAATTCAACCAAATCAACCAAACAACTCCAATCACAAATCCATCCGACCCCTGAACTCCTCGGACTCAGTCCGGCATGCCAAAAACACAGTGAAATGGGTTAGTGCAAAAATACATTTAAATTACGAAAGTTCTTTGGAGAAATACTTACAGTGCAATATAATAATTTTCCGAGGATCACGAAGTTGAAAAAGGCGACGTTTGAGCAACACCACAGTGTAAAATACACTGTGGCCGTGGGTCACAAATACCAACTTTTCAACGAGGACAAACGAAGACCCAAGATTGATAGGGTAGGGCCTAGGGAGGTCGGTGAAGCTAGTGGTGGTGGTGGTTTGCCGTGGGTGGCGGCGCAAGGGGTGGTTTTAGGCAAAAAATGTGCAAATCGGAGATGGACTTGGTGGGGCTTCACCGGTGACGGATCGGAGCTGGGGTTGGGTCCAATGGGTTGCCAAGAGGCCGGGGATGAAGTGGTAGGAAGATGGTGGCCAATGGCGGTGCGACGGCGGCGCAATGGAGGAAAGTGTGCCGCGGCGTCGTGGGTTTCGTGGGCTTCGTGGAGGCTAACGGCGGCACGAGCGGCGGTGATACTGGTGGGGTAGGACGGCCGGTGGCTAGGGAACGCAAAGGACCGGGCGGTGTCGACCACCGCCGACGGACGGCGGCGCTGGGAGGGGACGATGGAAACGGGCGGAGGAGAGGAGAGGAGAGAGAGAGATCGCGCGGGAGAGGAAAGCCAGCAGGAGAAAAAGAAAAGAAAAGAAAAAAAAGAAAAGAAGAAAAGAAAAAGAAAAGGAAAAGAAAAATAGAGGGAAAAGAAATGAGGTCCAATCCTCATAACGTGGGTCACGAAAATGATCCAACGGAAACGATTTTAAAACCACAAGTTAAATAAAATAATTTAAACGTAATGGTAAAGTCAAATTGAAATAATTAAATCCCACGGTAATTAATTAAATATGAAAAACAATTTAAATGCACAACAATAAATAAATATTAAGAAAGCACATAAAAATTAATTTCCACCAATTAAAATCATAGAAATAAACTCATTAAAAATCCAACCAATTTTAAAATACGAGAATAAAATTTAAATAAATAAAAATAATCCTTTAGTAAAAATACACTAAAATGCGGGGTGTTACATCCTCCCCCCTTAAATAAAATTTCGTCCTCGAAATTGGCAAGGTCAACATTAAGACTAAGACAGGAATAAGATTCAACTAAGAGCAGACTAAGAACATACCGCCAAAATAGTCCGGCAAGGCCACTCTATAAGCAACAAGCGCAAGCTTCTCTACGATCTGAAAATGGCCAACATATTTTGGACATCAACAATCGCCCAAATTGAGTTCTTCCCACTAGGAGTCCTCGGCAACCCTACCACAAAATTCATAGAAATATCATCCCACTTCCACTCTGGAATAGGGAGATGTTGAAGTCTACCTTGATGCTCAATCTTAACTAGACGGCACGTGGCACATTCCTCAATGAGCATGGCACTATCCAACATACTCATTTTAGTCCCCCAATGACACATCACGACCAGTATTCCTAGAGTGACTGCTATCCAAAAAAAAATCTCATTTTCCTCGAGAACCTTAATACAACATCCAATAAATTCCAATGATCAAAAGCCCTTACAATAATATGTGCCAACTGCAATCAACTCCTATGCTCCAACTTCTAAACCTTTATTGAATTCTACTATTGGAAACCTAATAGCCACTTCCAATGTTAACCATCAGTAACAGATTTGCACAACCAAATGATTAATCTCCAATTACAAATATCTTCTCAAAATTCAAGTCACCATTAATTCTTCAAATCAGCACAATTTGAACTCCTGACTACAACAAAAATACCACGCTTCTGCTGCGCACTCTGATATTCGCCACAAGCATAAAACTTACGTCCTCATGAAACTAACACCAAGAGTACAAGGTGGCTCCATTCCTACTAACCAAAACTCTTATCACAATTTGGTAGAAAAACACTCTCTCTCCCAAAACCACGAGTTCTAACTCAAATTCCTCAATTAATTTCTACTGCCTTGATCAAAATCAAATTCTATAAAATACATCTATGATCATTGACAGAAAACCAATATCAACCAACCTCAGCATCCCAAATTAAAAATAAGCAACCTCAACCCAAAATACATCCGTCTCACCTACGATAAGGAACATACTTTAAAAGACTCAATTCCAACCTAGCGAATCAAAAAGAGTGCCTAGAGACTTCTACCCAACAACCTAAACCCGAAAGCTCATCATCTACATTCTAAACAACATCTAATCTAACGGTGACTAAACTCACAACGAACCACCATTGACTTCACCAAAACATTAACAAAACCTCCTTGGTAACTCGCCCACCTATTTCTACTCCAATAAGCTAGTATTAACACAACTAGTTCCTTCAATAGCACATCACTATTAAACCTCAGGGCAAACCATACTGATCAAATCTTCAATCTACCAAAAGCCATTGCAAAGCACCCAGGGATCCTAATGCTTTATTAACTCACATACTTGATCATATCATTCATCGCTAACGTCTAAACTTCAACTTCCAAGATCTTATCATATACCATACGTGACATCCTATCAATCTCGCTTCAAGTTAAATAACAATGTCCTTCATTCAACCAACTAGATGCTCAAACTCCAAAAGAAAGTATAACCTTAAAATTTAAATTCCTAGGTAACCTCAAGTCACAATTAATTCCTGAAGATAATCACAATAACTATTCCCAACCATGATTCATTGAGTAGCCTACTTCAATTGCACACTTCGATCAACTCCCCAAAAACTCCAAGCCAAAGTCTCTTGAATTACTACTATTGTGTCGACTCCTCTTCCACACCTACCAAAACCACTTCTTTCAAACCAAAATGAGACTAGGACCTATACTCTCCGAAATCCATAACCACTCACCACTACTATACATCAATCTTACGCACCCTTAGCCAAAACCAATAATCCTCCAAACGTGCAGGTGGTCATCATTACCATTTCCATCACTAAACCTATATCCTCGAAATCAATAAGAATCATTTCTTTAATCGTCACCATCTATTATCCTTAAAATTGATATGGATTAAATCCTCAACCTGACACTGTAACCTCAAGCTAAAATCAATTATTAACTGAACTAGATCAACATCCTCCATCTCCAAGGAAATTCTCCCCTAAAAAATTCTCATATCAATAACTCAACTCAGATCAATCCTATTTTAATTCAGTCATTCAACTCTGCAATTCTAAAACCTTAACCCAGATATAAATCATTTCCTGAAATCCTCAAGATCGATGAACTCAAATCTAAAACATTCGCCTTATAAAACTTGTAAATTCTAAAACCCCAAATGTTATCAAATTGCTTATCGAGGTTGGCAAGATCAAAAACTTCTAGTCTAAGTAATCTCTTAATTGCTTGTTGAACCTACCAGCATAAATCCCATTAACTTATTTTCAAAAAAACTATGGGGCCACAAACCTTAGATGAACTTCTCATAAATCTAACATTGACGTTCGTTGAACTTACAACCCCCTACCTCAAAGACTCATTACCTAAATTCTACGGAACCTAAATCCTCAATTATCCTAAGCAATTAAAAACTATTCCCCTCCTTAGCAGCAACTTGAGTACCTAATCCAAAGAGTTCTCCCAGACCCTGATGTTCGAGCCTTGATATTAAAACAACCAATCACCAAGAGTTCAGGCCTACTATACCAATGTTTAAGCCTAACAATGGCCTTCTCAGTCGTACCATCTTCCTGTCATAACATAACCCTTAACCCGCCTTTCAATTTCGAACAAAAGAAAATAAAATAAAATTCCATAAATAAAATAACATACGACAAAATGCATAAAACCAATGAAGTAGTTCACCATAAAATAAATATAACAATAAAATAATCCGCCATAAAATAAAACAATTAAATTAAAATGACATACAAATAAATAAATAAACAACAAAATTATTATACAATAAAATAAATAAACAACAGAATTATTATACAATAAAATAAATAAAGCCAATAAAACCGTACTCAACCAAAGGTAAACACTAATTAAAGCAATAAAATCAAATAAATCAAATAACATCAATTAACATAAAATAAAATAGCAATAAACTCATAATATAAAATAAATAACTTAACTTACACCACTTAAACAAAAATTTTATTATTTTAAAATAATAATAAAAATAATTTTCTGGTACTATCCTAAGGGACATGTGGTTTTACCCAGAGCCGAACTGCTCTGATACCACCTGTGGCGCCCCCAATCCCCCTTATATAAATACATAGGGATCGAGACGCCAGGATGGTGACAACACGGTCACACATCCCAACAAAGTGCCAGTGTGTGTACATGCAACAGTGTTCAAATAAAATAACGCAGCGGATAGTCAACTAAGTACCAGAATTTAATTACAATCAAACATCAGTAAAGATTTAAATAGCAGTTATACAGTCATCCATAAAATAATTTACAATAGTTTTAAAAGTACAAATGAGTGATCCCAGATCACTCCTCAGGCGGAGCCGTCTCCTCAGGCTCGCCCTCCTCCTCCTCATCAGCATCAAAATTTGCGATACCACAAAATGGTCTCGCAGGTAAGTATAACCCAAACAACAACGTAATATAAAATGCATTAAACGCAACTAACATGCATGCACATGGAAACATGCATTTTTCCACAAAACATCATTTTTCCCGAAAATGATAAATTTCCAACACACACCAAAATCCCATTTTGGTCCAAATTATCCGTAAAACATTTTCCCAGAAAATGATTTACCCAAAATAATCAACTCGCACTATTTTCCCAGAAAATAGTGCATTAATCCCAAATGCACCATGTATTATTTCCATATGCACCATGGTCTCCCCTATGGACCATCTGCACGTCCTGGCTTCGCAGCGGTGCTCAGTTCCGCGCCCAGCGCGTACATGGCCAAGCACTCACACTACGCAACGAGCGATGCCCAGTTCCGCGCCCAGCGCGTACGTGGCCAGACATCCTCTAGTCCCCACCAGCAGAAGGACCACGGAGTCGGCACGAGACCATCTCGTTCGATCCCATTGTCGCCCGGCGACAATCTAGGGGATGTTACTCAATATATTCCGCTCCCGAGTAACCAGAGGAGCTCCACCGAGTTAATGCCCCATCTCGGCTTGGGGTCGTGATACACACGCACCAAAAATATTATCACATAAAATCATAGCTTTTCAAATCACATGAACATGAATGCAATACACGAAAACCCAGTTTTCTTTTACAAACATGATCATGCATGAAATAATGAAATGCACATGTACCAACACAGTATCCAAACCAACAAATCCAACCAACCCATCAACAACAAATATCCAATTCAACCAAATCAACCAAACAACTCCAATCACAAATCCATCCGACCCCCGAACTCCTCGGACTCAGTCCGGCATGCCAAAAACACAGTGAAATGGGTTAGTGCAAAAATACATTTAAATTACGAAAGTTCTTTGGAGAAATACTTACAGTGCAATATAATAATTTTCCGAGGATCACGAAGTTGAAAAAGGCGACGTTTGAGCAACACCACAGTGTAAAATACACTGTGGCCGTGGGTCACAAATACCAACTTTTCAACGAGGACAAACGAAGACCCAAGATTGATAGGGTAGGGCCTAGGGAGGTCGGTGAAGCTAGTGGTGGTGGTGGTTTGCCGTGGGTGGCGGCGCAAGGGGTGGTTTTAGGCCAAAAATGTGCAAATCGGAGATGGACTTGGTGGGACTTCACCGGTGACGGATCGGAGCTGGGGTTGGGTCCAATGGGTTGCCAAGAGGACGGGGATGAAGTGGTAGGAAGATGGTGGCCAATGGCGGTGCGACGGCGGCGCAATGGAGGAAAGTGTGCCGCGGCGTCGTGGGTTTCGTGGGCTTCGTGGAGGCTAACGGCGGCACGAGCGGCGGTGATACTGGTGGGGTAGGACGGCCGGCGGCTAGGGAACGCAAAGGACCGGGCGGTGTCGACCACCGCCGACGGACGGCGGCGCTGGGAGGGGACGATGGAAACGGGCGGAGGAGAGGAGAGGAGAGAGAGAGATCGCGCGGGAGAGGAAAGCCAGCAGGAGAAAAAGAAAAGAAAAGAAAAAAAAGAAAAGAAGAAAAGAAAAAGAAAAGGAAAAGAAAAATAGAGGGAAAAGAAATGAGGTCCAATCCTCATAACTTGGGTCACGAAAATGATCCAACGGAAACGATTTTAAAATCAAAAGTTAAATAAAATAATTTAAACGTAATGGTAAAGTCAAATTGAAATAATTAAATCCCACGGTAATTAATTAAATATGAAAAACAATTTAAATGCACAACAATAAATAAATATTAAGAAAGCACATAAAAATTAATTTCCACCAATTAAAATCATAGAAATAAACTCATTAAAAATCCAACCAATTTTAAAATACGAGAATAAAATTTAAATAAATAAAAATAATCCTTTAGTAAAAATACACTAAAATGCGGGGTGTTACATCCTCCCCCCCTTAAATAAAATTTCGTCCTCGAAATTGGCAAGGTCAACATTAAGACTAAGACAGGAATAAGATTCAACTAAGAGCAGACTAAGAACATACCGCCAAAATAGTCCGGCAAGGCCACTCTATAAGCAACAAGCGCAAGCTTCTCTACGATCTGAAAATGGCCAACATATCTTGGACATCAACAATCGCCCAAATTGAGTTCTTCCCACTAGGAGTCCTCGGCAACCCTACCACAAAATCCATAGAAATATCATCCCACTTCCACTCTGGAATAGGGAGAGGTTGAAGTCTACCTTGATGCTCAATCTTAACTAGACGGCACGTGGCACATTCCTCAATGAGCATGGCACTATCCAACATACTCATTTTAGTCCCCCAATGACACATCACGACCAGTATTCCTAGAGTGACTGCTATCCAAAAAAAAATCTCATTTTCCTCGAGAACCTTAATACAACATCCAATAAATTCCAATGATCAAAAGCCCTTACAATAATATGTGCCAACTGCAATCAACTCCTATGCTCCAACTTCTAAACCTTTATTGAATTCTACTATTGGAAACCTAATAGCCACTTCCAATGTTAACCATCAGTAACAGATTTGCACAACCAAATGATTAATCTCCAATTACAAATATCTTCTCAAAATTCAAGTCACCATTAATTCTTCAAATCAGCACAATTTGAACTCCTGACTACAACAAAAATACCACGCTTCTGCTGCGCACTCTGATATTCGCCACATGCATAAAACTTATGTCCTCATGAAACTAACACCAAGAGTACAAGGTGGCTCCATTCCTACTAACCAAAACTCTTATCACAATTTGGTAGAAAAACACTCTCTCTCCCAAAACCACGAGTTCTAACTCAAATTCCTCAATTAATTTCTACTGCCTTGATCAAAATCAAATTCTATAAAATACATCCATGATCATTGACAGAAAACCAATATCAACCAACCTCAGCATCCCAAATTAAAAATAAGCAACCTCAACCCAAAATACATCCGTCTCACCTACGATAAGGAACATACTTTAAAAGACTCAATTCCAACCTAGCGAATCAAAAAGAGTGCCTAGAGACTTCTACCCAACAACCTAAACCCGAAAGCTCATCATCTACATTCTAAACAACATCTAATCTAACGGTGACTAAACTCACAACGAACCACCATTGACTTCACCAAAACATTAACAAAACCTCCTTGGTAACTCGCCCACCTATTTCTACTCCAATAAGCTAGTATTAACACAACTAGTTCCTTCAATAGCACATCACTATTAAACCTCAGGGCAAACCATACTGATCAAATCTTCAATCTACCAAAAGCCATTGCAAAGCACCCAGGGATCCTAATGCTTTATTAACTCACATACTTGATCATATCATTCATCGCTAACGTCTAAACTTCAACTTCCAAGATCTTATCATATACCATACGTGACATCCTATCAATCTCCCTTCAAGTTAAATAACAATGTCCTTCATTCAACCAACTAGATGCTCAAACTCCAAAAGAAAGTATAACCTTAAAATTTAAATTCCTAGGTAACCTCAAGTCACAATTAATTCCTGAAGATAATCACAATAACTATTCCCAACCATGATTCATTGAGTAGCCCACTTCAATTGCACACTTCGATCAACTCCCCAAAAACTCCAAGCCAAAGTCTCTTGAATTACTACTATTGTGTCGACTCCTCTTCCACACCTACCAAAACCACTTCTTTCAAACCAAAATGAGACTAGGACCTATACTCTCCGAAATCCATAACCACTCACCACTACTATACATCAATCTTACGCACCCTTAGCCAAAACCAATAATCCTCCAAACGTGCAGGTGGTCATCATTACCATTTCCATCACTAAACCTATATCCTCGAAATCAATAAGAATCATTTCTTTAATCGTCACCATCTATTATCCTTAAAATTGATATGGATTAAATCCTCAACCTGACACTGTAACCTCAAGCTAAAATCAATTATTAACTGAACTAGATCAACATCCTCCATCTCCAAGGAAATTCTCCCCTAAAAAATTCTCATATCAATAACTCAACTCAGATCAATCCTATTTTAATTCAGTCATTCAACTCTGCAATTCTAAAACCTTAACCCAGATATAAATCATTTCCTGAAATCCTCAAGATCGATGAACTCAAATCTAAAACATTCGCCTTATAAAACTTGTAAATTCTAAAACCCCAAATGTTATCAAATTGCTTATCGAGGTAGGCAAGATCAAAAACTTCTAGTCTAAGTAATCTCTTAATTGCTTGTTGAACCTACCAGCTTAAATCCCATTAACTTATTTTCAAAAAAACTATGGGGCCACAAACCTTAGATGAACTTCTCATAAATCTAACATTGACATTCGTTGAACTTACAACCCCCTACCTCAAAGACTCATTACCTAAATTCTACGAAACCTAAATCCTCAATTATCCTAAGCAATTAAAAACTATTCCCCTCCTTAGCAGCAACTTGAGTACCTAATCCAAAGTGTTCTCCCAGACCCTGATGTTCGAGCCTTGATATTAAAACAACCAATCACCAAGAGTTCAGGCCTACTATACCAATGTTTAAGCCTAACAATGGCCTTCTCAGTCGTACCATCTTCCTGTCATAACATAACCCTTAACCCGCCTTTCAATTTCGAACAAAAGAAAATAAAATAAAATTCCATAAATAAAATAACATACGACAAAATGCATAAAACCAATGAAGTAGTTCACCATAAAATAAATATAACAATAAAATAATCCGCCATAAAATAAAACAATTAAATTAAAATGACATACAAATAAATAAATAAACAACAAAATTATTATACAATAAAATAAATAAACAACAGAATTATTATACAATAAAATAAATAAAGCCAATAAAACCATACTCAACCAAAGGTAAACACTAATTAAAGCAATAAAATCAAATAAATCAAATAACATCAATTAACATAAAATAAAATAGCAATAAACTCATAATATAAAATAAATAACTTAACTTACACCACTTAAACAAAAATTTTATTATTTTAAAATAATAATAAAAATAATTTTCTGGTACTATCCTAAGGGACATGTGGTTTTACCCAGAGCCGAACTGCTCTGATACCACCTGTGGCGCCCCCAATCCCCCTTATATAAATACACAGGGATCGAGACGCCAGGATGGTGACAACACGGTCACACATCCCAACGAAATGCCAGTGTGTGTACATGCAACAGTGTTCAAATAAAATAACGCAGCGGATAGTCAACTAAGTACCAGAATTTAATTACAATCAAACATCAGTAAAGATTTAAATAGCAGTTATACAGTCATCCATAAAATAATTTACAATAGTTTTAAAAGTACAAATGAGTGATCCCAGATCACTCCTCAGGCGGAGCCGTCTCCTCAGGCTCGCCCTCCTCCTCCTCATCAGCATCAAAATTTGCGATACCACAAAATGGTCTCGCAGGTAAGTATAACCCAAACAACAACGTAATATAAAATGCATTAAACTCAACTAACATGCATGCACATGGAAACATGCATTTTTCCACAAAACATCATTTTCCCCGAAAATGATAAATTTCCAACACACACCAAAATCCCATTTTGGTCCAAATTATCCGTAAAACATTTTCCCAGAAAATGATTTACCCAAAATAATCAACTCGCACTATTTTCCCAGAAAATAGTGCATTAATCCCAAATGCACCATGCATTATTTCCATATGCACCATGGTCTCCCCTATGGACCATCCGCACATCCTGGCTTCGCAGCGGTGCTCAGTTCCGCGCCCAGCGCGTACATGGCCAAGCACTCACACTACGCAACGAGCGATGCCCAGTTCCCCGCCCAGCGCGTACGTGGCCAGACATCCTCTAGTCCCCACCAGCAGAAGGACCACGGAGTCGGCACGAGACCATCTCGTCCGATCCCATTGTCGCCCGGCGACAATCCAGGGGATGTTACTCAGTATATTCCGCTCCCGAGTAACCAGAGGAGCTCCACCGAGTTAATGCCCCATCTCGGCTTGGGGTCGTGATACACACGCACCAAAAATATTATCACATAAAATCATAGCTTTTCAAATCACATGAACATGAATGCAATACACGAAAACCCAGTTTTCTTTTACAAACATGATCATGCATGAAATAATGAAATGCACATGTACCAACACAATATCCAAACCAACAAATCCAACCAACCCATCAACAACAAATATCCAATTCAACCAAATCAACCAAACAATTCCAATCACAAATCCATCCGACCCCCGAACTCCTCGGACTCAGTCCGGCATGCCAAAAACACAGTGAAATGGGTTAGTGCAAAAATACATTTAAATTACGAAAGTTCTTTGGAGAAATACTTACAGTGCAATATAATAATTTTCCGAGGATCACGAAGTTGAAAAAGGCGACGTTTGAGCAACACCACAGTGTAAAATACACTGTGGCCGTGGGTCACAAATACCAACTTTTCAACGAGGACAAACGAAAACCCAAGATTGATAGGGTAGGGCCTAGGGAGGTCGGTGAAGCTAGTGGTGGTGGTGGTTTGCCGTGGGTGGCGGCGCAAGGGGTGGGTTTAGGCCAAAAATGTGCAAATCGGAGATGGACTTGGTGGGGCTTCACCGGTGACGGATCGGAGCTGGGGTTGGGTCCAATGGGTTGCCAAGAGGCCGGGGATGAAGTGGTAGGAAGATGGTGGCCAATGGCGGTGCGACGGCGGTGCAATGGAGGAAAGTGTGCCGCGGCGTCGTGGGTTTCGTGGAGGCTAACGGCGGCACGAGCGGCGGTGATACTGGTGGGGTAGGACGGCCGGCGGCTGGGGAACGCAAAGGACCGGGCGGTGTCGACCACCGCCGACGGACGGCGGCGCTGGGAGGGGACGATGGAAACGGGCGGAGGAGAGGAGAAGAGAGAGAGAGATCGCGCGGGAGAGGAAAGCCAGCAGGAGAAAAAGAAAAGAAAAGAAAAAAAAAGAAAAGAAGAAAGAAAAAGAAAAGGAAAAGAAAAATAGAGGGAAAAGAAATGAGGTCCAATCCTCATAACTTGGGTCACGAAAATGATCCAACGGAAATGATTTTAAAACCACAAGTTAAATAAAATAATTTAAACGTAATGGTAAAGTCAAATTGAAATAATTAAATCCCACGGTAATTAATTAAATATGAAAAACAATTTAAATGCACAACAATAAATAAATATTAAGAAAGCACATAAAAATTAATTTCCACCAATTAAAATCATAGAAATAAACTCATTAAAAATCCAACCAATTTTAAAATACGAGAATAAAATTTAAATAAATAAAAATAATCCTTTAGTAAAAATACACTAAAATACGGGGTGTTACAAGGCTGCCCATAAACTCCAATGAGGAACCATGGATTAATCGCAGGGTCATCAACTTTAATTTGAGCATGGATATGTGAGATAGAAAAATTCAATATTCTGATATCAATTTCCTTTTTCCACAGTAAGGCAATACCTCCACTCTTCCCCTCACAGCTCACAGCCAAACAATTCTCAAAACCCAACTTGAACTTTAACCTCTCCGTCATCCTAGCATTAAGTCTTGTTTCTTGAAGAAACAAAACCTCGGAAACTTCCCTTTTGATCAAGTCACAAAGGACATGAATTCCATGTGGGTTCCCAAGCCCACGTGAATTCCAACTAAGTAGAAATCATTGATTTCAGCAGGGCTAATTAACAGCCTCTACTAATCCCAATTTGTGAAAGGTTTTGTTTTCCATTTTACTATCACCCAATACCACATATCCGGTATCCGGTATCTTTTGTTCTTTGAGTATATTCTCAACACCATCACAAGCTAAGGCCTTTTTCTTACAACCTTTCTCAACTAAAGGTTCAGAAGGAGTACCTGAAATCGATGCACGTTTCTTCCACAATCTTGTTTTCTATCGTGTCTGCATGTCCAAGAAAGTTGATGGGCTATGGATTCAATTGGCTGGCTTGGCTCAATAATGCCAGGCCCGATAGAAATCTCAGTGTGATTTACAGCCTTTTCAATACTTACCATACTTGTAGCCATTTCCATATTCAAATTTTCAGCACCAACTAAGTCTTCCGTGAGTACATTTGCACCTTTATCTTTTAATTCCATGATATCCCTTAATTCCCGCTCCTTGTGATTGTTTTCCCTCCCATCCTCCTCTAACGGCTTCTTTCCTTTAGACATAGTATCACTTACATGATCATCTCCATGATTCCCTCCATGATCTCCGCCAATCTCCTCACACCTACCATTGAGACTCCCTCGTCGGAGAGCCACCGTCTTCTGGCGCACTCAAATCCCCCTAGCCACCTCTCGCTCATATTGTTCCATCATATTGGGTCTTTCTCTTGCCTGATTTCGTTGCCTCCTACAAGTCATAACAGCTTGCATCCAAGGTCCAAATTGAGGTGGATCATCCTTTCTTTGACTAGCCATAGGGTAGCATGCACCCTCATGCAATACCGTGCGTATCCCATGTTCACCACACCAATAGCTGTCTGTCTCATTCCTCTCACAACATCCCTCACGTTTTCACTCTCCTATTTCACGTGATTGACTTCATGCCGGAAATATTGGATTAACGCTGCGAGGTAAGTAGCTGGATCATAAATTAAGAATAACTTATGTTAGCTAGTTATATATATTATTATTAAAGCCAGTTTTTTGGAAGTCCATGTTTACGTAGCACGCATGTCATAATATTTGCAAACACCTATACTTGCCACAGATCCATCTTGAGAGAAAGCTCCATCTACATTCAATTTGAAAGTGCCAGGTGGTGGCACTTCCCATCTACAGTGTTGCCTAATTACAGATAGAGGTTTGTTCCTCAATTCACGAAACCCTTTTTGCATAGCCAAGGCACTTCCCAATATATCTTCAGCATGAACATCTTTTCCCTAAAAAATTTTCCCGTTTCGTCTATACCAGTAGCTCCAGCATATTAAAAAGAACAACTCCATCAGCTCGGCACAATTATAGAGTTGCATTTTTAGAACAACATCAATAAAGGAGCTGAAGTCATCAACTTGTAACTGCTTTGGGAAGTTTCTAATCCAAACTTCTCTTATTGATGGGCAGGAGAGTAGCACATGCAAAATATCTTCTCTACTATCATTACAGAAAGCACAATTTTCTACAATATTTACATGTTTCTTCCAAAGATTATGCTTAGTAGGTAAAACTCCTTTGACAGCTTTCCATGCAAACACTCTTATTTTTGGAGGAAGTTTCATATTCCAGATAGACTTCCACAATTTCCTTAAAAGAGCAGTATTTGATGCTTCACCACTTTGTGTCACCATATTAATTGATCTAAAAAAATTATAACCACTCTTGACTATGTATCTACCATGAGCTTCAATCGTCCAACATGTCACATCTGAATTTCCGTGACTAAACACAATCTTCATGATCTGGAGTGCCACTATAGGAGGGAACATGGTTGTAATTTTGTTAACATCCCAAACTGTCTACCCAGGGAGAAATAATGAATTCACATTGGCTTCCTCTGCACCTATAATAGACACATAGTTCATAGCAGTAATCCTTTTAAAACCTGGTACCCATACATCAGTCCATACTTTCACTATGTTCCCCGAACCTATTCTCCATCTGCACCCTTCCTTCAGCTTTGAAATTGTGCCCCAAATTCCTCTCCAAACAAAGGAAGGATTGCTTCCCAAACCAGCTTCAGTTCTTTGGAAAATATTTTGCCTTAAACAAACTGTGTAGCATTGAGTTTGTATTTGTCATTATGCGCCATCCCTGCTTGGCCAAAAGAGCATCTTTAAAGATCCTCAAATCCTTGAATCCCATTCCACCCTCCTTTTTTGTTTCACACATCTTCTTCCAACTCATCCAATGAATTTTCTTATCTTCTTTTTTCTACCCCCATCAGAATTTTGTCATCATTTCTTCAAGATCATGACACAAAGAAGATGGAAGCTTAAAACAGCTCATGGAATAGGTAGGAATAGCTTGGGCTACAGCTTTAATCAACACTTCCTTTCCTCCAGCCGAGAGTACATTTTCTTTCCATCCTTGCAGCTTCCTCCACACTCGATGCTTTATTTTTGAAAAAGCTCTAGTCTTTGACCTCCCAACAAAAGATAGGAGTCCTAAATACTTTTCATACTCCTGACTTTGTTCTACTCCCCAAAAGTCCATAATTGCATCCTTGGTTGTTGCACATTTGAATTGAACACAAGGCCTTTTTTTTTCCCTATTAATCACTTGACTAGAAGATGCTTCATAAAAATGAGAAGTGATTGAATTTTCTGATTTTTTTGCATATTTGCCTTACAAAATAAAAGGCTATCATCTGCAAAAAGTAAATGAGAGATCTTGGGAGCACCTCTACAAATCTTCACAGCTGAAATTTCCCCTCTTCTCTCAGCGTGTTTGATCAATGAGATAAAACCTTCAGTACATAATAAGAATAAGTAAGGTGAAAAATTTGAAATTTTTTAATAAATGCTTCCACGTACTGTCATTTATGATTTTAATATTTTAATACAAAACGACTCTATTTATTATAAAGAATCTTTGTACTTGGCTCTTTCTTTAAAAAAAAAAACAAATATATTTTTAAATCAGATTAAGTAGTAGCACTCTAGCTCTCCAAATCTTTAGAAAAATAATTTTATTATTAAACATAGAGAGCGGGGTGTTTCATTAGAAAAACATGATTGAAGTCAAATCAAGAATGTCATCTCTCAAATGATATAAAACAATAACAATAGATCGTTAAACGTATAAATAATTGGAAAAAAAGTTAATCTCATAAATAATATTACTGATCTTTAATTGATTTCATCCTCAACCTTAGTTGAAAACTTAACTAAACATATCTATGAAAATAAATTTCAGAAATTGAACATAAATAAATATTAAAATAGTATTTAAAAAAAATAAAGAAAAATAAGAAGTACCGTACTTTCAAAACGTAAACATAACTATAAATAGGTAAAAATCCAGTTTTTCTTCAATACCGTATTAGCCTTGCGGCGCAGCCAATTTTTTTTGTTTTGTTTTGTTTTGTTTTTTTCCCTTCTTCTTTCTTTCTTTCTCATTCGGCGTGCCCGTCACTTTTTCCCTCTAATCTCCCTGCTGCTGCCCATATTTATGGTCTATCTATGGACTTTAGATTTAGAAGCCAACTTCCCTTTTAATTCTTTCTGTGTCCTATGCATCCACCTTCTTCTTCTTATTCTTCTTTTTTTTGGGTCCAGCCGCACTCCAACCCTTCTTTTCATGCCTTTTTGTTTTTTCATTTCATTATATCTGTTGTTCATTTGTTCCTTCTGTCCAACATCATCTTTTTTTTCTTTACCTTTCCTTTTATGCTTACATCTGAAGTGGTTTTTTAACTACTCTTATAAAAAAAAATAATAAATATTTCAAAACTAATAAATATAAAAATTAACACTACATAATTATGATAATACTTTATTTAAAATAGTAAAATTATGCACAATTTAGATATTATCAATAGTGCAAATGATTAGTAAAATACGTTTGAACATAAGCGTCGTCCAACTACATTATGCAACAAACCTCCAACTATCATGAACAACGTTAGCATGGTGTTTGACAATCTTGTTACCATTAAGGAATAGATCATAGTGTTAACATCGTGTTTCGTACGCCTTTGGGCCAAGTTCTAGCAACTCAGGTCTTCAAAATTGGGCTTGCGAAAATAAAGAAAACTGGAAGAGGGCGGCCTTGGAGCCGGGAAATCTCCGATGTCAAAGTTAGTAAAGTATCTTGGAAGTTTGTAAATAAGTAAGAGAGTCTAAGAATCAGAGAGTGTTCTTGTACTTGTAAGTTGCTATTTATATCGGGAGTCTGGGGGGGGGACAGATCGTGTCTACCCCAGTGGAGTCCATGTGCTTTGTACTGTTCCTTTTGTCATAGTCCTTTAATGCGGTGTGCCTTTACGACGACGTCATTAATGTGACGTGTAGCTTGGGTAGTGATGCCTTTAATGTAATGTGGTTCTTCAATTTGCTTTACTTTCGAAGGTCCATTGATGTCCCCATGTTAGAGGATCAGGGGTTCTCCGTCTTTTCTGCTCTGTCCTGTACAAGTTTCCATGAGCGGAGTGTGACCGAGTGACGTCAACCCTGCCCATCCCATCAACCATCCTTGTTTACTTTTCCTTATAGGCGATTTACTTTATGGGCAAGTTTGGACCCTCAGGCTGGGTATCGGGTCAAAGCCCAGTGGGCTTGTGAAGTGGGGGGAAATCCTCTTACATATAGCATTATCCCATGAGGGCGAGGTATGTACATCCAGTATTACACGAGAAATAGAACCCAACTTTCAAAGTTGGTCAAAGAGTTTGCAACTTGCTACCCACATCCTTGCTTGTAGGTGACACTAGAAGAAAAATGCATATTATAATTCTGTCATTTATGTCTATATTGTAATTGAGAAGTATATAGTGTGACATCCTAATCCTTACTTGGGATTTGATAGTGGTTGAAGTATCGGGACATACAATACAATGTTACATACCCCCGTTCATTACAGTTAAAGATGCAGTGTACCTAGCATGCATATAATAGTATGCAATATTCACAGAGAATGACTTTTTTCTTTAAGCAATACACAATGTAACAGAAGTACTATATCCCAACATAAACATACTTCATAAATCACATAATAAACTGATATCCAAAAGGGTTACAATACTTGTCCAACAAGTCTATAACAAAATAAGTGTTTGAGACAGTGCTTTAGAATTAGACTTGAAATAAATGTACTGCACTAAATTGTTGAGCTGCTCACATAGCTTGGCTATAACGTCTAAAATACATCCAAAAAGTGGATAACCGAAGCTATCAATTCCTCGTCGTCGCTTTGTGGACTATTCGACCTCTTCCAGTCTACCGTGCATGGGTTCTCGAGATCCGAGACATCGTGTACCATTCTGAAGAGAATGGTAGTTGAGACTACCAAATGAGATTTATTTACAGATCTCAGCAAGTAAGCTACTAAACCATCAACAATATTCATAGGCATGCAAAACAACAAAATGGCATAGATGCATCCTGACATGGACATGAACATGCGTGACATGATTTGGCAAATAGTATGACACATGCTTGACTTAAAAGAATAACGTGACTACACATAGGTATAACATGACTTGAATGAACTAACCGTGACATAACTTGATATGAACGTGACATGAACTTGAGATGTTCAACATATACATTGTTGATTAAACGTGAAACTATGGATACTACATAGGTTTCCTTGAGCCGTGTGCTTCTACCAATACCGCATCACATCACAGACATCTACGCCAACTGTGAGTACATCATGATAACGAAACTAATTTAAAACTGATAAACATGTAGTTGGCACCACCGGCGTTGGGTGTTTGAAGCCTGTTGACGTTGCTTTCTCAACCTAAAAAATTTAACAACTAGTTTAAACACTTTAGTATGGACAAAGGAAATCCACTAGGATAACTCCTCATCCTAGCACTTGGGGTCGTGATAAAAATAAAAGACTCCAAATGACTAGAAATGTTTCATGACATACTCAATGCATGTGATATGACATGACATATAACAAAATGAATGTGTGACAGATGACGTGACATATCGTGGCATGTAATAGATAAATTGTAATAAATGACATGACATATCATATTCTAACAATTTATAATGATTATAAGTGACAAGAATAAAACAGTACCAGTCTTACCACCATACTTACATAAATACACTGAGAGTAAGTTAGAGGCTAACTTACAGTGATTAGCATTACGAAAAATAAGCATAAACATCTTACATTAGAATATCTTACTTTATACTTAGAAACATAAAAACTATTGACTTATGACCAAAATTGTAAAGTTACCCCTCTACTTGTGGGAAATTACAATTTCACCCATAAAATAAAGATTTTGCATACTAATTTCAAATCTTACTAAAATCTATATTCCTCATATAAATTTTGTCATAAATCTAAAATCAAATTAGAAAAATTAAAAAAAAAAAAAAACTAGGAGAACTACTCCTTGGCCAATGCATTTTATAGGCAAAAACATGCTTTTTATTGCAATTTGACCAACCATCAAACTAACATGCTTAAATCAATTTTTGTAATACTCAAAAATCACATTCTAGGTTCTGAAAACATGCTTAAACATCAAAATACGCCATTAATAAAAATTTTAAACTCACTACATCAACAAAAAAGCCAAAATACCAAATTTAGGTCAAATATAACCAACCCTTGATGTTATTAGTCTAGCATTTTCCAAATCAACTCCAAGGACTTCCATAAACATTGTCCTAACATATTCATTATTCAAACTTAGGTCCTATCATGCTTGACAAACCAACCAAAAATCACAAAACATTTCATAACCAATTGTCATGCACTAAAACACCAAAACTGAGTATATCATTGTTTGGACTTGAAATAAAACCATTAGGTCCTTGCTTTTCATGCAAAAAATCTTAACAAAATATAACCATATACTTCATATTCAAGCTCTAACTTGATATAAGTAGTAAATCTAGCATCACATGGAAAAATTTTCGATTAAACACAATACCATTTCAAGATCCTCTAGTTTGAGTCCTAAACAAATATTTACATGTAAAGCATCATTCCAACAAAGATATAAACCATAAATCCTTAAAAATAAACTCTAAACACATAAATCAAAACCTCAAGAAGAAAATATGAGAAGATCAAAGACATTAGATCGAGCTTCTATAACCAAAAATTAAAACTTCACCAAAGCAGAAACTGTTTTAAGTCATTGAGTTTCTACCACTTCATAATCATGCAAAAAGCTTTTATAAAAAAATTAACATACTAGGATCCAAAGCTAAATTGCATATTAACATGTTAAAACTTCACCATAGCAAGACCTACCCAAGATTTCACCAAAACCTTCACAAAACTTTCAAATTTTTAGACAAACATCAAAACTGTCATCACCGTGACCTTTCCATCATCCAACCATATTTTTACCAATCAAAACTACATGAAATATTTCTCAACATATACCCACGTAAACTAGATTAAAAATGGAACAAAAAAAATGAAGATTGAGCTATATAAATCGACTTACAAAGGGCTAGAAATGCTAGAGAAAAACTGCTTCAAGCTCTCTCTTAGTTTCTCTTTAGAAAAGTGGGGAGAAAAATGCAAAGTGTGAGATAAAATGCATGGGGCATGTGATATATGAGAGGGGCCAACATGTGGGTGGCTGAGTGACCCTTGGATGGGAGGGTGGTAGTCGAAAGAAGAGGGACAAGAGGGTTGCACAACTACTGTTTCCAGCTACAGTCTGGCCGAGTGGATGGCTAGGATTTGTGTAGCCTTTTTTATTCCCATCAAGTGACTATATGGGGTTAGCAAATGAGTGGCATGTCAGCCATAGCCTTGGCCTTGGGAGGAGGAAGAAACTTCCTCAAAAAGCTTGGCTTGGTGCTGGTTTTTGTTGGGCCAAAGTTGGCCTAACTGAGTGGGCTTCAATTTGGGTTATAGAGAAGATTTCATTTAGGGTTTTAGTTGGAGCAAGTCCAAATCAAAATTTTATTGGCTCAAAGTAATTACCAAGATGTCAGAGAGTGATTAAGGGTGTATAAGTGTATAATTGAGTGGTGAATATCATGTAGAAGTGATTTAATTAAGTGAATAAACACTTAATCAAAACTGGCCACTTTATGGTTTGGAAACCAAGTTTAGGGTTTCAGCCAATACATGAAATTTAGGGTTTCAGTTGGTTTCTAATGGTTTATGTTTGGATGTCAAGATCACCTCAATCCATCTCAAACCAATAATTGATGAGACCCATTACTTTTTCAACTTCCCATAAAAAGTTAAACTCATCTCGAAACATTCCACCAGACTTCATTCTTCTTGTGACAAATGTTATATTACTATTCCAATGAATGACTAGGATTGTGCTATGTGTCCAACCAAAAAGTAATACTAGTGATTCTAAATGGATTTGGAGATTCTACATGGCAATTAGGTTGCCACGTGGCGCTCTCCTCGGTGTTACCATTTACCTGAAAATAAAATTCTAAATAATCATACGAGTCTAGTGATTCAATTCATTTCGTGAAATTTGACTCATAAGTACCTTAATTAAATAGAAAGGTACTCCCGGCTACTATTTATCTAGAAAGTGGGAAACGTATTATTGCATCGTAAAATCCTAAATATTTATCCGAGGCTAATGGTATAATTTGTTTTGCCAACTTTACTCTTAAATGCCTTTAATAAATAAAAAGACAACTCTGTCACCATAATGGGTTGGAATTTGACTATACTAACAAACTAATTAAAATCTAATCAGTCGATCGATTCGTGAAATCTTTTAAGGATTCCATGACGTTCTCTAAGGTCCAAAGAAATTTATTTATTGAATTTCTATTGGGTCAGAATTTAATTTCCTATAACTAGATCCTTCTCCAAGTTTATTAAGCCAAAATCCACGCATTATTTATATGGATGCATTAAAATTTGTCCTTACTAGTAAGGTTAAATGTGCCATTTTCTTGTAATCTAGTTTCTTCACCATCACTATTCATTTCAACAAACGGTGTTCGTGTGGAGTCGATCCTCGTCCGGCTCAGAAAATGACGGATTAGATTTATTTCTAGCAGCAAATGGTGTCATAGGGTGCGAATTAATATGTAGCTTCACTTTGTGGCCTGTGTTATCCTCACCTGTCCTTGATCGCTCTTCATAGATAGTCCTCCACATACAACGGACAGCCATCTCGGGTTCAATTCTATGTTTTTGTCTTTACCGTTGAATACATTAGCCATTATAAGACAAAATTTCATCGCAGTAGCTAACCACATCCCAATTGCATGGCTTTTCAAATCTCATCAGTCAGAATGATTATATAAGCTTACAAGTTTATAAACATGCATGAAATATGTAGTTACACCCCATTTCCCACGCAATCATAACATCTCATGAATACTAAAGTAATAATAATAATACTAATATCATCTGCATTTAGCCATATATGCTAACATAAAACAATTGCATCCAAAATTGTTTCATGTTGCTAGGTAGGTTACAAAAGATTTGTAAATTACAAATCCTCACAACCCACATGTAAGATATAATATTCGAACTCAATTTTGGTCAAAAGAGGATGCTGAACTGTGAATGAGTTGATGTCTTTCATGTTTCAACGTCACAATGGTAGGTGTCACGAACACTTTTAGACATTTGAGACGTTAGAGGAGTTGCGAATTTAGACGACCGTAAGAAGTGCTGCGAATTCTTCTCAAGCCCTGATTATTAGGAAATTACATTTTTTTTAGATACATTAAACCATTTAAATTATGTGATGAATTCATTGCGTATATTTAAATTTAGTATGGGGAAGCTTCTCTTGAGTAAGAATACTTATGCCTTTATCTATTGAATTTTTTCTCTAATATTTCTAATTAACAAGCTTGAGTTTCAATATATAAATATTAAATATTTTAACTCCAATATGAGAGAGAGAGAGAGAAAGGATGGAGAAGAACAAATAATAAAAAAAATAAAAAAAGAGATGTAGTTTTTGAATCGAATTAGTTCAGGTTGGAAATCCCATCTTTTTTCGGAACTAAACTTCGAGTCAGAACTTTGGCCAAGAAGTCAAAATTCTCTCCCAACCCTAACAAATTAGGTTTGGGTGAACAATCTCACTTATGCCCCACGGTCTCTTTTATTCTCGAAAGGAAAATACTTTAGGCACAAAGTGATTACACAAAAATAAACTCACAAACTGATGTGACTTGATATGGTACATTAGATTGTAAAATTACTTTTACTGTAAAGTAGATCTAACAGATCTCATGAAACCATATCAATTTGTAAGTTTATTTTGTGTAATCTCTTTGCTTATATTTGTAGCTCTTCACTTTATTGGAAGTGAACCGTATTGAGTATGGACTAGGGTTATCATATTTATTAGAGTTATATGATACAGTTCATACTGATTCCTTTTCACATACTACCATCCAAAAGGGTCGAGTTCAAATGATGTGCAGATTTTATCAATCAAGAGACGTACAAATCGAAGATGTCCTCGATAATCCATTTCACAAAGATCACTTACTAATCAAAATTCGCAACTTTGAGGTTGTAACACCTCGAAACTTTCAGGCCTGAGTTTTAGGAAAATTAGGGTTTCTATTTTTAAGTATATTAGAGTTAGATTTGAAATTGGGCCATAGACTCGAAAATTTATTAAAGGCCTGTTAATGATTATTGGATAAGTTGGGTATCATGTGACTCGATTTTGGCTCGACCCATGAAAAATTATTAAATTGGGAGTTAAGTTCTGCAGGCCCGATTTATACAAGACAGAGTTGGACAAACCCTAGACCAATCTTATTGTGCTAAAATGAAGATTATATTAGCGGGCCAGAAGCCCATAAAATTGATTTCTTGTGCTAGAAAGAAAAACTGCTGGAGAAGATAATAGAATTTTGATTCATACCCAACAATTGAAAGAATTTGCACTTCAGCAGGCCATTTACTGTAGAACCCCTTCAGTACAAAGCCATTGACCAGTGAAGATTGCAGTACAGTTGAGGTTGGGGTTGACTGAATTAAAGAACTCGTCAGTTAAGTTGAATTTCTGCTTGATGTTAAAGCAAATGTCTCCGGTTTGAACACCGTAGATGGAATTACAAACCAGGGTGGGGTTTGGCTTCAACAACCCTGCAGCGTATTAATTCAACAGCGAAAGCGAAAAGATGTCAACTTTCCATTGGACATGTTAAAACAGATAAAAAATAGATGATAGTCTCAGAACAAAATTTACCACCAGGAAATTGACTTTCAGCAACAGAGAAGATAAGGAGAAGAGAGAGCATCAAAACTGCCATGTTAAGACTCGTTGCTGTTGAGTTGCTAGACTTGACCATGTTGATATGTATAGATCTCTATTTGCTTCTCTTTTACTTTTGTAATAGGCGTTCTTGAAGTTGCTTTTGTTCCCCATCGACCGCTCCTATTTATAATACACAATCAGTGAAATTACCAAGAAATAGGGGAAAGATAGCAGTACTTGGCCTGCATCAGATCAGTTGCAAAGCAGAGCGACCATGGACATCAACAATGTTTTCTTGTTGGCCGGAATGGATTGAGTCATGCGTAAACGTGATAGCTTTTCTAGGAAGATCTTAGAACTTAGCACATTAGAAAAGTATTGTTCTTGTTTTAATGAGCCATTAATTCTTTCTTTAAATTAAATATAAACAAAAATAATTAAAAAAATGAAAAAAAAAAAAAAAAAAAGGCATGGCGGCCAGCCTTGGCACAACTTTGTTTCCAACAAGGAAACATTCAATGTTATTCAAATCCCTTATCTTGAGTAATCCGCTTTATATTTCTCGAAGTTTGGCTACAAGCTGAAAAGCCGGCCTCCTCTCTTATGACAACTCTGATCTTCTCACTCATTCCTTGCTCTTATAAATAGAAGGCTTGTATGGAGATCAAAACCCACAGAGGAGTTTTTAGAAGATAAGTGCATTAAATAGAAGCTAGCAAATATATATTTTAGAGAGAACAATGGCCAATTCTAGCAAGGCAACAGCAGTGATTATTAACCTAGTCTTGATGCTCTCTCTTCTCCTCATCTCCATCTCCTCTGTTGCTGAAAGTCGATTTCTTGACGGTAAGTTCTGGCCTATACATATGGCTAATTACTAGTACTCCATGAAAATCTATTGCATGCAGTAAAATATTTCAATAGATCACAATGAAGACTTTGACATTTATTTAATTTCTTTGATAATGGCATTGAATAAGTAAGTGCATGCAGTTGGGATGGTGAAAGAAGAGGCAGCGGGCATTCTTTGTGATCTTGTGCATGGTGTAGAAAGTGGAGAGACATGCTCTGGGGTTGTTGAGAAGTTCAAGTTGAATGCTGAGACCTTTACTTTGATCAACCCTAACCTCAACTGCGATGCACTCTTCGTTGGTCAATGGGTCTGTATTGATGGGGCTTCAAACTAAACGTACGATATCTTAACTATGCATTTGGAAATAATAATTCCCTGCACGAACGATGCATGCATGGATAGGAAAGAACTAACATTCTTTCCCCATTTAATTTGAATTATGTGTCAATGGCCATATGAATGTGACATTATTGTTGATGTTATCAAGAAATAAAACTCTCCTTCACGTTTTTGTTACAAAACATTATTTGTGGCAATGTATAAAATGAGAGAACACATGTATTAGTGTGTGGTGTGGAATCACCATCTCAAGTAAAAACACATGTATTTGTAAACATGGCAAGGAATCAACATCTAAGGAATTACCCTCTATACAAAAATCAATATTCATAGACTTGTACTGTCACTGAGGCAAGGAATTACCCTATTCTCCAGCATGTAAAACTCGCAACAACAATCACATAGTAGCTCACAGTTATCACAAAGATATTCATCACATAAACATTTGTCACCTGGGGGGCTAATAGGGGGTAGTCTGCTCCACTGTTTGGAATTGGGAAATCTCTCCCACAGGTTGACTGTCACACAGAGATATACATGTTGCATTGGGGAATGTTTACCCAGCCAACCAAGTCGAAGACACCAACACATTATACGCCCGGGGGATTCTTCATCGGAGGTTGAGCTCTAACTCCAACAAGAGTTGGAGGAAAATTTTCATCCCATCTATCAAGTGAGCTCAACATGATACCGCCTCACCTTAATAATTCACGGGGACTCTCTCTACTCGTATGAAGCTCACGACGATGTATCTTAGGAATGGTTCAAGGAATTTCCCATCTCGTCCCATGATGTTTGACATGCCATACTTACACATGCAGAGATATAAACTCACACAGTGAAATCACCAAAAACAATGCATTCAAATCTCAGAAATCATGAAGTAAAACTACTCATAAACATAATGACAAAAACATTTATTATTTCATTATCAGAAAAGAGGAGATTACAGAGTATGCATATGCTAAAATTCCATAACATCCTCACACAACAGTTACCCTCATTTCTCGACTTGCATTGTCTTAGAAGCTAATCTACCTCATTGTCTTAGAAATATGGCGGCGCTACATTACTCCTTTTTTTTGTTTTTCCTCATTTGAAGTCATTTGCTTTAAAGAAGAGTTTGAATCCAATGGCTATCAGGGGTTTACGATCTCAAAAGTGATATTTTGGCTCTTACATTAAGCCTTTTATTCATAAGGTATCCTTCTAAATTAAGATGTTCTTGGATAGGAGTCCCTTCGTCTCAATTTTCCCACTAAAGGATGATAAAGATAGACTGGCAGGGTATGGTTCGCACGTCCTTACGACATTGGATCATACCTCTAGGTTTAGATGATATGATCTGCCAAGTCGTAATCCTTCGTTGACCCACTTCGGATGTGACTCTTCAAATGGAGTATGGGCTTCGACATATGACACTGTCACCTTCTAAGCGCTTCACTAAAATCCTAGAAAGCTCATACGTGTCAACAAGGATCTTGTTCTTGACCGTTGCTTGCCTTTAGCTCATTCTTTGCCTTTTGTGACTACCAAGATTTTTGCTAGGCTTTTTATGCATTTTTATATATTTTTTTAATTTGGGCCAAGAGAGAGATGGAGTGACCCAATTAGAAATTTAGTTTGGTACTAGGTATCTAATGCCTTGAGAAGGGCCAAAGACCAATAGTGTTTCAGCCTCTATAAGGAATTAGGGTTTTGAAGCCCAATAGAACTAGGGCACACGCCCAACCCAAATTCTTGGACACCACATGTCATCCAATAGAGCTTATAGCTAGGACTTGATGAATTTGGACTGAATTGAGGGAAGAGAGGTGAGTGAGTCTAGGGTTTAGCCTTGCATGCCTACCATAGAGGATCACCCACCTTCTTGCCATGTGTCATGCATGCAAGAAGGCTTGCTTGTAAGAAGAGGCATTTTGACACTTGTCACTATTAGAGAGAGATTCCAGAAGAAAGATGATGAGGTTATGGAAAGTGGAGCCTAGGGAAGGCCAAGAGACCCTCCACGACAACCATAGAGAAAAAGTGTTTTTGCGTTTTGGCATGTGTCATGCATGCAAAAGAGAGAGAGAGAGAGAGAGAGAGAGAGAGAGAGAGAGGATGTCTTATATTGGGAAGGGCGTTGTAAGAAGAAGCATTTTGACACTTGTTACTATTAGAGAGAGATTCCAAAAGAAAGATGATGAGGTTATGGAAAGTGGAGCCTAGGGAAGGCCAAGAGACCTTCCATGACATCCATAGAGAAAAAAGTTTTTGCTTTTTGCCATATGTCATGCATGCAAAAGAGAGAGAGAAAGAGAGAGGATGTCTTGTCTTGGGAAGGGGTGAAATCTACATGGGAAATGGAGAGAGCCACGTACCTATGGAGCTTCTAGAAGAATTTTGTGAAGGGTATACTTGAGGTGGACGGCTAGGGAAAGGGGACTTGTGCATTGCCACCCCCAATGACCAATCACGCAATGCCCAAGAAATTTGTAGAAGATAAATCTCCTTGGGAAGAGATGGAGATCTCGGCCACCATGCACACACTCACACTCCTCACATGCCACTTGGCACACATGCACACATGTAAGAGATTGAGGAAGATCTAGCTTGATGAAAGACCATTTAGACATGAGGCTCATTGAACCAAGACATGAGGTGAATGTTAAAAGTGTAATAGGGTTTCGGTTTTGAGGTTGGAGGCGCCACTTATCCAAAAGTTCTATGTGTTCCCAACACAATCAAATGATGAGAAAGTGGAAGAGGCCTTAGGGTGGGATGCCACTTGGCATCCATGCAAATGAGTTTGGCTTGTGCTAGAAGCTTTTTGTGTCTATAAAAAGGGAGGGTGCCAAAAACACCATTCTTTTAGTCACTTGGAGGATTTCTTTTGAGAAGCATTCGGCCACCACCTTTTTCTCTACTTTCCATCATTTTCTCACCATCAAAACACTCTTCACATTACTCTTTTCTCACCCAAACATCATTTTGAGAGTAAGCAAAGCTAGACGATACTTCTAAGGAGAGAATCATAGAAGCTTGCTTGTTTTCGATTGTGGATTTTTGTAAGTAAATTTTTAACTTGTATTTGGATATTTGATGTATATGCCATGTGAACTCGTTTGTTGTTTGGTTGCATGTTGATACTTGACATAATGATGTTTTCCCATGTGACATAATCTTTTCCTTGTATGATTCTTCAATATATGGTTGAAATGTTTTATTGATTGGTTCATGTTATGAAAATAGAATGAGAAGCTAGGTTTAGGATTCAGATTGCATAATGCTTGACATGTTCATGGATATGTGTTATATGACCGAATCTTTTATAGGATTAAGCCCATGAAGTATTTGTCTTTTTATAAGTATGATCACTAACATGTTTCAGCTACACATGTTTGTTTCATTGATAAAGTTTTATTTAACGCATTAGAAAATTCTAAGTTCATGAAAAGTTGGTGTATTGTATATTTCAAATTTTAAAGGTCTCAGCCATTACCATGGATGAAGTATTACATTTTATGATTGAAGTTTTAATGATTTTAAAACCACTTCTTAGATATGCTAGGGTTTATATGTTTCGGTCGCTAGATGTAAAGTTTGAATGTTTGTTTCTTGCTTGTTGTTCAAATGCCTTAGAATTTATATAAAGGAACATGGTTGCATGTTCTAATATTTTCAAGCCGTAATGTGAAATGTACATGGATATGCATGTTTTTATGTTATATGGTTATGATGAAGCATTCGGCATTGCATGTCTCCGATGAAAGTTCTAAGTTTCATAGTTCATGTCACATTCATTGGGATTGTGAAAATCTTTCAAAAAGAAAATGAGCATTTTTAAAGTTTTGTCATGACCCTAAAACCTAGGAATGGGAAATGTCTTAGTAGAATTCCCCTATCCACTCAGGAGTGTCTAAAATGAAGTGGTAGCCCATAGGTCGATGAAGTATAGTCGATGGATCTCGAATGGTTCCTAAAAGAGAAGAATACCGGAGTGGGGTTGCACCAAAAGCTAGTGGGTGCCCTACAGTGAAGGAAAAAAGCGAACTGCCATAATATGAATGATCAAAAGTAAGACGTATTCACCTTAGTCAAAGTGGCCAATGGTTGATACGGTAACTAGCCGGGAACACAAGGTACATAGGGGAGTCGTGAGGTATCTATTTACATGTTAAAAGTCAAAGAAAGGTTTTGGGCTCAAAGTTATGCTATGATATATGAACAATAACCCGAGCTCACAAGTATGTTAAACAAATAAGTATGAAAATGATGAAAACATATTTTACGCAAGAAAAGGGTTATGAAAGTTATGATGTACAGGGTATCTTTTTGAAAAATCAAATACATAAGTAAAGTCTCATGTTCATGCATTCATTGTTAAGTTTGCTTACATATGCTTACGATATCTGTAACATGTTATTTGTTTACTTATTGAGATTTCTTGAAATCTTACTGTTTTAATTTCCACTATCATTTCTCTACTCAGAATGGTAGAAGCTGTAATAGGTATTGAAAACTCCAATGACAAAGCGGAAGAGGACAACACCTCCTCCAGAGAGAATCGTGCATAAGATGGTCATGATCTCGCCCGAGCCTTTCAACTTGGAGCACCTTGAGACGATTGACGAGGCAATCACTGAGATACTTCATAATATTGAGTCGTTTAAATGGTGCATCAATTGGGATAAGGGTTGAACCTTGGAGAAACGAGTGAAGCCCGATCCCTTATGAAGAAAAAAAAAGAGAGATAAAGTCGAGACCCCGTAACACCCCTTCCCGTAGGTTACGAATATTACGAAACATTCACAACATAATGCCCGGTAAAGAGATTCATATCCTAAAATACCTCATTTATTGAAAAGCATAAAAACATAAAAACTGAACTGAACTGAACATAATTGTTTTGAAACTGAACGTAAAGTAATAAGAACATAAACTAATCCTACGAATGATATAAAAGAAGTCTAATTCTTGTGTGAGTAACACTTATTCCTTCCTAGGTCTTTGTACTAGATTTACTCCTAGCCATCCAGCTCTGCGTCATCATAATCACCATCAGTGAGAATTAAACATAGAAGAAAACAGAAAGACAAATAAAATGAGTCGAATACTCAATAAGTAGCATATCATACCGTAAAATATAATTTAGCTTAATATAAACTTAATTTTTGAAAGACTCTTCATACATACATATATCATCATAGATTCACATAGCATATCTATTCATCCTTAATCATGAGTAGAAACATACATAAACATGGTAAACATGTAACGTGAATGCATAAATAACTTGTTTATCTTGTCTTTCACTTAACATATGGTGAACCACGCTTGAGTCTGTGACACCACTTGACTTATCATGTAGTGAAAGACGCTTGAGTCCGTGTTTCACTTAACTAGCATATCTTGTCATAACATGGAGTGAAACACGCTTGAGTTCGTGTTTCACTTATCCTGCATATCGAGTCTTAACATGAAGTGAAACACGCTTGAGTCTGTGTTTCACCCAACTTGCATAACTTGTCATAACATGGAGCGAAACATGCTTGAGTCCGTGTTTCACTTAACTTGCATAACTTGTCATATCATGGAGTGAAACACGCTTGAGTCTGTGTTTCACTTAACTTGCATAACTTGTCATAATATGAAGTGAAACACGCTTGAATCTATGTTTCACCTAACTTGTGGTTAACCACGCTTGAGTTCGTGGTACCGTCTTAGCATAACTTGTGGTGAACATGCTTGGGTACGTGTCACCTTAAAACTTCTTATCTTTCTTAATGCATGTGAATTTATTAGGCTTCATTCCGTCAGAGATACTCAGACAATTAGAATGATTCCATCATGAGTATTTTAAATGGGATACCATAACAATGAGAATGATTACGCCAGGAGTATCTGCATAACTGAACTTGAACTGAATTTTGACGATCAAAATTATTTTGCCAGAAGTACCTCGCGTGAATTACTAATGGAGATGCTTAGACAATCATAGTGATTACATCGTGAGTATCATAGACATAACTGACTTGAATGTAACTCAAAAGATGTGACTTACTTGAGATAGAAACATTTCGTAACATGGCATAACATGTAATAGACAACATACTTAAGATGACATATTTGCAATAGTGAATACTACATGACATGACATACATGTAGCCAATGGCATACTTAACATGACATACTTGCAATGTATAGCAATGTATAGCAATACGTGACAGAATATCATATGTAACAGATGAATAATTTGTGACAGAATAAATGCTGTGTAACAGATAAATATCTAATCACTTGACATGACACATATGATAACATGCATACATACACTTTAGTTCCCTTACTTATCACTCATACACATTAAACTTAGTAAGTTAAAAACTAACTTACCTTGGTCTTCGTATTTCTGAACAAAACTCAAGTGCTATCATGAGAAATTGAAAGTAGTGATTTCTAAAAATTAAAACTTAATCACTAACAATTAGGAATATAGAAAAATATCAACTTAGAGTAAAATTACCATTTTACCCTCTACATGTGAAAAAATGACCATTTTACCCCTAACTTAAGGGTTTTGCATCCTAACTCTAAAAATACCAAAATTTACATACCTCATGTAAAATTTGTCCTAAAGTCAAGCATCCGTTCCGAAAAATTTAAAACTAAAGGCAACCATTAAAATTCTATAGGACTGAAAGTTACATGGGCTATTTCCTTTGATTATTGTTGTAACTCTTTCAAATTTCAAAACTCATGATTCTTCTAATATACTCATTACATATTTCTAAGAATAATCATGTTTTGAATCATGAACAAAAGTCATCAAAATCACTAAAACCATATTGAACTTTTTTTTTTCGTTTTTCTTCTAAGTTCAAAATAGATTTTTGTTTGTAACTTGTTTTGATCAACCTCTTGATCCATGATTTATAAAGATGTGATTTTCAAACCAACATATCACATGGTTTAAAAAGGTGTCCTAAAACAGGTTCAAGTTTCAAACTCAAGATCACATGGTTAAACATCAACCAAAACATAAATTTAGCCAAGAACATCATCACTTTGGCCTAACTGAATATTAGGGGTGCTACCTGCCCCCTAGGGGGAGGGGCCACCCCTCCCCCGCCCCCCGCCCCTGCATGGGCGGGGGTGGAAAATTATTCCCAGTACCCCGCCCGCTCGCCGGGGTGGGCCCCCATCTGTCCGTCCCCTCATCCCTCTTATTTTCTGGGTCTTAAATGACCCATAATCTATTTTTGGGCCAGATTGGGCACATAATCTATTTTTGGGACAATTTGAGCCCATAATTTAACTACAAATATATAAATATATTTAAAAATTGGAAATAAAATATATATAGATAGAACTATTAACTATATACTAAATTTCAACTATTAACTAATTAAATAATAATTATCATTAAGGCACTAATCTATTATAAATTACAATTTACAATTATGCAAATTAAGATTCTAGGAGAACTAATAAACTATTACAATATTATAAACTCTTCTAAAAATATTAAATATTACAAATTGTACTATTAATTACTGTAGAAACATTATACTTAATTGTAAATTAACAATTATAACTCATAACTTTTCAATTTGATCAATTTGGGATGACACTGTGGTGGTGAGTTCACTGAGTAGTGAGTTGTATCGACTGATGTGAGACTAGAATCAAGATCATAAAAGTTAATAAGTTATAAAACCTGAAATATTAATAAGTTAAAAATAAAACAAATTAGAATTATAAAGTTATAAAATGAAGCAAAAATTTAAAAAATTAAAATACAAATATTAAAAATACTAACCAAGATGAGATTGGGAATTTAGGATTGGGCAATTGGAATTTGAGATGAAGATGAAGCGGATGAGCATAGATCGGTCATTAGGATTCGGCATATGTATATTGAGAATATAAAAGCTAAAAAACATACAAGCAAAATAATTAGATACTAAAATATGATATAAAATTATAAATGCAAAAAACTAGTAAGGGACAAATTGTGCAAGCCTTGGCAATGGTGGGTCTAATACAAAATCATATTGCATCGGAGGTAGTTGTAGACGCTGTCTCATGTATCACTATATGTGATTCCCGTATTTGCGTGTATTTTAACTAAGTAAATTATTGCATTTATTAAGATTATGGGCTTTTTTGTTTTAAATTTTAGATGATTTACGTTATATTATTTTAAGATTTTTAATTGTTAATTCAATATGTTTTCTTGTTATTAATTATTGTTCATTATATAAATTACTCTTTATTTTAAATTAGTTTATTGTTGGGTTTAATTATTTTATTTTTATTTAATCACTACGTTTAAATTATTTTATTTAACTTGCTATTTTGAAATCCTTTTCGTTGGATCATTTTTGTGACCCAAGATGTGAGGATTGGATCTCATTTATTTCCCTCACCTTTTCTTTTTCCATTTTTCTTTTCCTCTTTTCCTTTTCTTCTTCTTTTCTTTTTCTCCTCTCTCTCTCTTCTCCCGCACGTGAATCCCTCTCTCTCTCCCCATCCGTGCGTCGTCCTCCACCCTGTGCCGCTGTTCATTGTTGTGGTCGTCACCGCCCCTTCCAATCTCTTCCCCTCTGGGTGGCGATCACCCCCCTCCGATCCCAGCCCCTCTCGTGCCGCCATGAGTCCCCACGCACGGCTTCAAGCCGTGGCACTCTTTGTGCTCGCATGCTGCCATTGGCCACCATCTCTTCACCACATCACCGGCTACCCCCAGCTACCTAACCCACTCATTCTCAACCCCGATCTGCCACCGGTGAAGCCCATCCACCCTCATTTCCGTTTTGAGTTTTTTGGACTTTAACTGTCCTCTACGCCGCCACCCACGGCCAACCACCACCACCATTAGCTTCACCAACATTCCTAAGTTATTCCCTAGTAATCTCAAGTCTTTATTTTGTCCCCGTTCAAAATCTAACATTTTGAAACCCACGGCCATAGTGCATTTTGTAATGTAACGTTGTTGTGCCACCACTTCTAGCACCTCCGTGATCATTCAAAAATTATATTATAGCACTGTAAGTATTTTTTCAAAGAACTTTTGACATTTAAATGTATTTTTGCACTAATTTATATTTACTGCGAATTGGTTGGTTGTGCCGGACTGAGTCCGAGGAGTAAGGGGCTGGTTGGATTGGAGGATGAAGTTGTTTGTGTTATTGGACTATGTTTTGATTTGCTGGTTGTTGAATATTTGTGTTGTGTCATATACAATGCATTTACACACATGTTCATGTTTGTAACTGAAAACTAGGTTTTCGTATAATTGGATACATGTTTAGGTATTTACTTGAAATACTGAGTTTTCATGTGAGAAATGATTTTGAGTGTGTTTGAAATGAATGGATTGACTGGTTGGAGAGAAAGGAAAAGAGACTGTAAGGATAGTGGTAAGCAGGGATGGTGGTATAGTTCCGCCTGTGATTCCCGCCTACGGTGCACGCGGTAGGGATGGTGGTAAGCAGAAATGGTGGTATAGTCCCGCCTGTGATTCTCACCTATGGTGCATGCAGTAGGGATAGTGGTAAGCAGGGATGGTGGTAGAGTCCTGTTTGTGATTCCCGCCTACAGTGCTCTGATAAGTACCTATTGTGTGAAAATGAACTGTAGGGATGGTGGTAAGTAGGGATGGTAGTATAGTTCCGCTTGTGATTCCCGCCTACGATGCACGCGGTAAGGATGTTGCTAAGCAAGGATGGTAGTATAGTCCCTGTAACGCCCGTCCTTGTGGTGGGTCATTTTATAAAATATTTTGAGAAAGGACGACGAGAATTATCGTCCAATTTAAAACTTTTTGCTTCTTCCCAAGGTGCAAGACTCTACATTTATAAAATAAAAATGTGCTTTTACAATAAAAGAGGTTTACAGCGGAAAACATCATTTTTAATAATAAAAATACCTCTCTTACATTTCAATGCTCATGCCTAGACTTCCGTGCTCTTCCCCATGGGCCGTGTCTGTCCTGACACGTACTTCATTTCCTTCCCTGTGGGGGGAGAGGGACATGCATAAAAACTAAAATGAGTCGAAGACTCGTAAGCATTACTTCATGCAGTTAAAATATAATAGCATAGGTTTTCATTCATGCATTCATCATTCGTACATACTACACATACATGCATGCGTGCATACGTGCGTTCATTTGAAAACGTCACTGGACGGGGTTTTCCTTTCTTTTCGTAAAACGTTTCACCCGCCAGTGCCTTCATTTCTTAAAGTGCGTTCGTGCATGCATACATACGTACATACATACATTCTTTCTTTTCACTTTCATAGGCCGGTACACACTGTTACGCCCCGTGTGTTAGGGTTAGCGGCCCTTTGACCTGGATTCCACCCGTGGCCATAAGTTGGGAATCCCTTTTCATAGGGGGCAGCACTGGGTGCACTACCAGTACTACTTACCCGGCATTGCAATCTGTCCATTCATTGGTACCCTTTCATTCATTCATGTGGCCGTTATGTATCTTCATACATTTCATGCTTTCATTCATTCTTTCATTCATTCATGCCAGCTCTGAAGAGCTGGAGCTTCATTCATTCAGTTCTTTCTTTCATTTAACATGAGAAAACATTTCTTTTCATGAGAAAACATCATTTCGTGAGCATGGGCTCGAACGTCCTCTCTCGTGACATCCACGAGCATCACCTCGCGGCGTTCACAAAAGTATCAGTTCGCACCGTCCATAAAACATAAAGCACGGGCTCAAACTTCGCCTTTCGCGGCATCCTTAAGCATCACCTTGAACGTTGGCCTTCGCGGCGTCCAGGAGCATCACCTCGCGGCGCTCGCGACAACGTCGGTCCGTGGGATCCGTCGAAGGCATCGACTCAAGCTTGTCTTTCGTGCATTTTCATCAGTTCGTTTCTTTGAAAATACATACAATAGATACATCTTATAGTCATCCATTCGCATGCGTACAATTAATAACTTTGGGTGCGTAAAAAGGGACTTTCATGGAAGGGCCGTACGTACATATACGTTTGAAAGCAAGACATCTTCTTTCGTAAACATTTTCTTAAAGAGAAAGCTTTCCATTTTCGTTTCGTAATTTCTAGAAAACTCTAGAAGGGCATGAACATAATACTTACCTGGACTCCATGCTACTTTCATACCATGTAGTCCATTCATGCGCGTGTCAGCTGGCAACCTACATACATACATAACCTTAACGTTATTCTCTATCTAATGCATAAGCAACTGAACTAGAAATAGAACTACACTATACTTGAAACACTCTCCTTCTATCCCGTGCACTTACGTGCCCTTCACTACGTTAAAACCTTCGGAGATCACTTACGATCACCACATCTTCCAACTCAACGTCTTGCCCCAAGTGCTCATTCACTAAAGTGAACCCATATTTACCTTAGGATTAAGACACTAAGACCTCTGTCTCATTCTTCTCATTAACCACGTTCTGACGCATGACTCAGACCAACTAAGTCACGCATCCCTTCCTTAGACAGTACACTCGTCACTATCTTCATGCATCTTAGCCCATACTAATCCTCATCCCCATCCATACAAGACACACGGTTCTACTCCAACTCTGAGGCTTAAGCACCATGTAACTATATTTAGGACAGATTACCCATTACATATGGTGAATCCGTCTGGTACACGTGTCTCACCAGATTACACATGTACCTTACTCCTTTTATCACCTAAGATCAACATATAACATGTTGATCACCTGCCCGTAGGGATGAGGGCCATATTCCGATACCAACATTCTCTTAACTCGGCTAGCATGACTCTTCATGCTATCCATCCCTTCTTACAGTTCATCCCAACACTTAGTACGATAAGGCTCCATTCACAACCACGCCTTGCGTCACATAGCTCGAGACTACTCTCAAGCTACACCGTGACCTTGTCACGTCAGCTGACATCATGTTACGCCACTTCTACGCCAACTTCTTACTCATCACGAGTATGGTTCCTCACGTACTCTTGTCACATCGTGACATGTCATCACGTTCTCGTTACGCCATTCCAAAGCTAACTCCTTATCCATCATAAGCATGACTGTCAATAACCACGTCACTTCGTGACGTTGCCCAATCATGCTTCCGCTGCGCACTCTTACACTTATTCTGCTACTACACCCATACTCCCAGCTATAAGTCTATCACGGTGACACTTGTCACCATAGACTACAGGCTACGCCATAACTACTTCGGGACACTGTTCCACAGTTCCCGACACTACTCATCACGTTCCACATCCATCAACCACAACCATCCTTATCTCTACGACACGTCACACGGAGTGCCGCTGCCTCGTGGAGTACATTCCACAAGTACTCCCTTCATACCCATCACGCCACATCACCATTATGGCATATCCGTCACATAGTGCATTACTCCACCATATGGAGTACATTCCACATGTACTCCCTTCATACACACCACGCCACATCACCATTATGGCGTACACGCCATATGGTACATCACTTCACTCATAGAGTACACTCCACATGTATTCCATTTACACACATTACGCCACATCACCATTATGGCATACTCGCCACATGGTGCATTACTCCACCATATGGAGTACATTCCACATGTACTCCCTTCATACACACCACGCCACATCACCATTATGGCATATCCGCCACATGGTGCATTACTCCACCATATAGAGTACACTTCACGTGTACTTCATTCACACACGACGCTATACAGAGTACACTTTACGTGTACTCTTCCCAATCCACAATACGTCAGGAGAGTATATTTCACATATACTCTCCTTATCTCACTTTATGCCACACATAGAGTACATTCAGTGTGTACTCTTCCCATTTCACACAACGCCACACCATCCATACGGTACATGCCCCACAACTACACTGCACAGCACAACCACACCATCATTATGACACAACTCCACAACTACATTACACAGCACAGTCCACAACACTTCACACATACGCTCAACACTTCACATATACAACACTACACAATATGCCCAACACTTCACAGTGCACTACACAGATAAGCCCAACACTTCACTACATAGAATGCCCAACATTTCACAGCACACTACATAGCGCATCTCAATACAACCCAGTCATTCCCCTAATACTAACAGCACAGTTCACAACCTAATCAACTAATCAATATCTATCATAATTAACGAGGGATAGAGAGTTATACCATCGACGGGATAACCCGTGCATTGCTCGCTGATTGTCATAGCCGATGACGTTGGAGAGGTCGTATGTGGCGGCTAACCCACGTACGTTGACTGTTTGGGCGTTTGGATAGCTAAGTGTGGTCTTGGAAGGGCTCGTGAAAGCCCTGTGTTGGTGGCTATGAAGGACGGTACACAGCGTACCTAACAGTGTACAGTGGCAGTCAGTCATGTGCAGTGACTGTCCATCACATGCAGTGATTACCCACCATGTAAAGTGGTGGTTTGGACCTAGGGCTTGGCTAAGGAAAATGCGGTGGATCTCGTGGTGGCGTCGAGGTTGCGCCACGGTGGCTCACTGCGGAGGATCTGACCGCATAGTGAAGGAGAAGCCGTGGGAGAGTGAGAGAGAGTGTGTGTGCATGGGTGACAGATCGGGGCCGTGGGTGGTTGGGTTGACTTGGTGGTGGCCTAAGGAGGTTGATGATGGTGGTTACCCACCGTGCACTGCCGTGCACGGCGTGCAACCCTTGTGTGGGTGAGGGAGGCCATGCGTGCGTGAGGGGGAAACCCATGCATGGAGGGGAGGCGACCGGCCATGGGTCACATGAAGGAGGAAGGAGGAGGTAAGGGGAGGTCCACGGTGGTGCTAGGTGGCCGTGGGTGGCCGTGTACGGCGGCGCATGGTGGAGAAATGGGTTAAAACCCATTTTCTTGGGTATGATGTGTGTACTCGACGGAGGAGGAGAGGGAGGCTGAGCTTGCTAGAAGATGATGGCACGCAGGAGGAGAAGCTGCTGTGGGAGTGGTGGCGTCGTTGGGCGGCGCACGACGGCGCTACGTGCTTCAAGCCCATTCGGGCTTTGCATTTCCAAGGGAGAGGAAGAGAGAGCGTGAGAGGGAGAGGTTGCCATAGGGAGGCTCATCGGAGTGGGAGCAAGCCGTTGGTGGTGGAGGTGATGGTCACCAGCGCACGGCGGCGCCGGGCTGTGAGGGAGAAGCTACGAGTGTAGGGGCTGCGTACAGCATACGCCGAAGGAGAGAGGGAGGAGAGAGAGAGGGGAGGGAAAAGTGAGGGGGAAAGAGAGAGGGTCTGGGTTTATAAATCCTGTCCCTTCGCCTGGGGATCCTCAAAAAAATCTAATGTTGAGATATTAAAATACTGATTTGAAAATGCATAAATGTTAACTTAATTAAAAGCACTCAGAGGAATTAAGGTAAATATTATTTTAAACTAACTTTAGTTTATAAAATAATATTTCTTCATCATTAATAAATGATGAAGTCTTATTTAATATATTTAAAAGGATGAAACCATTTAATTTAATTAAAGCTTTCAACATAATTTAAATCTCAATAATATTTCAAATAACTGGAATCATTTTAATAATTAATATTAAAATGATCTCCGACAATTATAATATTTTGGAACTCTTCAAAATATTATAATTGTCTCTTTTAAAAACAAGTTTAACTCAACGATACTGGAAATACCTCATATAAATATTTCCAGTACATTTAAACACTGGGCGTACTTTAGAAGTCACCTAATATCTCGAGAGGCACATCGTCATGATTCGGCACACATGACAATGCTTATAGTCGCTGGAAAGAATGGCAAATTGTTGTATAATTCTGTTATCAGAATTTGCTTACGTCAGAAAGGAGGAGCTTTACGTAAGAAAGAGAGAAGCTTACATCAGAAGAGAGGAGCGGGGGTTACAGTCCCGCCTATGATTCCTGCCTACGGTGCATGCAGTAGGGATGGTGGTAGAGTCCCGCCTGTGATTCTCACCTACAGTGTCCAATAAATGATTACGTTGTCGGTTTATGATTTAATAGTTACGAGCACATTTTCTGGAAAAATGGTTGGTTTTGGTTTGGGTCATTTTTTGGAAAAATGACGGATATTATTCAGGACGTGTTTATGGTCAAATGAGGTTTTTGGCGTGTGTTGGAAAATAATTATTTTAGGGTTTGTTTGTTGGTTGCATTAATGCATTTTTATCTCGTGAGTTGTTTGGATTATTACTTACTTGTGGTACTGTTTTATGGTATCACAGATTTTGATGCAGATGAGGACGAAGAGCCTAAGGATTCAGCTCTACCGGAGAAGTGATTTGGGATCACTTGCTCGTGTATTAGGATTTGTCTCCCACTTTTTGGCTATGTATTTGGTTTGTTTTATATTTACATTAGATGACTGTATAACTTTTTTAAATTCAATTTATTTTGGATATCTGTATTTAAATTTCTGGTATTTAGTTGGCTAACTTTTAATTAACCACTGCGACTTTTGTTGTGCACTTCTTGCATGTTGCACACACTTGAGCACTTATCGTTGGGATGCGTGGCCCGTGTTGTCATCATCTCGACATCACGATTCCTGAGTTTCTGTACGTGGGAGTCGGGGCGTCACACTATAACAATATAATTTGAAATGATCTTAATGAATACCAATTAAATGAAAATAAATTAATTAAAAAGAAATTAGAAAATAAAATTAAAATAAATACTAGATCCAGGCTGATCACCACCCTTCTCCTCGACGTCGGCCTTCTCATACTCAAGAACATCCAGAACATGAATTGGAGTTCCCTTGTTCCAATTCTGCGTGCAAATCAAAGCCTCCATAGTGGTAGTAGCTAATGAACTCTGAAATGAATCCAATACACACCTTTCGGTGCTAAAGGCCGACGAGGCTACGGTGCTAAGAGGGATGGCCAAAAGACTGCGGGCTATCTCTCAAAGGATAGGATACTTCACGGCATTCATCTTCTACCAACTTAATATATCGAAGTCTCGTAAAAATGGTAGAAGCTCTGCTGCTAAGTATCTGTCTGTCTTTGACTAAGCCTGTACAGAACTCCAGATGAAGGGGGTTTGTTCAAACCTCTCACCCCAATCCAATCTACATCTTTTCTCACTATTGACTTCTTGAACCGGTGGGGGGGGGGGGGGGGTAGGTGTAGGTGCCGCAATATTACTACCCTGCAGGACGATAAACTCATCAAATAATCTACTAAGGGTTTCCCGAACCCTTGTTGCAATAGGCTCTGCCCATGGTTGCCCGTATGCAAGGCCCAATCCAAATACCATGCCATCCACCTTAAACCTTGGGTCAAGGACGACAGCCACATATAACAAAATATTAGCCCTAGTAAAATATTCCCAATACTTGTCGTACTTTGACCTCATAACCAATGCCATCTCCCGTAGCCTAATGTGACTACTCGCGACCATGTCATCTAATTCTTCTCTTACCTTACATATTTGCTGACAGAATTGATGAGATGTAGGGTACAAAGTTCCAGATATCGTCGTGGTGACCTCATAAAAAAGCCTAAAAAACTCTACAAAAATAGATACAATTTCCCAATCATCATCTACAGGTTTCCCCAATCCCCCGTGATTATCAAAACATTTAATATATTGGATGTCTTCATCACCAATAGTGCAAATGCCAGCTTATATTCTTTGGCCGCCTTCAACATAAAAAATATTGAGTTTCATCGTGTAGGCATATCAGTACAAAGGCCCTTATTGGATTTTAGGCCAGTTGACCTCGAAGCAACCTTGAATTTCTCCAACCTCGATGGAGAAGATCTCACCCATCTCACAACAGTCCTGACTCGAGCAATCGAGTCATGAAGATCTCTCAAACCATCAGTAAACAATAAGATTCTAAATATGTGCTGCACATCTCACATGCAGACACTCACCACCCAAGATTGTCTTATTTGCCTATCTAAGATAGGTTTTCAGATGTTCCAGTGCGAGATCATTAGACGAGGCATTATTAACTGTAACTGTAATAACTCGGGTCAACCCCCACTCCTTTATTGCGGCCTCCAAGGCCTTTCCAATTGTCTCATCCTTATGATCAGTGATTTGACAAAATTTTAGATTGATGTCCAAGTATCAGTGGTAAGGCAAACAAATTGACCCGCCAATTCACCCCTCAACTTCTCTTTTTCAGACCAAAAATATTTTTTTACATCCTTTGCCACCATGTGGTAACAATGAATATTAAACTTTGGTTCCAAGTAGCGAGCAAATGCTTGGAACCCTTTCCTATCAACAACTTGAAAAGGTAGCTCGTCCATGATGACCATACGAGCTAGGTGTCTTTTACACTCATTGGGATCATACTTAGTATACCTCCTCAAAGTTGCACTCCCACTAGACCCATCTGCCATTTTTGGAAGTCCAATTTCTAGCCTAGATTGGCTCTTCTCTTGTAATGATCTTAATATTGGACTTTTTTTATATTGCTCTTCTAAGTGCACCTTTAATTGTGAGGTACATTGTTTCCTATAATGATATCCATAGATTTTTCCACAATGGTTACACTTGGCTTGGGGGTTATTGGGGTCACCATCCTCTAATTTGATGAAATGAGCCCAAATTATAGAAGGAGGTTTCTTACTGGGCTTTGGGGCTGGGCAAAGTGCCGTAGGGTAGGTGTTGGGCCAGGGATAGGGGTAGGAGTAGGGGTAGGTGTAAGGGTAGGGGTAGGGGTACCCTGGGCATGGAAATGAGAGCTTGCACTAGAATCTGCTGGCATATCCATGAAGTCAAGTAAACAAGAAATCTGAAATTATAGCAAACAGAGCAACATGCCAAACAATTAACATCCAAGTATTAACATATATATTGGAAGTTGGAAGATCAAACATCAATGATCAAACATCAAACATAAAAAAAATGAAAATGTTTACACCCTTAGTTGGATTCAATTGATGAAAATGAATATCATTATTGGACACTATTGGACATTATCATAATAAAAATAAAAAGTATTTAAAAAATAAAAAATCATTAGAGAAATATATTCTGATAAATTGATAATAACATTTTTCATTTATAAAATATATATAATTTTCATTTAAATACATAAAGAAGTCAATTCACTGCTGCTTTCCGGTCTAGCAACTGGCTTTTGCAATGTAACAAACACCACATGTTTTAATTTAGAAATTTCTTTTTACAGGTAAAAAAAATGTATTGAGAAATTTCTACTAGCGAAGGATATGAAATCAAGCAATTAAACCTAGAATCATGAACATATCTCTAAATCAGGATGCTATGATAAAGACCCCCATTTGACCAGAGACTTTACTAAAACATTCTTTATCACCTTTTAAGTTAAACACAGCTCAGTGACACCTATTTAAAAAGATCACCATAGAGTTGTGGTCACAAGTGTAGCCCCCGTAGTCACAACAACCTTTTGCTCATACTTTGGAATTCTACGTATTGAAACTATCTCGAAAGCAAAAAATCAAAACATAACAAACAATAAAAACAACTCTCAAAACCAAATATCCAAAATCTCGCACAATGACAGTCATCTTCACAATGATTACTTGGGAAACCCTAAATTAATTTCGGGATTTCAATCTTTGAAACCCCTAAATTATTTTAGGGTGAATCGAAACCCTAAAATAATTTATTTAGGGTTCCAATTTGAAACCCTAAATTAGTTTAGGGGTTTTAAAAATTGAAACTCCTAAATTATTTCATGATATTTCGAAAAAAATAAAAAATAAACCATGTAGTCATCAGTCACGGACAGATTCACACACGACTACACAGTACACGATGTTCATCAATCATTCAAACCACATGCACAATCAAGTCTCCACTGCACACAATTCACAAAATCCCATCCTCCATCTTCGATTACACCCCATCCTTCCTCCAATCTTCATTTCATAAAATAAATATCACAAAAAATTAAAGTAGATTTAGGATTTCTTACCTTCGGCGATGGAGATGAAGACAGAGTCATGGAAAGCTACAACGACGGTGACGAAGATGCAGATTGACGAACGCAAGCGACCGAGCGGCGAGCGATCGAGCGAGAGCAAGACACCAGAGAGAGAGAGAGAGAGAGAGAGAGAGAGAATCTAGGTAGGATAATCTCATCGGGGGGTGGGGATCTAAACAAAAAATGAAATGACGCCGTTTTTTCATTGATGAAACGATGTCATTTCATTATTTGTATATTTTAAAAACAACCCAGGCATCGTTGTTTCATGCCTGGGTTATTTTTTATATATATACTTATATATATAATTATATATATGTATATATAAACGGGGCGGGGGATTTGCAGGGAGGGGGTCGCCCCCGCCTTGGGGTTCAAATGTGGGCAGGACGGATAGGAGGCTCTGCCCTTTTAAACCAGGGCGGAGCGGAAGAGGGGCGAGGCCCCGCTGCCCACCCCTACCAAATATCTCCTCGTATAAAATTTCATATCTTCGAAACTAACATCAAATATCTTCAAACTAACATTATAACATGTATATAAGAGGCTTAGGATCCTCCAATAAAAATATCAAATCCATTGGATTAGGATTAAACCATAAAAGATTTAAACTTTCTAAAAACAGAAACTATTTTTCCTCTTCCAGTTTCTAAGTTTCTTGATCTAACAAAACCTTTCACCAAAACTTTTAATCATGTAACAAATCCTCAACCAATAATCATATACACATGTTAACAGTACTCCATAAAAAGTTTGGACCAACAACTATTCATTAGCTTGGTCAAAAACTCTAAAATGTTACACGCTCTCCAGTTTATCTTCCAGAATAACCTTTCTAGGGTTTAAACAACTTTTTACCAATCAAATTATCTACAAATGGAATAAAGGTATCCACATAAATTAGACTAAAAAAGGAACAACTTTAATGAAGGAAACTTTGCGAGAAAACACTTACAAAATCTTCGAATTAGGCGTGCAAAAGAGATAAGAAAAATTGCCCGGAAGTGTCTTTTGTGTTCTACCAGGGAAAAGTGTAAAGGAGGGTTAATTTTCGAGGGAAGTGGACTTGAGAGCCTCCTACGAAAGTTATGGAAAGTGATAGGACTGAAGGAAAACTTGAGTGTTGGCCTTTTCTTCCCATTACAATAAACAAAAATTAGTCCAAGATCTTTTCTCAAGGTGGAGTGTAAAAGTGAAAGAGTGAGGTGGCCCTTTAGTTTTGTACTTCAAGAACCTTCTAGGCCCTTCTTTTGTAAAGATCTGGCCAGCCAAGTGGGGGTGCAAAACTTAGCCAAGAAGCAATGCTAATATGGTCGAATTCATGGGCCTTAATGGGCTTAAACCGAATGGGCCTAAATTTTAGGGTTTTAAGAGGGTTTGGATTGCTATGAAGCCCAAATCAAATATCACTTGGCCCAATCAATTTTTCAAGATTAACAAGGTTGGATAATGATGTTCTAATACAAATTTGAAGGACTAATAGCATGTGGAAGTATTTTAATCAAGTGATTAAACACAATGCTAGAAACTGATTCATTTAAGTTTTGGAAGTCAACTTTATGGTTTGGGTAAAACCATTTAGGATTTCGATTTCAACCATGCTTTTGGCCTCTCTGTTGGACTCCAACCATATAGGATTTCACTAGGGTAATAATCATCTTTGGTTTGGCACAAATTGGTTGGTCGGATGGAATAAAGTTTTTGCTTAGGTGGCATGATCTCACACCTTAATTCCTTCAAATTCATCAAACGTTTCTCATTGTGCCAAGTGTCTAATACTATTCACTAAGTGTGGCTAAAATCTTGTCAAGTGTCCAAATAACACTTCTCTAATCTAATTTGGACATTCTACACTGTGATTTTGAAAACACTACATTTGGTGTGCTTACTGAGGTTACTGTTCACTCTAGAAAGTGAATAATAAATTTAGTACTGAAAAATCCTAAATATTCATATTAACTTATAGTGAAAATCGTTTACTGAAATTCAATCTTGAAGGCCCCCTAAAAATGAATTCATAGTTTCGAAAAGGTGTTTTGTCCAAAAATACGAAAAAGGACTTATTGTGTCATAAAATCTTAAATAATCAACTGAGTCTAATGGTGCAGACCATAACACATTCGAACACTTATAACTACCGCAAATAATTAGAATCGCATTTCTGGCACCATAATGAGTTATAGCACTGACTATGTTAACAGACTAAAACCTACGCGATTGGTCGATTCGTGAAAACTTATGGGGTTTTTACTAGATTCCAAAAGCCAATAGAAATTCCACCTTTGAATTTCTAGCGGGTTGTTACAGGGGAAGTCTTGTGATAACTTATTGAGAGAGTGGTTGAGTGCGACAGTGGCTTTGGGTGGCTGGAAGTGAAGGCGGCGCAACTAGGAAGTCCCTAGGTGGTGCGAAACTGAGAGAGGGAGAAAGAGAGGGAGAGAGAGAGTTTAGAGAGAGATGGAATTGAAAACTCAAATAACCGAGAGGGAGGAAGGGTGAGTGTGATGGTCGTGGCTTACCTGAGGAAGTGGTGCGATGGGACTAGGATGGCCTACAGTTTCTAGCACTGTGGGTGCTCCTCCTATAATACCCCTCTCCTTCCTTCTTACGTACGCTTCTTCTTTCTGACGTACGTTCCTTTTTTCTGACGTAAGCAAATTCCAAGGATGAGATTATGCAACAGCCTATCCTTCCCCCTAACGACTGCGAGCCTCGTCATGAGTGCCGAACCACGATGGCGTGTCTCTCAAGATATTATGTGACTTCTAAGGCACGCCCAGTGTTTTAAATGTATTGGAAATATTTATAAGGAGTATTTTTAGTGTTATTGAACTAAGTTAATGTTTACGCATTTTCAAATCAGTGTTTTAATCCTCCACCGTGAGATCGTTTTGAAGATCTCAAGACGAAGGGACTGGGTTAAATACCCAGTCCCCTCTTCCTTCTCCCTCACTTTTTCCCTCCCCTCTCTCTCTCCTTCGGCTTGCACTGCATGACACTCCACCATGCACGATTCCTCCACTGCCCAGCCCGGCGCCGCCGTGCACCGGTGAGGGTCACCTCTGCCCCCACCGGCACCTCCTCCCTCCAGTGAGTTCTCCCATGGCGGTCTCCCTCTCTCACGCTCTCTCTTCCTCTCCCTCGGCAGTGCACAACCAGAATGGGCTTGATGTTGTTGCGCCGCCGTGTACCGTCCTCTAGCGCCACCACCTACACAACAGCTTCCCCTTCCACCGGCCATCATCCTCTGGTAAGCTCAGCCTCCACCTCACGGCCACCTTCGTCCCATGCACGTACAGGTTCACTGTACATATCCCTAGCGCTGCCTTGCGTGACTGCCTTGGCCACCAGACACCACCACGAGCTCCTCCTGATCTCCCCCTTCCTCCTCCAAGTGACCCGAGGCCCATAGCGTCCCTCCACCGCACGGGCTTCTCCCCTCTACAATGCATAGGTTCTCCTCCCTCCATCACCATCGGCGTGTGACCGCCATCTCCAGCCTCTTCCAGCCACCACTGACCCATCCCAACCACCCATGGCCCCAATCTGCCACCTATGTATGCACACTCTCCCTCACGGCATCTCCCCCTCACACACGGCCATTCCTCTATCCACCACCGTGGACCACCGTGCCACCACCTCCGAGCCTCCATGGCTCCACCAACAACCTCCCTTAGCCGAATCCTAGGTTCAAACCACCACTTTTTGTGGTGGGTAGCTATTACACGTGATGGACAGCCGCTGTGCATGGCTGACCGCCACTGTACACAGCTAGATCTGCCGTGTTACACTCCTTGCCACCATCACAAGGCCACCTTGAGCCCTTCCAAGACCACACTTAGCTATCCAAAAGCCCAAATAGTCACTGTACATGGGTTAGCCGCCACATACGACCCTTCCGACATCATCGGCTGTGACGATCAACGAGCAACGCACGGGTTATCCTGTCGATGGTATAACCCTCTATCCCTCGTTATTTATGTTAGCTGTTGATTAGTTGATTAGGTTGTGGACTGTGATGTTAGTATTGTGGAATTCGCTGTATTGTGATGTGCTGTGTAGTGAAGTGTTGGGCATTATGTGTAGTGAAGTATTGGGCATATCTGTGTAGTGCGTTGTGAAGTGTTGGACATAGTTGGGAAGTGTGCTGTGAAGTGTTGTGGACTGTACTGTGTAGTGTGGTTGTGGAGTATTTGCTTTATTGGTGACGTGGCATGTGGAATGGGAACAGTACATGCTGAGTGTACTCTGTGTGTGGCGTAGTGTGGGATAAAGAGAGTATATGTAAACTATACCCTCCTGACGTATTGTGGAATGTGAAGAGTATACGTGGAGTGTACTCTGTGTGGTGTGATGTGTGTGAAGGGAGTACACGTGAAGTGTATTCCATGTGGTGGAGTGATGCACCGTATGGCGGGTATGCCATAATGGTGATGTGGCATAGTGCGTGTGAATGGAGTACACGTGGAGTGTACTCCATGTGGTGGAGTGATGCACCATATGGCGGGTATGCCATAATGGTGATGTGGCGTAGTGTGTTTGAAGGGAGTACACGTGGAGTATACTCCATGTGGTGGAGTGATGCATCATACGGCGGGTATGTCGTAGTGGTGATGTGACGTAACGTGTGTGAAGGGAGTACACGAGAAGTGTACTCCTTGTAGTAGAGCAATGCACCATGTGGTGCGTATGCTGTAATGGTGATGGGTCGTAGCATATGAAAATGGAGTATACGTGGAGTGTACTCCACAAGGCAGCGACACTCCGTGTGGCGTGTCGCAGAGATAATGATGGTTATGTGATTGATGCGCATGGAATGTGATGAGTAGTGTCGGAAACTGTGGAACAGTGTCCCGAAGTAGTTATGACGTAGCCTGTAGTTTGAGGTGACAAGTGTCACCATGATGGACTTACGGTTAGGAGTATGCATGAAGTAGCAGAACAAGTGTAAGAGTACACAGCGGAAGCATGATTGGGGAACGTCACGAAGTGACGTGGTTACTGACAGTTGTGCTCGTGATGGGTGAGAAGTTAGTGTAGAAATGGTGTAGCAGGAACGTGACGAGATGTCACGATGTGACAGGAGTACGTGAAGAGTTGTACTCGTGATGAGTTAGGAGTTGGAGAAGAAATGTTATAGTGGGATATCAGGTGACGTGACAAGGTCACGGTGTAGCTTGGGTGTAGTCTCGAGCTATATGACGTGACATAAGGCATGGTTGTGGACGGCGTCTTGTCGTGTTAAGTATTGGGATGAACTATCAAGAAGGACAGGTAGCATGAAGAGTCATGTTAGCCAGGTTAAGAGAAGTCTGGTATCGGAGTATGGGCCTTGTCCATACGAGCAGGTGATCAACATATTATATGTTGGTCTCAGGTGATAAAGGGGAAGGTACATGTGTAATCTGGTTAGACACATGTGCTGGACGGATTCACCAAATGTAATGGATAATCAGTCCTTTGCACAGTTACACAGTGCTTAAGCCTCAGAGTTGGCTTAGAGCCGTGTGGCTTGTATGGATGGGAATGAGGATTTAGTATGGGCTAAGGTACATGAAGGTAGTGACAGGGTGTATTGTTAGTATTGGGATGTGGAATTCCATCAGTCTGAATCATGCGTCGGAATGTGGTTAACAGGAAAAGGAAGACGAATGTCTTAATGTCTTAATCCTAAGGTGAATCACGAGTTCACTTTAGTGGATGAGCACTCGAGGCAAGACCTTGAGTTGGAAGATGTGGTGACCGTAAGTGGTTCCCGAAGGGTTTAGCATAGTAAAGTACACGCAAGAGCACGGGATAGAAGGAGAGTGTTCCAAGTGATGTGTAGCTCTATTTCTAGTTTAAGTTGCTTATGCATTAGATAGAGAATGACGTTAAGGTTATGAGTATGCATGTAGGTTGCCATCTGACATGCACATGAATGGACTGCATGATATGCAAGTAGCATGGAGTCCAGGTAAGTGTTATGTTCATACTCTTCTAGAGTCTTCTAAAATATAAAAAAATGAAAACGAAACTCTTGTCCTCACGATGCTTTACGAAAAGACACGAAAGACGTTTTACGAAAGAAAATGCTAATTGTTTAAAGGTATACGTATGTACGACCCTCCTTGGTAGTCCTTTTTACGCAACGAAAGTATTGATTGCACGCATATGAATGGATGACTATACGCTGTATCTATTGTATGTATTTTCTAAGAAAATCCATGAACTGATAAAAATGCACGAAAGACATGAAAATAGACGCTTTTATGGATCCTATGAACTGACGCTTTCATGTGTGCCATGAGGTGATGCTCATGGTTGCCATAAAAGTTGACGTTTAAGGTGATGCTTATGGATGCCATGAAAGTTGACATTAAGCCATGTTTTAAATGATGTTTCCCATGAACGAACTGTTAAATGAAAGATAGAGCTGAAATGAACTAAAAAATGAAAGACGATTTTCGGGCTTATGCCCCAAACGATATTTTTCTCATGAATATGATGTTTTCTCATGAAAAGGAATGTTTTCTTATGAAATGATTGTTAAATGAAAGAAAAGAAAAGAATGAAAGCTCCAGCCCTTTAGAGCTGACATGAACGAATGAATGAAAAGCAAAGAAAGACATGAAAGCATGAAATGTATGAAGATACATAACAGCCACATGAATGAATGCAAAGGATACCAATGAATGGGCAGATTGCAATGACGGGTAAGTAGTACTGGAAGTGCACCCAGTGCTGCCTTTTGATTGAAAACGGATTCTCAACCGGTGGCCACTAGCGGAGTCTGGGTCCAAAGGAAGACCACTGACCCCAACACACGGGGCGTAACAGTGTGTACTGGCCTATGAAAGTGATAAGAAAGAATGTATAAACGCATGTATGCATGAACGCAAGAACGCACAAACTTTTAAGAACTGAAGGCACTGACGGGGGAAACGTTTTATGAAAAGAAAGCTCCATTTCAAAAGAAAGCCCCCTTTCAAAAGAAAACCCCGTCCAGTGATGTTTTCAAATGAACGCACGTATGCATGCACGCATGTACGTATAGTATGTATGGAATGATGAATGCATGAATGAAAACCTATGTTGTTATATTTTAACTATATGAAGTAATGCTTACGAGTCATCGACTCATTTTAGTTTTTATACAAGTCCCTTCCCCTCACAGGAACTGAATGATCAGGACAGACACGGCCCATGGGGAAGAGCACGGAAGTCTAGGCATGAGTTTTAATCGTACGAGATACCTTTTTATTGTAAGATTAATGTTTTTCACTGTAAACCTCTTTTATTCTAAAAGCACATTTTATTCTATAAATGTTGAGTCTTGCACCCTGGGTATGCAAGTAAAAAGTTTTAAATCAAACGGTAATTCCCGTTATCCTTTCTAAAATTATTTTATAAAAAGTCCCACCACAAGGACGGACGTTACACCTCCGACGTCCTCTGAGTGGTCGACGGTGGTTGGCCACAACACCCAGTGGTTTTGGTCTGTAATGACCAAGAGAAAGTGATGGACAAAGGGTTTGACAGCGATGATGCAAGTCTTGGTGGGGGAAAAGCTCACTGTCGGTGGCCTCTATGGTGGAATTAGGTGAGGTAAATGTCTAGGTTGGATGTGAGAATGGTTTTCTCTATTTGTAGAGATTGCTATGTTGGGCTAGTGTGTATAATGTTTCTTATGTTTATTTCTAAGGGTCTCTTGAAATTTTATAGACGATGGAGAGGGAATATCGTGAGTCTTTAGGAGACTGGATAGAGTTTGGAGTTGGGAGTTGGTGTCAATTTAGGGATATTGTTTAAACTAGAAACTAAGGGATAACTATGTCGATAAGGAAACTTCTTAATGAAATACAAACCCTTTAATCTGATTAGTTGTCAATTTCGAAAATAATCTAAATAAAATTAAATAGATAAATAAATAAAAATAAATAGAATTGAAAAAAAATTGATCTTAAGTCTTATTTGGGTTCGTATATTACAATTCTTCCCCCCTCTCCCCCCCCCCCCCAAAGAAAAAAGCTCGTCCTCAAGATAACGTACCTCAATCGAATAAATATGGATACTTGATCCTCTTTTTCCGTGTGGTTGCTCTAAGGCACTTTGACCATAGGAATGGTCTTCTTGCGAAGTACTTGAGCCTTTTGTGCAAGAATCCCTACTAGAAATTCCTCATAGGTGAGATCCTTGCGGACTTGGAGAGCTCGTACTCTAGTACGTGTATAGGGTCTGGAACATACTTTTGAAGCAGAGAGACATGGAAAACATCATGAATGGTGGATAGTTGTGGTGGGAGGGCCAACCTGTATGCTGCAGCTCCAATCCTTTCTAGTATATCGAAAGGGCTTAAATATCTCAGACTCAGCTTACCTTTCTTACCGAACCGCATAACTCCCATCATCGGCGCCACCTTCAAGACCACTTTGCTTCCTACTTCAAATTGCAATTATCAACGCGTCTGATTCACATATTTTTTCTGTTGCTCTTGTGCAATGGCGAGCATTCTTCCGAATGGCTGCTATTTTCTCATGCATATCCTGAATAATCTCATATCCAAGGATTCTACATTCTCTCACTTCGTCCCAATAGAGGGGTGACTGGCACTTACAACCATAAAGAACTTCATATGGTGCCGCTCGAATGTTCTCTTTGTAACTATTTTTGTACGCAAATTCAATCAAAGGTAAGTATTTAATCCAGCTGCCCTTGAAGTCTATTACGTAGGCTCTAAGCATATCCTCTATATCTGTACTGTCCTCTCTGACTGTCCATCTGTCTGGGGGTGAAAGGTTGTACTGTAAGTCAACTCTGTCCCTAACTCTTTCTGTACACTCCTCCAAAATGTTGAAGTGAAATGGGTGTGCTTGTCCGACACAATCTTAGAGGGGATTCCGTGCAGTTTGACAATTTCACATACATACAACTCTGCTAACCTATCTGTAGAATACATTATCTGAATCAGAATGAAGCGAGCTGTCTTTGACAATCTGTCAACGATTACCCAAGTTACATCCTGACCTCCTGGTGCCTTAGGAAATCCCAACACAAAATCCATACCAATTTCATCCCACGTCCAAATAGGTATAAGGAGTGGGTGTAATAACCCAAAAGGCCTATGATGCTCTGCCATGACCTGCTGGTAAGTTAAACATTGAACCAAGTAGCTAGCTATCTCTTGCTTCATACCACTCCACCATACTGTTGCTTCAAATCTCTATAGTGAACAATCAAGACTCTTTGGTACTCTTTCATCCAAACAAGCATAGGCACGTGCTATAAAAGAGTGTGTGGAACCCGAATCCAATAAAAAAGTAGCATAACGAGAAAATAATAAAAGGGTACTTGTAACCACATTATTAGATGTCTCTACGTCTCTTGGGGTAATGGCAAAAACTTTGGTTGGTGCGGTAGCCCTCTGGCCACTTTGTAGCTGGAACTAATTTCACATTCCCACTCATGTCTTCTTCTATCAAAGTGGCTCGTGTAACCAAGTTGGTGAAGTTATGGATCCTCAAGGGTATCAGGCAACTTTGAATTCTCTGATGCAAGCCTCGTCCAAACTTTTCGCATTTCTTTTCCTCATCTTGAGCTAGATAACTTGAAAACCGTGATAATGCCACAAACGTCGCGGTATAGCTTTCCACCATCATGGTTCCCTATACTAGGTCAATAAACTGCCTAGCTTTTGCCTCACGGAGTGCTGAGAAAAATATCGGTCCAAAAATGCTCGTTTGAAATGATCCCAAGTGATGGGTACCGTCTCATCAAGTACGAGCTGTAGTAGTTCTCGTGTAGTGGTCCACCACTCATCCACCTCATTTGCCAGCATGTAAGTGGCATACTACACTTTCTGTTCATCAGTACAAAAAAGAGCCCTGAAAATCTTTTCCATTATTTTGATCCAACTTTCGACATCGAGTGCTTCTGCCTTGCCTTCAAAAGTCAGAGGATGCTACTGTGTAAACTGGTTTAGGGTATAACTAACCCTGGGATTCCTGGCTCCCAAGCCTTGATCATTAGCAAAATACCAGAGAAGTCTGGTAGCAGCAGCAGCTATCACCTCTGGTTCGTTCAGTGGAGGTTGCGAGGAATCCTACGTATTTCCTATTCTAGAATTGTTTCCTCTAAAAATATACCGAATCTCTTGACCTGGGCTCTGATACCAATTTGTAACACCCTTTCCCGTAGGTTAAGAATATTACGAAACATTCATAACATAATGCCTGGTAAAGAGATTCATATCCTGAAATACCTCATTTATTAAAAATCATAAAAACATTAAAATTGAATTGAACATAACTGTTTTGAAACTGAACGTATAGTAATAAGATAATAAATTAATCCTATGAATGACATAAATGAAGTCTAATTCTTGTGTGAATAACATTTATTCCTTCATAAGTCTTTGTACTAGATTTACCCTTGGCCATCCAGCTCTGCATCATCATAATCACCATCTGGGAGAATTAAGCATAGAAGAAAACAAAAAGACAAACAAAATGAGTCGAATACTCAGTTAGTAGCACATCATACCATAAAATATAATTTAGCTTAGCATAGACTTAATTTTTGAAAGACTCTACATACATACATATATCATCATATATTCACATAGCATATCTATTTATCCTTAATCATGAGCGAAAACATAGATAATCATGGAAAACATGTAACGTGGATGCATAAATAACTTGTTTATCGTGTATTTCACTTAACATATGGTGAACTATGCTCGAGTCCGTGACACCGTTTGACTTATCATGTAGTGAAGCACGCTTGAGTCTGTGTTTTACTTAACTTGCATATCTTGTCATAACACGGAGTGAAACACGCTTGAGTCTGTGTTTCAATTATCTTGCATATCGTGTCCTAACATGAAGTGAAACACGTTTGAGTCCATATTTTACCTAACTTGCATAACTTGTCATAATATGGAGTGAAACACTCTTGAAAACACATGTGAGTCTTTGTTTCAGAGACATGCTTGAGTCTGTCGCACTTTATCATAACTTGGTGAACACGCTTGGGTCCGTGTCACTTTAAAACTTTTTCTCGTTCTTAATGCATGAGAATTTATTAGGCTTCATGAACTTTTCTAACATGACATGTGCTTGTACATGACATAACATAACATGGCATATTCTTGTACATGACCTAACATAAAATGGCACAAATGATCCAAGTACTACATAAGTACTACATGAACACGGGATACATAATCTAAGTATTACATGAACATGGCATACTTGACTTAGAATTACCACATGAACATTTCATGGTTTCCGTGTGATTTTAGTAACATTCAATCCATTAAACAACAAAGTCATTCATACAAGCACAATGTCATATTTCATCAAAGATCGTGAAAGGAATCTAACCTTGACTTGGCTTTTGGCGTAGCATAGATAACCATCATAAGCATATCATATTTTCATACATAACAATAATATTTGCAGTACGCATGCATTTGTATGATCATACTATTTACCTCTTAGCACTGCTTCCTGATTGTTGACTTGTAGCGCGTTACCTATACAAGGTACTGGATGTTACTAATTTTCTAGATAAACGTGTTGTGTGTGTTATGTCATTTTTATTAATGACATGTGGAATGGTTTAGCTAGGATATTAACATGGTCTAATGATGGTTTAAGGGAGTATTAATTGGAGAAAATTTGAATTAAAAAGTTTAAGAAAAGATTAAGTATGATTAAGCTTTAAAGCATAGCTTGAAGTGCACTAACATCAAGTATGATGGTTAATAGCCTTAACCAATTTTTAAAACTTAATTTGGGTACTTTGAGTGTGATTTGGGCTTAAGGAAACCAATGGTATGGTGTATTGGGCCTTTGGTCTTTGAATGGTAAAATGAGCCTAAACATAGCTTTAGGCTATATGAGCTTGAAAAGGGCCAAGGGTTCAATCTACACCAAAAGTCTTATGCATTCCTATACTTGGGCCAAGACTAGCCTTGATTTCCTAAGGGCTTGGTTGAAGATTTTTCTTGGGCTAGGCCCATGAATGTACTTGGGTCCTAAAAAACCTCAACAAAATTACTAATGGGCTTGCCTCTCTAATCCTTAGGTCATTAACACTAAGTACCAACATTAATGTTAATCCCATTATCAACCTTAATGAAAGTGATTAACTCAAAAATAAAAGCCTAATCTAGAGTACTTAAGGGTTAATCAAGAGTTAATTAAGCGGGGTGTTACAAGTTAGGAGTCACACATTAAGTTGTTGACCGAGCCATTGACTGTAATGTCTCAATGAAAGGTCAAAATCACATGGCCTATACTCCAAAAGGACTAGTCAGTGATATAATTGGAGCCTCATTAGAACCTTATAAAGAGTAATAATTTCTCCTTCCCAAACAATATGAGATCTCATACACTACCTACCCTTATCCTTATCATATGGGGTATCACAATCTCCCTCTCTTAAATTCCGGATGTCCTCGTCGGGCCATTCCATTGTAGGTGACATGGCTCAAATCTCACATTTTTTGTTGGGATAGGCTCTGGTACCATTTGTAATGTTCCAATGAAAGACTCAAACCGTATGACCTATACTTCAAAAAGACTAGTCAATAATACAATTGGAACCTTACAAAGAGCAAGAATTTTTCCTTCACAATCAATGTAGGATCTCATACACTACTTACTTTTATCCTTATTATATGGGGTGTCAAATTGACCGAGGCAAAAACTAATCACCTATGCCTAAACAGGTTGACTCGTTTCACAGTGCTTGAACAAGTTGACTCTATTTTTTTAACCGGTTCGGACCAATTTTGAAATTTTTGGCCATTCTAAATCATTTTAAGCCCGATTTAAAGCCAGATTCTATGCAAAATCTTTATAGAGCATTTATTATCCTAGAAAATCTTCAAAAATTTCTTGAAAAAAGAAAAACTTCAAGAAAAGTTTGTGTGAACACTCAATTGAGTACACATATAATTTCTATATTTTTTTGTTGTTAATCTTAAGGTTTGTTATTTATGGCACCGAAGAAAGCATTGATCCGTCAAGGATTGAAAAATTAAATAAAAGGATTTTTGGGCCTGAAAAAGATATATAATTTTTCTTATAACCCATGAAAAGACCTTATAAACATAAAAAACACAAAAGTCATATGATAATGTAGAAAATGACCAGAAGAAAATGGAAGTAGCGTAAGAACTCTAGACAAATGAGAAGAACACAATGCATGGACAAAAACTTTGATTTTTCATTGCATCAATGATGATATCGTTCCTTTTTTTGAAGACTTTGAAACTGCCAAAGAGATTATTGATGCAGTTGAGGCAAAGTATGATTTAAAGTCGGATACTTATATATAATTATTATTGGATAAGTATAACCAAATATGCATGAAAGAGAATAATGACATAGTCCAAATACAATTGAATGCAAAAGAATTACACGATGCCGGTCATCTTCTCATTGATAAAATGCAAGTTACAACTATACTAAATAATCTTCCTTCATCTTGTGATCATATTGTTACTTCTTTAACATATAGTAGAAATGAAATAACAATGACATCGTTTCTAATACTTTTAATACATGAAGGATAAAGGATGAAGAGGAGGAATAGAGAGAGTAAATAATCCAATTTACTGATGTCTTAGGACATGTGTTCTATACAGAAAAAAATGAAGCCAAAACAGTTTAAGAAATAGAAATGGTCGAAAAAGAGGCAAAATAAATCATTTACCAAAAATTGTTTCTAATGTGGGAAGAATAAGCATTACAAGTCACAATTTCCTAATAAGAAAAAACAAAAGAAATCAAGGAAATTGTGATTACGGTTTCAAAAGTAATGCTTGATCAGATTCATGGTGGATTGACTCTGCAGCAAAAAGACATATATGTAGGAACAGAGAGCTGTTTGTCAATCTTAAAGAGAATCAAGCAGGTGAGTACATAGTGTATATGAGCAACAACATATACTGTGATGTCTTGGGGCAATGTACGTGTAAATTTAAATGAATAGTTCCATTATTTTAGTTAGTGACGTATTATATAAAACTAGTATTCGTAGGAATTTAGTGATGGTTCCCATAGGAGTGTTGGTTGAGGAAGTGTCAAAAGACAATCGTTTGATTTAGTGAAACGGTTGTCCCTTGTCAATGGTTGTGCCTGCCAACCAGTGCCTTATGTTCTATATAAAATAGAAACCATTTGTGCACAACTCGTGTGCTTGCAATTACTCAGTCAAACACCAACCCATGATGCAAGCACCTTAACAGGATTGTTACCATTTTGTGGAAACAACAACTCGTCCGCTCTTTATTTTCTAACATATGTTCCTTCACTTGTATTTCATATGGCTTTGACATTTAGATCCATATTTTGAAACCTGAAGGTTGTCTGAGTTGCAGCTTGATCTGAGTTAATTGGCCTGTTTTTCTTTGTCTGTACACAATTGATCACATGCATAGCGCGGGTTCTTTGGCAGATAATGAATTTACTATGGCATCAAATGTCTTCTTGCACCAATCCACATAGAGTTTTATTCCATATCTTCAACACTAGAAGAAAAAATTCAAATGCCGGCAATATTTGACTGACAATCCAAATAGCCAGTAATTGGATCAAGAAAAACTGCGGGAAAACGTAATTGAATTTTATCACGTTATGTGATTTATTCCCATTCAAACAATTGAAATAATACGCAGTTCAGCCATTTACTGTAGAGCCCCGTTAGTACAAAGCCATTGACCGGTGAAGATTGCGGTACAGTTGAGGTTGGGGTTGACTGAATTAAAGAACTCGTCAGTTAAGTTGAATTTCTGCTTGATGTTAAAGCAAATGTCTCCGGTTTGAACACCGTAGATGGAATTACAAACAAGGGTGGGAATTGGCTTCAGGAACCCTGCAACGTATTTCAACATCGAAAGCAAAACGATGTCAACTTTCCATTGGACATGTTAAACAGAAAAATAGATGATAGTCTCAGAACAAAATTTACCACCAAGAAATTGGCTTTCAGCAACAGAGAAGATCAGGAGGAAGAGAGAGCATCAAAACCATGTTAAGACTGGTTGCTGTTGAGTTGCTAGACTTGGCCATGTTGATATATATAGATCTCTATTTGCTTCTCTTTTACTTTTGTAATAGGCGTTCTTGAAGTTGGGTTTTGTTCTCTCCATCGACCCCTCCTATTTATAATACTCCATCAGTGCAATTACCAAGAAATTGGGGAAAGTAACAGTACTTGGCCGGCCTGCATCAGAGCTGCACACACGAGTGATTATGCACAAGTACTATGATAGGTTTTCTAGGAAGATCTTCTAACTTAGCACATTAGAAAAGTATTGTTCTTGTTTCAATGAGCCATTATAAAAGTATTGATCTAGAAATAAATAGTAGATCATTAAAACTACTTTCCTTAAAATTAATTTTAAATAAAAAATTATTTTTTGTTAAGAAAATCTGAATAAATAAAAATAAAAATAAAAACTAGGAGTGAAAATGGTCCGGTCCGGCGATGGACCGAATATTTTCGGGGTCCGGTCTGGTCCAGTCGGTCCGGCCTATTTTTTTTTATTGTTTTATTTTTTTAAATAATTAATAAAAAAAATTTATTGAAAATACTAAATTAAATTAAGTGACTTATTAATGTAGATTATGTAACAAACTCAATAAAAAGATATTTTATATGGTCAATGATAATAAATTAGATGAAAATTATATTACTAATTTATATAATTACTATATAATTAACTAATTGATATTATATATTAGTTAATTCATAGAATATTAACATGAAGTGTTAATAACATATTTAAAATTTTATATTATTAATAGTGATAGGTTAGATGAAGATATATTTAAAATATTGTTAATTTATAGAATATTAACAAGTATTAATAATATTATTAAAAACCATGGATGCCCGGGCGACCACCATTGGCACAACTTTGTTTCCAACAAGGAAAGCTTAAATATTATTATTCAAGTTCCTAATCTTGAGTAATCCGCTCTATATTTCTTGAAGTTCGGCTACAAGAAAGGCCGGCCTCCTCTCTTATGGCAACTCTTACCTTCTGATCACTAGCTAATTCCTTACTCTTATAAATAGGAGGCTTGTATGGAGACTAAAACCCACCGGAGGAGCTTTTATAAAGGTAAGTACATTGAATAGAAGCTAGAAAATATATATTTAAGAGAAAACAATGGCCAATTCTAGCAAGGCAACAGCAGTGATTCTTAACGTAGTCTTGATGCTCTCTCTTCTCCTCATCTCCTTCTCCTCTGTTGCTGAAAGCCGATTTCTTGGGGTAAGTTCTGGCCTATACATATGGCTAATTACAAGTACTCCCTGAAAATCTATTGCATGCAGTAAAGCATTTATATAGATCATGATCCACCAGTTTGGTTAGTTTATGCGATTAATTGGTCTCTGAATTTAAAAGAATAATGTAATTTCTTTGATAATGGTATTGAATAAATGAGTGCGTGCAGATGGGATGGTGAAAGAGGAGGCAGCGGGCATTCTTTGTGATCTTGTGCATGCTGTAGAAAGTGGAGAGACATGCTCTGGGGTTGTTGAGAAGTTCAAGTTGAACGCTGAGACCTTTACTTTGATAAACCCTAACCTCAACTGCGATGCACTCTTCGTTGGTCAATGGGTCTGTATTGATGGGGCTCCAAACTAAACGTACAATATATTTTAACTATGCGTTTGAAAATAATAATTCCCTGTATGAACAATGCATGCATGGAGAGGAAAGAACTAATATTAATCTTTCCGCATTTATTTTGAATTGTGTCATTGGCCATATTAATGTGGCACTGTTGTTGATGTTGAAATCAAGAAATAAAACTCTCCCTCACGTTTTTGTTACAAAATATTATTTGTGACAATGTATAAAATGAGAGAACACATGTATTAGTGTGTGGCGTGGAATCCCCATCTCAAATAAAAACATATGTATTTGTAAACGTGGCGAGAAATCACCATATGAGGAATTACCGTCTACACAAAAATTAATATTTATAGAATTGTACATGTCGTTGAGGTAAGGAATCACCCTCTTCTCTAGCACGTAAAACTTGCAACTCCAATCACGTAGCAGTTCACATTTATCACATAGACATTCATCACATAGACATTAGTCGCCTGGTGGGCCAATAGGGGGTGGCCACTCCACCGTTTGGAATTTGGAAATCTCTCCCACAGGTCGACTCTCACATAGAGATATACATGTTGCATTGGGGAATGCCTACCCAGCCAACCAAGTTGAAGACACAAAATGTGATACGCCCGGGGGATTCATCCCATTTATCAAGTGAGGTCAACACAATACCGCCCCACCTTAATCATTCACAGGGACTCTATCTACTCGTATGAAGCTCATGGCGACGTATCACAAGAATGGTCCAGGAATTCTCCGTCTTATGCCATGATGATTAACATGCAATACTTACACATTCAGAGATATAAATACTCACACAGAGAAATCACCAAAAACAAATGCATTCAAATATAAGAAATCACCAAATATAAACTACTCATAAACATAAAGGCAAAAATATTTATTATTTCATGATTAGAAAGGAGAAGATTACAGAGTATGTATTGCTAAAATTCCATAACATCCTCACACAACATTTACCCTCATTCCTCGACATGCATTGTCTTAGAAGCTAATCTACCACACTGTCTTAGAATTACGATAGTGCTACGTTGATCATTTTTTTGTCTCCTTTGAAATCACTTGCTTTAAAGATTTAATGGCTATCAGGTGTTTACGATCTCAAAAGTGAGATTTTAGCTCTTACATTATGCCTTTTATAACACGGTTACATTAGGTATCCTTTTGACGTCCTTCTGAATTAAGACGTGCTTGGATAGAAGTCCCTTAGTCTTAATTGTCTCATAGTAGGATGATAAAGACAAACTTGCAGAGCATGGTTCGCATGTCCTTACGGCCTACATTGAGTCTAATCTTTAGTTTCTCTTCGAGTGAGGGTCTCCAGTGTGGCATCGGACCAAACCTCTAGATTTAGATGATATGATCTGCCAAGTCGTAATCCTTCGTAGACCCACTTCGAATGTGATTCTTCAAATGGAGTATGGGCTTCTGCGTATGACACTGCCACCTTCTAAGCGCTTCACTAAAATCCTGGAAAGCTTGTATGTGTCAACAAGGATCTTGTCCTTGACCGTTGCTTGCCGATTCTTCTCCTTTGTACATTGCGAAACTTTTCTAGAACTACGAGCCTCTTTGACTCCTTATTCTCACCTACACACTTGCTTTGCAAACCACCGCTATCTCATTTTCCACCAAGTCGAGGGCGGATCATCTTTGCCTTCCACACGATAAGGAAATGCCTTCTTCTTCGCCTTCTTTTTGCTCCTAGATGGTAGTCTGCCCTATCTCGCTGACATGCTCCTCACATCATTGGAAACACTTGCGGTGGTGAAGAAAACTATTGAATCTCCTAAGATAACTTTTTATTTTGACAACCAAGTTTCTACGTTATGCTCACGATTTTAAATAGTAACCTAGCTGTGAGGTGGGCAGTCCAACAAGTGAGGTGCTACAGTTCTAGGCACAACAATTACCAACTCTTGCGATTGTACATTCTTTGCACCAGTTACGTACGGGAAGTCCACCAACATAAACAACTATAAATATATATATATATATATATATATATATATATCTAGAACCTACTTTATTCGATAAATCTAGCTAGATTTTCGGCACAATACTATTGCCACATTGAAAAAAGATTTGAGAGTCAATTTCATAGCCAATGAGATAGATAATATTCATGCTCCCAGTTGCCATTATTGACGAGGAAGAACTGGACCATGAATAACAAAAGAACAAGTTTGACCAAAGTTATGTTGTGACGCCTCTAGATTCCGCTTGGGATCGGACATACATCCGAAGCGTCGAGACATTCAACACAAGGTTACTTGCCCCCATTCATGACATATATGATGCAATGTTCCTAACATGCATCTAGCATTATGCAATATTCGCAGTGGATATATATATATATATATATTTTTAGCAATATTATGCACCAAGCTTATAACATCCCAAATAGTTAAAACATAATCCATGCATACTTAACAAAATAAACATCCATAATTACAGCACGGGTATTAAAATACTGTAATCCCAAAACAACGGAGACTTGGCTCCATACTATCCAAATACCTAACTATGGAGGCTGCAAGCTACGTGTTGCGTCTACGGCCTCTAGTCAACCTTCTCCAATCTGCCAGTATTTGCTCCCTACTCTGATCCTGACACATCACCTACCATTCGGGGGGAATGGTAGTTGAGATTACTACGGTGAGATTTGAGATTTGATTACAAATCTCAACAAGTTAATAGGAAACTCTCACACAAGTTAATGATGCATGCATGGCAATAAAAGTATGAATGCATAATCAAAGTCTAAGTGAGCATAGCATAACTTGACATATAGCATGACATAAATGACATAATTTGAACTGAAACTGAAACTTAGCTTGATATGACATGGCATGTACTTGAACTTAAAACATAACATGGACTAGCAACATAGCGTGAACGTGAACTTGAAACATAACATGGATTTGAAATGTAGCATGAACGTGAACATACATAATTTGAACATAAACTTGAACATAACATGAACCTGAGCACAACATAACATAAACGTGAACTTGAATCATAACGTGAACGTGAACATGACATAACATGAACGTGAATTTGAACATAACATGAACATGAACATAACATGACATAAACATGAACTTGAAACATATTCTTGTCTCATGGGGTCACCATGATTGAGTAATCTTATCTCATGGGGTTACCATGATTGACATGAACTTGAAACTTGACATGAACGTAAACTTGAACACAACATAGCATGAAATACATGAACTTAGAATCTTATTCAATAGACTTAATTAATAAAAGTAACCATACGGGTGCTACACGGGTCCCTTTAAGCCGTATGTCCCTACCGATTATCGCATCACAACACAGGTGTCTATACCAATTGTAAGTGCGTTAATAGGTACTCCACAGTTGCTGTAGTCCCACGTATTCTACGTGTCACAATCGCTGTGTCTCACGTAGTGTATGCTCCACAGTTGTTGTGGCCCCATGAATTGTTTGTGCCATACTTGCTGTGGACAGATGTAACATAAAGTGTGGCTCCATCGGCGTTAGTGCCTAGCGCGCTCCGGTGACCAGCTAGTTAGGCCCCATTTGCAACCTGTTGACTGTACTTCATCAACCCAGGAAATTTCACACATATTTAGACACTCTAGCGTGAACAAAGGAGTTCTACTAGGATATTATCCTATCCTAGCTTTTAGGATCGTGATTGACATGAATAACTTAACTGGCATACATGATTTTTTGTAACGTGACATGACATGAATGTAAGACGACAGACATGACATACTTTGAGACATAAATGTAACAGATAACATTTCATAACATGGCATACATATAACAGACAATATTTTGTAACATGGCATAACATGTAACAGATAATATTTTGTAACATAGCATAACATGTGACAGTGAATATTATGTGACATGACATACATGTAACAAATAGCATACGTAATGTGACATACTTACAATAGATTGTAACATGAGATAGAATATATTGTATAATAGATAAGTATTTCATGAAAGAATAATTCGTGTAATAGATAAACATGTGATGACATGGCACATATAACAACATATGAACATACTGTAGTTCCCTTACCCATCACACATACACAGTAAACTGATAATAAGTTAAGAGCTAACTTACCTCGATCATCGCTTTCTACGAGAATAAAGCGCGAAACACGAGGAACTGTAAGAGGGTACTCTAAAAGTTAAAAACTTAATTACTAACAATTAGGAAAGTGAAAAGGGGCAACTTAGAGTAAAATTACCATTGTACCCTCTACATGTGGAAAAATGACCATATTTTACCCCTAGCTTAATGATTTCATATCATAACTCCAAAAATTACCACAATTTACATTCCTCATGTAAATTTTGTCCTAAACACAAATTTCAACTCAGAAAATTTTAAAACTATTCACAACTATGAAAAACTCACAATGGCCAAAACATTCGTAGGTCATTTCTCTTGATTTTGGTTGCAATTGCTTCCATCTTCAAAACCCATGATTAAACCAAAATTTTGTAACATGGATCTTCCTATCCTAAGTTTAAAAATACACTTAAAATATCCATTAAGAAAAGCTAATCATCAACACCAAACTTTTTGTAAAAAGACTCAAACTTTTTAACAAAAGTAAACCCTTAAATCACAAGTTTTGATCCTAATAAAAGCATCTTAAAAAATTTCAAAAAAACCAAATCTTACTTCTAACATATTCATAACATCATCCTAAGATCAACCATGCTTTAAATCATCAAACCAAAGTTACCAAAATCACAAAATAGCACTTGGAGTTTTTGGTTTTACACTTAGTCCAAAAATAGAAACTTTTCTCTCAACTAACTTTGATCAATCTCTTGATCCATGACTTTAAGACACGTGATCTTCAAAGTAAAACATATCATGGTTTAAAAATGTGTCCTAAAGAAGATCGAACCATCAAACTTAAAATCACATCAATAAAACTCAATAAAACATGGATCTAACCCAAAAACATGAAATCTTAGGTCTAACCAAAATCCTCTTATATAGAAAAATCATATCTTTAAAAATAATACTAAATATCTTCAAAATAATATCCTAACATGTATATAAGAGACTTAAGATCATCATATAAAAATATCAAAGCCTTTGGAATAAGATCAAACCACGAAATATTCAAACTTTTTCCAAACAAAAACTGTGTTTCCACTCTCAGTTTTCAAGTTTCTAAATCTAAGGAAATCTATTATAAAAAGCTTTATCCATGGAACAAAACCTCAATGAACATTCATAAACACATGCTAACAACACTCCACGAAATTTTTGGACCAAGATATATCCATTAGCTTGGTCAAAAATTCCAAAACATAACATACTCTCTAGTTTCATGCCCAAAATGACATTTCCATAGTTAAAAATACTTTTGACCGATCAAATGAGCATGGAATGAGCCCAATGAGATATCCACGGAAACGACACTCAAAGACGAACAATTTTTATAAGGATCCATTATGTGAAAATACTTACAAAGGATAAAAATTGCCACGTAAAAAAATCCAAAAATCTGCCCGATAGAGATCTTTTGAGTTTCTCTCTAAGAACGGGGTGAAGAAGTGATAAAATGAAATGAAATGTGCCTTGCACGACTTTAGATTTCTGAAGGGGGAAGTTATGGGCTTGAATGACCCTTGATTGAGCAAGGATTTCCTACAGTAGTTGTGAGATATGGAGGTTGATGGGGTGGATTTCTCATTCACATCAAGGCACTATTGGGTGCAGCCAATGGCAGTGGATGGTTTGCCATGTGGGGGAGGAAATTTCTTCAAGAAACTTTGTCAAGGTGACCAAATTCGTGGGCCTTGGTGGGCCCCAACCAAGGGGGCTTTAATTTAGGGTTTAAAGGAGGTTTGGTTAGGGTTTGAGATGCTATCAAGCCCAAAACTAATTTTTCTTGACCCAAACAAATTTTCAAAGTTTAAAAGGTTGGATAATGATGTAATAACAAGGATTTGATTAATTAATAGCATGTGAAAGTGTTTTAATCATGTGATTAAACACCATGCTAGAAATTGGATTGAAAAGGGTTTCAAGGCCAACTTTAGGGTTTGGAAAACCGTTTAGGTTTCAGTTTCAACCAAATTTTTGGGGTTTCAATTGGATTCTAACTATTTAGGATTTCACTAGGATTGAAACACTCTTTGGTCTGGCACAATTTGGTTGATCAGATGAAACAAAGCTTTGTTTAGATGACATGATCTCACACCTTGATTTCCTTCACAAAATTATCTAGTGGTTCCTCTTTGTACTAAGTGTCTAACTATGTGTGGGTAAGATCTTACCAAGTGTCCAAATAAAACTTCTCTAACCTAATTTGGACATTCCACATTGTGATTTTGAAAACACTGCACTGGGTGTGCTTATCGAGGTTACTATTTGCTTCGAAAAAAATGCATAATAAACTTAGTACTGAAAATCTTAAATATTCATATTAACCTATAGTGAAAATTGTTTACCGAAATTCAACCTCGAGGTGCCCCTAAAAATAATTTCACAATTTCGAACAGGCGTTTTGTCCAGAATTATGAAAATGGGCTAATGCGGTATAAAATCCTAAATAATCAACTAAGTCTAATGGCATAGACCATAATGTATTTTGACACTTTTAACTATCTGAAATAATTAAACTCATATTTCTATCACCATAGTGAGTGATAACACTGACTATGTTGATAGATTAAAACATGTGTGATTGGTCGATTCGTAAAAACTTAAGGGGTTTTCACGAGATTCCTAAAGTCAATTGAAATTTCACCAGTGAGTTTCTTGCGGGCTATTACATGTAGCCTTTGCATTGTTCTATTTGTGGTTTACATTCAAATTGATTATAAATAGTCACATAGCTAATCGACTTATCTCCCAATTGTTGTGGCTACTTGGTATAGGAAGTAGTACATGCAAATATTTAATGCCTATATTGGAGAACTTAATATTTGAATCGACGTACAGTTGCGGTTATGAAGAAAACTTTAGCTAGATGTTTTCAATGTGTACATATGAATGTAAGGATCATACCATGGCTATGCCCTGTGTCGATGTAATGATGTTTTTAAGTTTCAAAACCAGATGACACTGTAAATGATCAAATTTGGTTGTACTATACATCCCGTGGATGTAATTAAGCATAAACAAGGATAAAGTGGGAACATTATGGAAATAAGAATTGTCTAGGAAATAGCCATAGAAATTGCATAAAACCTCAACCTACAATGTTGATAATTATAAAATATCCATACAACTATCTCTATGAAAGCAGTAAAATAGAATATAACTTCTACTTTGCACCTCGAATCAATTGAAATCTATGTTTTAATTGTTAGTCATACAATGGAGAATACAATCTACATTGTCTAGTGTCCAAAACAAGACCTCGTGATCATGTGCAAAATGAGCTTGAAGTTCTATTTTCCGAGTAGCCCAGGAAACCTGTCCAGCTTGGAGGTCAATCAATGTATTCTAAAGTCAAGATATATTTTTTTCCATATCAAACTCAACTAGCTCGTATGCTAGTTAAATGTATGCCCTTTAAAGATTGACCACCAAACGTTATTGCACCTAGAGTTGATCGCATACGATTGTGCTGCCAATGAACCTTGTGTGAGTATGAGTGGTGCAATAGAAAACAATTGAGTGTACTACACTATGGAGAATTCAATAGTCTTAGTAGTAAAAGCTCACCATATATGATACCTCGGGTTGTAGATCCAGACTAGAATTTTTACTGGTCCGGTTTGGAACCCTATGATTTGGGTGAATATGGGCAATTATCCTCTTGACCTGGGCGGACTAGGGTATGGAAATTGGATTAGGTACGTGGATACCGTGTATTGATCCGGTAATCACATCTTTTTTTAATTATTATTTTAGCAATGTTCAGCTACATCGTTTTGCATATTACTGGATTAAAACCCACGTCTTCTCGAGTCTTGACACCCAGATTTCCCAACACGCGCACACACACACACACACTCTCTCTCTCTCTCTCTCTCTCTCTCTATATATATATATATGTCACCAAAATCCTAAGTTAGATCATTCGATGTCTTCGTTGGTTGTCATCACAAAGAAAGTCTTCGGTATGGTTCTCTCTCTCTCACTCTCCTCTCGATATGGTACCCTTTCTTCTTCAATCTTTTTGGTTACCAAAACCCTAACTCATTCTGAATCGCTGTTGCTGTTGGTTGTCGTCATAGAGAAAGTCGTCGGTATGGTTCTCTCTCTCTCTCTCTCTCTCTCTCTATGATGCCCCAGAACCCCACTGGGGATGTAACGGTGTTTTGGAGTGTCTGGATATGCGACAAAAGGTTAAATATCTCCATTCATGACAGTTAATATGTAGTGCATCCTAATTTGCAACTAGCAATATGCAATAATCACAATGAAAAATAGGGTGACTTATAAAAATTTATGTTAGATTGAACTAAACATCCCAATAATATTAATAATCATAAGGATAGTATTTCCTTAATACAAAATACTTAATCTAAGTACCATGGTTAGATCAACTCTTTCATACGCTTAGAAGTATGAAGAGTTAATGCTTATGAGTATCAAAATTATATTTAGTTTTCGCTCAAGGTCCGTCTGTAACACCCGGGCCTAGCGCCAAGGTTTTATTTATTATTATATATTTTGGGTTAAGAATGTGAAAAAAATCCAGTTCAAATTTTTTTAACATACTATTTTGTGGGCCAAGAAAATTTAAGGAAGAGCCCATTTATATTTTTATTCACTACATTTTTTTTTTGGACCATAAAGCCCAAGCCCATGTTACCTTAGTTTCAGACTCCACGATTCTACACAGTTTTACGTCAGTTTTATCCCTATACATGCACACGCACATCTCCCTCTTTTCTCTAGGGTTTTTCGTATCGCCCTTTAATATATATTTAAGCACCTATCATCACATGCACGTACGCCTCTATATGCTCCTCATTTTGTGTTTGTTTTGTTTCAAACATTTTTTTTTTTATTCACACGGCAACTTCACAGTTCATCAGATAGCCCCACATTTTTCTCGTCGTGCACAATGTAACACCCCATATTTTAGTGTATTTTTACTGAAGGAATTATTTTTATAGATTCAAAATTTATTCTCTTATTTTAAAATTGGTTGGATTTTTAGTGAGTTTATTTTTATGATTTTAATTTGGTGAAAATTATTTTTATGTGTTTTCTTAATATTTATTTATTGTTATGCATTTAAATTTCTTTTCATATTTAATTAATTACTCTGAGATTTAATTATTTTAATTTCACTTTACCATTACGTTTAAATTATTTTATTTATTGTGATTTTGAAATCGTTTCCATTGGATCAATTTTTTGTGACCCAAGTTATGAGGATTGGATCTCATTTATTTTCCCTCCATTTTTCTTTCCTCTCATTTTCTTTTCTCTTTATTTTCTTTTTCCTTATTTCTCCTTCGGTCTCTCCCTCCCGCGCACGACCCAGCCTCTCTCCCTCTCTCCGTCCGTTTGCCTCTTCCCCACCCAGCGCCGCCGTGAGCCGGCGGTGGTTGACACCGCCCTGCTCCCCTGCTTTCCCATCCACCGGCGACGTCACCCCTCCATTTCCAGCCTCAGCCGCGCCGCCGTTAGCCACCACCAGCCCTTCAAGCCGCGCCGTCATCTTCGCTCCAGCACCGCCATTGCACCACCATTGGCCACCATCTTCTCACCACTTCATCCTTGACCTCTTAGCAACCCATTGGACCCAACCCCACCTCCGATCTGTCACCGGTGAAGTATTTTCAACAACATTTCCGTTTTGGGCTTTTTGGTCTTCTACCGCCGCCCACGCAGCCACCCACTGCCAACCTTCACCACCACTAGCTTCACCGACCTCCCTAGGCCCTACCCTATCATTTTTGGGTCTTCGTTTGTCTCTGTTGAAAAGTGGGTATTTGAGACCCACGACCATAGTGCATTTTGCATTGTTGCGTAGCTCAGACGTCACTTCTTGTAGCTTCGTGATCCTTCGGAAATTGCTATATTGCACTGTAAGTATTTCTCCAAAGAACTTTTGTAATTTAAATGTATTTTTGTACTAACCCATTTCACTGTATTTTTTGGCATGCCGGACTGAGTTCAAGGAGTTCGGGGGTCGGATGGATTTGTGATTGAAGTTGTTTGGTTGGTTTGGTTTAATTGGTTTGGTTGTTGATGAGTTGTTTTGATTGGATTTGTTGGGATTGATTCTGGATGGATGTTGGATCAGTGTTGGTGCATGTTCATATCATTATTTCATGTATGATCATGTTTGTAAAGAAAACTAGGTTTTTGTGCATTGCATTCATGCTCATGTGTGATTTGAAAGGCTATGATTTTATGTGATAATATTTTTGGGTGCGTGTGTATCACGACCCCAAGCCGAGATGGGGCATTAACTCGGTGGAGCTCCTCTGGTTACTCGGGAGCGGAATATACTGAGTAACGTCCCCTGGGTTGTCGCCGGGCGACCATGGGATCGGACGAGATGGTCTCGTACTGACTCCGTAGTCCTTCTGCTGGTGGGGACTAGAGGATGTCTGGCCAAGTACGCGCTGGGCGCGGAACTGGGCATCGCTCGTTGCGTAGTGTGGGTGCTTGGCCATGTACACGCCGGGCGTGGAACTGAGCACCGCTACGAAGCCAGGAGGTGCGGATGGTCTATAGGGGAGGCCATGGTGCATATGAAAATTAATGCATAGTGCATATGGAATTAATGCACTATTTTCTGAGAAAATAGTACGAGTTGGATTTTTGGGTAAACCATTTTTTGGGAAAATGTTTTACTGATATTTTGGGCCAAAATGAGATTTTGGCGTGTGTTGAAATAATTATTTTCGAGAAAAATAATGTGTTGAGTAAAATGCATATTTTTCATGTGCATGCATGTTAGTTGCATTTGATGCATTTTATATTACGTTGTTATTTAGGGTCGTACTTACCTGCGATACCATTTTGTGGTAACGCAGATTTTGATGCAGATGAGGAGGAGGAGGGCGAGCCTGAGGAGACGGCTCCGCCCGAGGAGTGATCTGGGATCACTCGTTTGTTTATTTGAAAACTATTGTAATATATTTTTATGGATGACTGTATAACTGCTATTTAAATTTTTACTGATGTTTGATTGTAAATAAATTCTGGTACTTAGTTGACTATCCGCTGCGTTATTTTATTTGTACACTGTTGCATGTACACACACTGGCACTTCGTTGGGATGTGTGACTGTGTTGTCACCATCCTGGTGTCTCGATTCCCGTGTCTCCTTACATGGGGGTCGTGGGCGCCACACACGACTTCATCTAGTGCATTTTACTCGTCCGTTTCTCCATGGCATGAACGTCCCTATCCCAGCATCATTCACGACAACTGTTTTGTAATAGATATACATATATATACTCACGTGTAGCAGTTCCTCAATTTGATAAACTAGGGTTGCCGCTTACACTTTTCTATCCCCAACAAGTCACGGCCTATCTCTCCTACTGCACACTCCTCCCCACAAATGAACAACAACCACAATTCCTCCACAGCACAACCCTTTTCCACAATAAATGACCATCGCCCAGGGCCCAAAGCCTCACCATAGCCACTTCTTCTACTCACTGTGAGACCTTCCCCTTAGCACAGCCGTGCAACATCCAATCACTGGCCAAGCCTGTAGCACAACACGGGTTGATTCTCCGTGACGCCATTGCCCTACCACACGAACTCACAGACAGCAACTCCTCCTTGCAAGCAGCACACCACTGTCTAGGCCGTCCTCGCTGCCACAGAAAGCCAACCACCATCGACAAGCCGTTGAAGGAGGAACACATGGCATACTCTATTTTTCCACTCTCGAAACAGAGCAGTCTTTGCTCAAGCCGTTCCACTGAGCTCCTCCACTAGCCTCTCCTTCTCCCTGTGCCCCTCAGTTTTTCATCCACGTTACACGACGGAAGCCACCACACATAGCTCTCGACCAGTCACATGCCTTCTCGCTATCCCACGGTGAGCTCTCTCCCCTTCCGTACGCCATACTCTCTGCGTCTCTCACTCATACCTTCACTATGTTTCTCTTTCTCACTCTCTCTTGCTTCCAGTGCTAAGCCGAGATCATCGCCACTACGTTGCTGGGCCTCTAGCCCTCGTTGCGTCGCACGCTACCGCATGATTCCTCCGTGAGTAAGCCCCTGCCATGCAAGTTATCTGTTTCCGTAGGTTTTTGTTGGTTTTCAAAGAAATGAAGGAAATTACATTAGCCCTTTTACTACATGTTATATTAATGTGCTTTTAATTTTTTTATTTATTATGTATTAGTACACTCTTATATAATTATGATTACGTAAATCACTTAAGTATTTAAATATATTATTAAATAAAGATTTATTTTAAGAGTAAACAATGTTTTAAGAGTAAATGTTGGAGTAACGTTGTTTTTACACTTTAGATATGATTTAGTCTATTTAAAAATAGTTATGTATATTTTAAAATATTTTGGGATAATTATATTATCTAGTATTAAACTTTATAGTTTGTTTTCAATAATAAATAGATCAAACTTTTAAATGTTTTAGTCATAGTTATTAAATCAGCATTGACGATTTTAGACAGTGATGATTTGTAATTTTAGGTTTTGAGGAATTAGATAGGTTATTTTAGAAGTTTAGGATTAAATATCGAAATACGTGATTAATTGAAAATTAATGAGAATTACGTTATTATGTTATAGGTGACAATTAATAATTGTTCGGCATTTTGAGAAAATTCCTAAAAAGCTAAGAAGTCCAGGTAAGCGTGGTTCCTATGCTAGACTTTGCATTAAAATAAAATGAGCTGAGGTTATTTTTGGAAAATACACATATTTGATTATGAAAAGAAATTTGAACTACCTCAGTTATTTGTTTTGCATTATTCATGAGATTCTATTTAAGAAGAAATTATTTTCTGTCATGACTGGTGTAGACATGAGCTTATTTTTTACATTCTGTTTTTGAACTTTGAAAAGAGAGCGAATATGAAATTTTGTGCAAAAATTATGTTGTGATATGATTTTGTTCTGTTCTGAAGATTTTCTGTACTATTATATGATCTGATTTGATTTCTGAAAACCTTTGGCATAACATTCTGTTTCTATTTATGTTCCGTTCTGACCTTACCACGGGTGTAAAACTGTGGCCTCTGTTCGGGTTGATACCAACTTTTCTGTTTCTAGTGCACCCACTTTGGAAACAAAGTGGTTTTCTGCGTAGTCTTTCCTATGTGCACACTCGAGGCTCCGAGAATGAATAAGGGGAAGATTCACATTTTGTTTCTGCTCGGTTAGCTACCGGCGTTTGCACAACCCTACCACGGGGCTTAAACATGGTATTTGTTCTGATATGATAAGATAAGATGAGATGTTTCAGTTTATGCTATGCCAAAGAGATTTTGATTATGAATATTTTCGAACTTTTGCTTTGATATTTTTGATAACATGTTCTGACGCTGCATTTTGAAAACATTATTCTGATTTTGCATTTTGAAAGAAAAATATTTTATTCTACATTCTGAACTCTGTAAATGCTCATGTTTACACACTAGTATATGTCTTCTGTTTATTGAGTTGTTGATAACTCACCCCTTATCTCCATATATTTTTCAGATAATTTTGATGGTTCAGCTGGAGAACAAGAGTAGGAAGTTTTCAGATAAATGCCATATATGACTTCATTCTAACATTCTTTAAAAAAAAATCCATTCGAAACCCGTTGATGGTTCTTTGTGAACCCAGGGTTACCGCTCCATTTTTACTCACTCCGGAGTGGACAAAGGAGTTCTAGTGGGATAATTCTCCATCCTAGCTTTTGGGGCCGTGACAAAATTCATTTTTATGCTTATACTTGAAAATTGTATTTCATGACATGTGCATATGTAGCAAACTTTTATGTAACATTAACATTTATATGCAATATGCTAAAAATAGTGAAAATTTCACATGTCATGTAAACAAGTAATAAAAGGCTCAATGATGTATCATATGATGTTTCATGCTCAAAATGACATTTAATATGAGTGTGACGTTTACACAAGAATCATAAATAAATTAGCTAAGAGTAAGTTTGAAACTCATTTACAAACTTTCAGGTGCTTAAAAAATTGGTGCGGCTGTAATAAGAGTTGTTTTGTGTTAGAAATTGCATAACTAAGGAAGGTGTTCATAATCAAAATGATGAACCATTAATTACGAAATTGCCCCTACACTATCCCAAAATTGCCACTAAAGTCCTAAATTTTTACTATTTGCAATTTGGCCTCAAATTTCACCAACTTCATATTTTCTATGTTCTAAATCCATATTTGACCTGGGAAATTCAAAAATCACACAACTACTATGTCAATATCATCCAACCCGTGGCATGTAACTTGGTGACCATTTTGTGATTTCAAACCTATAACTTCTTTGCATGCATGTGTGATCCAATTCCATTAAACATAATTCCATAAAACTAATCTTGGAACATACTTAAAACTTAGAATAATGCCACACGACTTCATCCCAACACTTAGGCATTGAATAACACCCAATTCATTAAAAACCTTCAAACCCTGTGTATGCATGATGATAATTGGTTCCTAAAGGTTATTAAGTCCATCCTTGAGGAAATAAAACATGATATGCTAAGATCATTCTCATACAAGTGAAAACCGAATACATAGATGATCAACACAAGATATGGATTTATAAACCTATCATGACATGTTATTTTTCTCAAATTTAAAACTTCAATAAATCTCCAAAGACATTAGTAAAACATATAAAATCATCATGACATGTTATTTTCCTCAAATTTAAACCTCCAATAAATCTTTAAAGAGATTAGTAAAACATATAAAATCATATCAAGTCATGCCATAGCTAAAAATTTGACCCAAAGTAATTTATTTCACCAAAACATCAAATCTGATCCAATTTGACATTAGCATGCTAAACCTCAATTAAAATCAATCAAAACCTCATTCCCATGTCAGAAATTGAATCCTATCATGTCAACCTAACACTTAACAAAACATAGGGCAAGATTACTTACATAAATCGTGGCCTTTAAAGCTCCCAACACCACTTTACTAAAGAACTCTCAAGAACTTCACTCAGTTTCACTTTATTGCACACTAAGGGGGAGAAATGCTCCCAAGACTAAAGAGAAAGTTTGGAGGAGAAGTGTGGAAAAATGAGAATATCAGGGAGGTATTTATAGGCTTCAAGTGGGGGACGTTGGCTTTGGATGAAGATGAGGCTGGGGATTGGTGGAGGTAGGAGGTGTAGTGATGAGTGAACTTTTTAGCTTTGTGTCATGGCTTGGTCAACTGAATATTGACCTCAACCTTCATGATTAAGCCTTGGAAAGGAGGTAGAAGAAGGCCATAGGTGCAGTGCATTGCATTAGTTTAGAAAAATAAAACCAAAATTCCCAAAGAAATCAAACCATGGCCAACGGTTTTAGGTTCCTTTAAAGCTATCTAGATTTTGATTCCCTTCTTGTCTCATCCTCTTGGTCTGGTTTGGGGGTATTATGACCATCATTTAGTGACCTTCCCAGGTTGGTAAAGATGTGGGGTTGGCGGCTAATTGGTTAAGCTTGAGCAGAAAATGAAGGAGAGTGGTTTGGATGCATATGGGTTTCGGTCAAGGTGGATGAGTTGCACCTATCCATTTACCAATCAGTTGGGCAGCCTTGGGGAGGTATTTGGGTAAGCTAGCACTTCCAAGGGGCAAAAGACAAGGGACATGGCGTGGGGTAGTGACCAAAATAGGTGCAGAAAATTCAATTGAATCCCAAGGCCACTCGGTTTGGTTTCAACTAGGCTTGTAATGGAATTTGTTGGGTTGGCTTGGTTTCTTTGAGACAATTAGTCCAATGCTAGAACTGAACTTGGAGGGTTAAGGTGAGGTGTAATGATGAATTTTCCCCTGAGAAGATGATGCAAATGGCATGGGCTAAGGAGTGATTTGGTGCATTGCACAAGAAGGTGCACCTATGTGCCGATTGGTGGTGACATGGGCATTGACATGACTTTACTTCTATTGACATGTGTTGGGACAAGATTAAACTTCTAAATTAGTCTAAGAATAATCTAAATCAATAATAAAATCAATAAATTTCAGATAAAAACATATGAGAAATAATTTGAAGAAAACTTAAGCTTAAAACATGGTTTAGAGGTGATTAACAATGTGAGAGTTGATTAATGCTTCTTAACTCAAGTTAGAAGCTTAACCATGGTTAGGTGGGGGCCCTAGGAGCGTGTGGCAATCCTTGGGCTTGAGGAAAACCAATGGTATGGTGAATGTGAGCTCCAATTGGAAGAATGAAATAAAAGACAAGGCGTTGGGCTTTGGTTGGGCCAAAAGTGTAAGCCTTGGATGTGGGCTTTAGAGTGGGTTATTATATTGACCTTATGTCCAGATTCTTGGGCTTAACTATGGCCTTAAAGGCCTACCAAGTTTGGGTGTAAAAGGCAAATATTTTTAAGGTTGGGCCAAAGGCCTTCACTCTTACTAAGTTAGGCCCAAATGCTTCAAGCCTTCTATACATTAGGCTTAACTTTTAAGGTTCTACCAAAAAGGCCTAGGTTCTTATAACTCCCAAATTGGTCTAGGGCTTATGGTACCCATTCTTAGCCCATCACATCCTTATCGAATTAGATACCTAAAATTTTATGACCATCAAGTTGGGCCTAAGGCCTTAGTGTCTCTCTTAAGCCTTTATACCCAAAAAGCCTAGGCCCATAATAAACCAATCTCTTGGGCCTTCCTAAATCCATAAAAAATTTAAGTGAAATTACTTAGCCCAATAAGGTGGCAAAATCTCCAATATTCCACTTGTCATTCTAACATTGATCTCTTGGCACATTTCCTCAAAATTAATTAAGCACTAAAAAATCTCTCCAGAATACTACTACTATGTCAATCAAGATCCAAAAATTCTCATTTTCCTCAAAAACAATATTGCACTAGAATCTTTTAGAAGTTCTACTAAACCCAAAGTATAAGGTCCTCTTACCAACTCATATATTAAAAAATGTTCTTATTCTCAAATAGCTCAACTCTTAATTAACTAGTATTAAGGCTACTAAGGTCAAGGCGTAAAGCTCCAAGAACGCTCCAAGAACTACGGCTAGAGAAAATTTTGCTCCTTGCCTAGGGAGTGCTTACATGCAATGTACATGGCTAATGCAGGGAGCTCCCAATCCCCTCCATGAAACCCAGCCAGCCAGAGGACATTTGTGGAATTATTGCTACATACGCCTTAGGCGATCCCTGAGGTTTCTATTCCACTTCAACAGCCAAAGCATGTGGTGGGTGAAGTTTTTATGCAATTTACAAAGGAAGAACTGGATCATTCTACTATCCTGTTTTGCTTCTTTTTGGTTTTGAAGTTCTTGCGGCAAAGGCCTTCTCTGGATCGTATTAGAGGATTCATTCATAGATGATGGGGTCGTTCGACGCAGCCAGTGGTTTCTGTGATGCGCAAGGCACAAAATGTTTTTGTAAGGTTCTCAAATGAAGAAGACTTCTTGAAGGCCCTTTCACGGTAGAGTTGTGACAATGAGGGGGCTGCATACCGGGCCTTTCAAAGGACGGTAGATTTTAAAGAGGATGAGGAACCGGTGCAGGTACCAATGTGTATTATGCTACCTGGCCTCCCTCCAAATCTATATCAAGAATCATATTTATGTAATATTGTGGCTCCAATTGGTATCTTTTTGCGAAGGGATAATGCAACACGGTGTACGACCAAAACTAATGGTGCGAGAGTTTGTGTGCTTAGGAACATTGATCAAGATCCTATTTCTTTCATTTGGATTGGAACGTCGAGGCACCCTACAAGTATTTTTCAAGAGGTGGAGTATGAAACTTTGCCAGCATTTTGTTCTTGCTGTAAAGTGCAAGGACATAATTTGAAAACGTGTAGGGCTAAGCTGAAGGAAGGAAAAGATTTCAAGAACTTGAGGACTATGAAATCAAATAGAGTTTGGGTTCCTAAGGAGAAGGAGGATGAGGTCAAAGCAAAGAATGATCCGCCAGGGAAGACAATAGAGTCTTTCCTTGTCTTGGTTCTTCAAAACTTAGAGGCCAATGATCATACATTAAAGGACAGAGGTGATGCAGGGGTTGTGTCTTTAGAGACTGAGGTTGATAGGGAGGAAGCTAAGCCCTTAATGCATGAGAAAGACCTAACGATGTGTGCAGAACCAAGTGGAGCCAAAACGGATAACAAATTGATTTTGGTGATGGGCTCTGAATAGATTTCACAGCCTGCGGTTACGTCTCCCATGGATGGGCTAAAAGATAATTCAAACATGTAACTAGAAGTTCCACAGGTTTCTATATCAGAGGGTTTGCAGCTGGTGATTTTTAACCAAGATCATATTGGTATGGAATCGAATTCTGAAGATCAGGCCGATTTGGTGCATCCTGCAAAGGAGAAAGATGGAAGCTCTAACTTTGAATTAACGAGGAAAAAGGTAATTCCTAAAAGAATGTTAAGAAGTTCTACAAGGGTTCCAAGCAAGCCCTCTCAATATCCTCAATGATGAACAAAATTATGTTTTGGAATATAAGAGGGATTGGCACCTCGAGAAAGCAATTACGAACATTGGTTCGGGTACATAAGCCTTCTATTCTTTTTTTGGCGGAGCTGTTCTGAGATGATCACCAACTGAGTTACTGGAGCAATTATTTTTCATTTAATGAATGTCTATCTAATGCAGACCATGCTGGTAAAATTTGGTGTTTCTGGAATGCTGGGATACAGGTGGATGTCATGGGTGGATCAAATCAGCATATCTCTTTGATGATCAATTCTAGTGTTTTGATTTCAGCCGTATATGCAAAATGTCGGTACTTAGATAGGCAAACTTTATGGGATGATCTGCTTGTTATCAATAATTTACAGTTGCCTCATGTGCTTTTAGGGGACTTTAATATATTGTGAAATGATATGAAAGACATGGTGGCAGTCCGAGGTTGCTTACGGTGATGGAGGAGTTCTGTTCTTTCATTGATAATGGTGGATTGGTGGAGATGCCTTTTTTAGGGAACAAATTCTCATGGTGTAATGGGCAATCTGGGATGGCTCACTCATGGGCACATCTTGATAGAGCCTTATGTAATCTGAAATGTTTGGAGATGTTCCTTTCCGTACAAAATCATTATCTGCCTAGGAGGTCCTCAGACCATTCTCCAATGCTCTTGGGTCTCTCGGAGACTTCATCTAGGTATGGTCCTACCTCATTTAAATTTCATTATATGTGGACTATTCATGAGGATTTTGGAGATGTTTGTCGAGTTCTGAGAAGGTAGAGGTTAATGGAAATGGTTTGTGGAAGTTAGCAGAAAAGTTGAAGAGGCTCAAACAGGTACTTAGAACTTGGAACAAGGAGATATTTGGCTGGACTGGGTGACATATTAAAGAGTTAGAGATAAAAGTGAAAGAAGGTGAAGCTAGCTTGCAAGAAAGGTTTTCGGAAGATTTTGAAATGGATGTTTTAGCAAATAAGATGGAGCTTGATGTTTGATTAAAAAGGGAGGATGCTCGTCTTGCTCAATAGTTTAAGCAAGATTGGATTTTGCAGGATGAAGTGTCATCATCTTTCTTTAAAGCACTATAGTCCATGAAACATAATGTGGTGATGGAAATGAAAATGGCTAATGGCCGTGTTCTTAGCACGCTAGAAGGCATTCATGAAGAGGCTTGTGTCTACTTTGAGGACTTTCTGAAGGTAAATCAGTCGAGTTCCTTGCTGAATTTGGCTGCATTAATTTCGGGCGAAGTGTCAGAAGAGGACAATAATATTTTTGGCAGTTCTCCTTCGGTGGAGGAAGTAAAAAATGCCCTATTCTCTATTCCTAAGGATAGTAGTCCTGGTCCGGATGGCTTTGGCTCGGAGTTCTATCAGCATTATTGGTCATTAGTAAAAGATGATTTATTTGAAGCAATTTTTGATTTTTTTAGCCGGATTGAATTTCCAAGGTTCTACACTGCCTCTTATATTGTCCTAATTCCTAAAGTATAGAATAAAACGTCATTTGGGAATTGTAGGCCGATCAGTCTTTATTCTGTGGTCTATAAAATATGTTCTAAGATACTAGTGAACCGTTTTTCAGCACTTGTTAGCAAAATAATTTCAAAGGAACAATGAGCTTTTCTACCAGGAAGAAGTATCTTCGAAAATGTTAATCTCACTCAGGAGCTTATTCATGATATTAAGAAAAAATTCCGAGGAGTCAATATATTGACGAAAATTGATTTTGCAAAAGCCTATGATACGATTGATTAGGAGTTCTTATTTTGTGTATTGGAAGCTTTTGGTTTCTCCCTGAAAGCTTGACAGCTTCTGTAACAGCCCACTTAATTAACTCTTGATTAACCCTTAAGTACTCTAAATTAGGCTTTTATTTTTGGGTTAATCACTTTCATTAAGGTTGATAGTGGGATTAGCATTAATATTGATACTTAGTGTTAATGAGCTAAGGATTAGAGAGGCAAGCCCATTAGTAATTTTGGTGAGACTTTTTAGAACCCAACTGCATTCATGGGCCTAGCCTAAGGAAACCTTGAACCAAGCCTTAGAAAATCGAGGCTAGTCTTGGCCCAAGTATAGGAAGGCATAAGGCTTTTGGTGTAGATTGGACCCTTGGCCCTTTTCAAGCTCATATGGCCCAAAGCCATGTTTAGACTCATTTTACCATTCAAATACCAAAGGCCCAATACACCATACCATTAGTTTCTTTAAGCCCAAATCACACTCAAAGTACCCAAATTAAGTTTCGAAAATTGGTTAAGGCCATTAGCCATCATACTTGAGGTTAGTGCACTTTAAGCTATGCTTTGAAGCTAAATCATGCTTCATCTTTTCTTAAACTTTTTAATTCAAATTTTCTTGAATTAATACTACCTTAAACCATGATTAGACCTTGTTAATACCATATCTAAACTATTCCACATGTCATTAAGAAAAATGACATAACAGGCCCAAACCATGCTTCAATCGGTTTTGTGCATTGCCCTTTGTAATACTTGGACTATTTTGCCCTTGGGCCCAACATTTTTGTGGTTTGTACTCAAGGTTATTATGGTCCTTAAACACCTCATGAGACCCTCCCAAACTCAGCTTAAGTCTTGGACGAAATTGATTGCATCAACCAACTCAAAAAACCAAACCGAGTGCACCTTGGTCTAGTTTGTGTAGGAACTATTTGGATTGAATTTGAACCAGCCTCCTGTCAGGGTTTGCACCACCACCCCATGCCACCTCCTTCTCCACCCAATCACCAATAAGTCCCATGACCATCATGAAGGATTTTGACTCATTTTTGCTGCCCAAAAACATTCAAAACCGAATTGATTTTCTGCCACAACAAAACCACCTCCATCCACCTGTTTTCAAGGGTGGTTTGAGGGATCTTCTGCCATCCAAATGATGCCCCACTACCTGGAGTCATCTACAGGACCCTTGTAGCTACTGGGGAGAGGAAATGATGGTGGTTTAGGGCACTATTTCATTCTGCAGAAGTGACCTAAGCTCATGCAAGCAAATTTGAAATTTCCAGATTTGAGCACCTCCCACTTCACCCAATCACCAAGCACCCAAGCCAACGCCCCTCACCCCTTGGACACCTATAAATACTTCCCTCCCCTTCTAATTTTACCCACAGCACTACTCCAAGCATCATCTTGAGCCTTGAGAGCATTTTACCCTCTTAGAGATCAAAAGATTGCAAACCAAGTGAGTTTTGGTGAGTTCTTGAGTGTTCTTGTGTAAGGCAGTCTAGAGAGCTTGGAAGACCATGAAATTTGTAAGTTTTCTTCCTTTCGATCTTAGCTAGCATTTCAAGCTCTGTTTGCAAGTTTTGGTACAAAATTTGGCTGAGTTTTGAGAAGGTTATGATGCTTAATGTAAAACAGGGTCAATTAAATGAAGGTTTGAATGATTGAATGTTTCTAATTGGAAATTTAGGTATGGCATGTCCTAATCATGATTTGAAATGATCTATCATTATCCTAAAATGATTATAGAAAGGTAAAGTTGTGATTAGAAGCATGTCATGATAGGTTTTAAATCTATCTTGTTTTGATTATCAAGCATGAATCGGTTTTAAGCATATTGGTGATTAAGGATTTCTTAGTTTTGATTAAGTGTTGGGATGAACTTTATCACTCAAGTATTAAACTTCATAATTTCCCTAAAGATGTTAGTGATCATTAGTGATTAAAGAAATTCTCATATGCATGCATTCATAAGCATCAATAGTTGAAAATACACATAGGCATCAACTAGGATGCATGCCAAGGGTTGGGACTAATTGGACAAGTTCCATTTTGAATTTTGAAAATCTAAGGGCATAGATGGTTTTATAATGGTAAAAATATGAAGTGCATGAAATTTGGTTAAATTTGGAGTTTGTTTGCAATTAGTGAAAATTTAGGGTCTACATGACAATTTTTGAAAGTCTAGGGGTATTTTTGTAAATAGTCAATATTTTGAACCTATCCATAAGATTATTAACTCTAACTTAGTATACACACGATTTACATAGCCACGACACTAATTTCGAATTTCCCCAGAAGTTTGTAAGTTGGCCTCTAACTTACACATTGATGAATTATTTATAAATTATTGATAAATGTTCATTCATATTTCAATTATCATTTTGAGCATAAAATATCATGTTATTTGATACATTGAGCGCATACTTACAGGACATGTGATAGTTTTACCACTTTTAGTATATTGCATATAAATGTCATTTTTCATTAAACTTGCTACATATATACACGTCATGAAAAATATTTTTCAAAACATTACATGAAAATCATATTATCACGACCCCAAAGGCTAGGATGGGGAAATTATCCTAGTGGGACTCCGTTGTCCACTCTAAAGTATTTAATAATGGAGTGGTGACCCTTGGGTTGAAGAAGAATAGTCAACAGGTTTCGAATGAGTTCTTTTTAAAGAATGCCGAAGTGAAATCAACATGTTATGACACCTAACCTATACACGTTATGAATTTTCATGATGATATGTTATATTTACCAATGCATTGAGAATGAGTCTATAGACAACGTAGTTTCAACATAAGTTATACTACGATCACCGACATGTATTCACAGTGCATATGGGGAACTGATATTATATTATTAATTAAGATAATGATGTAAGTCTATGATAATGAAAGTTTATGATGAAATTTTTATGAAGAAGTTATGTCTTTTAAAAAATGATGACGAAATTACTTACTGAGTAAAAACCCGTGTATTCATATTTTTAAAAGATGTTGAGGAATCTGGATGGGAGACATGTATATTGATTTTCTGCAGCTCATGCATTGCATATTTATCATTTTTCATGATTGATTTATCTTTGCGTCAATTAGTTGTTTAACTTACTGAGATTTCAAGTAAATCTCACCTTTTTATGGGACCACTATCGAAATGAAGTTGTGTCAGGAATCGACCAGGATGAGATTGATGGAGCACTGGATTCGCATGATTGAGGAGGAGTCAGATTTGGAGAGGAAACTGGACTTAATTTTGATGTTCATAGCCCAAGTCCTTTATGCTTTAGATCACATGAAGAGAATGATATGACTTTGTGTATAAGTGTATGCTACTTTAGTATTTTGAATATGATGATTAACGAATGAAGTTTGGATGTTTTAGTTATTCTAGCATATTTTTCACCTTGACCTTTCATTTCTGCTACGATTATTGCATACTGCTAGTTGCATACTAGGATGCATTGCATATTAACTGTCATAACGGGGGTATGTAACCTTGTGTTGCATGTCCCAACGCTCTAAGTCTCCGTTCCATCCCAAGCGGGGATTGGGGGTGTCATAGCTTCTGCGGCAATGTATTACTACACCTTGGTATTTGATTGTAATGAATGGCATAAAAAACGGGTTCTTTAAGGGTGGAAGGGGTCTCTGTCAAGGTGATCCTTTATCCCCGTATTTATTCATTTTAGTGGAGGAAGTACTTTCCCGATTGATTAAAAAGAAGTTTGAAGATAGAAGAGTAAAGTGTTACTCTCACCCGAGACATGGCCCAATAATCTCACATTTATTATACGCCGATGATATGATAATTTTTTTCATTGGAGGGAAATCTTCTATTTTGGAGATAGTTGGTACTTTGCGCACCTACGCTTCATGGTCGGGGTAACAGGTAAACAGTGCCAAATCTCATATTTTTTTCTCTAAGCATATTAATAATGCTAGACAGAGGCATATTTTATCCATCACTCAGTTCTTGAAAGGGGTGCTCCCATTCAAGTACTTAGGGGTTCCAATTGTATCTGGAAGATTGAAGTCATTACATTTCCAGGATATTATTCAAAGAATTCGTACTAGGATTGAAGGTTGGAAAATAAACTTCCTTTCCGTTGGTGTGATATTGATTCTTTTAAAGTAGGTATTGTTGAATATGTCAATTAATCTCCTTTCGGTGATGCTTGTTTCGAAAATTGTTTATACTAGGAGTAATAAGATTTTGAGTACCTTTTTCTAGGCTATATTAATGGGAATCTTAAGAAAAAGTTGATTAAATGGGAGAAACTTTGTAATCCAGTGGATGAGGGAGGGCTTGGGTTGAGGAGTTTAGGTGATGTTCACAGGTCGTAACATCTAAAAGTAATTTTCTACGCAAAGTATATGCATGGTGTGCATCTGCTGGATATTAACGTTACAAGAGGAACCCGATTCTGGAAATCTGTAGCTAATGAATTACAATTTGTTTTCTTGCATTCTAAGTGGATAATTCATGAGGGGAATGTGTATTTTTGGAAGGACAAATGGATGAGTTCTAGTCCTTTTAGGGAGAGTTGCCCGATTGTGGGTGATTTGAATTTGAAAGTGAAACAGGTTATGCAGAATAATAGCTAGGATTTGAATAAACTGGAACAATTAGTAGGTTTTGGAAATGATGAAGAATTTGTCAACGAAATTAAGGGTCGAAGGATAGAAGAAGATAAGCTTATCTGGTTGGGTAATTTGGAGGGCTCTTCTACGTCTAGGAATGCCTCGAGTCTTGTTCAGGATAGCAACCATAAATATGAATGGTCGGATTGGATATGGAATATTGCAATTCCTAAAAAGTTTTATGTGTTTATGTGGAAGGCCCTGAATTCGAGTCTGAGTGTCGATGACCGTATAAGGAAATTGGGAGTGCCTTTAGCATCCAAGTGTGAGTGTTGTCAACAAGGTGTTGTAGAAGAGATTAATCACGTGTTATATAGTGGAAACATAGCGGCAGCCATTTGGAAATTCAGCTCAAACATGTTGGGAATTCCGTTTGTACCAATCCGGTCTTGGAAAGCAACAATTGGAGGCTTGGTTTAGGAGAGCATCAAAATCATCACAACTTGGTAGTCTAATCGGTTTTGTACTGGTGATCATTTCCTGAAACTTATGGAGGTGGAGATGTAAAGTCAGGATGAAAGGTAAGAAAGAAAAGGTTCATGTTTTATGGAGATTAGTAAAGTATTGGATTCATTGGGTTGGTATTAAGATTAGCAAGGCTTCTTGCTTAGTGGATAATGATATTAAGGTGTTAAACTCTTTGAATCTACCTATTATGGCAAGAAAGAAGGAAGTCTTTAAGGTAGTCAGATGGGCAAAGCCAAATAGAGGGTGGCTTAAAATGAATATGGATGAATGTAGCCTCAATAATCCGGGAATGTTGGGTGCAGGAAGAGTAGTTAGGAATGAGTTCGGGAATGTAGTATACGCTTTTTCCGAGTCGTGTGGACATGGTAGTAACAATCTTACGGAAGTTATGGCTCTTTGGATAGGTCTTAGACATTGTTAACGATGGGGATTCAATAACTTTATCATTGAGATGGATTCTTTAATAGTAGTGAATTGGATTAAGAACAGAAGATACACTCTTTGGTATCTAGAGGACTTTTGGGAAGACATAGTTAAAATGTTGGGAGAGATCAATTTTTACGTTAGTCATATATATCGGGAAGGAAATAAGGCTGCCGATTTTTTGGCCCTGCTAGGAAGTAGTGGTGTTTCCCATGATTGGTTAGGTCAGACGGAGCTTCCTCATCTGCTAAAAGGGATCATCAGAACAGATTCATGTGGTCTACCTCATATTTGAAAGTGTTGAATGTACCTGGTTAATCCCGGAAGTGTGACTTGACTTTGGTAAGAGATAGTCTTGATAGTTTTTTTTTTTTGAGTACGTGGGGATTTATTTTCTTTTATTTTCAATTTTTTGTAAATGTCAAGTACTGTGATTGTTACCACGATTTTCCTCCGCCACAAGTGAGGGCTCATTAATAAACTTGGGTAGGGGTCATTATTGGACATATGACTACCTTATCTTAAATTAAAAAAAAAATGGTCAAGGCCTAAGGAGCATTTTAGGAGGGTGTTACACACACACACACACACTCTCTCTACGCCTCTCTCTAATCTTGTTTGTTTATGAATTTCGTAACCCATTTGGATCTAAACTTTGTAGCCGATTTGGATATGAACTTTCTAACCATTTGGAACTGAACTTTGTAACCTAGACGTCCATTTATGTCAAATCCTATCCTCTCGTTGAACTTTGTAACCTTGACCACCTTTTGGATATGAACTTTGTAACCATATTTTTCTCGTTGAGTCAAATTTATTCTAGACCTGCATTTGGACCTGTATTACTTTCTTGGGTTCGTCAATGATACTAAAGATTATAGGAAGTCATGTTCATATTGAAACTGAGTTTATATTTGACTCTTTCTAGACATTTGATTTTTTATAAGCTTAAGTCTTTCTGGGTATTGTAAGTATTTTACAATGATCATATCTATGTCTTTTGGCATTTTATTGTGGTGACTAATTGATCATACAAATGAGTTGTTTGCTACTGTTACTATTTGAGATGGGTACTATTATAGGAATTATTGGCTTATTAGGATGAGTCTTTTTCTTGTCCATCAACTAGCATACCTTTATATTAGTTTCTTTATATTATAACTAATTTATTATTCCACTCTCTGTCTTGGCCTCTTTAGAATCTACCTTTTTATTCAAGATCATAGCATAGCAAATGATACACCATTCACGACTTTTGTAAGAATTCTTACTTAATCTCTTGCTAAGTATTAGAATAACATGTTAGGTTTTAATGCATAAAAATGAGTCATATTTGAAATTTTGTTGAAATTAATTATGTTGGGTTGAATTTTTAGCCATGGCATGAGTTAGTATGATTTTATATGATTCATAAATGTCTTAGAATGATTTTGGTAGGTCTAATTTCGAACTTTGAAGCATGCCAAAATAGGCTTTAATTCTATCTTGTGTTGATATCCATGCATGCATGAGTTTTGATTAATTTATGCTTATTTTATGAAGTTCTGATTTATTTTACCTAGACTTGAATAATGAGCATTTAGAAAACCTTGTTATTGGGATAAGAAGGAAAATTCCTATTTGACTCCAATTTTTAAAATTTTCTTGATGAAAAAGACTAAGAGATATCATGCATGCTTAATGGTTAGTTTAATGGTGATTAAGGTCTTGAGCCATATTTAAGTGTTAGGATGAACTTGTATGACCTAAGCCTAAGTTTTAATTTATTCCTAAGGTTATAATTTCTAATGGCACTTGATGAATTTGAGTACACATGCATCTAGAGAGGTGAAATAGTTGAAATCACATATAGGCCTTAATATAGTGCATGCCACGGGTTGGGTATGATTGGCATAGTGTGACACCCCGGATTTTAGCCAAGATTTCATTTGTAATTCTTGTGGATATTATTAATCTATTTATTTATTTATTTGGGTTATTGGCTAAGTGTTGGAAGAATTCTTTAAGCCACTTTCTATTTTTGTTGGATTGGATCTTGGAGTTCTAAGTTAAAAAAGTCCACAAGAAAAAAATAGAAGAAAGGACCCATGGGAACTCGGCCCATTAAGGACTTTGACTTTGAAAAGCTCAAGATTACTCTCTAGGCAAGGAGATGGCACCACTTGGCTTCAAGAAGGAGTTTTTGGTCATTTTAGGAAAATCACTTTTGATATGGAACTTTGGGAAAAGGCAAGGGTGACACTTGTCAAGCATGCATTGGATTTCTAGAAGCAAAAGTGGAAGAAGCAAGGGAGGATTCGATTTCTAGAAGAGTTGGCCAAGTGTCATTCATGCAAATGAAATGTGAAGAGTTTTGTCTTGGGAAACGGCAAAATCTTGCTTGGGAAGAGAAGGACCTACACGCCTATGAGAATTCTAGAAGAATCTTGTGAAGGGCACACTTGAAGTGATTTGTGCATTTTGCCACCCACAATGACCAATCACACAATATCCAAGACATTGGTAGAAGAAAGATCTTCTTGGGAAAATATGAGTTTTTCGGCCACCACACACTCTTCACACGCCACATGTCTCCCATGCACACCTCACATCTAGATACATTGAACCTAGATGTAAAAATAGATGAGAAAAATGAGGTGACATGGTTTCGAGAACCTCAATGGACTACACAAGCACCAATAAGATTTTTGTGAGTTTCAAGGAGTTGTGCACGCCACTCACCCTCCCAAGCACCTCCACCTCACGCCTTGTTCTTACACGGAATTTTTACCCTATTCTCTTCTTTTCCTCTCCATTCACGTATACACCCAAAGCTCTAGCTACACCACTTTTGACTCAAGAGCCTAACACACTACAATGGTGAAAACCAAGAGTTGTTGGTTAGAACAGTGCAAACCGAGCCTCTTCAAGATTAAAACTTACTCTTTGTAAGCAAGGAAAATGGAAGTAGGCCCTCAATCTACTGCGGTTAATATTTGTATATGATTGTGTAAATCCTTTCATTGCTATGTTTGTCTTGATTGCTATTTCTTGTTTGTTTGTTTGAATATGCTTATATGGTCTTAGAATATGAATATGACATGAGTGGTATGGTTCGGTTTAAGATGAAAATGACAAGAATGTCCTTAGCATGTTTTGGTTCTAAGGAAAACATTGTTGTTAATTTGTGATACTTGATGATTCGGCTATACCATGTCTTGAAAGTTTCAGATCTTACCCAAATACCATGATTTTATGTCTTGTTTCATTATGCTTTGATTTCTAAGCAATATGTCTGAAGTTTGAAGCATGTTTAAGTGATGATTCTTCGTGTTTTTGCACTTGCATATTTCGGCCAAGGCACTTTTTCATAGTTCCAAGTATGTGTTTTGATAGCCCATGTGATCTATGTTATCATGTCATGAATTGGACATGTTATGTTCAGTTATTCCATACACAGTATTTCATATGTCATATGTCACGTGTAAGTGTGTATGTCTTAAATCTCATGTCACATGCATTTGGAAAAAAGTGTTTCCAAGATGTGTTTTCAAAGAAAAGAGTTTTAAAGTTTTATCATGACCCCAAGTGCTAGGATGGGAGAATGTCCTAGTGGAACTCCTCTGTCCACTCTAAAGTACTTCAGAATGGAGTAGACAAAGACTTGTCGATGAGCCTCGAATGGATTCTTTTTAAATAATGCTAGAGCAAGGAAGCGCCTAACGCTAGTGGGTGCATAACGCATGTAACCCGACGAAGTAAGGTCGAGTTATTATGAAATATCTAGTTATGACGTATTTATCATGGTTTACAGACCGTTGATGGTGTGGTAACTAGCAGGAACACGTGGTGTAAAGGGTAACCGTGTTGTGTCCACCCTCTGAATAAGAATAAGAGCTCATATGTTATGGATCACTTGATGAAAATCTCATGATATGTTAAGGATTACTTGTTGAAAATCTTATGATATGATAAGCATTAGTCGATGAAAATATTGTGATATGTTCAAATATGACAAGTTCTGATGAAGATCAACATGAAAAACAAAGTCAAAGAAGTCTCTGTTATAAGTTTTTTGAATATGGTCAAGTGCATAAGTCAAATTCTAGTCAAGTCATATGTCAAGTACATGTCCATACATGCATTTTATGATATACCTCTTGTATGCTTGTGTTAACTATTGTATGTTGCGTGTTTACTTGCTAAGATTTCTCAAAATTTCATCGTGGTAGTTTCCACTATCAATCTCCACCCGGAATGGTAGAAGTTGTAACAGGACCAGGAGTAACGAGTCATGATGATGTCAAGGCTAAGGATGTGCTCAACTCGAAGAAAGAACAGACTTAGTCATGACCTACTTGGAGATAGCTGAGAATAGAAGGATGTTTTAATGAGTTCTTTGTTAAGGTCTTTCTAAACAATACTTGTTACGTTAAAGTGTAAACAAGGAGCTTGATACTCCATTGCTAAGACGTGTGATTTAAAGCTATGAATGAGGAAGTTGAGATATTAGTTTATTCTGGTACAACATTTAAATGATTTATTCCACTATGATTTACTGCATACTGCTATTATACATAGGTGCAGTGCATCTTATTTATCATGTACGAGCGGTAAATAGCCTTGTGTTGCATATTCCGGCATTATAATCACCGTCCAATCCCAAGCGGGGGCTGGGGGCGTCACAACCAATCCTAGGGTAGTGGCCAAGTCAAGGGGGCTTGGTGGATTCTGTTCATACACAACTTCAAATGGACTCAACTGGATAGTCCGGTTCTTGGATCGGTTGTAAGCAAACTTTGCTTGCAATAAGGCAAGGTCCCACTATTTTTGGCTTACTAACCGCCAAACTCCACAGGACGTTTCCAACACTTCGATTCACCACCTCGGTTTGTCCATCCGTTTGAGGGTGGTAGGAACTACTAAAGTTGAACTTTGTTTTGTGCTTTTTCCATAAACGCTTCCAAAAATTACTCATAAACTATGTATCCTGGTCTAAGGTAATGGACCGAGAAACACCATGCAAGCAAGCAATCTGCTTGAAATAAATATGGGCAATCTGTGTGGTATCCATGATCTTTCTGCAAGCTACAAAATGGACCATCTTAGCAAATCGGTCGACCACGACGAAGGTTGAATCCATGACACGTTAGTTCCTGGGTAAACCCAATACAAAATCCATGCTTACATCAAGCCACAGACCATCATGTAAATGTAATGGAGTGTAAAGCCTAGCATTGGTGAGGGTCCCCTTTGCTCTCTAGCACATGAAACATCTCTCCCCACAACGTGCCACGTCACTAGTCAATTTAGGCTAGTAGTAATTTGCGGCGATCAAAGCTAAAGTTTTTTCTTGCCCAAAGGGCCCCTCACCATGTAGTTCCCATATAATGTGTTCCCTCAAAGAGTAGTCAGGGATACACAATTGTAGGACGTGGAACAAAAATCCGTTGTGCAAAAGAAAATCACTCTGTTGACCTTCATTTACCTCCTTAAAAATCTTTCCAATGGACAGATCTTCAGCGTGCAATTTCCTGAAATTGTCAAAGCCCGCCACCCTAGTACTCATAGTGGTAAGGAGTGATACACGTCGACTTAAAGCATCTGCAACCCGGTTCAAGTTCCCCGATTGGTGGTTTGGTGAGAACATGAACTCTTGCAAATAGGCAACCCACTTCGCATGTTGTCTGCTTAGCTTGTGTTTCCTGTTGGTGTACTTCAATGCCTCATAGTCAGTAACCATAATGAACTCCTTTTGTATCAAATAGTATTGCTAGTGCTTCAGGGATTGTACAATGGTGTAGAACTGCAAGTCGTATGTGGAGTAGTTTTTCTTCTATCCCGGCAATTTCTCACTAAAAAATGCAACAGGTCATCCTTCTTGACTCTGGACACCTCCAATATCCACCCTGGAAGCATCACAATTCACCTCGAAGATTTTTGATAAATCAGGATGTGCCAGAACACCAAAACTTATGCTTCAATCATCTTCTACTTGACCAATCAAAAACTAGTCTCTACTTCCTCGGACCACTAGAATGCCCAACCCTCAAGCACTCTGTGATGGGAGTGATTAGAGTGTTGAAATTTCGGATGAATCATTGATGGAAAGAAGCTCCACACATTGTGTAGGGTCTTCTCATAGATGCTTTATATGTGCCTCTGACATCAGACTGTAGATGAGGATGTCATTGAAGTAGACGACGACAAAATTCCCCATAAACTACCGCAGTACCTGTGCATAAATCTCATAAACGTACCGAGTATGTTGGATCACCCAAAAGGCATGACCAACCACTTGTAGAGATCGTGTTGTGTCTTGAATGTCGTCTTCCATTGATTGCCAGAGTGTATTCGGATATGGTGGTACCCGCTTTTAAGATAAATTTTGGAAAAGAACTAAAAGCTTGACAACTGATCCGGCATGTCATCTAGGCAAGGAATTGGGAATATGTACTTCACAGTGATTTAGTTAATGGCTTTATTGTCCATGCACATATGCCATGAACCATCCTTCTTGGGTACCAGGAGGGCATGAATAGCACATGGACTCGTACTCTCACAGATGTTGCCCCTCTCCAACAACTCCAGCACATGGTGCTAAGATTCTGTTGATTCTTTGGGGTTGATGCGATATGATGCTCTGTTGGGTAAACTAGCTCCTGGCACCAAGTCAATCTAATGTTGTATATCTCTTACAGGTGATAGGCCAAGGGGAAGGTCCTCTGGCATGAGATCTACAAACTTAGACAGTATATGTTGAACTTCTAGCTGTAACTCATGATCAACCCCACCGCGATGATCACATGGCACCAAGGCAAACACCATGCCTTCGTTATTTGATTCCTCCAAGAATATAGCCTTTGACAGAAGTGCATGCCCCTTTTCATCCTCAGGAGCAAAAGCAGCTCCCTACCTTTGACGTGCTAAAATGACCTTCTTCCCTTTAATACTAAGGAAATAGGTGTTTTTATGCCCATCATGAATCACGCTTCGATCATTCTACCATGGTTTGCCTTGCAGTAGATGGCAAGCATCCATGGATACCACGCCACACCATACATAGTTAAATTACTCCTGACCAATCAAAAAGGAGACCAAACACCGTTGGTCGACTTTGATGTCACTGCCTTTCTTCAACCACGATAGTTTTTACAGCTTCAGGTGATGGTTTGTTTTGAGTTGCAGCTTTTGAAATGCTTCTTCAGAGACTATGTTCTCACAGCTACCACTATCTACAATCAGTTTGCACACCCTCTTGTAAATAATGGAGGTAGTGTGAAAGATATTAGTCCTCAACCTATTAGTCCGCAACCAGTCTTCACCTGAATCACCTTGGGAGTTAGTAAGCTTTTTCTGATGACAAGGGTCTCGTTACCATCACCATGCAAGACATCCCCTTCCTCATCATCTTCGTCATAGACCCATTCTCCCACGCTCTCAACATCCTTCATGTCATCCTCATTGATTAGGAGGTTTTTCCCCTCCTGGTTGGCAGACTTTCTACATTCCGTTGCCCTATGACCGGGCTCCTCGAATCTAAAGCACCAAATATTAGTGGTGTTCGAACTCTGACCTTGAATGGACTGTGGAGTGGTGTGAGTCTCCTGCTGATGGACCCCCCCCCCCCCATGCATTCTAATCACCCCTAGGCATAGGTCGTATGGTTTGTTGTTTCTCCATGATTAGAGCATGTTGATAGGCCTTAGAAACAGTCCACAGAGAGTGGAGGCAAATGATGTTCTGTAAAGGTTGCCACAAGCCACCTAAATAACGTGCTACCATTTGCTCTTCAGTTTTGGAAAGATCATTCCAGGCCATCGACTGATAGAAGTCCTCAATGTACCCATCAACGAATTTCATTCCATGTCTCAACGTGTTAAGTCATTGAAACAAGGTCTGAGTATATCTGAATGGTGAAAAGTGACGCTTCATCTTCTCCCAGTCGCTAACCTGCATTTACCTTGTCACTCTCGGGATCGCTTCAACTGCTCCCACTAGGTAGACGCTCGGCTCTTCAATTTGATGGCGACTAGTTTCACCTTAATATGATCTAGGAAGTCATTGTAATCAAAGATACCATAATACGATGGCAACTGCTCCCACTATTATACTTGTGAGTTATAGAGTAGAATATTTTGCTTAAGACGTTCTTGATGTTGCATGTTTCAAGATTAGTGGTAAGATGGTTATGTCTTGGAGAACACACACACACACTCTGTGAATTGTTATAAGTGGATTGATCTTGATGGGTTATTGGATTCCTTAAACTTGTTTTGATATGTGAATCTGGAAAATGTGAATTGATGGGCTATTTTAATATTTTCTTTAGTCTCTTCCATTTCTTTTGCATAGAAATTGATAGGGACTAGGAATAAGCAAATTAGGAGGTGTAATGAGTGTACGAAAGTGCACTCTAAATACCCTATTATTAGACTATAATGCTAAAATATGAATTGAAATTTTAGGAATTAATGTGTATTCTTGAATTAAGTTTCTATTTATTTTGGAATAGTCCTAAGTAGATTTTCATATTTAATTTCAGGGTCTATAAAAGAGCAAGTCCAAATCTAATCAAATTCAAAAGACTTTCAAGTGGGCAAGACGTTGAAACAACTTAAGAACTTTCAACGAGTGTAGGACTTTTCAAATAAGGATAATGATGGGGTTTGGGAGTAATTCGGATCAAGAGAAAAAGTTGGAGTCCAAAACGCTCTAAGAGACAGCATGGATATACTTTAATATTTTGATCGTAACTTTCGACTCACATATTGGATTGATATGATTCTAGATGTGTTCAGAAGATATCTTAATGAACTAAAAATTTGTTTCTAATAAGGATTTCTAAATTCGAACTCCTCAAGCACGTACATGACTACCAATATGAGTCCTAAAATTTAGGCATTTTTTATGCAAGAATCATGAAGACATTAGGGTTTCTTTCCTACCATATATAAGCATATCATTAGCATGAAATTGAGGAGAACCAGACTGAAAAAGGAAGAGACAAAATTATTTTCCATGACCGCCGTTTGCTTTATTTTTCTCTTGAGACTTTTGTTGTCCATTATATTTATGGGTAACTAAATTCTCAAGTAGGCTAGAGATGAACTTGCGCATTAGATGGCATTTTTAATTTATGCATTTGATTTTCAATTACTAAAACCTTTTTGTTTTATCAGTCTCAATTCATTGTTGATGTTTTCTTCTCCGAATAATCATAGAATTTATTCTGTTTATGGATTCAGTCATGCTTTTTCTATTGAATGGATTAGTTCTTTGATTATGTTTAGATTAATTATTTATCTATATTGATTTAATTCTTTGGTGCAATATCGCTCCCAAAGTATATTGTCGTCATTAGATTTTTTTAATAGTAATAATAATTTACGTATTTTAAAAGTGGTGAATGACTTTTCAAGGGGGTACATTTGGTTTAATTTTGATTTATAAATCTATCACTTCTGATTGCGAATTTTGGGAATTGAGTTCCCAATGAATTAAGATACCGGATTTGTGCAAGGGATTCCCGACTTCCTATTGTTCTTTGAATTTGTGTACTTTTTCTATTAGTCACTTTACTTCACTTGAATTTGTATTTAAAATTAATTTATGTTCTCCATTAATCATTTAATATTTTTCTTTAGTTTCTTTGTTCCTTCTGCTATCGTTTTAATTTGTCTCTCTGTGGAATTGACATCCCAAAACTGTGTAACAACTACCACATTATTCTTTGGACGTAATCAGACCCAAATTAAGTTTTGAACTTGGCTTAAGAGCATTAATCAACTTCCACGTGTTTAGTGATCTCTAAAACCATGTTTTAAGCTTAATTTCATTTTTAATTATTTCTCACCTTTTTTATCTGAACTTTATTATTTCTATTACTGTTTTTCATCATTCTTAGACTAAAATTAGAAGATTAGTCTTGATCCAGCACATATCATTAGAGGCAAAGACATGTCAATGTCCAAAACATCACAATCGACCCCTTGATACATCACTCGATGCATTATAACAATTCAGCCCCAAGTCCATGCCAATTTCATTCTTTCCTCAAGTGTATTTTTTTTATGTTTTAACACCTTATATTACCCTCCTTAGTTCAGTTGAGCATGGGTAATTTTTGCCCCAAGGAAACTAAACCAAAGAAACCAACTCATTCCATTGGAGGCCTAGTTGAAGCCAAACCGAATGGCTTCTATTTGCTTGCACTTCTACACATGGCTAAGCCACCACCACATGCCTCCTCTCTTCTCCTCCAATCCCCAAGAGCCCCTCTAGCCATCATGGTGAACCTTGACTCAAAGCCACCCAAAGTAGAGCCAAAACAGATTGACTTTTGTGCGAGAAACCACTCGGCAACCACCCCCATTTCACCGTCATCTTTGAGCTGCTCACACATCATCACTTAGCAGCCAATCCCTCCATCTTCCACCACCTGAAAAGGGCAACCAAAAGTGTCATTATATCTATGCATTTCAACCATGGAGATATAAAACATAGGGATGCAAGCAAATGATGTAAAAAGCTACCCAGATTTTTATAACCTTACTTGGCGATATCATGGCACGACTACATGCCTTAATTCTATTTTTTTTTCTTCTTTCCTTTCTACACCACGGCAGCCCTGCACCTTTAGTCTTCTTGCAGCCCCTGACTATGATAAGATCATGTTAGCATAGAGCACTATTCACGTCTGGACAAAATGACGCAAGGCCAGCATACCCCTCCACTCCCTCATTTCTCCACACCTCTTCTCCAAGCTTTCTCTTGAGATCTTGAGAGCTTCTCCTCCCATAGTAAGCCATAGAGAGAAATCGAGTGAGGTCTTGAGTGTTCTTGAAGTGAGTGAGTTTGAGAACTTTTGGTGCCACCATTTTTGTAAGTATTCTTACTTAATCTCCTACTATGTATTATAACAACATGGTAGATTTTAATTTATGCCATAAGAATGAATTTTGATTGAGTTAAATAGGGTTTAGCAAGCTAAGTTCAAAATTGGGCCACATTTGAAGTTTTGTTGGAATTAATTATGTTTGGAAGAATTTTTAGCCATGGAAAGAGTTAGTATGATTTTATGTGATTTATTAATGTCTTAGAATGATATTTGAAGGTTTAAATTTAAGGTTGCGAACATGTCATGATAGATTTTAATTCTAAAATTTTGAAGTTTTTTAGCTCTGTAATTTTTTGAGGTATCTTTTGCTTGGTGGTTAGGGTTTATTCTTCTAGGGATTTGCCCATGGCGACCCCCCTGGGCCCTCTGGTGTCGTCAGCACCAATAGGGCCCATTTTGATGGTGACCCAAGTGGTTCGGGGGGAATGCTTGGTGATAAGGAGGGTGGTCTTCCTCAAAAGCCCTACATGTAGGTGTTGGCACGTACTAATAATCCTTCGGGGTTCAAAATGCCTATGAGGTATCTGGTAGAGGTTGATGGAGAATTGGGGTTTATTTTCATGGAGGTGGCTGAGGACTTTAAGTTTGCGCCGTTTTTGAAATTCCTTCATGCGAGGCCTGCAATCAATGTAGTGTAATGGCCATTTTCAAAACATGGGGCCTTCTGAAAATTCCTACTATGAGTTTCATGGATGATTATCATGTCTTGGTGCAGATAGCTAGTGAGAGGGATTTTGTTCATGGGTTGGCTAGGGAAGGTTGTGTGATAGAGAGGTGTAGTTTCAGAATTTTTTGGTGGACAAAAGAGTTCAACCTGAGTGAAGAACCTTCCATGGCCCATCGCGGAGTATGCACCTCAACCATCCAGCCCCATCGCGGCTCCTTCTCTCCCAATGAGCTTAGTGTTGTCATTAGTTATGTTTTGTATTTTTAGAAGTTTATTTTTGTGTTGTACTCACCAAAGAAACCATGTATTATATGAATATTTCCCAAAATTCCCCTAGTTATACGTTGGGCTTGGTTTTTAATTTACCATGTGAAGGCTTGGTTTTAAGTATAAATATTATTACATAAGATAGTTAGGGTTTTAAAGTATATTACTTTTATTATATTATCTAGTATTAAATTTATAATTTGATTTCAATAGTAAATAAGTTAGAATTTAATATCTGAGTCGAAGATATTAAGTGGACATTGAGGAATTTGGGAAGTGATGGTATTTTAGGATTATGAGAATTTTAGGATTTGAGGAATTAAAATAGGTTAATTTGGGATTTCAGGTTTAAATATCGAAATATGTATTTGTTTGAAATTTATAGAAATTGCGTGATTATTTTATAAGTGACAAGTAATTTTATTCGACATTATTGAAAACAATTTGTGAAAAACTAAGAAGTCCAGGTAAGCGAGCTTCCTATACTAGACTTTGCATAAAAAAAATGAAACGAAGTTGATTTTGAAAATATGCATGTTTGTTTTGAAAATAAATCTGGAAACAATCTTAGATCTGTGTTTTGCATATGCATGAAAGCTGTATAAAAGAAAATATATTTTGTCATGACTGGTGTAGACATAAGCTAATTTTTTGCATTCTCTTTCTAAACTAGGCAAAGGAGCAAACATGAAATTTATGAAAATTTTCGCATATGATGCGAAAATGTTTTGAAACTATTTTTGATAATGTGAAAAGATCTGAATTTTTTAGTACTCTAATTGGATATGTTGTGGCATCTGAAAACCTTGGCACGAGATTCTGATTATGTATTTTGATTAAGTCCATGGGTGATAATAGTGGAATACAGCCCAACCACGCCTTATAATAGTGGATACGACCCAACCATGGGTGATAATAGTGGATTCGGCTCAACCACGGGTTATAATAGTGGATACAGCCCAACCATAGTCATAATAGTGGATACGACCCTTTCAAGGATGAGAATTGTGGTTTCTAACCCGACCACGGGGGTTAAACATGGTATACGTGTAACACCCGAACCCAACCAAGCTCTATTTTTATGTATTTATTTATTTTTAGTTCATTTATTTTATTATATTTTCTTCACATGTTTATTTTTTATTTTAAACACCAGATTTAATTTTCTTTTCTTTTCTTTCCGTTTTTATTTTTCTTTTTCCCCCTAGGTCTGCATCTCATCCACGGCATGCATACACACGCATTCGTTCACGGCATGCATGTACACACAAGTCTCTCTCGTCTCTCTAGGGTTTCACCTCACATATATAAAGATACACTTTCACCTTATACCCTTGAGAATTACCCTGTGTCGTCGCTGAACCACTGCACAGAACCACCCAGCCCTCCTAGTTCGACGCCAAACACCATTCTCCACGTAAAAACCGACGCCCATCCTTCTACCGTAAGCGGCCACCACCTATGCTCAAAACCACTGTGCGTCACCTCTTCCTTTCAACAACCCAGCCCAAAACACACGAACCACTGTGCGATAGCACTATCCAAGCCCCACGAGAAACTGAACAACCACAACCGAAGGGCAGTCCCACTGCCAAGCCTTCCACGCCGCAACCCACACGGCTAGCCCCTTGCACGACGGAAAACACTAGCCCGAAGTAGAACCGACCACTGCAATCCTCCACCGACAGCCACACGAAGCTGCCGCCTATCGTCCCGTAGCCTCTTCTGCAAGTTTCAGTTTCCTCTGTTTTTGTATCCAAAAACAGAGTAGCTTTCAGCCACCATAAACCGCTGCCATACCCTCTGCCAAGTGCTCCACTACGTTGTGACCCCACCTCACGAAAACCACAGGGGTTAACACTACTGAGAGCCACCCCTCTCACGGAAAACCTAGTTGTGTTTTCCTCTATTTTTAGCGACCAAAACAGAGGTCCACCCACTGCACTGCACTGCACCGCACCGCATTGCGCCAGCCACTCCAAGCCGTCGCCACCGCAAGGAAAAGGGCGCTGAACTCCCTCAGGCCACCTCAGGCCGTAGCACCCCCTCACGGTGAGTACCTCCCTCAGTTACTCCTCCTTTCTCTCCGCCCTCTCTTGCGCTCACCTCTCCCTCTCCTTTTCTCTCTTGCTCAGCCCAACTCGACGGCATCTCCGCCGCACTCCTGCTCCTCAGCCGTGCCAACACAGTCCCTCCAGACAGCCCCGTCACACTTTAGCTTATCGGTGAGTTCCTGCCGCCGCATGCGTTAATCCCGTTGTTTGCATGATTTACGCCTATAAGTTATATATACGTACTTTATATATATATATTATATATATCGAAAGTTTTAACCTAGGTTGGGTACTTAATAATTTTGACCTAATATATATATATATGGAATGTAGGTTTAACCTAATGTTTTCGGTTGAGAAGTTTTATTTTTTTTTTAGGGTTTATGTTTAAATGAGTTTTGCTTTAAGTGTCAATAAATATTATTTTTGTATTTTAATAATATTGTTAATTAAAGGAAGTAAACCTATTTTTTTAGAGAGGAGTTTTTCATGACTTATTTTATGAAAATTTTAGTAACTAATGTATTCTTTTTATTTATAAAATATTCTTGGTATTTTAGATATTTTGAATATTAATTTTTATTGAGTTATATAATTATCATAATACTTATTCGATAAATTATCTTCTTTAGTATGAATTCGATTAAGTGGATATTGATGGTCTTAGAAAATGATGATATTTTAAGGTTATGAGGATTTTAAGTTTTGAGGAATTTAATAGGCCTATTTTAGAAGCGTAGGATTGAGTATCGAAATATGAGATTAATTGGAAATTTATGAGAATTATGTGATTATTTTATGGTGACGATTAATTATTGTTAGACATTTTTGAGGAAAATTTCGAAAAAGCTAAGAAGTCCAGGTAAGCGGAGTTCCTATGCTAGACTTTGCATTAAAATAAAATGAGCTGAGGTTGACTTTTTGAAAAATATACATATTTGGTTATGAAAGAAATTTGAACTACCTTAGTTATTTGTTCTGCATTATTCATGAGATTCCGTTTAAGAAGAGATTATTTTCCATCATGACTGGTGTAGACATGAGCTTATTTTTGACACTTTATGTCTGATTTATGCAAAAAGAGCGAATATAAAAATTTGTGCATAAATATTGTAAATATGCTTTGAATCTGTTTTGATTACGAAGATCATATGATTTTGTTCAGTACTCTGTTTGGATAAGATGTGATCTCTGAAAACATTTGGCATGACTCTTTGATTCTGAATTTGATTATGTTTCCATTATGTTCAGTACGGCCCTGCCATGGGTTATAATAGTGGATACGGCCCAACCACGGATTACAATAGTGGGTACGGCCCAACCATGGGTAATAATAGTGGATACGGCCCAACCATGGGTTATTATAGTGGATACGGCCCTACCACGGGTTATAGTAGTGGTCTCTGTTTTGGGTGCACACCTTGGTGATAGAGTGATTTATGTTCTGCTTGGTTATCCGCAGATTGCACAACCCTACCATGGGGTTATACATGACTTCTGTTCTGATATGATGTTCTGATGATGATCATCATCATTTATGCTATGCCAAAAAGATATTTTTGAATGAAATTATTTCTAAATCTTCGCTCTGATATTTTGATAAGATGTTTTGCTTTCGCACTCTGAAAATGAAAATGTTTTGTTCTACATTCTGATTTCTGTAAATGCTCATGTTTACACACTAGTATATGTCCTCTGCTTACTAAGTTGTTGATAACTCACCCCTTATCTCCATATATTTTTCAAATAATTTTGATGGTTCAGCTGGAGAACAAGAGTAGGAAGTTTTAGCAGGGTGTGATGATGGAAGTGGAATAAGTGTCTGATGGTACAAATGCTTATTTGAGAGTCGTAGTTAGTGAACTGATTTTATTTTTCGGGTATTTTGATTTTATGAGTTAAGGATAATTTCGAGTTTTGGAGAGTTTTTAATTTATGTTATTGAGATTCTCTTTATTGTCCCTATGAAGGAACTTAGATATTTGGATTAATTAAATGGATTAACATTTTATGGAATTTTCTAGATTTTATAGTTGTGTTATTTAAGTTGATTTTAGATATTAAGAGTTAACTCTCCGAACCTCCGAGAACGGGACGTTACAATACGTCCCAACCACGGGTTATAATTGTGGTTTATAACCCTCACATGTGGGTTAAATATAGTATATGTCCTGATGTGATGCTTTCATTGATGAAGATGAGGTTCAAATTTTGATATGCCAAAGCATTTTTAAATAAGAGTGTTTTCTGAAAGTTTCACTCTGATATTTTTGGTAACATGTTTTGATTTTGCATTTTGAAAGAAAATGTTTATGATTCTTCACTCTAAATGTAAATATTTTTTTTTTTTTTTGCATTCTGAATTCTGAAAATGCTCATGCTTACATACTAGTATATGTTTTCTGCTTTCTGAGTTGTTGATAACGCACCCCCTTATTTCACAATATTTTTCATATGATTTGAAAGTTTCAATTGAGGATCAAGATTATGCAGCATGGGTGAGGTGATTTTAAGCATAGTGGATTAAGCATAGAAGGCTTCTATGAGTATTGACGAATTTTATTAAGAAATATTTATTGTGTTATGATGACTTGGCATTTTGGAAAATTTATTATATTGATGAAATTAGTTTGAATAGAAATTTCTATATGATATTGGGAATTTGAAGTCTATAATTATATTGTTGAAATGTGAGTTTAAGTGACAGGAAGTAACTCTTTGACTCCTATGAAACTAGAGCGTTATAGTTGGTATCAAAGACAGGTTAAAGATTCTGCATACTATAATAAGGTATTTGTTGACATTTAAAGTTTTAGAATTTCGTAGGCACCAGGTTATGATTTTGAATATATTTGGTTTGAGCATTTGCAAAGTCATGGTAGGTGGCCTACAAAATTTGAGGTTTTAGAGTTGTAGATTTTAAGAAATGATTTTTATGACATTTGAGCTTTTAGATTAGGCAGGCTTATCCTGTAGACTTTATTAAATGATTTGTATTAGATTTGAGGTTTAGATTTTGAAGGTATGCATAAGCTTAATCGAAAGCCAAGTTTGAGGTTCTGGAGACTATAATATATAAGGTTTGAATATCTGTCGGTTAGGAAGTTAATTCAAATTGGAGGGATAGAAATTGAGGACTAAGTGATGATATGTGGAAATTTTAGATTTGAGATCTTGCATATTTTATAGATTGAGGTTTTGGAAATTTGAGATTTAGAGACACTGCGAATTTTAAATGTGATTTTGGATGATAATAAAGGTCGTAGAATTTTTCGGGCTCCAGGATATGATTTTTGATGATACGCAAGGTTTTAGCACTTGCGGACCTATGGAATGCGAACCACAAAATTTGAGGTTTTTAATTTTGCATATTTTAAGGAAATGATTTTTTATGAATTTGAGATTTTAGTTCTGGTAGGTGTAATTATATGAAATAGTTAAATGGGGGGTTTAGCTAATTTCAGATGTGTGTGAGTGAGATACAATATGTTTAGGGCAATAAGTTGTCAGAGTGTGCAGTGGAAGCGTGGTTTTCTGTAATATGATGGTTTGAGAGTTTAGTTTCCTTTAGTATAAGTTATTATTATTTGGAGAAGTCGAAATTTTATTGTTAGGTTTTTAATTACATTTTTGAGGTTTATATTTTAGACTTGATTTAGACCTTTTGAGGTGAATGATAATATCGATAAGCAATACAGTAAGCACAAATGTGTATATCTAGGGGAAATATGAGAGGCATCGGGCTTCTATATTGTCAGGTTAGAATTTTGGAATATTAGATTCGATAGTATGATTGAAGATTGGTATAGGCATGAAATGGTGGGGGTGGATAAAACTTTAGGCTTTGCTTGCGGTAACAGCAAATTTTGAGGACAAAATTTCTTTTTAAGGGGGAGGATGTAACACTCAAGTCCACCACCAAGCCACTTTCAATAACTTTTTTTAGAACAAGAGATTTTTTTTTTTACATATGACGAACCCAGTTAAGTTTCAAGTATTATTTTTTTATTTTGATTGCGGGCTCAAATTTTATTTTGGCAGTTATCAAATTTGTTTTTTGGGCTTACTAGTTTTAGTAATTTCTTTAAATATTTTTAGGTCAGATGGAAGATCCTTTTATGGGCCAAGAAAATTGGTGAAACAAGTATACATATTTTTTTTTTTTTTTTAAGGATGAGTTGAGGCCCAAAATTCAGGAAGAGCCCATTTATTATTTTCTTTTTATTCACTACGACACATGGGCCAAATATTTGAAATAGGCCAAAGGCCAAGCCCATGAGATCTAGTATGGGCCCCCCACGGCATGCATGACCGTTCCTTCTGTATGCACGTTTCTTCCTCTCATTTTTTCCCTAGGTTTTCCCATCAATTTATATATATATATATATATGCATAACACACTTAGAAATCTCCCTCTATCTCTTCCATGTACAGTGCCGCATCCATGTTTTGGAAACTGTTGTGCACCAAGCTGCCAGCCCTCGCATGACCGTCCACTACCCTCATGCACCGCCATCAACAATGTACAAAGCAGGATACCAAGCCCTCCAAGGGACCACACCATGCACGATTGTTCCTCTTAAGCCGCCCATCCTTCCTGTCGCCACAACCTTGTCATGAGAGTCACTCGTTACCGAAGCTCCATCATACCCAACCAACCTCTGCTCGCAAGAACCACCACCACCACCCAGCCATTGAAAACCACCAACGAAATACTCCATTTTACTGGACCAAAACAGAGAAAGTTTCCCCCCACCATAAGCCACAACCCAGCCACCTCATGGCTCCAGTCCCTCCACTTCGTCACCACCTGCACAGAAAGCACTACAGAACACTTCACGCTGTCCCAAGCCATTACTCTCTCTCGGTAAGGCCACTCAAATCCTCCCCATAGTTTCCTCTTTGTCTCTCCCTGTTTCTCTCAGATTCACTCTCTCATCACTCTCTCTCAGTGCGTAATCGCCCAGATCGCTGGAGTATGCACCTTAGCTGCCTAGCCCCGTCGTGGCTCTTTCTCTCCCGGTGAGCTTAGTGCTACCATGGGTTTTGTTTTGTAGTTTCAGAAATTTATTTTTGTAACATGCTCATCAAAGAACCCTTGCATTATATGAATATTTCCCAAAATACCCCTAGTTATACGTTGGGCTTGGTGTTAATTTACCATGTGATGGCTTGGTTTTAACTATAAATATTGTTACAAAAGATAGTTAGGGTCTTAAAGTATATTACTTTTATTATATTATCTAGAATTAAGTTTTATAGTTTGATTTCAATAGTAAATAAGTTAGAATTTTATATCTTAGTCGAAGATATTAAGTGGACATTGAGGAATTTAGGAAGCGATGGAATTTTAGAATTATGAGAAATTTAGGTTTTGTGGAATTAAAATAGGTTAATTTGGGATTTCAGGTTTAAATATCAAAATACGTATTGGTTTGAAAATTTACAGAAATTGTATGATTATTTTATAGGTGACAAGTAATTTTATTCGGCATTATTGATGAAAGCTTTGAAAATCTAAGAAGTCTAAGTAAGCGGGGTTCCTATACTAGAGTTTGCATAAAAAAAAATAAAACGAGATTCATTTACAAATACGCATGTTTGTTTTGAAAAGAAGTCTGGAAACAACCGCAGATATCTGTTCTCCATATAGATGAAAGTTGTATAAGAGAAAATATTTTATATCATGACTGGTGTAGACATGAGCTAATTTTGTGCATTCTCTTACTGAACTATGCAAAAAGAGCGAATACGAAATTTATGAAAATTTGTGCATGTGATATGAAAATGTTTTGAAACTGTTTTTGAATATGTGAAAGGATCTGAATTTGTTTTGAGAGAAAATGTTTCTGATTCTACATCCCGAAAAGTAAATATTTGTTCTGCATTCTGAATTCTAAACATACTCATATTTACATACTAGTATATGTTTTGTTCTTATTGAGTTGTTGATAATTTACCCCCTTATTTCCACAATATTTTTCAGATGATTTGAAAGTTTTAGTTCAAGATCAACATATGGAGCCTGGGTAAGGTGATTTTAAGCATAGTGGATTAAGCATAGAAGGTTTCTATGAATATTGGCGAATTTTATTAACAAATTTTTTTTTGTGTTTTGATGACTTGGCATTTTGGAAAATTGATTATATTGATGAAATTAGTTTGAATCAAAATTTCTATATGATATTAGGAATTTGTAGTCTATAATTATATTGTTGAAATGTGAATTTAAGTGACAAGAAGTAACTCTCCGACCCCAACAAAATTAGGGCGTTACAGTTGATATCAAAGATAGGTTAGAGATTCTGCATATTATAATAAGGTGTTTGATGACATTTAAGAACTTAGAATTTTGTAGGCACCAGGATATGATTTTGAAGATAATTTGTTTGAGCATTTGCAGAGTCATGATAGGTGGCCTACAAAATCTGAGGTTTTAGAGTTTTAGATTTTAAGAAATGATGTTTATTACATTTGAGGTTTTAGATTCGGTAGGCCTATTCTATAGACTTTAGTAAATGATTTATATAAGATTTAAGGTTTATATTTTGAAGGTATGCATAACCTTAATCGAAAGCCAGGTTTGAGGTTTGACAAACTATAATATATGAGGTTTGAATATCTGTCGGCTAGGAAGTTAATTCAGATTGGAGGTATAGAAAGTGAGGACTAAGTGATGATATGCAGAAATTTAAGGTTTGAGATCCTGCAAATTTGTAGATCGAGTTTTTGGAAATTTGAGGTTTAGAGATGCTACAAATTTTAAAAGTGAATTTGGATGATAATAAAGGTTGGAGAATTTTTCAGGCTCTAGGATATGAATTTTAATGATATGTAAGGTTTTAGCACCTGCGGACTATGAATGTGTCCCACAAAATTTGAGGTTTTTGATTTAGTATAGTTTAAGGAAATGATTTTTTATGAATTTGAGATTTTAGTTCCGATAGGCGTTATTCTATGGTATGGTTAAATGGGGGTTTAGCTAATTTCCGATTTACGTGAGTGAGATATAATGTGTTTAGGACTATAAGTTGTTAGAGTGCGCAGCAGAAGCGTGGTTTTTGGTAATATGATGGTTTGAGAGTTCGTTTTCCTTTAGTATAAAGTTATTATTATGTGGAGAACTCTTTATTTTATTATTAGGTTTTTAATTACATTGTTGAGGTTTATATTTTAGATTTAATTTAAACCTTTTGAGGTGTATGATAATGTTGTTAAGCAATACAATAAACACAAATGTGTATGTCTAGGGGAAATATGAGGGTCATAGGTCTTCAATATTAGTGGGTTAGAATTTTGGAATATTAGGTTCAATAATATGATTGAAGATTGGGATAGGCATGGAATGGTGGGGGCGGATAAATATTTAGGCTTTGCTTGTGAGACTAGCAAATTTCAAGGCCGAAATGTTTTTTAAAGGGGGAGGATGTAACACCCAGGTCTAGCACCAAGCTGCGTTCTAAAGTTTTTTTCTAGAACAAGAGATTTTTTTTAACATATGAAGAACCCAATTAATTTTGGAGTATTATTTTGTTGTACTGATTGTGGGTTCAAATTTTATTTTGGCAGATATCAATTTTTTTATGGGCTTACTATTTTTAGTAATTCTTTAAATATTTTTGGGTCAGATGGAAAATTTTTTTATGGGCCATGAAAATTGGTGGAACAAGTATGTGTGTGTATATATATATATATATATATATATTAAGGATGAGTTGAGGCCCAAAACTCAGGGAAGAACTCATTTATTATTTTCTTTTTATTCAATACGAAACATGGGCCAAATATTTGAAATGGGCCTGTGATGCCCCCAGATTCCGCTTGGGATCAGATGGACATCCGAAGCGTCGGGACATGTAAAACAAGGTTACCTATCCCTGTTCATGACATATAAGATGCAATGTTCCTAACATGCATCTAGCATTATGCAATATTCGCAGCGAATAATTTTCTTTTCAGTAATATTATGCACCAAACTTATAATATCTCAAACAGTTAAAACATAAACCATAAATACTTAAAACATCCATGATTATAGCACGGGTCACAGAAAATTGTAATCTCAAAACAACGGAGACCTGGCTCCATAATTACATTGCCAGAATACACAATTTGGCTAGTTTGTTAAGTAACTCGCGTAACTCGACTAACGATGCCGGAATACTATCCAAAGACCTAACTATGGAAGCTGCAAGCTCCGTGTTGCGTCTATGACGTCTAGTCAACCTCCTCCTGTCTGCCAGTGTCTGTTCCCAACTCTGATCTTGACACATCACCTACCATTCGGGGGAATGGTATTTGGGTCTACCACGAAATCTCACCAAGATAATAGGAAACTTCCACACAGGTTAATGATGCATGCATGACAGTAAAAGTATGAATGCATAATCAAAGTCATAAGTAAGCATAGCATGACTTGACATATAACATGACATAAATGATATAATTTGAACTGAAACTGAAACTTAGCTTGACGTGATGTGGCATGTACGTGAACTTAAAATATAACATGGACTAGTAACATAGCATGAATGTGAACTTGAAACATAATATGGACTTGAAATATAGCATGAATGTGAACATACATAATTTGAACATGAACTTGAACATAACATGAACCTAAGCACAACATAACATAAACGTAAAGTTGAAACATAACGTGAACATGAACATGACATAACAAGAATGTGAACTTGAACATAACATAAACATGAATATAACATGACATAAACATGAACTTGAAACATATTCTTGTCTCATGGGGGTCACCATGATTGAGTAATCTTATCTCATGGGGTTACCATGATTGCGTATTCTCATCTTATGGGATTACCATGATTGACATGAACTTGAAACTTGACATGAACGTAAACTTGAACATAACATAATGTGAAACATGACTTGAACATGAAATACATGAATTTGGAATCTTATTTAATAAACTTAATAAATAAAAGTGACCATACGGGTGCTACACGGGTCCCTTTGAGCCATGTGTCCTTGCCGATTACCGCATCACAACACAGGTGTCTATACTAACTATGAGTGCGTTAATACGTACTCCACAGTTGCTATGTCTCACGTAGTGTATGCTCCACAGTTATTGTGGCTCCATACTTCATACTCCACAGTTTTTGTGGCCTCATGAATTGTTTGTGCCACACTTGCTATGGACACACGAAACATAAAGTGTGGCTCCATCGGCGTTAGTGCCTGGTGCGCTCGTGTGACCAACTAGTTAGGCCTCATTCGCAATCTATTTACTGCAACAAATAGTAACATAAGACAGAATATATCGTCTCCATCAGCATTAGCATACGTAATGTGACATACTTGTAACAGATAGTAACATGAGACAGAATATATTATGTAAGAAATAAATATTTCGTGATAGAATAATTCGTGTAATAGATAAATATGTGATGACATGACATATATAACAACATACAAACATAAACTGTAGTTCTCTTACCCATCACACATACACAGTAAACTAATAATAAGTTAAGAGCTAACTTACCTCGATCGTCGCATTCTACGAGAATAAAGTACAAAACATGAGGAACTGTAAGAGAGTATTCTAAAAGTTAGAAATTTAATTACTTACAATTAGAAAATTGAAAAGGGACAACATAGAGTAAAAATACAATTTACCCTCTACGTGTAGAAAAATGACCATTTTACCCCTAACTTAAGGATTTAACATCCTAACTCAAAAAATCGTCAAAATTTACATTCCTCATGTAAATTTTGTCCTAGATTCAAATATCAACTCAGAAAAATTTAAAACCATTCACAACTATGGAAAACTCACAATGGCCAAAATATTATTTAACGACCCGATCTTATATTTTTATTTTTTAGGAATAAATTACGGATAATTTTGTTAAACTCAATAAATGAGTTAAAGCCCATTAGAGAATTTATCGGATAGATTATTTTTTTTAAATTAAGGTTCCATCATCATCATCATCATCATCATATTATTATTATTATTATTATTATTATTATTATTATTATTATTATTATTATTATCATTATTTTCTCTCAAAGCTTATGAGTCCTTTTCATAATAAAACTCCTCCCTACCATATTTTTCTTCTATGAATTTCAAAGAATTCACTCATGCACATACACATCTCTTTTTATCTAGGGTTTTCATTTGGGTTCTCAATCATATATATATATATATATATGGTACACTCACCAAAACTACTAGCCGCACTCCCCAAGTCCTCCACCGTGAGTCTTCCACTCACGTATCAAACCAATGCATGCACGGCTTCATCCGTTTACTCCGCATGCACGTCACTGTGTCTATTTATAAATTTATGCACAACCTTGCAGACACTACCTTTCATATATCCTAGGGTTTTCAAAACAGAAAAGCAAGCCTCTCATCGCTGCCCTCCACCACTGTCGCTCAGCCAAGCCTTCACGTGCGCCCCAAACTGCCAGCCCACTGCACAGAACCAGTCCGAAGGAACCTTCATGTCGTAGTAACAAGTCTAACCCCTACTTGCACCCGTGCCGTAGAAGCTCCTCCACGTCTCCTCCCTCGGCCACAGCCCTACGTTCAGTCCCGCAGCACGGCTACCCCAATTCACCACCTGTCCACACTAACGTCCACCTCCAAACACAACCAACGCTCACCGTAGAACAAATACAAGACCACCACACAACCACACACACGATAGTACACCAAGAACCACCAACTTTCCCACACGCAGCAACCATAGCTCTTCCCTCCACCACCATAGCCCAGCCATTGAGAAACCACACTAACAAAATACTCTGTTTTACTGCACCGAAACAGAGAAAATATTCTTCCCCACCGTGAGCCACAAGCCAGCTACCCACATCATGGCCACAGCTCGGTCGTGCTACCCCAACACCACCATCGCCTCAGACCGCCTTGTCCCTCACGGTGAGCCATCGTCGAAAACTCAAAAAATCGTCAAAATTTACATTCCTCATGTAAATTTTGTCCTAGATTCAAATATCAACTCAGAAAAATTTAAAACCATTCACAACTATGGAAAACTCACAATGGCCAAAATATTATTTAACGACCCGATCTTATATTTTTATTTTTTAGGAATAAATTACGGATAATTTTGTTAAACTCAATAAATGAGTTAAAGCCCATTAGAGAATTTATCGGATAGATTATTTTTTTTAAATTAAGGTTCCATCATCATCATCATCATCATCATCATTATTATTATTATTATTATTATTATTATTATTATTATTATTATTATTATTATCATTATTTTCTCTCAAAGCTTATGAGTCCTTTTCATAATAAAACTCCTCCCTACCATATTTTTCTTCTATGAATTTCAAAGAATTCACTCATGCACATACACATCTCTTTTTATCTAGGGTTTTCATTTGGGTTCTCAATCATATATATATATATATATATATGGTACACTCACCAAAACTACTAGCCGCACTCCCCAAGTCCTCCACCGTGAGTCTTCCTCTCACGTATCAAACCAATGCATGCACGGCTTCATCCGTTTACTCCGCATGCACGTCACTGTGTCTATTTATAAATTTATGCACAACCTTGCAGACACTACCTTTCATATATCCTAGGGTTTTCAAAACAGAAAAGCAAGCCTCTCATCGCTGCCCTCCACCACTGTCGCTCAGCCAAGCCTTCACGTGCGCCCCAAACTGCCAGCCCACTGCACAGAACCAGTCCGAAGGAACCTTCATGTCGTAGTAACAAGTCTAATCCCTACTTGCACCCGTGCCGTAGAAGCTCCTCCACGTCTCCTCCCTCGGCCACAGCCCTACGTTCAGTCCCGCAGCACGGCTACCCCAATTCACCACCTGTCCACACTAACGTCCACCTCCAAACACAACCAACGCTCACCGTAGAACAAATACAAGACCACCACACAACCACACACACGATAGTACACCAAGAACCACCAACTTTCCCACACGCAGCAACCATAGCTCTTCCCTCCACCACCATAGCCCAGCCATTGAGAAACCACACTAACAAAATACTCTGTTTTACTGCACCGAAACAGAGAAAATATTCTTCCCCACCGTGAGCCACAAGCCAGCTACCCACATCATGGCCACAGCTCGGTCGTGCTACCCCAACACCACCATCGCCTCAAACCGCCTTGTCCCTCACGGTGAGCCATCGTCGAAAACTCAAAAAATCGTCAAAATTTACATTCCTCATGTAAATTTTGTCCTAGATTTAAATATCAACTCAGAAAAATTTAAAACCATTCACAACTATGGAAAACTCACAATGGCCAAAATATTATTTAACGACCCAATCTTATATTTTTATTTTTTAGGAATAAATTACGGATAATTTTGTTAAACTCAATAAATGAGTTAAAGCCCATTAGAGAATTTATCGGATAGATTATTTTTTTTAAATTAAGGTTCCATCATCATCATCATCATCATCATTATTATTATTATTATTATTATTATTATTATTATTATTATTATTATTATTATTATTATTATCATTATTTTCTCTCAAAGCTTATGAGTCCTTTTCATAATAAAACTCCTCCCTACCATATTTTTCTTCTATGAATTTCAAAGAATTCACTCATGCACATACACATCTCTTTTAATCTAGGGTTTTCATTTGGGTTCTCAATCATATATATATATATATATATATATGGTACACTCACCAAAACTACTAGCCGCACTCCCCAAGTCCTCCACCGTGAGTCTTCCTCTCACGTATCAAACCAATGCATGCACGGCTTCATCCGTTTACTCCGCATGCACGTCACTGTGTCTATTTATAAATTTATGCACAACCTTGCAGACACTACCTTTCATATATCCTAGGGTTTTCAAAACAGAAAAGCAAGCCTCTCATCGCTGCCCTCCACCACTGTCGCTCAGCCAAGCCTTCACGTGCGCCCCAAACTGCCAGCCCACTGCACAGAACCAGTCCGAAGGAACCTTCATGTCGTAGTAACAAGTCTAACCCCTACTTGCACCCGTGCCGTAGAAGCTCCTCCACGTCTCCTCCCTCGGCCACAGCCCTACGTTCAGTCCCGCAGCACGGCTACCCCAATTCACCACCTGTCCACACTAACGTCCACCTCCAAACACAACCAACGCTCACCGTAGAACAAATACAAGACCACCACACAACCACACACACGATAGTACACCAAGAACCACCAACTTTCCCACACGCAGCAACCATAGCTCTTCCCTCCACCACCATAGCCCAGCCATTGAGAAACCACACTAACAAAATACTCTGTTTTACTGCACCGAAACAGAGAAAATATTCTTCCCCACCGTGAGCCACAAGCCAGCTACCCACATCATGGCCACAGCTCGGTCGTGCTACCCCAACACCACCATCGCCTCAGACCGCCTTGTCCCTCACGGTGAGCCATCGTCGAAAACTCAAAAAATCGTCAAAATTTACATTCCTCATGTAAATTTTGTCCTAGATTCAAATATCAACTCAGAAAAATTTAAAACCATTCACAACTATGGAAAACTCATAATGGCCAAAATATTATTTAACGACCCGATCTTATATTTTTATTTTTTAGGAATAAATTACGGATAATTTTGTTAAACTCAATAAATGAGTTAAAGCCCATTAGAGAATTTATCGGATAGATTATTTTTTTTAAATTAAGGTTCCATCATCATCATCATCATCATCATCATTATTATTATTATTATTCTTATTATTATTATTATTATTATTATTATTATTATTATTATCATTATTTTCTCTCAAAGCTTATGAGTCCTTTTCATAATAAAACTCCTCCCTACCATATTTTTCTTCTATGAATTTCAAAGAATTCACTCATGCACATACACATCTCTTTTTATCTAGGGTTTTCATTTGGGTTCTCAATCATATATATATATATATATATGGTACACTCACCAAAACTACTAGCCGCACTCCCCAAGTCCTCCACCGTGAGTCTTCCTCTCACGTATCAAACCAATGCATGCACGGCTTCATCCGTTTACTCCGCATGCACGTCACTGTGTCTATTTATAAATTTATGCACAACCTTGCAGACACTACCTTTCATATATCCTAGGGTTTTCAAAACAGAAAAGCAAGCCTCTCATCGCTGCCCTCCACCACTGTCGCTCAGCCAAGCCTTCACGTGCGCCCCAAACTGCCAGCCCACTGCACAGAACCAGTCCGAAGGAACCTTCATGTCGTAGTAACAAGTCTAACCCCTACTTGCACCCGTGCCGTAGAAGCTCCTCCACGTCTCCTCCCTCGGCCACAGCCCTACGTTCAGTCCCGCAGCACGGCTACCCCAATTCACCACCTGTCCACACTAACGTCCACCTCCAAACACAACCAACGCTCACCGTAGAACAAATACAAGACCACCACACAACCACACACACGATAGTACACCAAGAACCACCGACTTTCCCACACGCAGCAACCATAGCTCTTCCCTCCACCACCATAGCCCAGCCATTGAGAAACCACACTAACAAAATACTCTGTTTTACTGCACCGAAACAGAGAAAATATTCTTCCCCACCGTGAGCCACAAGCCAGCTACCCACATCATGGCCACAGCTCGGTCGTGCTACCCCAACACCACCATCGCCTCAGACCGCCTTGTCCCTCACGGTGAGCCATCGTCGAAAACTCAAAAAATCGTCAAAATTTACATTCCTCATGTAAATTTTGTCCTAGATTCAAATATCAACTCAGAAAAATTTAAAACCATTCACAACTATGGAAAACTCACAATGGCCAAAATATTATTTAACGACCCAATCTTATATTTTTATTTTTTAGGAATAAATTACGGATAATTTTGTTAAACTCAATAAATGAGTTAAAGCCCATTAGAGAATTTATCGGATAGATTATTTTTTTTAAATTAAGGTTCCATCATCATCATCATCATCATCATTATTATTATTATTATTATTATTATTATTATTATTATTATCATTATTTTCTCTCAAAGCTTATGAGTCCTTTTCATAATAAAACTCCTCCCTACCATATTTTTCTTCTATGAATTTCAAAGAATTCACTCATGCACATACACATCTCTTTTTATCTAGGGTTTTCATTTGGGTTCTCAATCATATATATATATATATATATGGTACACTCACCAAAACTACTAGCCGCACTCCCCAAGTCCTCCACCGTGAGTCTTCCTCTCACGTATCAAACCAATGCATGCACGGCTTCATCCGTTTACTCCGCATGCACGTCACTGTGTCTATTTATAAATTTATGCACAACCTTGCAGACACTACCTTTCATATATCCTAGGGTTTTCAAAACAGAAAAGCAAGCCTCTCATCGCTGCCCTCCACCACTGTCGCTCAGCCAAGCCTTCACGTGCGCCCCAAACTGCCAGCCCACTGCACAGAACCAGTCCGAAGGAACCTTCATGTCGTAGTAACAAGTCTAACCCCTACTTGCACCCGTGCCGTAGAAGCTCCTCCACGTCTCCTCCCTCGGCCACAGCCCTACGTTCAGTCCCGCAGCACGGCTACCCCAATTCACCACCTGTCCACACTAACGTCCACCTCCAAACACAACCAACGCTCACCGTAGAACAAATACAAGACCACCACACAACCACACACACGATAGTACACCAAGAACCACCAACTTTCCCACACGCAGAAACCATAGCTCTTCCCTCCACCACCATAGCCCAGCCATTGAGAAACCACACTAACAAAATACTCTGTTTTACTGCACCGAAACAGAGAAAATATTCTTCCCCACCGTGAGCCACAAGCCAGCTACCCACATCATGGCCACAGCTCGGTCGTGCTACCCCAACACCACCATCGCCTCAGACCGCCTTGTCCCTCACGGTGAGCCATCGTCGAATGATCCCACTGCTTCTCCATTTCTCCCCGTAATCTCTCTCTAAGATTCAGTTTCTCTCTCTCTCTCATAACTCTCTCTGTAACGCCCCAAACCCGGGTGGCTTGGAGAATTACTACCTGTCACTCATAAACATGTCTCCCAACACATCCAAAGGATAATCTCCAACAACTTCATAAATGAAAATCAATCTCAAATCTTCTCAATAATCTCATTATAAACTCCACACAATCTTTAATGCAATAATAATAAATCAAAGGGGTCCATAACTTCCCGATAGTCATAACAATCCAACTAAATATTTCATAAATCTTACTAAACTCAAGACATAAATAAAACCAAAGATATTAAAACTAAGAACACCAGAAGTCCTTCTTCTACCAACATCTCCTCAGCTTTAGACACAAAGAGCATTCTAATCCAGGTCCTCATTTGGACTCACCACATCATCTGAAAAATATTATAATGATAGGGGGTGAGTCATCAACAACTCAGTAAGCAGAAATCATATGCTAGCGTGCAAACATGAGCATTTATCAAGGAGAGTATGCAGAACAAAATATTTTTCCAGAGTTATCATGCAGAACAGAACATATTTTCAAAGTAACAGAGCGATGGTTTTAAAACAAGTAAAACCCATGGTACTTTGGCATAACATAAACTGAGTATTATCATCAAATCAAAACAGAGCATCAAACAGAGCAGAGACCATGTTTCACCCCCGTGGTAGGGTTGTGCTAACCCCGGTGGCCAAACCAGGCAGAGACAGAGGTGAAATCTTTCCTTTATTCTTCTCGGAGCCCCGAGTGTGCACACAGGAAAGACCACAATAAAGCCACTTTGTTTCCAAAGTGGGTGCACTCAGAGACAGAGAAGTTGGTACCAACCCAAACAGAGCAGAGCATAACAGAGCAGAGCAGAGCAAAGCAGAGACAGAGTCAGATACAAAAACCAGTACACCATGCCAAAGGTTTTCAAATGTTATATCAAAATAATACAGAGTACCGAAACAGAATCAGACAGTTTACCGACACTGAACACAAAAGTCAGAACATCTTTCTAAATAAATGTACAACTTTTCATATTCTCAATATCGCTCATTTTTCAGATTTCAGAAACCACATGACAGAATTTAGCTCATGTCTACACAATGCATGCCAGAACATATTTTTCCCTTTTTCGTACAGATTTCATGAGTATGCAGATGAGTGACCGAGGTTGATCTTTATTTTCACAAGTTCCCAACACAACACAAAATATGCAAAGTTTTCAGAAAATCAACCTCAGTCTTATTAACTTGTATGAAACCTAGCATAGGAACCCCGCTTACCTGACTCCTGCAGCATATTATCTATGACTTGAATACGATCTCTATCCGTCTCGCCACCTATTCATAAGATAATATAAACTAAATATTAAAGTCCAACAATACACAATTGGTCTTAAACAACTCAAGAACTCAAACTCTAGACCATAATTCAACGAGTTTAATCAAACTTAACTAGCCAAATAACAATCCGGACAGCCCACACTTCGACCCAAAATATTCTATACTAAACTCAGTACGTTGGCTATAAGTGGAGACTGATTCGGAACTGAAAAAGTGTTTGCTGAAAGTTGGCTCGACAGTTGGCTCGAGCCAAGTTCGCTCGACAGTCCGCTCGAGCGAAGGCAAGTCAGAGAGGTTCGCTCGAGTCTCGCTCGACACTCCGCTCGAGCTAAAGCAAGACAGAGAGGTTCGCTCGAGTCTCGCTCGACACTCCGCTCGAGCGAATGCAAGTCAGAGAGGTTCGCTCGATTCTCGCTCGACACTCCGCTCAAGCCAATGCTCATTTGGCTGTTCGCTCGAATCGCGCTCGACAGTCTGCTCGAGCGAAGTACGCAGATTTTGCCAACAAAACCAGTTTACACTACACAAAGCACTCTTCTTTCCATTCCCAACTCCATAACATAAAGTATAAACTAACACTTCCAAATATTTTCTCCACCACCAGTCCAACAATTCCACTACAATGAAACTTCAAATAATCCAAACCTAGGACAAAACACCAACCCGAAATACTCACCACGCAACAACCAGAAAAACTCACAAAAACTACTCAAACTCACAGCCAAAACAGATATTGCCTCAAAAAGAAGATAAACCAAACCCAAAACTAAGAAGCAGAAATCGCACTGTTACAGAAGGAGAAACCGATACTTGGATGAGAAAGAAACCCTTACCAATCGAAAATGGAGGGGATGCGAATTGATGCCCGTGAGTTGCAGACGGAAACCAAAATGCAGAAATGGAGGAAAAACAGAGTATAGCAGACGGCAACACTCGGGAAACCAGAAGCAACGCAGCAACAGAAATCCACGTGAGGAGGTCTAGGGCATGGGATTCGGAAACTCAAACTAATGCCAACAACAGGAAATAAAGATGAAACCGAAAAGAAAAGAGAGACGTGCGCGAGAGAGATGCGGGAGAAACTGAAACTGAAAACAGAGAAATGCGGAAAGAAACGGAAGTTGAAGGAGAAAACACTCACCTCAAAAACGACGTCGTTCAGGATTCTTACTAAACATGAAAATGGCTGGGCCATTTTCACGCACTGATCCGGGCCACTTTGATGAAGAGGCAGGGCCTTACATTCTCCTCCCCTTACAAGAATTCCGTCCTCGGAATTCGTTACAAGCTATAATAATTTATTTCGAACAAGTGAGGATACTTTACTCGCATCTCTTCCTCGAATTCCCAAGATGCTTCATTGATCGCATGATTATTCCACAATACTTTAACCAAAGAAATAGTTCGATTCCGCAACACTTGCTCTTTCCTGTCCAGAATCCGCAATGGTTCCTCGGTGTAGGTCATGTCCTCTTGAATCTGCAAGGGTTCATGATCTATGATGTGAGTGGGGTCATGGATATACTTTCTCAACATGGACACATGGAACACATTATGCACTCCCGAGAACGCCGGTGGTAGAGCCACCCTGTACGCCACCGATCCAAACCGATCAAGAATCTCAAACGGCCCAATGTATCTAGGACTCAACTTACCTTTCTTTCCGAATCTCATAACTCCTTTCATTGGTGAAATTCTCAAGAAAACCTTATCTCCCATCGCAAATTCTAACTGACGGCGGCGTTTATCTGCATAGCTCTTCTGTCGACTTTGAGCTGCTTTCATTCTAGCCCGAATGATATCTATCTTTTCGGTGGTCTGCTGAATAATCTCTGGCCCTAGAAGTTTCCTTTCACCTACTTCATCCCAATACAATGGAGACCTACATCTCCTGCCATACAAAACCTCGTAAGGTGCCATCCCAATGCTAGCCTGGAAGCTATTATTATATGCAAACTCAACCAATGGTAAATGTTGCATCCAAGATCCCTTGAAATCCATCAAGCATGCCCTCAACATGTCTTCTAAAATCTGAATAGTTCTTTCTGACTGTCCATCTGTCTGAGGATGAAAAGCAGTACTGAAACTTAGCTGAGTACCCATTGCCTCCTGTAAGCTTTGCCAGAACTTCGAGGTAAAGCGAGGATCTCTATCCGACACAATGGATACCGGTACTCCATGCAACCTCACTATCTCCCGCACATACAGTTCAACTAGTTTCTCTAGTTTATAAGAAACTTTAATGGGCACAAAACGGGCGGTCTTCGATAAGCGATCCACGATCACCCATATAGCATCTTGCCCGCTTACGGTCCTTGGTAGACCTGTCACAAAATCCATGGAGATATGTTCCCATTTCCACCTTGAATCTGAAGTGGCTGTAATAATCCTGCAGGTCTCTGATGTTCCGCCTTCACTTGTTGGCAGGTCAGGCATTGTTCTACGAATTTAGCAATTTCCCTTTTTATGCCATTCCACCAAAAGGACTCTCTCAAATCCCGATACATCTTGGTACTCCCTGGGTGAACAGTATACAAAGAACGGTGTGCCTCTTCAAGAATCAACCTTTTTAGTTCATCATCAGTAGGTATGCATACTCTACTCCTAAACCTCAAAACTCCATCCTTGGAAATACAAAAATCAGGTTTGTCCCCGTTTCCGATCTCTTCCCTTAGCTTCACCAACTCTGAGTCCACTTTCTGAGCATCTTTGATTCTATCTATCAAAGCAGGTTGAACCACTAAACTGGCCATGACAGCACTTGTATCACTAGAAAAGACTTCAATACCGGCTCTTTCTAAATCCATCAACAACCTATGCTGAGTGGTAATAGCTGCAATTGTCGGTCCCACTGACTTCCTACTTAGAGCGTCGGCTACAACATTAGCTTTGCCTGGGTGATAATTAATGGTGCAATCATAATCCTTGATCAACTCAAGCCACCTCCTTTGTCTCATGTTTAATTCTTTTTGGGTAAAGAAATACTTCAAACTCTTGTGATCCGTATAAATTTCGCACTTTTCTCCATACAAGTAATGTCTCCAAAGCTTAAGTGCAAAAATGACTGCCGCGAGTTCCAGATCATGAGTGGGATAATTCTGCTCATACACTTTCAGTTGGCGTGAGGCATAAGCTATAACCTTCCCATGTTGCATCAATACACACCCCAAACCAAGCCTAGAAGCATCGCTATAGACAACAAATCCGCCTCTAGCTGTGGGAACTGTTAACACTGGGGCTGACAATAATCTCTGTTTCAACTCTTGGAAGCTTTCTTCACACTTTGCTGTCCATTCACACCTATTATTTTTCCTGGTGAGTGCAGTGAGAGGGACTGCTATCTTGGAAAACCCATCAATGAATCGACGGTAATACCCCGCCAATCCCAAAAAGCTTCTAACCTCATGAACATTCCTCGGTGCCGACCAATTAACCACGGCTTCCACTTTTCCTGGGTCCACTGAAATACCATCCTTCGAAACTACATGCCCCAGAAACGTGATTGAATCAAGCCAAAATTCACACTTCTTCAACTTAGCAAACAACTGCTTGTCTCTGAGTGTCCCAAGTACCAACTTCAAATGTTCTTCATGCTCGGTCTCGCTTTTGGAGTATATCAGTATATCATCAATAAAGACAACCACAAACTTATCCAAAAACTCATGGAACACCCTGTTCATCAAGTCCATAAATACGGCTGGGGCGTTAGTCAGGCCAAAAGGCATGACCAAAAACTCATAATGGCCATAACGGGTTCTGAACGCCGTCTTAGCCACGTCTTCAGCTCTGATCTTCAACTGGTGGTAACCTGATCGAAGATCAATCTTCGAAAATACTTGAGCACCCTGAAGCTGATCAAACAAATCTTCTATACGGGGTAGCGGGTACTTATTCTTTATGGTCACCCGATTAAGTTCCCTATAATCGATACACATTCTCATCGATCCATCCTTCTTCTTCACAAAAAGAATTGGAGCTCCCCAAGGTGAGACACTGGGCCTGATGAAACCCTTATCTAACAAATCTTGCAACTGCTCTTTGAGTTCCGCTTATTCAGATGGCGCCATGCGATAAGGTGCTTTCGAAAGGGGTGCCGTGCCTGGAACTAACTCAATAGCAAACTCTACCTCCCGCTCGGGTGGAAGTCCCGATAAATCTTCAGGGAAGACCTCTGGATAATCTCTCACAACAGGTATCTGTTCCAACATCACTTCCCCCTTTGGTGCTTCTACCACACAGGCTAGGAATCCCTGACAACCATCATGCAACAGTTTTCCAACCTGAATGGCAGAAATGATGGGTGGAGTCAACCTCACTTTTGACCCTGTGAACCGAAATTCACCTTCATCAGGGGGTCTGAAAACCACTTCCTTTTTAGCACAATCAATACTGGCGTGATAGGAAGCCAGCCAATCCATACCCAAAATTACATCAAACCCAACCATGTGGAAAACTATTAAATCTGCTGGCATCAGTCTTCCCTCTATAGAAAGAGGGCATACAGGTAAAATCTCACTACAGACTACAGAATTTCCTGTTGGGGTCGCAACCACTAACTTGTTCCTCAACCTTTCAGTATCTAAAGTGCAAAATCTAGAGTACGCCGTGGAAACAAAAGAATGTGTCGCTCCCGAGTCAAATAACACAAAAGCATTACTAGAAAATAGAGAAAGAGTACCTGTGATTCACATTCAAACTCATCCATGAACCAAGAATATTCAAAGTCTTAACCAGAATCAATCAAAGAAAAGAAAATAATAGAAACTATAAATCCTTGAAGTAAAACCAAAGAGTCATACCAGTGATCACGTCATTCCTACCCTCAACTTCTCCAGGTGTTAGTGCAAAGACTCGAGCAGGCGCAGCAGGACGTTGATTGCTGCCCCGGGCCGATACTTCATTCCTCTGAGGTGGCGGTATGAATGTCTGGTTGTTCCTATTTTGCATTGGGCAATCCCTGATGTAGTGACCCGTTTTGCCACAACGAAAACACAATCCCGCCCCTTTTCTGCACTCTCCGGAGTGCACTTGATTGCATGTCCTACACTGGTAGGGCTGTTGATTACTCTGAACCAGCCTTTTTCCCGAACTACTACCTTCATTCCTCTTTTTCCATAGTCCCTAATCCATGCCCGACTGGTACCCAGTAGGAGTAGTCATTTTCCTCTGTTCATGCATTGCAACGCTTCTTTGAAGGGTTCTTTCAAAAACTGTTGCTTTATCCACCAATTCTGAGAAGTTCCGAATCTGGAAGCCCACCACACGCACATACAGTTTCTCATTCAGTCCTTGCTCAAATTTGCGTGCCTTCTTTTCCTCATCGGGAATCAAATAAGTAGCAAAACGGGATAACTCAGTAAACCTAGCAGCATACTGATGTACCGTCATGGTTCCCTGAACCAAGGTGGCAAATTCCATAGCCTTGTCCTCACGGAAAGAGCTAGGGAAGAAGTGCCCAAGAAAGGTCTGCTTGAAGTGCAGCCAACTGACTATCTCTGTCCCCTCTGCTTCCCTGATAGATCTTTCAGAGATCCACCACCTCTTCGCTTCCCCAGTAAGCTTGAATGTGGCATACGCCACTTTTTGCTCCTCAGTACAAGTTAGGACTCGCAAAATCTCCTCAATGTCCTGAATCCAATCCTCCGCCAAAGTTGGATCGCCTCTCCCATCAAATAAAGGAGGGTGCATACGATTGAATTGCTCAACAGTACAACCCCCTTCATTGAAATTACGCTGGCGACCCGTGGGATTCTGCACAAGGTCATCAATTAACTGATGTGCAGCAGCTCGTAATACGTCGGAAGCACTCGGGTTTGCTTCCCTTTCGTTCTCGGTCGCATTCAGATCCGTCATGCTTCGTTCTCTACGACGAGGTGGCATCCTGACAAAATAACTAGAATTTTTTAAAAAAATCGCTTCGAAAATAGACTTTATAAGAACATAGAAAATTAGTGGTATTTGTAAAAACAAAACGTATATATATATATTAGAATTCAAAAAATATAAGAATATCTATAACAGAGACAAAAGAGGAACGCACAAAAGGACTAGTCAATGATACAATTGGAGTTCCACTAGAACCTTATAAAGAGTAAGAACTTCTCCTTCCCAAGCAATGTGGGATCCCATACACCACCTACCCTTATCTATATCATATGGGGTATCACAATCTACCCCCTTAAATTCCCGACGTCCTCGTCGGGCCTGTCCATTGTAGGTGGCACGGCTCAAGTCCCACATTTCTGGTTGGGACTGGCTCTGATACCATTTGTAACGCCCCAATGGAAGGCCCAAACCACATGGCCTATACTCCAAAAGGACTAGTCAATGATACAATTGGAGCTCCACTAGAACCTTATAAAGAGCAAGAACTTCTCCTTCCCAAGCAATGTGGGATCCCATACACCACCTACCCTTATCCATATCATATGGGGTATCACAATCATATGATATGGATAAGGGTAGGTGGTGTATGGGATCCCACATTGCTTGGGAAGGAGAAGTTCTTGCTCTTTATAAGGTTCTAGTGGAGCTCCAATTGTATCATTGACTAGTCCTTTTGGAGTATAGGCCATGTGGTTTGGGCCTTCCATTGGGGCGTTACAAATGGTATCAGAGCCTATCCCAACCAGAAATGTGAGACTTGAGCCGTGCCACCTACAATGGACAGGCCCGACGAGGACGTCGGGAATTTAAGGGGGGTAGATTGTGATACCCCATATGATATGGATAAGGGTAGGTGGTGTATGGGATCCCACATTGCTTGGGAAGGAGAAGTTCTTGCTCTTTATAAGGTTCTAGTGGAGCTCCAATTGTATCATTGACTAGTCCTTTTGGAGTATAGGCCATGTGGTTTGGGCCTTCCATTGGGGCGTTACAAATGACCCGGGTGGCTTGGAGAATTACTACCTGACACTCATAAACATGTCTCCCAACACATCCAAAGGATAATCTCCAACAACTCATAAATGAAAATCAATCTCAAATCTTCTCAATAATCTCATTACAAACTCCACACAATCTTTAATGCAATAATAATAAATCAAAGGGGTCCATAACTTCCCGATAGTCATAACAAACCAACTAAATATTTCATAAATCTTACTAAACTCAAGACATAAATAAAACCCAAAGATATTAAAACTAAGAACACCAGAAGTCCTTCTTCTACCAACATCTCCTCAGCTTTAGACACAAAGAGCATTCTAATCCAGGTCCTCATTTGGACTCACCACATCATCTGAAAAATATTATAATGATAGGGGGTGAGTCATCAACAACTCAGTAAGCAGAAATCATATGCTAGCGTGCAAACATGAGCATTTATCAAGGAGAGTATGCAGAACAAAATATTTTTCCAGAGTTATCGTGCAGAACATAACATATTTTCAAAATAACAGAGCGATGGTTTTAAAACAAGTAAAACCCATGGTACTTTGGCATAACATAAACTGAGTATCATCATCAAATCAAAACAGAGCATCAAACAGAGCAGAGACCATGTTTCACCCCCGTGGTAGGGTTGTGCTAACCCCGGTGGCCAAACTAGGCAGAGACAGAGGTGAAATCTTTCCTTTATTCTTCTCGGAGCCCCGAGTGTGCACACAGGAAAGACCACAATAAAACCACTTTGTATCCAAAGTGGGTGCACTCAGAGACAGAGAAGTTGGTACCAACCCAAACAGAGCAGAGCATAACAGAGCAGAACAGAGCAAAGCAGAGACAGAGTCAGATACGAAAACCAGTACACCATGCCAAAGGTTTTCAAATGTTATATCAAAATAATACAGAGTACCGAAACGGAATCAGACAGTTTACCGACACTGAACACAAAAGTCAGAACATCTTTCTAAATAAATGTACAATTTTTCATATTCTCAATATCGCTCATTTTTCAGATTTCAGAAACCACATGACAGAATTTAGCTCATGTCTACACAATGCATGCCAGAACATATTTTTCCTTTTTCGTACAGATTTCATGAGTATGCAGATGAGTGACCGAGGTTGATCTTTATTTTCACAAATTCCCAACACAACACAAAATATGCAAAGTTTTCAGAAAATCAACCTCAGTCTTATTAACTTGTATAAAACCTAGCATAGGAACCCCGCTTACCTGACTCCTGCAGCGTATTATCTATGACTTGAATACGATCTCTATCCGTCTCGCCACCTATTCATAAGATAATATAAACTAAATATTAAAGTCCAACAATACACAATTGGTCTTAAACAACTCAAGAACTCAAACTCTAGACCATAATTCAACGAGTTTAATCAAACTTAACTAGCCAAATGAACATTGGCTTGAGCGGTCTGTCGAGCGAACTTGGCTCGAGCCAACTGTCGAGCCAACTTTCAGCAAACACTTTTTCAGTTCCGAATCAGTCTCCACTTAAAGCCAACGTACTGAGTTTAGTATAGAATATTTTGGGTCGAAGTGTGGGCTGTTATGGATAAGGGTAGGTGGTGTATGGGATCCCACATTGCTTGGGAAGGAGAAGTTCTTGCTCTTTATAAGGTTCTAGTGGAGCTCCAATTGTATCATTGACTAGTCCTTTTGGAGTATAGGCCATGTGGTTTGGGCCTTCCATTGGGGCGTTACAAATGGTATCAGAGCCTATCCCAACCAGAAATGTGAGACTTGAGCCGTGCCACCTACAATGGACAGGCCCGACGAGGACGTCGGGAATTTAAGGGGGGTAGATTGTGATACCCCATATGATATGGATAAGGGTAGGTGGTGTATGGGATCCCACATTGCTTGGGAAGGAGAAGTTCTTGCTCTTTATAAGGTTCTAGTGGAGCTCCAATTGTATCATTGACTAGTCCTTTTGGAGTATAGGCCATGTGGTTTGGGCCTTCCATTGGGGCGTTACAAATGTGTGAGACTTGAGCCGTGCCACCTACAATGGACAGGCCCGACGAGGACGTCGGGAATTTAAGGGGGGTAGATTGTGATACCCCATATGATATGGATAAGGGTAGGTGGTGTATGGGATCCCACATTGCTTGGGAAGGAGAAGTTCTTGCTCTTTATAAGGTTCTAGTGGAGCTCCAATTGTATCCTTGACTAGTCCTTTTGGAGTATAGGCCATGTGGTTTGGGCCTTCCATTGGGGCGTTACAACCCGGGTGGCTTGGAGAATTACTACCTGTCACTCATAAACATGTCTCCCAACACATCCAAAGGATAATCTCCAACAACTTCATAAATGAAAATCAATCTCAAATCTTCTCAATAATCTCATTATAAACTCCACACAATCTTTAATGCAATATTAATAAATCAAAGGGGTCCATAACTTCCCGATAGTCATAACAAACCAATTAAATATTTCATAAATCTTACTAAACTCAAGACATAAATAAAACCCAAAGATATTAAAACTAAGAACACCAGAAGTCCTTCTTCTACCAACATCTCCTCAGCTTTAGACACAAAGAGCATTCTAATCCAGGTCCTCATTTGGACTCACCACATCATCTGAAAAATATTATAATGATAGGGGGTGAGTCATCAACAACTCAGTAAGCAGAAATCATATGCTAGCGTGCAAACATGAGCATTTATCAAGGAGAGTATGCAGAACAAAATATTTTTCCAGAGTTATCATGCAGAACAGAACATATTTTCAAAATAACAGAGCGATGGTTTTAAAAACAAGTAAAACCCATGGTACTTTGGCATAACATAAACTGAGTATCATCATCAAATCAAAACAGAGCATCAAACAGAGCAGAGACCATGTTTCACCCCCGTGGTAGGGTTGTGCTAACCCCGGTGGCCAAACCAGGCATAGACAGAGGTGAAATCTTTCCTTTATTCTTCTCGGAACCCCGAGTGTGCACACAGGAAAGACCACAATAAAGCCACTTTGTTTCCAAAGTGGGTGCACTCAGAGACAGAGAAGTTGGTACCAACCCAAACAGAGCAGAGCATAACAGAGCAGAGCAGAGCAAAGCAGAGACAGAGTCAGATACAAAAACCAGTACACCATGCCAAAGGTTTTCAAATGTTATATCAAAATAATACAGAGTACCGAAACAGAATCAGACAGTTTACCGACACTGAACACAAAAGTCAGAACATCTTTCTAAATAAATGTACAACTTTTCATATTCTCAATATCGCTCATTTTTCAGATTTCAGAAACCACATGACAGAATTTAGCTCATGTCTACACAATGCATGCCAGAACATATTTTTCCCTTTTTCGTACAGATTTCATGAGTATGCAGATGAGTGACCGAGGTTGATCTTTATTTTCACAAGTTCCCAACACAACACAAAATATGCAAAGTTTTCAGAAAATCAACCTCAGTCTTATTAACTTGTATAAAACCTAGCATAGGAACCCCGCTTACCTGACTCCTGCAGCATATTATCTATGACTTGAATACGATCTCTATCCGTCTCGCCACCTATTCATAAGATAATATAAACTAAATATTAAAGTCCAACAATACACAATTGGTCTTAAACAACTCAAGAACTCAAACTCTAGACCATAATTCAACGAGTTTAATCAAACTTAACTAGCCAAATAACAATCCGGACAGCCCACACTTCGACCCAAAATATTCTATACTAAACTCAGTACGTTGGCTTTAAGTGGAGACTGATTCGGAACTGAAAAAGTGTTTGCTTAAAGTTGGCTTGACAGTTGGCTCGAGCCAAGTTCGCTCGACAGTCCGCTCGAGCGAAGGCAAGTCAGAGAGGTTCGCTCGAGTCTCGCTCGACACTCCGCTCGAGCTAAAGCAAGACAGAGAGGTTCGCTCGAGTCTCGCTCGACACTCCCACGTCTCCCACATCTCCCACGTCTCCCTCTTCTCTTTTCGATTTCATCTTTGTTTCTGGTTACTGGCATTAGTTTGAGTTTCCGAATCCCATGCCCTAGACCTCCTCACGTGGATTTCTGTTGCTGCGTTGCTTCTGGTTTCCCGAGTGTTGCCGTCTGCTATACTCTGTTTTTCCTCCATTTCTGCATTTTGGTTTCCGTCTGCAACTCACGGGCATCATTTCGCATCCCCTCCATTTTCGATTGGTAAGGGTCTCCAAAAGGACTAGTCAATGATACAATTGGAGCTCCACTAGAACCTTATAAAGAGCAAGAACTTCTCCTTCCCAAGCAATGTGGGATCCCATACACCACCTACCCTTATCCATATCATATGGGGTATCACAATCTACCCCCCTTAAATTCCCGACGTCCTCGTCGGGCCTGTCCATTGTAGGTGGCACGGCTCAAGTCTCACATTTCTGGTTGGGATAGGCTCTGATACCATTTGTAACGCCCCAATGGAAGGCCCAAACCATATGGCCTATACTCCAAAAGGACTAGTCAATGATATAATTGGAGCTCCACTAGAACCTTATAAAGAGCAAGAACTTCTCCTTCCCAAGCAATGTGGGATCCCATACACCACCTACCCTTATCCATATCATATGGGGTATCACACTCTCTCACTCTCAGTTGCGTAGCCGCCACTCATCGAGTTGCCACCGTGCCCAGCCACCAGACCGACCGTCGCGATTGCCTTCTTCCTCTCGGTGAGTATCACACGCCTCTCTTCCACTCTCCAAATACTTTGTATTTTTTTACTAACATAAGATGTATTTTAGGTTTCCGTAGGTTATTGATAAAATTACAAAACTGCCCTTTGTATTGTTTTCCCAAAATGCCCATGCCTAATATGTTGTTTTTTCAAAAATACCCATGTCTATTTAGGATTAAAAGATGAGAATATTTTAGTGTTAGGAAGAATCTAGGTTTAGGAAATATAGACTATTTTAGTAGTTTAGGTTTTTAATGAAGTCACAAGTTTAATTAGAAATTTATAAAAAATTTCGTGTTTATTTTTAGGTGATCGACTACGCGTTGAAAATAGTGGATTAGCGTTGCAAGGTACGTAGCATGATCATACCCTTACACATATGTACGGTAAACTGCTTGTTTTTCTTTATAAAAATATTATGCATGTATGCCATTCATTGGAAGCCCCTTTTTACATACCTAAATCATGATTTTATGTGAAAGTTTATGAATATTGATGATTTTATGTGATAATTTATGCATTAAAATAATTATGGAAAATCATACATGATTTTATGTGAGAGATTATTTCATAAAATTATTTATGAAATGCATGATTTTATGTGAGAGTTATTTCATAAAATTATTTATTAAATGCATGATTTTATGTGAGAGTTATGCATAAAATTATCTATGAAAAGTCATGAATTTATGTGAGGAAATATGTATCAAGATATTTATGAAAGAATGCGATTTCATTTGAAATCTATGATACGATATGACAAGTATGTATGTAATTTCTTTAGAAATCTATGAAATGACAAGTATGCAAGTATGATTATTTTAAAATATGTAACGGCCTATGTTATGATATGAAGACGGTACCTATGTTATGAGCATATTGCATTGCCAGGTCGTGCATACTGGTGGTGCACCAAGTATGTCTTCCTTATGTATGGATTCCACAACCCACGGCCACAGGCAGAATTGGAATCTACTTAGATTTGCTAACCGTAACTCATGGGGTCAACAGTGGGTAACGGCCTATAATAAGTGAAAGATAAGTCCATGTTCATGTTCATGTTAGTTACATATGTATTTGTGAGTATGCACATTTTTCAATAAACCTTATGTTTATTATGTTTACGATATGATGTGTTGCTTATTGAGTATTCGACTCATTTTAGTTTATTTTTATATTTTTAAACTGCCCCAGGTGATCACATTTATGAGGATGAGACTGCAGGACAGGACTTGACCCCTAGAGGTGAGGCAGAGGCCTAGACAGATTATGTTATGATTATTTCTATGGTTTAAAGTTTAAATAAATTATTTTGATAAGCACATGAGACTTCCGTATTTTTTTTAAAAAAATAAGTACTTTCACAGACTCTATCTTGGATTTTCAGTATTTATTAAAATTGTTTTATTTATGGAAACTTTCGCATCTGGCGTGTTGTTAAAAAGAAAAAGTTTTCAAGTTCAAATTTAGTAGTAGAACACTGACTCCCAAAAAATTCTAAAATGTCTATTTGGGAAGCGGGGTGTTACACATTCATAAGTCATTTATCTTGATTTTGATTGCAATTTCTTCCATTTTCAAAACCCATGATTAAACCAAAATTTTTTAACAAGGATCTTCCTATCCTAAGTTTAAAAATACACTTAAAATGTCCATTAAGAAAAGCTAATCATCAACACCAAATATTTTGTAAAAAGACCCCAACTTTTTAATAAAAAGTAAACCCTTAAATCACAAGTTTTGACCTTAATAAAAACATCTTCAAGAATTCCAAAAACTCAAACCTTACTTCTAACATATTCATAACATCATCCAAAGATCAAACATGTTTTAAATCATTAAACAAAAGTCACCAAAATCACAAAATAATACTTGGAGTTTTCAGTTTTACACTTAGTCCAAAAACAGAAACTTTTCTCTCAACTAACTTTGATCAATCTCTTTATCCATAACTTAAAGAGATGTGATCTTTAAACTAAAACATCTCATGGTTTAAAAATGTGTCCTAAAGAAGATCCAACCATCAAACTTAAAATCACATGGCTAAAACTCAATAAAATATGGATCTAACACAAAAACATCAAATCTTAGGCCTAATTAAAATCCTCTTGCATAAAGAAATTATATCTTTAAAACTAATACTAAATATCTTAAAAATAACATCCTAACATGTATATAAGAGGTAAGAGGTTTAGGATCAGCATATAAAAATATCAAAACTTTTGTAATAAGATCAAACCACAAAATATTTAAACTTTCCCAAAACAAAAATTGTGTCTTCACTTCCTGTTTTCAAGTTTCTAGATCTAAGGAAATCTATCATCACAAGCTTTATCCATGCAACAAAACCTCAATGAACATTCATAAACACATGCTAACAACACTCCATAATATTTTCGGACCAAGATATGTCCGTTGGCTTAGTAAAAAATTCCAAAACATAACATACTCTTGAGTTTCATGCCCAGAATGACATTTCTATAGTTAAAATTACTTTTTACCAATCAAATGACCTCACGGCGCCAACCCCCCCCCCCCCCCCCCCCCCCCCCGCCTCATCACCACCTACACAGCAAACACTATCGCTTCACGTCACCCCAAGCCACTACACTCTCTCAGTACGTCCACTCAAATCCCCCCACAGTCTCCTCTCTGCTTCTCCCTATCTCTCTCGGATTCTCTCTCTCTCATCTCTCTCTCTCTCTCTAAGTGCACAACTACCTAGCCGCGTCGTGGCTCCTTCTCTCCTGGTGAGTTTAGTGATGTCATGGGTAATGTTTTGTATTTTCATAAGTTTATTTTTGTAACGTACTCACCAAAGAACCCATGCATTCTTTGGATATTTCCCAAAATACCCCTGGTTATATGTTGGGCTTGGTTTTTAATTTACCATGTGAAGGCTTGGTTTTAAGTATAAATATTATTACAGAAGATAGTTAAGGTTTTAAAGTATATTACCTTTATTATATTATCTAGTACTAAATTTTATATTTTGATTTCAATTGTAAATAAGTTAGAATTTAATATCTTAGTCGAAGATATTAAGTGGACATTGAGGAATTCGGGAAGTGATGGTATTTTAGAATTATGAGAATTTTAGGTTCTGAGGAATTAAAATAGGTTAATTTGAGATTTTAGGTTTAAATATCGAAATACGTATTGGCTTGAAAATTTATAGAAAATGCGTGATTATTTTATAGGTGACTAATTTTGTTAGGCATTATTCAAGAAAATTTGTGAAAAACTAAGAAGTCTAGGTAAGCTGGGTTCCTATATTAGACTTTGCATAAAAAGAAAATGAAACGCGATTGATTTTGAAAAATACATATGTTTGTTTTGAAAACAAATCTGGAAATAACCTCAGATATGTGTCCTGCATTTGCATGAAAGCAATATAAGAGAAAATATTTTATATCATGGCTAGTGTAGACATGAGCTAATTTTGTGCATTCTCATTTTGAACTATGCAAAAAAAGTGAATGTGAGATTTATGAAAATTTGTGCATGTGATTGGAAAATGTTTTGAAACAGTTTTTGAATATGTACAAAGATCAGAATTTGTTCAATAATCTATTTGGATATGTTGTGGTATCTGAAAATCTTAGCATGAGATCCTGATTCTATATTCTGATTAAATTTGATTATGATGTTCTGTTCAGTTTCTGTTATGGCCCAGCCACGGGTGATAATAGTGGCATACGGCCCAACTACGGGTGATAATGGTGGATACCGCTCAACCACGGGTAATAATAATGGATACGGTTCAACCACAGGTTATACTAGTACATACGACCCTTCCACAGATTAGAATTGTGGTTTATAACCCTTCCACGAGGGTTAAACATGGTATACGGCCCAACCACGGGTTATAATAGTGGATACGTTCCTTCCACGAGTTATAATTATGGTTTATAACCCTAACACGAGGGTTAAATATGGTATCTGTCCCGATGTGATGCTCTAATTCCTGAAGATGAGGTCTCGGATTTTTATATGCCAAAAGATTTTTGAATAAGAATGTTTTCTGAAAGTTTCGCTCTGATATTTTTAGTAACATGTTTTGATTTTGCATTCTAAAAGTAAATGTTTCGGATTCTACATTTTGAAAGTAAATATTTTGTTATGCATTCTAAATTCTAAAAGTACTCATGTTTACAAACTAGCATATCTTATCTGCTTACTGTGTTGTTGATAATTTACCCCCTTATCTCCACAATATTTTTCAGATGATTTGAAAGTTTCAATTGAGGATCAAGATTATAGAGTATGGACGAGGTGATTTTAAGCATAGTGAATTAAGCATAAAAGGTTTCTATGAGTATTGGCGTATTTTATTAAGAAATTTTTATTGTGTTCTGATGACTTGACATTTTGAAAAATTTATTATATTGAATAAATTAGTTTGAATCAAAATTTTTTATATGGTATTGGGAATTTGAAGTCTATAATTATATTATTAAAATGTGAGTTTAAATGACCTGAAATAACTTTTAGATCCCTACAGGACCGGGGCGTTACATAATGAATTAACATTTGGTATCAAATGTCTTCTTGCACCAATCTACATAGAGTACTTTTATTCCATTTCTTCAACACTCGAAGAAAAACTTCAAGCGGCAATTGACAGATAATCCAAATAGCCAGTATTTGGAAGCAATACCGATGGAAAACATAATTGAACTTATCACCATACTTGATTTATTCACAAACAACTCAAATAAGTATAATAATAATACACATACAACTATTTTTTTTTATAAAATTTATATAATTATATTTTAAATTGAGAATATTTATGTAAAATTACAATATTATTTTTATAAATTATTTTACAAAAATGTTATTCATTACAAAATATGCAGTTTAGCCATTTACTGTAGAGCTAGCCCCGTTAGTACAAAGCGATTGACCAGTGAAGAGTGCGGTACAGTTGAGCCGGTCAGGGTTGACTGAATTAAAGAACTCGTCAGTTAAGTTGAGTTTCCGCTTGAAGTAGAAGCAAATAGAATTACAAACAAAGGTGGGATCTGACTTCAGGATCCCTGCTGCTTATTTCAACATGATCAAAAAGCAAAAAGATGTCAACTTTCCATGGTATCTCGCCGTTTTTTTTTTTTTTTTTTTTTTTTTTTTTTTTTTTTTTTTTTTTTTACAGATGAGACGAGATCAGTTCAAATAAAAATTAAAAATTAAATAAAATATATTTAGAATATATTTTTTAATAATATTTTTTTTTGTATATTTTATTTTGTATGAAAAATTTGAAAAAATTGTAATAATTAGATGAGATAAAATGAGATGAGACGAGAATAATTGTAAAACTAAATGAGTTAAGTCAGAAAAATAGATCATGATACTCTCCGACAAACTTACCACAAAGAAATTGAGAACTTTCGGCAACGGAAAAGATAAGGAGAAGAGAGAGCATCAAAATCAAGTTATGACTCGTTGCTGTAGAGTTGCTAGACTTGGCCATGTTGATAATTTGCTTCTCTTTTGCTTTTGTAATAGGCATTATTCTAGTTGGTTTTGGTCTCCATCGACCCCTCCTATTTATAATACAAAATCAGTGAAAATACCAAGAAAGTAGAGAACATCACAGTTGGCATCAGAGTTGGACATAAGAGTGACCATGGACAACAATGTTTTCTTGTTGAGAACGGATTGAGTATTATATTACATATGATCCGTTGTCTAGGAAGATCTTTATTTTTCACATTAGAAAAGTATTGTTTTCGTTTTAATGAGCCATTATAAAATTATTAAAAATTACTTTTCTTTAATTTATAATATATTAATAAAAAATATGAAAAGGAAAAAAACCATGGATGTCCACGCATCCACCTTGGCCCATGGCTGCATTTGGGTATTGAGGTAATATCAAATGATCTGAGTTAATATGTTAATAGTAGTGTTTTGTTTATCTCATTGAGATATGTTTCAATGTATGAAATAAGTTCAAATATGTGTTTGAATATATGAAGTACGTTAAGATATGTTTAATTGCTTATGAGAAGTTCAAAAGTAATGGATCTCATCAATGATTGAGAAGGAAACCGACCAAAACGATATCGTTTTGGCCGCACCTAATTCTGCAACTGTTGTAGCGAACAACACTGTTTCCGCCAAGGCGTTGAACAACATCTATCCAAGAAGCGAGTCGATTTGTTGAGTCAAGAGTCGCACATTGAGGTGTTGACCGAGCCATTGACTATAATGCCCCAATGAAAGGCCCAAACCAGATAACCTATACTCCAAAATGACTAGTCAATGATACAATTGGAGCCAACTTAGAACCTTATAAAGAGCAATAATTTCTCCTTCCCAAGCAATATGAGATCTCATACACCACCTAGTCTTATCTTTATCATATAGAGTATCACAATCTCCCCCTCTTAAATTCCCAATATCCCTGTCGGGCCATTCCTTTGTAGGTGGCACAGCTCAAATCCCACATTTTTGGTTGGGATAGACTCTGATACCATTTGTAATGTCTCAATGAAAGGCCCACACCACATGGCCTATACTCCAAAAGGACTAGTCAATGATACAATTAGAACTCTATTGGAACCTTATAAAGAGCAAGAATTTCTCATTCCCAAACAATATGAGATCTCCTACACTACCTACTTTTATCCTTATCATATGGGATGTCAAATTGACCGAGGCAAAAACCAATCAGCTACGCTTGAACAGATTGACTCGGTTTGTTGTGCCCCTGAACCGATTGACTCTATTTTTTGAACCGGTTCGGACCAATTTTGAAATGTTTGGCTATACTAAATCATTTTAAGCCCGATTTTGTCGGTTCAAAATTGATTACACTCTTGATTCTGTGCACAATCTTTTTAGAGCATTTATTATCCTAGAAAATATCAAAAATTTCTTCAAAAAAGAAAAACTTCAAGGAAAGTTTTGTGTGAACACTCAATTGAGTACACATATAATTTCTATATTTTTTTTGTTGTTAATCTTAAGGTTTGTTATTTATGGCACCGAAGAAAGCATTGATCCGTTAGGGATTGAAAAATTAAATCAAAGGATTTTTTAGCTTGGAAAAGATATATAACTTTTATTCGAACCCATGAAAAGACCTTATCTACATAAAAAATACAAAAGTCATATGATAATGTAGAAAATGGACAGAATGAAAATGGAAGTAGCGTAAGAACTCTAGACAAATGAGAAGAACACGATGCATGGACAAAAACTTTGATTTTTCGTTGTATCAATTATGATATTGTTCCTCTTTTTGAAGACTTTGAAACTGCCATAGAGATTATTGATGCAGTTGAGGCAAAGATGATTTAAGGTCGGATACTTATATATAATTATTATTAGATAAGTATAACCAAATATGCATGAAAGAGAATAATGACATAGGCGTCATGTGCTCCAAATGCAATTGAATGCAAAAGAATTACACGATGTGGTCATCTTCTTACTAATAAAATGCAAGTTACAGACATACTGAATAATTTTTCTTTATCTTGAGATCATATTGTTACTTCTTTAACATATAGTAAAAATGAAATAAAAATGATATTGCTTCTAATAGTTTTAATACTTGAAGGAGAAATGACGAAGAGGAGGAATAGAGAGAGTAAATAATCCAATTTACTGATGTCTTAGGACAAACATTCTACGTAGAAAAAATGAAGCCAAAACAGTTTAAGAAATAGAAATGGTCGAAAAAGAAGCAAAATAAACCATTTACCGAAAGCTGTTTCAAATGTGGGAAGAATAAGCATTACAAATCACAATTTCCTAATAAGAAAAAACAAAATAAATCAAAAAAATTGTGATGATGGTTTCAAAAGTAATGCTTGTGAAACCAGTGTCAGATTCATGGTGGATTGATTTTGTAGCAAAAAGATATATGCAGGAATACAGAGCTATTTGTCAATCTTGAAGAGAAACAAGCAAGTGAGTACAAAGTGTATATATTGTGACGTCTTGGGGTAATGTACATGTAAATTTAAAGGAATAGTTCCATTATTTTAGTTAGTGACGTATTATATATAACTAGTATTCGTAGGAATTTAGTGTGGTTCCCATGAGAGTGTTGGTTGAGGAAGTGTCTAAAGACAACCGTTTGATTTAGTGAAACGGTTGTCCCTTATCAATGGTTGTGCCTGCCAACCAGTGCCTTATATTCTATATAAAATAGAGACCATTTGTGCACAACTCGTGTGCTTGCAATTACTCAGTCAAACACCAACCCATGATGCAAACACCGTAACAGGATTGTCACCATTTTGTCAAAACACCAACTCGTCCATTCTTTATTTTCGAACATATGTTCCTTCACTTGTATTTCATATGGCTTTGACATTTAGATGCATATTTTGAAACCTGAAGGTTGTCTGAGTTGCAGCTTGATCTGAGTTAATTGGCCTGCTTTTCTGTGTCTGTACACAATTGATCACATGCATAGCGCGGGTTCTTTGGCAGATAATGAATTTACTATGGCATCAAATGTCTTCTTGCACCAATCCACATAGAGTTTTATTCCATATCTTCAACACTAGAAGAAAAAATTCAAATGCCGGCAATATTTGACAGACAATCCAAATAGCCAGTAATTGGATAAAGAAAAACTGCCGGAAAACGTAATTGAATTTTATCACGTTATGTGATTTATTCCCATTCAAACAACTGAAAGAATACGCAGTTCAGCCATTTACTGTAGAGCCCCGTTAGTACAAAGCCATTGACCAGTGAAGATTGCGGTACAGTTGAGGTTGGGGTTGACTGAATTAAAGAACTCGTCAGTTAAGTTGAATTTCTGCTTGATGTTAAAGCAAATGTCTCCGGTTTGAACACCGTAGATGGAATTACAAACCAGGGTGGGAATTGGCTTCAGGAACCCTGCAACGTATTTCAACATCGAAATAAAAAAGATGTCAACTTTCCATTGGACATGTTAAAACAGAAAAATAGATGATAGTCTCAGAACAAAATTTACCACCAAGAAATTAACTTTCAGCAACAGAGAAGATAAGGAGAAGAGAGAGCATCAAAACCATGTTAAGACTCGTTGATGTTGAGTTGCTAGACTTGGCCATGTTGATATATATAGATCTCTTTTTGCTTCTCTTTTACTTTTGTAATAGGCGTTCTTCAAGTTGGTTTTGTTCTCCATCGACCCCTCCTATTTATAATACACAATCAGTGAAATTACCAAGAAATAGGGGAAAGATAGCAGTACTTGGCCTGCATCAGATCAGTTGCACAGCAGAGTGACCATGGACAACAATGTTTTCTTGTTGGCCGGAATGGATTGAGTGCGATAAACGTATAAAAGCTTTTCTAGGAAGATCTTCTAACTTAGCACATTAGAAAAGTATTGTTCTTGTTTTAATGAGCCATTATAAAAGTATTTGATCATTAAATTAAACTACTTTTCTTAAAATTAATTATAAATAAAAAGGTCATTTTTTGTTAAGAAAATCTAAAAAAATAAAAACCACGGATGCCCGGGCGACCACCATTGGCACAACTTTGTTTCCAACAAGGAAAGCTTAAATATTATTATTCAAGTCCCTTATCTTGAGTAATCCGCTCTTTATTTCTTGAAGTTGGGCTACAAGAAAGGCCGGCCTCCACTCATTTGGCAACTCTTACCTTCTGATCACTAGCTAATTCCTTACTCTTATAAATAGGAGGCTTGTATGGAGACTAAAACCCACCGGAGGAGTTTTTATAAAGGTAAGTACATTAAATCGAAGCTAGAAAATATATATTTAAGAGAAAAGAATGGCCAATTCTAGCAAGGCAACAGCAGTGATTCTTAACGTAGTCTTGATGCTCACTCTTCTCCTCATCTCCTTCTCCTCTGTTTCTGAAAGTCGATTTCTTGGCGGTAAGTTCTAGCCTATACATATGGCTAATTACAAGTACTCCATGAAAATTTATTGCATGCAGTAAATAAGCATTTATATAGATCATAATCCACCAGTTTGGTTAGTTTATGCGATTGGTCTCTGAATTTAATACATGCATGTAATTTCATTGATAAAAGTAAGTGCATGCAGTTGGGATGGTGAAAGAGGCGGCAGCGGGCATTCTTTGTGATCTTGTGCATGGTGTAGAAAGTGGAGAGACATGCTCTGGGGTTGTTGAGAAGTTCAAGTTGAATGCTGAGACCTTTACTTTGATCAACCCTAACCTCAACTGTGATGCACTCTTCGTTGGTCAATGGGTCTGCATTGATGGGGCTCCAAACTAAACGTACAATGTCTTTACTACGTTTATAATAATGTTTAGTTATTATGCAAGATTTGGAAAATATAATTCCTGGCCTGTATGAATAATGGAGAGGAAAGAACAAATATTCTTTCCCCATTTCTTTTGGATTATGGGACAACAGCCATATCCTACTATTGTTGTTGTTTAGGAAATCATGAAATAAATTTCTGATCTCATACTCTCACGTTTTGGTTAGGGAACATTATCCGTGGCAGTTTTGATCTCTTATCACTAGATTGCTTCACATATTGGGAGTGAAACATCAATTTATTTACGTCAAACATTATTCGTTGACTTAGTCTTAGGCCTCATTTGGATGGTAAGATGAGATGATATGTGATGAGAAAACTATAAGCCAATGACTGAGGTCTTCAAATCTGCTGCGCTATTTTGCATGAATGGATTATAGACTTATAAGTTTATGAACTTTATTTTATAGCATTTATTTTGTTCAAGTACAAAGTTTTTTTTTTTTTTTTTTTTTAAAAAATTTTGTAGAAGAGTATCTTATAGTGCAAATAGATGCATATGGACCAAAATATTACTTGAAAATCTATGAATGATCTCATGAACAATGTAGGAAGCCTATAATATGAATGTGTATTGTATTTTTCATGCATCCTTATTAGTGTAATACCATTTTTTAAATTTTTTAAGGGACTATTTCCGACGACAATAATTCGCTGGAAATAATCTTTTAAAATATGTGACTAATTGTAACACTCAGGCCTAGCGCGAGGCCTGTTTTTATATTTTTTGAGTTAAATATATGAAAAGCCTAGTTGATTTTTTTTTCTTCAAATACTATTTTATTGTCCCATATTGGTTTTTATCAATTATCAATATTTTTTCCATTGGACTTGTCTCTATAATTAAATTTTTGAAATGAACTCTACCCGATCATCGTATGGCCCACGCCCGTTATTATTAAACCAGAGACCCAATCGCAGTTTGGTTTTAAAAAAAACTCTACACCTTTACACGTCTCTAATGTATTTTATCCACTCCATGCACACACACGTCTCCCTCATTTCTCTAGGGTTCTCGTACTGCCCTTTTATATAAATTTATGCACTTATCATCTCATGCACGGAGAGACTGCCAAAACATAGTTGTTGCCCTCTTCAGCCAGACTCCCCCACCGCAAACCACCGACACTGAAAGATAGCCCATTGCAGAAAACTCCTCCACGCCTTGGTCACGTAAACACACCCCAAGCCGGCAGCACACGTACCCGTCACCAACAACGGTTCTGCAACACTTATAGAGTACTGGAGCCACCCCGTTTTTGTTGTCTATTTCTCTCTACCACAGCACCACCACCAAAGTGCAACGAACAACCACCTGCTTAGTGAACCGAAACTCCTCTGTTATGGGTCCCAAAAATAGAGCAATTGGTTGCTCCTCCAAGCACGATAATTTTTGCCCGACCAACCGTTTCGGACGTCACCTCCGCGGTGCAAAGGGAACGCATAGTCCAGCATCTCAGCCACGCCTAGCCGTGCTACCGTCGATAGTCACCCAGGTCGTCGCCGCAAGTAACTCTCTCGGTAAGGAGCTCTTTGTCTCCTGCTCGATGCTCTCATATCTCTCTCTCACTCATCACTTTTTCTCTCAGTACGACGTCGTCGGGACATCATCCTTATTTGCCGCATACCTTCCCTCACGGTGAGCCTCCATCGCACGCCTCCTTCTCGTCTCATTTTAGTTTTTGTTTCCTTCCGCACATCGTGGCCCTTGTTCTCTCACTCTGCATTTTCTCTTTCTCTCATGCTTAGCCCAGCTTGACAACATCTCTGCCGCTGGCCTGCTCTCCAGCAGCGTCGCCACTGCCTACCCAGTCCAACCGTCGCACGCTGCTGCGTGATTTCTCCTTGAGTAAGCCCCTACCATGCAAAGTTTATTTGTTTTACACAGGTTATATTGGTTTTCAAATAATTAAATGAAATTACATTAGTACCCTTTACTACATGTTGTATTAATGTGCTTTTAAACTTTTATTATGTATTAGTACTCTTATTTAATTATGATTACAGAAAATCTCTTAAGTATTTTAACATGTTATTAAGTAAAGTTTTATTTTAAGAGAAAATGATATTGGTGTAATGTTATTTTTACACTTTATATATGATTTAGTCTATTTAAAAAATAGTTATGGTTTATTTTAAAATATTTTGGGATAATTATATTATCTAGTATTAAACTTTATAGTTTGTTTTCAATAATAGATAGGTCAGACTTTTAAATTTTTTAGTCAAAGTTATTAAATCAACATTGATGATTTTAGAAAGCGATGATTTATAATTTGAGGTTATGAGATTTTAGGTTTTGAGGAATTAAATATGTTATTTTAGAAGCTTAGGATTAAATATCGAAATACATGATTAATTAGAAATTTAAGAGAATTACGTGATTATTTTATAGGTGACGATTAATTATTGTTCGACATTTTTTAAGAAAATTCTGAAAAAGCTAAGAAGTCTAGGTAAGCGAGGTTCCTATGCTAGACTTTGCATTAAAATAAAATGAGTTGAGGTTGACTTTTTGGAAAATATACATATTTGGTTATGAAAAGAAATTTGAATAACATCAGTTATTTGTTCTGTATTACTCATGGGATTCTGTTCAAGAAGAAAGTATTTTTTGTCATGACTGGTGTGGACATGAGCTTATTTTTGACATTCTATTTCTGAACTTTGCAAAAGAGAGCAAATATGAAATTTTGTACATAAATTATGTTTTTGTATTCTAATTTTGTTCTGTTCTGAAAATCTTCTGTACTCTGATATGATATAATGTGATTTTTAAAATCCTCTGGCATAACATTCTGTTTCTATTTCTGTTCCATTCTAACCTTACCATGGGTGTAAAAATGTGGCCTCTGTTCAGATTGGTACCAACTTTTCTGTTTCTGATGCAACCACTTTGGAAATAAAGTGGTTTTATGCGTGGTCTTTCCTATGTGCACACTCAGGGCTCCGATAATGAATAAGGGGAAGATTTACATTCTGTTTTTACTCGGTTTGCTACCAGGGTTTGCACAACCCTACCATGGAGGTTAAACATGGTATTTGTTCTGATATGATAATATAAGATGTGATGTTTCAGTTTATGCTATGCCAAAGAGATTTTGATTATGAATATTTTTGAACTTTCGCTCTGATATTTTTGATAACATGTTCTGACGCTGCATTTTGAAAAGAAATATTTTGATTATGCATTCTGAATGAAAATATTTTGTTCTGCATTCTGAACTCTATATATGCTCATGTTTACACACTAGTATATATCCTATGCTTACTGAGTTGTTGATAACTCACCCCTTATCTCCAAATATTTTTCAGATAATTTTGATAGTTCCGCTAAAGAACAAGAGTAGGAAGTTTTAGTAAGGTGTCATGATCACAGTGGAATAAGTGCCAGAGAGTACAAGTGTTTACTTGGGAGTCGTAGTTAGTAAATTTATTTATTCTCGGTTATTTTACATTTTCGAGTCTTTGAAGAGTTTTTAATTTATGTTATTGAGAATTTCTTTGTTGTCCCTATGAAAGAACATAGATTTTTTTGGGTTGAGTAAATAAATTAATATTTTATGGAGCTTTCTGGATTTTATACTTGTGTTATTTAAGTTGATATTAGGTATTAAGAGCTAACTCTCCGGACATTCGGGGCCGGGGCATTACACTAATTCTGAAGATTAAACATCGCTGCAAATAATTATTTACGTCACTAGATATAGACGCAACAAATTATTTCTTGCACTTGGTATTGCGGCAAATTTCTATTTGTTGCTAAAATAATCATTGGAGAAGGTTTTCCCGACGAAGATTAACCATGGTAAAATGTGTTTTTGCGACATAATATCGCCGGAAAAGCTCAACATTTTCCGACAGCCCAGCAAAATGTTGGAAATTCGTATTCGAGACTTAACATTAGGGACGACACTCCAGTGGGGGAAAATGGCTAGAAACATCTACTTGCAGTGAATATAGAGTTTTTTCGGCAAATTCCTGTCGCCGAAAAAAACTATGCATCACTTGTTGTCTGTGGTAGTTTTGATTTCTTATCACTAGATTGCTTCACATATTGGGAGTCAAATATCAATTTATTTACGTCAAACATTATTCGTTGACTTAGTCTTAGGCATGGTAAGATGAGATGTGATGAGAAATCTATGAATATCAATAGTGAAATTGTTTAAATTAAGATGTTTTATGAGGTTTTGAAAAAGAAAAGAGAAAAGATTAAACAGAAAAATTATAAAGTTAAAATATTAATGTTAGAATATAATAGTTTTATATTATTTTTGTTTTGGGATTTGAAAATGTCGAATTATTTTTTGTGTTTTAGTTGAAAGTTTAGGAAAGTTGTAATGATTAAATGAAATAAAGTTGAAAATTTGAAATTGAAAAGTGTTTATTTTTTAGTAGTATTTGTTGAAATAAGATGAGATGAGTTGAGACCATCTCAACGTCCATACTGGGCCTTAGATTTTATATATTGATCTCCATTTCTGATGATTTGCAATAAAAAAATGAATGTGTTATAATATGTAGCCTCTTTAATATTAATAAATGAAAAAAAAAATTGTATCTTCTTCATTATGTTTGTTATTTATCTTTATGCTGTGATTTTGAGATGATGAGTTTAAATTATGCGAATTGATGATCCTTCTTGCATCAGTACACATTCGAGTCCTACTTTGGATGCATCACGATATACCACATAAGACTTATGGGGCTCCGAGAGTGTTATTATTGGTGTCGTTGTCTATCTATTTTTCAGCATGAGAAAACTAGTCTCACACTTATCGCTCCAAACGAACTTCGCATTTTTCTTGATTAGGGCGGTAAATGGTCCAAACAGTATGGGAAATCCCTTTATGAACCTCCTATAATAATAGGCCACTCCCAAGAAACTACGAATCTCATGCACATTAGTCGACTTGTCCTAATTCATAACCGCTACTCCTCTACTAGAAATAACGTGAGCCAAGAAGTTCACTTCTCGAAGCCAGAACTCGCACTTACCAAGCTTGGCATACAACTCCTGATCTCTCGGCATGGTCAAAGCCATACTAAGGTCACTTTGATGTTCTTCTTTGCTCTTTGAGTAGATCGGGATGTTGTTAATGAGCATGAAAACAAAACTATCCAAATAAGGTATGAATATTCTATTCATCATATCCATCAATGTTGCTGGAGCATTGGTTAATCCAAAGGGCATCACCAAAAACTCGTAGTGATCGTACCTTTCCCTAAAGGCAGTCTTTCGTACATCCCACCTTCAGCTGATGGTATCTTGATTGAAAATCTATCTTCAAAAATACCAATGCTCCTTACAATTGGTCATGTAGGTAAACGATTCTAGGTAACCAATACTTATTCTTCCTCGTCACCTTGTTCAACTCCTTGTAGTCAATGCGCATCCTCATTGAGCCATCTTTTTTCGTCACAAACAACACAGGTGCAACCCACGGTGAAGAACTCGAACGGATAATCCTTTCTCTAGTAGCTCTTCCGACTACAACTTCGCCTTCAGCTCTTTCAACTCTGCAGGAGCCATGCGATATGGTGCCTTGTGTGTTGGAGCGATCATTGGTTCCAACTCTATTCCAAATTTCGTATCTTTATCTGGCAGTAATCCAAGTAACTCGTCAGTGGAAACTTCAGTAAAAGTCTTCAACTATGGGCATCCCACAAACTTTTTAACTTCCAACTAACTTATCTACAACCATCGCCATAAACGCTGAGGCACCATCTTCGATACACCTCCTAGCTTGTGAAGCCAAAATCATTGGAGGGGTTGCCTTAACCGACGTTCTACATAACTATCCCCAGCTTCATTCAAGGGTTCAAACTCAACTTTCCTCTTCTGACAATCTTGTTAGAACAATAATTGAATAGTCAATCCATACCCAAAATTTGATCGAAATCCATCAGACCGAAAACCATCAAATTGGCCTTCAATTCTGTACCTACTATTTCTACAAGACAATCCTTAACTACTCGGGTTCAAGCAACTATATTACAGTTAGGAATTGTCACTACCTTGCGGGGTAACAGCTTGCTTTGAAACTACAAATCCTTGCAAATGCTATAGACACAAAAGACTACGATGCATGCCCGAATCGCAAAGTGTACAAGCTGTGTGTCTCAACAAGTTGACATTCCTTAACATCAAAAAAGAACTATTACTACTATTAATAGTAATTCTATCAATGCTGTCTAGCTTAACGACACAAAGGTCTTAGAGAAATACCGGTAATGACTCCCGCTTCCTCTGTTTCTAGAGCATCTACATCAACATCTCTTGGAGTGAAAACATATACTTATGTTGTAAAGTGGGGCCTTAGCTATGGCTTGTCATCAACGTTGGAAGTGGCTCCACTGCTTTGAGCTACGTTGGGACACTCCATAATCATGTGACTGAGCTATCCATATTTGAAATAGACTCCGTATTCGAAACAACAATCTCCAGCACACCACTTGGTTGCATACCTCCCCAATTCCAGAAATTCGGCAACATACTGGTCCACAGACATGTTGCCTTGCAGCTGAGACGCGAACTCTTGCACTTTTTGTTGCTTCACATAATCTGGGAAGAATATGTTGTCGAACTCTTCCTGTAATCTTCCCCATGTTAAAGAAGCTATGATCCCTAATCCTAACTCACTTGTCAGAAGCTGCCTTCACATATCCCACCATATATTGGCCTCTCCTTGTAATAGATCTCTGGCATACAACACTTTCTAATCTCCTGTGCATCCGCAAATCTCAAATATCAGATTGAGATGAATCATCCACTTATCTACCACATGGGCCCTTCATTGTCCAAGAACTTTGGTAACGATACACCAAAAACTTCTCGTACGGGCATCCTCTAACTTTAGGTCTATGCTTGTGCACTTGTTGCTATTGTTATTGCTGTCTGTGCACCTCTGTTAGCAACCGAATGGCTTCTGTCATTGCTTGTCATCCATCCATTGGAGGTTTCTATTCCACCTGGTTGTTCCCTCCACCAAGATTTCTGGGTAGTCTGCCACGAACAATGTGTTACATCTTGAAACATATGTTTATGCGTACCAGATTTACCTACATACCCAAACAATTCAAGCATAATAGAAGACAAAAAGTTCAATCCTATATTCTAGTACCAACTCCTAGGGAAATGTGGGTTTACCATTTACCCAGCGACATATTGCTCTGATACCATCCTATGATGCCCTTAAACTCCGCTTGAAATTTGACGGAGCTTAAAGCATCAGGACATGCAACATAAGGTCACATACCCTCATTCATGATAGTTAAGGATGTAGGGCTCCTAGCATGCATCTAATAGTATGCAATATTTGCAGCAAATATTTTTTTTTAGCAATACACGATGTACCAGAATGCTATATCCTAAAACTAATCCTAATTTCATATTATTCTCATCGAAAAAATTATGCAACAAGTCTGTATCAAAATAAGTACTAGAGTTAGTGCTTTAGTACAAATATAAAACATAAACTACTGCACAAAACAACAATCCACTCATGTAGCTTGGCTATAAATGCCAAAATGAAAACCAAAAGTTGGAGTGCCAACTCCATAAGCTCCCCAAGCCTCCTCTATGGTCTACTCAACCTCGTCCAGTGGGTCATGTCCTAATCCCCAGTCCCCTGGTACATCATCTACCATTCCCTGCGGGATGGTGGTTAGGACTACCAAGTGAGATTTACAAATCTCAACAAGTAAAAATCCAAAACTACCGATCATATAAATAAGCGTGCATTACAATAATATGACATATATGAATCATGACATGACTATACATGAACATAGCATGACATGACTTAAGCGTGGCATGACTTGACATGAACATGGCAGATTGTGTAAACATGATACCTTGTTACCATATACATGTTTGTTTACGTAAACTATAGATACTCCACAACTCCCCAAGGGTTGTGTGCTCCTGTCAGTATCGTATAACATCACAGGCATCTGCACTAGCTGTGAGTACATCATGATAATTGAACTTGTAAATGTGTAATTTGGCACCACCAGCATTGGGTGCCTAACTTCGCTCTGGAAATTAGTTACTTAGGTCCCATTCGAAGCCTATTGATTGTACTTCTTCAACCCAGAGGATTCTACTCCATTTTAAACACTTCAGAGTGGATAAAGGAGTTCCACTACGATAACACCTTGTCCTAACACTTGGGGTCATGGTAAAATAAAAGACCCATGCATGACTTAGAAATATTTCATTATAGAATCAATGCATATGACATGGCATTCATGGCATGTAACAAATATACATTTAACAGATAACTTGACATTCATGGCATGTGACAGATAATCATGTACGATAAGAAGTGACATGACATGGCATATGATAAACTAGCAATATGCAATAATTGCAGTGGAAAGTAAAGGTGAAAATTGAACTTATGCCAAAATAATTAAAACCATCGCAATAATATTGGTCAAACCATAAGTTCAAATCATCAGGTATCTTAATCTTAGTACAAAATACCAAGTTTCCAAAAAAATCTAAACCATTTGCTTCATGTGCTCTTTGGCAGTGGATCCACAAAGAGTGAGATTTACTTGAAATTTTAGTAAGTTAGACAACCAATGTGCACAAAGATAGACTATGCATGAAGAATGATAAACATGAAATGCATGGGATGCAGAAAAACTGTATTTGTCTCCCATTCAGAAAAAGGGGAAAGTATGCTCTTATAGAGAACATAACTTCACTTTACTTGTAAAAACTTAGTCTTTCATCAATAATCACATAAAATCATAGAATTAACCTAATGTATGGTATCATCATAGTTTCCCATACGTACTGTGAGTACCTGCCAATGACCGTAGTACAACTCACGTCGAAACTACACTGTATATAGACTTATTCTCAATGCATTAGTAATATAACATAACATAACATTATAAAAATCATAACATGTACACCCACCAGCATTAAGTGTCATAACATATGACTTCGTTCCGCCGCTCTTTAAAAAGAACCCATGTGCTCAAAGATAGACTATGCATGAAGAATGATAAACATGAAATGCATGGGATGCAAAAGAATTGTATTTGTCTCCCATTCAAAAAAAGTGAAAGTATGCTCTTATGCTCTTATAGAGAACATAATTTCACTTTTGTTGTAAAAACTTAGTCTTTCATCAAGAATCACATAAAATCATAGAATTAACGAAATGTATGGTATCATCACAGTTCCCCATACGTACTGTGAGTACATGCCGGTGATTGTAGTACAACACATATTGAAACTACCTTGTCTATAGACTCTTTCTCAATGCATTGGTAATATAACATAACATCGTAAAAATCATAACATGTATACCTACCAACATTAGGTGTCGTAACATATGACTTCATTTCGCCGTTTTTTAAAAAGAACCCATTCGAAGCCTGTTGATTGTTCTTCGTCAACCCAGGGGTTAACACTCCATATTTAATTACTCAAGAGTGGACAAATGAATTCTACTAGGATACATCCCCACCGTAACCTTTAGGGTTGTGATAAAATAATTTTTCATGCAATACTTTTAAAAAAATTATTTTTCGTGATATGCATGTATGTGGACATTTCAAAAATAATAGTTGTATGCAAAATGACAAAAATGGAACATAAGATATGAAATTTCATACTCAAAATGACAGTTATAAAATAAATGCAAAATTTATCAATAAATCATAAATAATCATCAAAGTATAAGTTAAAGGCTAATTTAGAGACTGTTGAAGTTGGAAGTGAGGTAGTGGTTGTGATAAAAATTGCACTACGTTAAAATCTATACTATGTTAAGGAAAAAACAAAATTTTCTAGATAAAGGGTAATTACAAAAACACCCCTAACTTCCAAATACTGCTACTAATGCAAATACTTGCCAAAGTTAAACAGAATCCATAATCCTCATATCTTGCATGTTCTAAGATCGTCTATGCCTTAAAAATCAAAAGGATCTTAGCCTATTCATCGTCAATTCGTGGCGTGCTTTCTAGTTGATGCCTATGTGAAATTTTGACTATAGATCCTCATGAATGCATACATGACAAATTCAACTAATAAAAAGATGATCACTAGAAATCCTCGATAAAAGCTTAACTTTGAGCAAGTTCATCCCAACACTTATTCATGCCTAATAGAATCCTTAAATTCTAACTAAACCTCGAGTGATGCATGATATGACCTTTTTATCAATGACATGCTACAATAAAATCATGCATTCTTCTTATCTCAATCAAAAGGTTTTCTAAATGCTCATATTTCAAGCCCAAGTGAAATAAGTTAATTTCCTCAAATGAAGCATGATTAAAAGTCAAACCATACATGCTTTGATGATAAACACAAGATGGAGATTAAAACCTATTATGGCATATTTCTAACCACAAATTAAACCCTCAAAAATCATTCTAAGACATACTTGAATCATATCATAAATTATCTAGGCATGCCATAACTAATATCTTCACCAAAAATAATCTAAACACTAAACATATCCAACAATATTTCGGCTTCTAGCTAAACATGGTATCTCATGCTATATTCATCCAAAATTAATACTAACACTCAAAAACACAACTTCACATATGAATTAAGATCTTGAAAGAAAACTTACAAAGATTCTGTAGCCTTTAAAGCTTCCTACTCAAGAACTCACTTAGAACACTTAAGAACTTCAAAGAACTAAAGGATGAGAACTCTCAAGAACAATCATGAGAGTTTTAGGAATTGAAGTGAGGAAGAAGTGAGGGTGGAGTGGAGTTTATATAGGCTCCAAGGGATGTGGGTGGTGTTGGCAAAGTAGCCTCCCATTGGGGGGGTTAGGCGGTGGTGATGAAGCTGCCTAGCCTAGATCCTCCTTGGGTGGTTTGCTCACTTGGTGATCATTGCAGCTTAGAGTAGGCTGCAATGGCTATGCAGAGAGCGGGGCTGCTGTGTGGTAGTTGTTAAAGGGTGGTGCAATTAATGCAAAGGCTTAAGGGCTAGTGGTGCCGCCGGTATGTAGAATTTCACAAGGCAAAACTTTTTTGTCTTATTCATCTGGACTACCTTCTTGGCAATATGTGGCTAGTTAAAGGCACACCTGAGTATCCTCCATAAGTGGTAGACAGTGGGGTTTGGTTGGTGAAGTGGTGATCAGTTAAAATCAAAGAAATGGGGAATTTCATGGGTGGTTGCAAAAATTCAAGGGAAAATTTTAGATTGGACAAAATTTTGGGTTTTACCTAGGGTATTCGAAAATCATGCTTGGTAGGAAATTCATGCATAAAAATGAGGGGCAAGCGACTAAAATTCCCTTGATAAAAATGGTATAAAATATTTGGGTGCCGATTGTTATGGTTTTAGGGTTTAACATGTCATTTTCCTAAATGGCATGTGTAAAGGTTTATCTAAAATTCTAACATGATCTAAGAGTAATGGAAATAGATAACCAAACAAGAAAATTTTAGAACAAAAGGATCAGAACTGATAAGAATAAAAATCAAGCTTAAAACATGGTTTCAAGATCACTAATCAATGCTCTTAACCAAGATTCTAAACTTAATTTAATTCTTTCTAAAGCTCTTAGGGTCGTGGACTACTCTAATAAACTAGTCTTCTAAATTCTAGTGTTGACCTAAGGGTTAATCTATAAGGGTAAATAGGCGGGGTGTTACATTCAATGTCAGTAAGCTCTCCACCCATCTCTCCCACATTCTCTCTCTCCCTCCCTCTTGCACGTTTTGTCTCTAACTCTCTGATGATCTCCCCATTCCAGTTTTAGTCCCCCTTGATTACCAACGAAGTGCCATTGAAACCAACACACCACCCCACACCACCAAAGATATCTGGTTGCTTTTCTCTCACCCTCTCTCCATCGATTCTCCCTCTCTACCTAATTCTCTCTCCACGCCATGGGTTTCCCTCACCATCTAGAACTCAATTCATAACCTCAATATCTGTGTCAAAGGGCCACTCAAACATCCCTAGACAGTGTTGCCCGCTCTCGAATCCGATGGACCACCACAACGAGATTTGGGTAAGGTACCCTTAAGCGTAAGTCTTGTAATCACACTATATTTTTCCATGAATTATACATTGGATGCCTACAAGAAGTTGAGTTGTCTCTATTTGTATGTTAGAATATGTAGATTGAGTGATTTTCATGATTGGTTGATGTTTGAAGGATCCCTATTGTAATGTCATGGATAAAGGAGGGGATGGGGGTGAAAATGTGGGTTATTGTTCTAACGTGTTGGGAGTAAGTTTGTAAATAGTAATTTGTGTGTGGTGATTGGTTAAGCGAATTCAAGGAGGTTGGACTAGTCTATTGGTCGAGTAGTGAATTTTGGATGTTATGCCTGGACCATTATAAAACCGAGGTACTATGTTGGACTATTTTGTATAGGTTTATATTGAACTATAGTTTGGGCATTAGAATTTTATGAGTTAGTATGGTTCTGTGTTGGCATGATATACTAATATGTTAGTGGTATTTTCTGTATTAGATCATGATACTATTTATGTTCAAGTTCAAAGCCTAGATAGTATACTACAAAAGTCAAGTAAGCAGCGCTCGTATGCTATAGACTTTGCCAAAACTAAGCATGCATAATTTTGAGAAAGTTACATATTATTTTAGTAGAACTACTTCGGTTCTTTTTTTCGCAATAATCTATGTATATCAACAATGAAATGTGAAATGCATGATTGGTGTAGACAGGAGTATTTTTGTGCTCTGTTTCTCTACTGCATAAAATGTGAACATGAAATCTAAAATATTTTATCCAATTATATGATATTATCTGATCAGTTATTCTATTTTATCATTGCATTGTATTTGAAAAACTTTAGGCATAAGATTATGATCTACTTTGGTTACGGGCCCTACCACAGGATGTAATAGTGGCCTCTTATTCTGACCTTGCCACGCGTGTAAAACGGTGGCCTCAATAGAATGCACAACCATGCCATGGGGATAAACATGATATTTTGAGTGCACTCACTTTGGTGAAAAAGTTATTTATGTTCTACTTGGTTAACTGTAAATATGCACAACCCTACCATTGGATTAAAAGCATGTTCACTAATATGTTTTTGATGGCTTTTCAATATGCTTGTGCCTAAGGTCATTTGTCTATTTTATTATTGTGATGAAATACTTCTGAAAATATTACTCCCATTTTTTAGAACTATCTATTATACATTGGTATAGGTTTGCTACTATCTGAGTTGTTGATAACTCAACCAATTATGTCAATTACTTTTCAGATGACTTTGATGTTCTAGTTGAGAATCAATAATAAGAAATACGAGCGGGATTAGTTGAGGGCAAAGGAATAAGTGCCTAAGAGGCATAAGTGGTTTAATAGATTGGAATAAGTGCCAAATAGTACAAGAGAAAATTGGAGGATTTTTCTTCAAGAAAATTCTTTGCTTTCTTTTTTTTTTTTTTTTTTTTTTTTTGAAATGAAAACTTAATTTCATTAATAACAGAAGACTTACATCAAATCACTTAACACAATGAATTGAATACATTGAGGAATTTCTTCCATAACATACTTGTCTTCATCAAGATCAAGTCCAACTTTTGCCAATCTATGAGCTGCCATATTAACATTCCTATTTGTATGAACAACAAACCATGAAGTAAGAGCTGTTAAGACACTTAGAGCATCTTCAATCAGTAAACCTCCAAAACTATGGTCTGTAGCACCTTGTTTGCCATGGTGACCACTTGCAATGGATCTGCTTCGAGTATAACCTTAGACAACCCCATTTCTTTGCAAAATATTGCAGCCAACAGAAAGCCATATGCTTCAGCAGAGAAAGAGTCTTCATTCATTGATCTGGGAGCCTGTAGAGTACCAATAACCTGCCCTTGGAAATCTCTAGCAACTACCCCAATGCCTATCCTTCCCTCAGCCAGATTGGTTGCAGCATCCCAGTTCACCTTATAAAACCCTTCAGCTGGCTTTTGCCATGAAGTTTGTAATGGTACTATTCTACTTGGTGTTGTGTTGACATGGATATTGGCAGTTCTGTAAGCAACAACTTCCTTTTGCAGCTTTATAGAGAGCCATCGGGTGTCTGAATCCCTTTCCATAGATTAGCTCATTTCTTCTGGTCCATAACAGTCTTGCAATAACAACAGCTTCCAGTAATTCTTTGTTTTTGAATAGTATTTTGAGATGCTGATGCATTATTTGAGACCTTGTGGAGTTCTCTTTATTTTATATGTTGGAGGAGTTCATGGACATCTTTGGAGGAACGTATATTATTTTAATAAATGAGTTTTATTTGTTATAGAGTCTCGTCCTTTACCATTTGTAGTCTATACTTATATTGCTGAAAATCTAATTTTAGGTAGCATGGACTCACTCCCTAAACCTCCAAGTATGGGGCGTGACAAGAGGGACACTTGGAATGAGCTTGAGAATACTCATTAAACTACCAGCAGCAGATCAAGTAGGCTATAGATGAAATAAAATGAAATAATGAGATGACTTAATGGAAAAAAAAAATGCTTCAAAAATTATGTAGTTAATAGTTGTAACAGATGTGAATAATAGTGAAGATGGGTATAGATGCAAAATGGTCAGGACTTGGGATAATTTCAGGTAACTTTGCATGATGCTTCTCAACTTAGTCAAATAGTGTCTTTCACATGAGGCCATGGTAAAGACTCGTACACACTGGTAAGAATGCTAGTTCTCTCTGCATTTATAAAAGAGGGTGTCCCAACGTCATCGTGGAGAGTGTCAAACGGGGGAGAAGAAGATGGATCGGATTCTAGGGAGATTGTTGCTGACAAAAGAGGATTGAGCACGCCCTAAAAGTAATGCTTCAATTACCAATATAATGAAGCAGTCTTCAGAGCATGAAATCCGTGTTCAATCCCACTTGATCACGATCATATGAATTGGGGTTTTCGAGATCTTACCAGAGTACCATTGATTTTAGAAGAAAAACTGATGGAAAAGAAAATTGAATTTCACACTACCTTGGATTTATTTCCATACAGTTGAAAGAGTATGTACAAAGCCACTGACCAATGAAGAGTGCAGTACAGAGGTTGGGGTTGATTAAATTAAAGAAGTCGTCAGTTAATTTCAACTTCTGCTTGACGTTAAAGCAAATGTCTCCGCTTTGAACGCCGTAAATAGAATCACAAACCAGCTGTGTGGGATTTGGCTTCAGGAACCCTGCTGCTTATTTCAACATCAAAAGCAGAAACATGACAACTTTCCATTGGATTTGTTAAAAGAGAAAATGAGATGATACTCTGATATTAAGACCAACACTTACCACCAAGAATATTACCTTCAGCCACGGTGAATATGAGGAGAAGAGAGAGCAACAAAACCAAGTTAAGACTCATGGCTGTTGCGTTGGCAGACTTAGCCATGCTGATGTCTATACCTGCTTCTCTTTTGCTTTGGGAATCTCTAGATCTTCTTGTGGTTTTAGTCTACATCGTCCCCTCCTATTTATGACGCAGAATCAGTGAAAAGATCGAGATATTAGGGAAGATTACAGTTGGCATTGGAGTGGTTAGGCACACAAGAATGATAATGGACAATGGTGTTTTCTTGCTGGGAATAGATTTAGTCCTCGTTTGTTTCGCATATGAGATGAGACTTTTTTTTTTCTTTTTTTTTTAATCTAAGTGAAAAGGTCACATATCCGCGAGTGACCTCCTCCCACTTTTATTAAAACCCTCATGGCGGAAGAATACCGTGTAAATCACAACCCAAGGCCTTTACAAATATCCTATACCAACCCTCCCAGGCAACAAAACTATTAAAACGAAATCCAACCAATCTAGCAAAACCTCTATAATACCCAAAACAAAATCAAACCGAACCAATCCCAGAATAATTACTTTAATTACAGCCGCAGACTTGGAATCCTGAGCTTATCCATACGAATAAGTCCTCTCATTTTACTAGGCATTTCATCACCTACAAGATATCTCTTCGTGTTGCCTCCCTCTCTTTGACGAGCCAATAATCGGCCACCTAATTCCCTTCTCTAAATTGGTGCTGTATACAAACACAAAGGTTGTTTACCTCCTCCTCTAATCATTCCCAAAAATCCCATAAGTACCAAACGGTACAAACACCAGAAATGAGCCAACCCACCACCAACTCCAACTCACTTGCAAAACAAATATTTTGATATTCCAATTCTTTACAAAGCCGAACGCCACTAATAATAGCCCTCAACTCCGCTCCATTATTAGTACTTGGTTCAATTTTTTTAAAGAAAGCGGCCTTCATATCACCAGCTGAATCTTGGATGATACCTCCACCACCACAAGAACCCGGATTCCCTCTACAAGACCCATCACCATTTAGCTTCAACCAACCTTCAGGAGGCTTTTCCCAGCTCACTTTGCGAGGAATTCTAACCTTCGGCTTGCTTGTATTCACCTGTAGCTCTTCCAATATTTTTTGATCTAAATAGGGCGGTGCACCCTTCACACCATCTACAATTTTTGCCAGCCAACATCACACAACTAACCAATCCGCCTCTCTAGATTCTTGCTTATCTTCCATGTGCACTTTACAATGCTGAAGCCAGAGTCTCCAAGAAATAATAGAAGGCAATACACCAATTATCGTTCCCTTCTGTGTAGATTTTTTTGGAACTTTGAACCACCTGCTGATCTTCACACTCCAAGGCTCTGCATCCAGGTTCATAATCCCAAACACTGGCGCCGCTCTCTTCCATACTATACTTGCAATTGACCCAGTGCTTAGAACATGATTCAGGGTCTCCTCTGTTTTATTCACATAGCAATTGCACCCTGAAACTATCAGGATTCCCAAATTGTGCACCCTCTCGTCTAATGGCAGGCAACGGAACAAGGCTTTCCAAATACACAGGGACACTCTCTTAGGCAGTAGTTTGTGCCATACCCACTCCCATGCACATTGTACCCCTTTAACTCTTATTACCTCCCATGCCGAGGCTGTTGAGAAATTTCCATTAATAGAAGGTTTCCAAATGAAAACATTAGGCCCCACTCTCTGCTTTGAACTCGACATCAGAATCTCATTCATTTTTCCTACCCCAACCAACTCTTCCAGAACGTTGGCATCCCATCTCCCCGATACCTAGCAATCTTGGACCTTTAGCTCATGTTGATAGATCGTGCTAGTGATCTCAACAAGGGGACCACTGCTCAACCACTTATCAAACCAAAAGGAGGCTTTTCCGTCTCTAATCTTTACATATACATTCTCATACACCTCTGGAAAAACCTTTATGACTTACATCCAGAACCGAGAGTCCATGTGAGAAGTAGTAACCAACACCATGTGACCAGATCTAACATACTTTGCCTTATAGAAACAAGTCCCCAAATTATCTACCATCAAAAGCCTCCATACAAACTTCATGTGAAAAGATCTTTGAACTTCATCTAGGTCCCTTACCCCAAATTCCCCCTTCATTCACTGGTTTGCAAACCTTTGACAGAGCACACCATTTCTTTTTTTCCTTGCCATTACCTTCCCCCCAGAAGAATGACGAAAGACTGGAATTTATCTTCCTTACCACGACCAATGGAACTGCCAGAACAGCAAGTGTATGAGTCGCCATGCATGATAACACATGCCGAATAAGAATGAGGCGACCTGCTTGAGACAGCAACCTCCTCTTCGAACTCGTCACCTTATCTTGAATTTTAGAAACTAATGGATCAAACATTCTAGCGTTAAGGCGTCCCGGAATTGCAGGAAATTTACCTTCCGCAAATCTCGGAAAAGACCCCTGCCTCTGGCTCTGCTTATCTTGTTTGACAAGAATAGAGCTTATTTTTCCTTGTTTATTAACTGTCCAAGCCAACTTTCATACACCTCCAACGTTTTCATAAGCATCTTCAATGATCTCCTTTCTCCATTAGCAAAAAACAATAAGTCATCTGCATATAATAAATGGGAGATTAATGGCGCTCCCCTCGAATGATAAAAATTCCCAATCCTCCCTCCTCAAATTTTTTTCCTAAGAGTCGAGAGAGAATTTCTTCCATCAAAATAAATAAATACGATGATAGAGGATCAAAATTTCCCCCTTTACTCTTCCTATTAATAGAATGAACCATTTCATATGGTAACGTAAAATTTTCAAAGATACTTCTACCAGGGAGAAAAGCCCCTTGTTCCAAAGAAATAATCTTAGTCAGGCAGAGCATCAATCTTCCTACAATAATTTTTGACAAAATCTTATAGGCGACCAAGCATAAACTAATAGGCCTAAACTTTTCAAAACTTCTTGGATTCTTCACTTTAGGGATTAGAACAAAATATGAAGAAATGAAAACTCTAGGGAGCGGCACCCCATCAAAAAAATCCTTGGTAGCTTCCAATAAATCTTCTTTGACAAAATCCCAACACGATTTGTAAAATCCCGAACCAAAACCGTCAAGCCCTGCACTACAATCTTTTGGGATCGACTTAATAGCCAGTTTCAGCTCAAATTCCGCGGGCTCATTAACAATACTTTCATTTTCTTCATCCCATACCACCATTGAAATCAACTGACTCAAATTAGTCATTGCACTGGATGATTGTTCAGAAAGAAAAAGCTAGAAGTGATTGACCGCACGCTCATGAACTTCCTCAGGTGAAGCCAAAAACGTACCATCCTCCAAAACCATAGCGTCAATAATCAAAGAATTCCGTCGTTGATTAATAGCCTCATGGAAAAACTTGGAGTTTTGATCACCCTCCACTAACCATCACTTCTTCGCAATTTGGGATACATGCATCTCCTCCCTCTTCTCCCAATAATCCAATTCACATTTTGTAACTAGGAACTCTGTTTCCACCTCCTAATCATATCCCCTTTTTAGTTGCTCCTCCAGATACAATATGTGCGACTCTAACTCCTTGATAGTAACATCCACCCGTCGAAAGACCTCTTCATTCCACCTCTTTAAAGCAATCTTAGCCTTTTTTAATTTAGCCGCCAACTTGCACATTCCCGCACCATGCACTGGTTTCATCCAAACCTATTTCATAAAGTCATAGAATTTTGATTGAGTACTCCACATATTTTGATACCTGAATGGAGGAGGCCCATATCGTCATGTAGGCTTTGAGAAATGTATCAACATCAGTTTATGATCCGATGTCTTCCTCTCCAAATATTCCAAGCTAGCGATTGAAAAGTATTGATGAACGGCACATTCACTACAGCCTAATCAAGCTTCGCCCATCTCCTAGTTTGACAAGCATGCCCATTGAACCAAGACATACAGCCACCCTATAACTTCAACTCCACCACCCCAGAATTATTCAGATAGTTATTAAATTCCTCCATAGCAACCAAAGATCTAGGCTACCCCCCAATTCATTCCCCGTCCTCTCTAATAATGTTAAACTCCCCCACAATAATCCAAGGATTCAAACCTACAGGTCAAGCTTCTAGATCAATCTATAGCCCCTACAATCTGTAAAGGAGCATTTTGCATAAACAAATGTGACAAGCACTTTTGACCCATTAACGACCACCTAACCCACGACCTTTTGATCTGACATACTCGCCACCTCAAAAACATCCTGCCCATTCCACATTACCCACATTTTACCTCCCATTGCTTCATTCGAGCAATAGTTAGAAAAATCTAAATACTGCGCAAAGCACAACATCGAATCCTCCTTCATGAACGGTTCCGAAATGGCCAACATAGATATTGAATATTTCCTAACCAATCTCCTCAAGCATTTCTTTGATGTGCCTATGCCACGCACATTCCACACCATCATTTTTGACATCATAGATTGAGTTTAGCACGATGGGTAATAACCCGTTGGGATTATCGCACACCATTACTAGGATTTTCTACCACCAGACTTCTAGTTTGAATACCTTCGAAATCATATCCTTTATCTGAAGCCAAATCATGTCGTCTGCTCTCTTGTTCATACGCTAACTGAAATTGTTCTAAATCCAACCCCTTATTCTTAACCATGAACTGATTTTCTTGTTCCAGAATTTCAAACACCAGAGTAAACTGGTTACTCGCATCATCACAAGGTGGAATCATCACCTCATAGCACCATCACACAGCCTCCTCATGATGTGGAATCACCAGACAATGAGCTTCACAAGCAGGTTCACAAAGCTCTCCTTCCTCTAGCCCTATGTTTAGTCCGAGGGAATTAGAATCAATAAGAACCTCCCCACCCTGCCCACTTTCGCTCGACTGAAGCGCCCTACAATTGTCAATCACCTCGGGAACTCTATTTTCTCCCTTCTGCCCTTCCTCCCCTCCACGTCATTTACCTCGCTTTGAACATCTTTCTGTACCCTCTCGGCCCCTTGAACTGTCTGAGCACTTTTACCAGATCCCTCCCCCAGTAGACCCTCAACCACAACCACTGAAGAGGACTTTCCTAATCTAAAATCATTTTTCCTTTATCCTCAACTAATATTACATCATATCCACCTTCCTTATTTGTAGACATTACAATGGGTTTTACCATCACCTTTTCACTTATACCTTCATTTAATTTTTTATCCTTCTTTCCCACCTACTTCCAAGTTTTGGCATCCCCTTTCTTCCCATCCATCTGAATCTCGTGTTTCGAAATTGGTTTCGCCTTGGCCCCATCACCAATCCTACAAACAACCTCCATATGACCTTGACGGATACACTTGTTACAATAAAAGCTCTATTTCTCATACACCACTTCCTACCAAACATGATGTTTTTGACCGACCACCAACGGTAAACCTTGAACTGGCCCCACCTTCACATCCACTTCCACACAGTCCGATACAACGTGGCATTATCTGTACGAGTTTGATACAAGGTGGCATTATCCATACCAAGAAACTTTCCAAACCGTGAAGCAAGAATCTGAAGACAGTCTAACCGATACAACATCAGTGGCAATCCAAGAAGGTATATCCATTGAGCAACAATGGAAGGCTCTTTTTTTACATCAAAATCCACTAACCAATTAAACAACCAGAACTGACAACCAACCGAAACTGACAACAAACCATAACCCTTCCCTCCCTCTACCATGCATGCAAATAATTTTTCTCGTTAGCCAGGTGTAACAATACTTGATAATCATCCATAAAACTAATCATCGGCACCTCACTGAAACCCCACGTCTTAATAATCTTCAGCCTCAAAACATCAATGGACGGTCTCTTCAATAGGAATTATAGAATAAGTGCAAACTTCAAATCCTCAGTTGCCCTATCCATCTTAACATCGGAAACACAAATCCTAATTCCCCATTGATGATCTCAGGCTTCTGTACATGTAACCTAAATTTAGACTGAGGCATAGGCCGTTGTAGAGCCTGCACAAAAGAATGTCTCTCGTCCACACCAGTTCCACTCTTATCCCATGTAACCAATTTACCATCTTGTGCAACATCCAAACCAATCAAAAGGGACTTCGACTGAGGAGCCCTCACAATCCCGCCAGCAACCAGAGTCACTGGAGGGCCACCCATGAGGGACAAAACGAAACCATGCGTGCTCTCAAAACCTACGTAACCCTAGTAGAGAGCAAAAAATACCCTACCACATCACTGGTTGTATAACTAGTAACTAATACTAATGAGATGAGATGAGATAAAAGTTAAAAATTAAAAATTGAATAAAATATTGTTAAAATATAATAATATTTTTATTTTGGAATGTGAAAAAGTTAAATTGTATATTTTATTTTATATGAGATTTGAAAAAGTTGTAATAATTAGATGAGATAAGATGATACTGATTGTAAAAACAAATGATACCGATAAATATAATAGGTTTTCTTAGGATGATATTCTTAGCTCATAAGAAAGCTGGTATTCAATCTAGAAATATTTACATAGTGGATTCAACGCCCAAGCATTTGGCTCAATTTCTCCATTTGTTTTATGTGCATTTCAATTCAACATTTTCTCCATAGGGAATAAGAGTAATAATTTATCTACATCTCTTTTACAACTTATTTTCAATCAATCAATGAAATTTTGTCATTCTATTAAAAATAAATTTTAATATTATAAAGTTACCATTCATCTTATGTAGAGTTGCAAAATAGTTATGTGTTATTTTATTACCAAGTTAATAACTTAGTACATAAAGCACATCATTTACATTATTTAAATGATAAGATTTAAATTTTAAATTTTTTAAATCAAATTATAATATGTAAACAATTTGCTAGATATAGTATCCGTACATACTTATAAATGGAATTTTTCAACAATTGCAAGTAGATATTTTCGTGAAATAAAAATGAAAAAATATATTTATCATTTATGTTATTACTATCTTCTTATGATTTTATGTTTTATAATATAAGATTAGAAGATAGATTTATAAATAAAATATAATAAATAATCTCTAATTATTTAATAACATATAAAAAAAATGATAAAAAATGAGATAATGAAAAATATTACTTAATAAAAATAGACAATTCTCGTGACTTTAGGACAAATTGGCAAGTATAAAGTAATTAGAAATAATTTCGATAAATAAATCATTAGAAACATCACATCGGCACTGCTAATACAATACCTGTCATCTGTGACATATGGCCAATAGTAAAAAGCCAAAAGAAAAATTCTATTAAGAAACATCATTTAAAATGTAAAATAATAAAAAAAAATCATTATCTTAAATAACACGAATGGAAAAAATAATGGGGGCTGGCAAACCCTGGAACAGTTGGTTTCCAACAAGGAAGCATTATTTTGTCCATTATCTCGAGTAATCCGCTCAATAATTCCTCAAGTACCGCAGCAACAATACACAGGCAACTGGCAGGGAATAACATTCGACTACAAGACAAAATTCAACAGTCCTACTTTAGTTAATGGAGAATGATACACCGTGATATTCTCTATTTCCATTGATTTTGATTTTTTTTTATTTAATAGTTAAAAGAAGTGTTTATAAGTGAGTTTGCGATTTTTTAAAAAATAATATTAAAGTGATTTAAAAAGTACTTTAAAAAAAACCACACAAAATTAAGAAGTGTAAAGTGCATTTATCGGTAGACAGTATCGAACGCCGTCGTACACAGCCACTCAGGCCACCGCACCTTTACCACCTCACAACAACAACCACCCCTTATGGACCCAGCCACCACGAAACCCCCTTCTCCCGCACCTCCACCACCTCACACGGCCACCCAAGCCACCGCATAAATGGGTTTTGCACTGCTTCAAGGCCACCGACGGCCCTAGCACCACCGTGCGCCAATTCCAGCCCCACCGAGCACCACCACGAGCCCCATGAGCCTCCCCCTTCCTCCTCCCTCTGACCCGAAGTAGGTAGCCTCTTCCTCAGTGACACGGAACTCCTCCAACGCACGGGTTCTCCATACCCACGGCGGAGCACCGCCTCCCACGGCCACTGCACCACCACCAAGGGCTTCCCCCCCCCCCCCCCCCACCTGCAACCTCCCCTAGCCACCCCCATGTCCAGCCGAACCACCTAGCTCACTCACTGTCCCACGGCTCCTCTCCACTTCACGGCCTAGATCTGCCATCGTAGACCACCGTGGCCCCACCTTAGCGCCACCACAAGTTCCACCGTACCTCCCTCTGCTCCTCCATGGCCAGCCACGACCAGCCAAGCCATCCCCTTCCATTTCGATGCCTTGAGGCACACAGGTTTCCCTTGGAAACCCACGGCTCTGCCATGCTCCGCGACCCCAACCGCCATGAGACCACCCTCAGCCTCCCTTGACCTTTCCTAGCCTAACCCTAAGCCCAAACCACCACTTTAAGTGGTGGACAGCCACCATACATGGTGGGTAGGCACCTTATGCTCTTTAGCCGCCACGTACGACCCTTCTGACGTCATCAACTGTGATGGTCAGAGAACAACGCACAGCTTATCCTATCGATGGTATAACTCCCTATCACTCGTTATTTATGTTAGATGTTAATTAGTTGATTAGGTTGCGGACAGTATTGTTAGTATTGTGGAGTTGTTGTGTAGTATGGAGATGTGATGTGCTGTGTATGTGAAGTGTTGGGCATAGTTGAGAAGTGTGTTGTGAAGTGTTGTAGACTGTACTGTGTAGTGTGGTTGTGGAATATGTGTTGTAATGGTGGCGTAGCGTCATGTGGATTGGGAAGAGTACATGCTGAGTGTACTCTGTGTGGTGTAGAGTGTATGAAGGGAGTACACATGGAGTGTACTCCATGTGACGGAGTGATGCACCATATGGCGTGTACACCATAGTGGTGATGTGGCATAGCGTGTGAGAAGGAGTACACGTGGGGCATACTCCAAGAGGTGTAGCGACACACCGTGTAGTGTGTCGTAGAGATAACGATAATTGTGTGGTTGATGGGCATAGAGCTTGATGAGTAGTGTCGGGAACAGTGTCTCGAAGTAGTTATGGTGTAGCCTGTAGTCTGAGGTGATGGATGTCACCGTGTAGTTGACTCATGGCTGGAAGTATGGGTGAAGTAGAAGAACAAGTGTAAGAGTGCGCAGTGGAAGCATGACTGGGGAATGTCACAAAGTGACATGGTTACCAGCAGTCGTGCTTATGATAATTGAGGAGTTTGCGTAGGAATGGCGTAGCAAGAACGTGACAAAAGAACACGAGGGACCGTATTCACGATGAGTTAAGAGTTGGCGTGGAGATGGCGTACCAGAATGTCAGGTGATGTGACATGGTCACAGTGTAGCTTGGGAGTAGTCTCGAGCTATATGACTTGACGTAAGGCGTAGTTGTGAACGGATTCTTGTCGTGTTAAGTGTTGGGATAAACTGTCAAAAGGGACGGGTAGCATGAAGAGTCATGCTAGCCGAGTTAAGAGAAGGTTGGTATCGAAGTATGGCGTTGTCCCTATGAGCATGTAATCTGTCCCAAACATAGTTACACAGTGCTTAAGCCTCAGAGTTGGCTTAGAGCTGTGTGGCGTGTATGGATGGGAATGAGGATTTAGTGTGAGCTAAGATGCATGAAGATAGTGACAGGTATATTGTCTAGGATTGGGATGCGTGATTTCATCGGTCAGAATCATGCATCAGAATGTGGTTAGTAAGAAGAGTAAGACGAAGGTCTTAGTGTCTTAATCCTAAGGTGAATCATGGGTTCACCTTAGGGGATGAGCACTCGAAGTAGAACGTCGAGTTTGGAAGAGGTTGTGACTGTAAACGAACCCCGAAGGTTTTAGCACAAGTAAGGGGCACGTAAGAGCACGAGATAGAATGCGAGTGTTTCAAGTGAAGTGTAGCTCTACTTATAGTTTAAGTTGCTTATGCATCAGATAGAGAATGATGCTAAGGTTATGTGTATGCATGTAAGTTGTCATCTGACACGTACATGAATGGATTGCATGATATGAAAGTAGCATAGAGTCCAGGTAAGTATTACGTTCATACTCTTCTAGAGTTTCTAAAATACACGAAAATGAAAATGAAACGTTTTTTCCTTACAAAACGACACGAAAGATATTTTACAACAAACATGCTAAGTATAAGTGTTCAAAAGTATACGTATGTACGGTCCTCCTTGGCAGCCCCTTTTTACGCAACCAAAGTATTAATTGTAAGCATGTGAATGGATGACTATACGAAATATCTATTGTATGTATTTTCTCCAAAAATTAATGTTGAGGCTTGTGCCTCGAGCTTTAAATTGATGCCTTAACCGACGCGAAGAAAGTATGTTGTTTTAAAATGGTCCCTATGAACTGATGTTAAAATACCCCTATGAACTGATGCTTTATGGATGACACGAAAGATGATTTAAAACCCATGCTCTTAAATGACGTTTTTCATGAATGAACTATTTAATGAAAAGGACTGGAAGGACTGAACGTTTAATGTATGAAAATACGTAATGCCCATATGAATGAATGAAAAGGGTACCAATGAATGGCAGATTGCAATTCCGGGTAAGTAGCACTGGTAGTCAACCCAGTGTTGCCTCCTGACTGAAAAGGGATTCACCAATGGCCACGAGCGGAGTCTGGGTCCCAAAGAAGACCGCTAATCCCAACACACGAGCATAACAGTATGTACCAGCCAACGAAAGTGATGAGAAGAATGTATGAATGCATTGAACTCTTTAAGAAATGAAGACACTGACGGTTGAAACGTTTTATGAAGGGAAAGTCCATTTTTAAAGAAAAATCCCGTCCAGTGATGTTTTTAAACGAACGCACGCATGCATGTATGTATAGTATGTATGATATGATGAATGCATAAATAAAAACCTATGTTATTATATTTTAACTGTATGAAGTAATAATTACAAGTCATCGACTCATTTTAGTTTTTATGTGTGCCCCTCCCCCATAGGGACTGAATGAGTATTACGCGTCAGGATGGACACGGCCCATGGGGAAGTGCACAGAAGTCTAGGTATGAGAGTTTTAATTGCATGAAAGGCCTTTTATTTTACTGGAAGATTAATGTTTTTCGCTATAAACCTCTTTTATTTTCAAAGCATATTTTATTTTAAAACGTAGAGTCTTGCACCCTGGGTATGAAAGTAAAAAGTTTTAAATCGAACGGTAATTCTCGTCACCTTTCCTAAAATCATTTTATAAAAAGTCTCACCACAAGGATGAGCGTTACAATAACTAACCCTATCATCATTCGGGGGTTCAAACATAACTTTCCTCTTCCAAAAGTCTATCTAAGCATAGTACTTGAATAGCCAATGCATCCCGAGAATCAAATCGAGCACCATCAGACTAAAATCATCAAATTGGCCTTCAATGCCCTACCCTCTATTTCTATAGGACAATCCTTAACTACTGAGGTACAATCCACTGTATTCCCATTAGGAATCGTCACTACTACTATATGAGTAATAGCTCGGTTTGCAAGCTACAAATTCATGTAAACGCCACAAACATGAAAGACTACAGAGCACCTGAATCAAATAGTGCACAAGCTATGAATCTAAACATATTGACGTTTTCTAACGATGACAAAAGTAATACTATTAACAACAATTCTACCAATGTTATCTAGCTTAATGTCACAGAGATTTTAAAGAAATACAAGTAATGACGTCAATTTCCTCTATTTCTGGAGTGTCAGCATCAACATCTCCTGGAGTGATAGTGTACACTCGTGCTGGAGCAAAGACGCAAACTCCTGTGCCTATTGTTGCTTCACTTATTCTGGGAAGAATCCATTGTCAAACTTTTCCCAGAATCTTCCCCATGTTAAGGTAGCTAGGGTTCCAAACTCCCTCACCAAAAGCTACCTTCACATATCCTACCATATGTCGGCTTCTCCTTAAAGCAAATATCTAGCATACAGTACTTTCTGTTCTTCAAGGCATCTGTAAATCTTGAATGTTTGATCAAGATCAATCGTCCACTTATTGCTTGAGAAATTTGGGTAACGGTACACTAAAATCTTCTTGTAGGGATATCCCCTAACTTCGTGCCTATACTCGCACACTTGATGTCGTTGTTGTTGTTGCTGTCTAGGCAGCTCCATCAGAAGACGAATGGCTTCCATCATTCCTTGTCCTCCATCGATTGGAGGATTTTGTTCCTCCCGGTTGTTGTCTCCACCAAGGTTTCTAGGTACTCTTCCATGGACCATGCGTTATGTCTGGAAACACATGTTACGTATATCAGATTCACGTACTTACCCAATACTTCAATAATTCAAGCCTAATAGAAGACTAAAATCTCAATCCTAAATTTTGGTAACAACCCCTAGGGACATATGGGTTTACCCAGAGGCGTATTGTTTTGATACCACCCTCTGATGCCTCTATGGCAGACAATTTTGTTTTTTAGCAATACACAATGTACCAGAATGTTATATCCCAAAACATAATCATGACTTCATAAATATTCACATATCCATAGTCATACAATAAGTCTAAACCAAAACATTTACCAAAGACTGCACTCCATAAGTACATGCATAAATAAAAGCTAGTGAACTAAATACCAAGCCACTCACGCAACTCAGCTATAAGCGACAAAATGGAATCCAAAAGTTGGAGCACTAACTCCATGCACTCTTCAAGTGTTCTCTACAGCCTACTAAACCTCATCCAACTAGTTGAGTCCTGATCCCTGGTCTCCGAACACATCGTCTATCATTTTGGGGAAAAGTTAGTTGGGAATACCGAATGAGGTTTATAAACTCTCCGCAAGTACAATCCTAAACTACCAACAGTATGAATATGCATGCATGATAGTAATATAACATGGTATGAACTTGAGTATGTGTGAAATTACTTGAAAATAACATGGCTATACATGAACATAACATAACTTGACTTGAACATGGCACAACTTGACATGAACATGACTGGTTATGTTTATGTGAAATACGAATGCTCCACGACTCCTTAAGGATCTTGTGCTCTTGCTAATACTGCATCACATCACAGGCATCTGCGCCAGCTGTGAGTACATCATGATAACTAAACTTGTAAACGTGTAGTTTGGCACCATTGGCGTTGGGTGCCTAACTTTGCTCTTGAAACAGTTATTTAGGTCTCATTCGAAGCCTGTTGACTCTACTTCGTCAACCCAGGGGATCCCACATCCAATTTAAACACTCCAGAGTAGACAAAGAAGTTCCACTAGGATAACTCATCACCCTAACACTTGGGGTCGTAACAAAATAAAAAATTTATGCATAACCTAGAACATTTCAAGACCTACTCAATTCTTATGACATGGCATGTAACAGATAAACATGTGACAGTTGACATGACATTCGTGGCATATGACAGATAATCATTTACAGTAATAAGTGACATGGCATGACATATTATAAACCTTTATAATAAGCATAAATGATATGAATGTAAACAATTTCACTCTTACAACCATACATTCGTAAACATACCGAGAGTAGTTAGAAGTTAACTTACACACTATAGCGTAATGCGTAATGTAGCATAAAAGTGAGTAAATTGACTTAGGACTAAATTTACTAACTTAGGACTAAATTTACAAAGTTACCCTTCTTCTTATGGAAAATTATAAATTTACCCCTAAAAGAAAGGAATTTACAAATAGACTCCAAAACTTACAAACATTTATAGTTCTTATGCAAATTTCATCTTAAACCGAAATATGAACTCATAAGTTTTAAAAAAAAAAAAAACTATGAGAAATCCCTCATGGTCGATTCATGTATAGGCTTAAATCATGCTTTTTGTTGCTACTTGGCCATTTAACACTCTAACATACTTAAACCGAAAATGAAACCTCTCAAAAATCATGTCCTAGTCCTAAAACCATGTTCAAAAAATAAACCATGCATTTCATAAAACTTGGAATTGTCATATGAAGGAAAATGCCAAAACATCATGACTAGATCAAAATGAACCAACTCTTGATGTTCTTGATCTAACACTTTCATATCAACTCTAAGGATTCCAAACGTCCAAAAATAAATCTTCTAACATGTTCATCTTTCAAACCTAAGTGCTAGCATGCTTGACTAATCAACCAAAAATCACAAAACACAACATAAAACACTCGGTTTGCATGGAAACCTAGAAACCAAGCATGCACGCTTTTGGACTTAAAACAAAGAGACTAGATCCTTGATTTTCATGAAATAAATCTTGAAAGATTACAAACATATACCTCACATCCAAGTTATAACTAGATATAAGCATTAAAATTAGTATTTCATAGCAAAAATGGCATCCAAACAAAGTATCAAACCCAAGAGCCTCTAGCTTGACTTTAAAACAAACTCTTGCATGTTCATCATCATTCCAACAAAGATCGAGACCATAACTCCTCAAAACTTTATTCTAAATCCATAGATCTAATTTTAAACAACAAGGTTTGCAAAGATCATAGCCATTGAATCAAAACCTAAAGTTAAAATCACAACCTAAACCAAACCAAGATTTTTTTTGAACCAATCAGTTTCTACCTATTCAAAATCATGCAAAAACCATTTTGTAAAAATACTAACATGCTTTGACTCAAGTCATAACTTGCATATAAACATGTTAAATTTTCATCATAGCAATATCTACACAACATTTCATCAAAAGCTCCACAAAACTACCAAAGTTCATCACAAACACCAAAGATTGTCAACACCGAACCTTTCCACCAATAACACAAACTTTCATCCATCAAAACTTCAAGAAACATTCACCAATATGCACCCAAGTAAACTAGACTCAATGATAGATAAAATTGAAGAGGTTATAGCCTAAGAAAATACTACCAAAAACTTCAAACACAAGGAGCAAAAACTGCCCAATTTTGGTCTCTTGCTCTCTCTTGGTTTCTCCCTTCAAAGAAGCATGAAAATGAGCTAAGTGAGGGAAGAAAATTCATGAGGCGTGGGGTATAGGTGAAGGGGCTGAATTGGTGGGTGAGAGAATGACCAATTTATGTGAGCTTTACTTGTGAAAAGATGGTGAAAAGCTTAAGGGAGTGGGGCTGTTTTTTTGCTACCACAGGCCAAGTGGGTGAGGTGGAGTGTTGGCTTGTTTGACTTACCATCAAGGCACTATTTGGGGCTGGTAATTAGGTGGCATGACATCCTTGGCATGGAATTGTAAGAAGGAGGAGCCTTGTGGAAGAAGCTTGGGAAAAAGGGGTGGTTTCTATTGGACTAAATGGGCTAATTGAATGGGGTTTCAATGGAGTTCCGGTTAGGGTTTGATTAAAATGAAACTTTTCTTGGTCAAATGTAATTACCAAGATGTAAGAGAGTAGGTAAGGGTATAAGAGTGTGTACTTGAGTGGTTGGTTGAAATTGGAAATGACTTAAGAAAGTGAGAAAACACTTAGTCACAACCAGTCATATTTAGGGTTTGGAAACCATTTAGGGTTTCAACCTCCTCAAGGGGGTTTGGGGTTTTGGTTGGCTTCCAATGGTTTTAGATTTCATTAGGGTTGAACCCCTCTTTTAATTGACCAAATAATGTTTGGTTGGATGGAATAATGATTACTATAAGAGAGCATGATCATAAGCTTGATTCACACTCCATCTCTTACACACTTTGTCCTCCTCTTGACAAGTGTCCAGAGGTTTCTAAGTGGATGGCTAGGATTGCATCATGTGTCAAACTAAAAAGTTTCTTAGTGATCCTAAGTGTATTTGGACATCCTACATGACAATTTGATAGTTGTTTGAACTAGATGCCTCGTGGCGCTCTCCTGAATGGTTACTATTTAGCCAAAAAACTCAAAACGTTTTATTCAATCATAAAATCTTAAATATTCATACAAGTCTAATGATGCAATTCATTTCATAAAACTAAACTCCTAAGTACCTTAATTACACATCAACTATATTTTGTCTACTACTCATCCGAAATACTTGAAACTTTTTATTTCACCATAAAATCTTAAATATTCATACAAGTCTAATAGTGCAATTCATTTAAAAAGGCAGTTTCATCACTATAGTGAATCGAGATTCGACTACGCTACTAGACTAAAATCTAAGCGATGCTCGATTTGTGAGATCTCGAAAGGATTTCACAATGTTTCTAAGGACTAAAGAAATTCATCTATCGAATTTCTTTTAAGTCGTTACAGCAATCCTCACATCCTCCCCTTCTTATGAGGAATTTCGTCCTTGAAATTTAGTGAGGACCCTCCCTAAATATAACATACCAAGGGATGCTTACAAGGGAGTGTTCTTCGGTGTTCTCTGTCAACATTGTTAGAAGCACGTCTCTTCCATCACGTCGATCCACCACCAAATGTCCATGATCCACTACTAGGATAACAACTCCCTCCTCTTGTCTCCTCCCTCAGCTACAATTCGTGCACCTTTCGGTTGTGTTCTCTCGTATCCTAACTCCTTCGCTAGATTCAGCAATGTAATAAATTGGTGAATCTCCAACCGTTGTCCTTTTCTCGCTCATCAAGCTCCGAGATCGTCCATTTCTCCACTTGTGACACTACGGTTGTGTCGACATGACCTAACATTTCCATTATTAGAGCTCTAGCCGTCTGAGAACTTTCTTCATCTCGGTGGCATTCCTCCTCTACTTGCTAGCGTTCGGCCCCTAGCGTCGTCGTTTCGTGTCATTCCTCCAAGAATCGATGTATTATTTCTGGCAGTATAGCTGCCCTTTGTGTTATTCTCTTCTCTCACACCATGGTTAAATTTCTGAGGGATCTTAAGTGTTGTGGTCTAAAGGGGTAAATTGAAGGCTTATTTATAGACCTACTTTTGCCCTTGAATTTTTTGAATTACCTTTACCTCGTGCATCACAACATACTTATTGTAGAATGAAAACATATGAAAATTGCTCCTGCATGATCCTCTCACTTTTCAATGTAAACTCCACGTTTCTCGCATCTCCCCATTGCACCTTCACCAACGGTACGATTTTAGATTGTAATCTTTGCTACTTCTAGTCTACAATTTGTACTATTCTCTCCTCATATGTGAGATTCAGTTGCAATGAAATTAGATTTGGGTTAATTATTCGGGGTTGTTGATTCCTGAAACTTTTCCTTAATAAGGATATGTGGAATACGTTGTCAATCTCGTCGTATTCTGCCGTAACACAACTCGATACACCACTGGGCCTACCCTTTCCAGTACTACGTAAGGTCCAATGTATCTTGGGCTTATACCAGTCATTCTTGCCCTTATAAGTTTGATTTACTTTTTCATCTCTTGGATGATCTCTAGTTCAATCACTCTTGCCTCTCCCACTTCATCCCAACGTATCGGTGATTTACATTTCCTTCCATACAAAGTCACATAAGGGTCCATCTGAATGGTCGCCTGATAACTATTGTTGTAGGAAAATTCAAATAGTGGATGGTTTTTCCATGGACCCTAAAAGTCTAACAAGCATGCTCTACGCATGTCTTCCAACATCTGAATCATCATTTCCAACTATCCTTTGGGGATGGTAAGCACTACTAAACTTCAACTTTGTGCCCATCGCCGGTTGCAAACTATTGCAAAACTAAGACGTAAAACTCGAATCTCGGTCCAACACTATCGTTTTGGGTACTTCGTATAACCTAACCATCTCTCTTATGTACAGCTGAGTAAGGTTACTCAGTGTGTTCGTAGTAGTGACCAGTAGAAAGTGTGCACTTTTAGTTAATATATCTATAATTACCCAAATAGCATCTTTACCGGTAGGGTAAGGGCTATGTCTTTACAACCCTTTACTACTAGCATCTTAACCACAAAATCTATGGCTATGTCTTTCTAATTCCACTTTGGAATGGGTAAGTGCTGTAAATTTCTGACTGGTGTCTAATGCTTAGCCTTCACCCTTAGACACATAGCACACTTCTCAATGAAGGGCCGGTAGCCCGCTTCATCCCTTCCAACCTGAAGTCTTTATTTAGATCTAACACATCTTCGCGCCTCCAAGATGTACCGAGTATAGCAAGGAATGGGCTTTGGCTAATATTTGTTCTAAAATTTTTGAATTAGCTAGGACTACTCTTTGCCCTCTATATAACAAGGTTCCATTCTAACCAAGATGAAATGCAAAGGTCATTTGCCTTTTTGGACTCTTCGACGGATCTTTAGTAGCATTGGATCCTTCCTTTGCTGAATCTCTAGTTCATCGAAATCACTCAACCTCAATTATTGCATTGCAGTGAGAATTTCCTCCTACGGCATATCCTTCACCAACATGTACCTTATTCCCTCAAGAAGTGAATCTACATCTGTGGAACCTTCCACGCCCTTTAACCTTGACTTAACTTAGAGTGTCATCAACTAAATTAAGCTTTCTCAAGTGATACTTGATTGATATCCAACCATCTCTTTTGTCTCATACAGGCCCCCCCTCTCCAATGTCTACATACCATAATCACTAAAAAAACTTGAGTTTTTGAGAAAGTTACTGGTATTTCCAAGGAATTTGCTCAGCACTTCAGGTGAGTATGCTCAGTGCTTTTGAGCAAGTATGCTCAACATATCTACTTGCTCACTCTTCTACACTAGAATGCTCAATCTTTCCGTGTTTAGCATCTTCCGAGCATGTATGTCGAGCAAGTATGCTTAGCCATTCGAGCACTTATGTTCAGCGACTTTGCTTGTGTTTTCTGGACCATTATGCTTGGAGTTTCCAAGCACTCCCTAAGCCCAAGTCCCAACGTGGAATTATATATATATATATATATATATATATATATAAAGATACTAAATTCTATTAATTAAAATTTAAAGAGTAACTTAATATATTATTATATATCTATATTTGTTATAAGTTTCAAAATAAATATTATTATAATTATTAAGCTTAGTAATTAATCTACCGGATATATATTACCTTGAATTTATGTATTAACGATATTGACATAAATAAGTGTAGTTCGGATCAATACAAGAAAAATGGGTTTTTGCCGTGACATTTAATCGTCGAAAAGGGGCTAAAAATCACCGCAATTGACTTCTCTCCATGATTTTCCATTACCCTTGATGCGGCAAAAGATTAGTCTTAATTGAGAATTTGCCACGAGAAAAAAAAATGAGCTGCAAATAATCTAATTTTGCGACAGTTTATTTCGTTGGAAAAGTCCCAAAATTTCATCTACGAGAATGTTAACCATGGTTAATCATCACCGAAAATAAGTATTTGCAGCAATTTGTACCCGCGAAAAATCATTATTTGTAGTGAAAGTTGATTAACAAGAAAGGCTAGGTCGCAAATAATTAATTTTGGGGAGAAAAACTCGCCGGAAAAGGTCCCTAACAAGATTATTTAAAAAAAAAAAAAAAAAGCACTAAATAGGATACATAAAACTAGAATGGATTCATAAGAATTAAGCAAAATTTGTTTTTTTTTTTATAAGCACAATGTTAAATCCTTCACTTTAATATTTTTTTTATAAGAAAGAAAAAAAAATTATATTCATAAGAATTTTTTGATAAGTAATGAGGCATACCAATGATGCAAAATAATTGCAAACTGCAAAAAATTAAAAGTGGCATGTTTACTAGAGGGTTTTATCAACCCAATTATTATGGCCAATACAATTATCATAGCCAATAAAAGAACGTGGATTTACAAAGAAGAAAGAAAAAATATGACTCTAGCCCTGAAACTTGAACACTTTTCTCTAATAATTTATATCCAAATTGAGCTTCGAAAGATGAATAGAGACTAAGAGAAAGAGATAGACTAACTAGTGTGGAGAGGAGGCGAGAAGGCGGCAGCAAGCTGATGAACAGTGTGAGGAGGAGCATTGATCTATGGATAAGCTTATTGATGAGTGTACGAAAGTGCACTCTAAATACCCTATTATTAGACTGAAATGCTAAAATGTTAATAGAAATCATTGGAATTAATGTGTATTCTTGAATTGAGTTTCTATTTACTTTGGGATACTCCTGAGCAGATTTTTATGTTTAATTTCAGAGTCCATAAAAGAGCAAGGCCAAACCCATTCAAATTTAAAGGACTTTCAAGTGGGCAAGATATTGGAACAACCTAAGAACTTTCAACAAGTGTAGGGCTCTTCAAATAAGAATAATGATGGGGTTTGAGAGTAATTTGGATCAGAGTCCAAAATGCGTTACGAGATAGAATGGACACACTTTAGTATTTTAGTCATAAATTTCCGTTCAAATATCATATTGATGAGATTCTTAATGCGTTGGAAATCTATCTTAAAGGTCTACAAAGTTGTCTCTAATAAAGATTTCTAAATTCGAACTTCTAAAGCGCGTACATGGCTGCCAAGTTGAGTCCTAAAATTTAGACGATTTTGTGTACAGGAATATGAAGACATTAGGGTTTCTTTCATACTCTATTTAAGCATATCATTAGCACAAAATTGGGGAGTTCAAAAGAGGGGAGACGGCTCAGTTTGAAGGAGGAAGATCTGAAATTAATCCCCATGGCTGCCATTTGCTCTATTTTTCTTTGGAGATTTCTATTGTCCATTACATTTATGGGTAACTAAATTCTCAAGTAGGGTTAGGGATGAACTTGCACAGTAGATGGTATTATTAATTTATTTTTAATTTATGTATTTGATTTTCAATTACTAAAACTCTTTTGTTTTATCATTCTCAATTCATTGTTGATGTTTTCTTCCCCAAATAATCATAAAATTTATTCTGTTTATAGATTCAGTCATGCTTTTTCTATTGAATGGATTGACTCTTTGATTATGTTTGGATCAATTATTTATGTATATTGATTTAATTCTTTACTGCAATATCGTTTTCTGAGTATATTGTCATCATTGGATTTTCTCAATAGTAATAATAATTTACGTATTTTAAAAGTGGTGAATGATTTTTCACTGGATTACATTTAATTTAATCTTGGTTTATAAATCTATACCTTCTAATTGGGAATTTTGAGAATTGAGTTCTCAATTGAATTATTCAATGAATTAAGAATAATTAAAATACCAGATTTGTGCAAGGGATTCCCGACGCTTTATTGTTTGTCAAATTGAGTACTTTTTCCATTAGTCAATTTGCTTCACTTTAATTTGCATTTAAAATTAATCTTTATTCTCCATTAATCATTTAATCTCTTTCTTTAGTTTCTTTGTTCCTTCTACAATTCTTTTAATTTGTTTTTCTATAGAATCAACACCCCAAAACTGTGCTACAACTATCGCATTATTCTTTGGGCATAATCACTAATCTTAAAAGAACTCCTAGCAAAATTAAATATAGAAGTCAACATAAAAGTAGTAAGAGCATTGATTAGTGAGTAATCTTAACTTCAGAAAAATTCAAGATTGAAAATTATGATTCTTCAATATCACACAGGCTTAATTTACATGGTATACATGATTCTAATGTCACAAAGGTAATACGCCTAACAATGGCAGAATACGCCTCCCTCAATGTCCAAGTAGCCTCATATCTGAATATAAATTGTCTATTCCTTGCTTGCAACTCCTTACTGCATAGAACCACCAGAGGAGGGGCATGATCAGACTTAATAGTAGGTAGAACTTAGCAAAAGCTGTTAGGGAACATCTACTGCCACTTAGTATCAGCTAAAGCTCTATCTAACTTTTCTTTAGTGAAGAAAGCCTTAGATCTATTGTTGGACCAGGTAAACTTTGGTCCTTTTGTAAATATGCCATTCAAAGAACACCACTAAATTGTAGCCTTAAATTGCTCCATATGTCTGTATGGTTTGATGCTAGCCCCCACTTTCTCACTTTGATTAATGAGCTCATTAAAATCCGCCATACAGATCCAAGGAGAAACTATGTCTTGATTGAGCATTTTCATGAGTGCCCAACTTTGCTCCCTCTTAGAAGTCTCTGGATGTCCATCAAAACATGTAACAATCCATTTCTGATTGCCATTGTGCTCAGAAATAATGGCACTGATGTGCCACCTTGTATAGCTGCTAATAATGACTTTAAAATCTGCTTTCCAAAATAGTGCAAGACCGCCACTTTTTCCAATGCTATCTACTATTAAACAAGCATCAAATTTTAGCTTAATCCTTATTGCCTCCATTTTTTCTTTATTACATTTTGTTTCCATCAAAAAAACCACACTAGGGCACTTCTCCATAATCACCAGACTAAGGACCCTAACTGTCCGAGGGTTCCCAAGACCTCGGCAGTTCCAACATAAGCAACTCATTGGTTCTAGCAGGGTTGGGCACCAATTGAGCTTAAGTGAGCACTATTTCCTTGGATCCATTTTTCTATTTTGTTGAAACAACCCTTCCATCGACATCGTTTTCTAAACTAGTCACAAAACTTCTCTTTTGAGACCTTATTCCATCATGGTGTCCTGGGGTACTTGTTTTATTCCAAGCTTTCCTTTTCCATTTGGTTACTTTTTTGAGCTCCTTGTCATTGTAACCATCTACAATCATAAAATTATGCTTTCTATTGTAGGGATCAACACCTATATTCTGGTCATTATTACTAACTTCCAATTCCTTATTCAGAGAAGGATTGGAAAAAACAGCTCCTAGGGACCTGTGATGACAAATCCCTAATTCCATCAAATTTATAGCCATGAATCCAGCAGAATCAAAACCCATATCAGAGACCCCAATTCTTTCCTTGTTACCAATTTTCAACCCAACAGCCCCCTGATTGAGCTACTCTGATTGATATCCTCTCTCCACTTCAAATCTTTGACGCCTAGATTGAGCCTCATTCCTAGGAAGGGAACTTTCCAAATTAATGGTTGCAGACCTGGTCTCTTCCACTGAATTTGCCTCTTTTCCAACAAAACTTGAGTTCCTACCAACGTTGACTTTATTTCCTTTCCCTACTTCATCTTCCTCCTGGCTCCAAGGATTGCCATGATCTTCACTACCATTGTTATTGGAAGATGATTTAGAAACTGGTTTCTGCGATAAGGCTCTAAGACAGACACCATATTGACTTTGGGTCCCACTATGCAAGGATTTTCTACCATTCAACTGTTCACACCCATTAGCACCATGTTTAATAGTACCACAATTAAAACAGAAATTGGGAGTCTTTCATATTTAAAAGATATCCAACATTTACTCCCTAGAACATTGATCAGCAAACCACGCATGAGTGGCTTTGTGATATCCACAACAACTTTTACTCTAAGGTATGGACCCCATCTAATCCCATCCTCATCAGTGTCCACATCCTCCACCACTCCAATCTTACTACCAATAAGCCTACCAATATCTCGAGTCATCCCTCCTAAAGGGATATTATGAAGTTGAATCCACATTGGTTCAGTAGAGAATGTAATGTCTTTAGCAGCAACATGACCATCAAAAGAAGTCAAGCATAACAAATTACGATCAAAGGTCCAAGGCCAACCTGTCATCACTTTCTGAAGGTGCATGTTGAAACTCAATGACAAAAAGGTTGAAGCCAACCTTCTTGAACTGTATTCTCCCTTTTGCCTTCCACACAGTTTGCATGGTGGATTTGAAAGCCTCCCCATAGACACTCTTCTCAGCCACTATGAGTCCAACAAGGCAGAGTTTACCACGAATAGAAGTCATGCTCTTTTTTGAAATCTCCACGCCTAAAGTGTTTTGTTCCCTTTCAGTGAGGCAAAGTTCACCCCATTTTTCAATGATATCATCAGGCATCATAGCAAGATGTCACTTATGACCCACTCTCAATAAGAGAAGAAGAATAAAAACCAACAAGAACAGAAAAAAACCAAACCAGCCTCCTTCAAGAATGAGACACTCTTGCCTAAAGCAAACGCCCTCCTCAACTCTCGCTAGGAGACCTTCATGTATTTTTGTATTTTAGGAATAGGAGAATAGAAAATTGAACAACCTATGTATTTTCTGTTCATTTTCCTTTTGTCATACTAAAGCAGCTAAATTGCATATAATATGTTGGGATTCCCATAAGAAATTGTTGACTCTAGAGATAAATAATTAATATAGGAAAGAAAAATGAAGATTGTTATTTTAATTTGCTATTTAATTAGATTTAAGGTGTCTATTTTATTTAAACCTTGTCATTTTTATTTAATTTAATTTATATTTACATTGTCTATTGTAATGTTATTTCTCCATAATTATTATTTTCTATAATTAATTTTGAATAAATAAAAAAACTATCAGTCAAAAATTAAAAGAAATTGTAGTGTTATCGATCACAATTTTAAGAATCTATTTAAGATGTTATTTCTTTTTTTTATTTTTTTATTTTTGCAGTTTTCAGTTTTAATTTTTGTTTTCGTTTATTTTCAATTGGATTTTGGTTTCCCGAGCTATTATTAATTTTTTAAATTTTCTGATACAATATGGCACGAGTACAAACAGTAGTGATTTAGAAGAAAAATGTTCAAGAATTACTAGATTTAATCAAAGTTACAAGTATGAGGAGTCAAAGGCTCATAATTAAAGTATACGTACCAACTTTTCTAAAAGAAAAAATTTAGTCTTTAATCTATTTCTATTAGACATGATGACTATATATATATATTCTAAATTGTTGTGTATGTTGACAAGAAAAATTCATAGGCCTAACTCTTCACCCTTCAATAGGTTGTAAATGAGCAATAGTAATACAAGATAGACAACTCGAATCTGGCTTCATTAATAAACTCAAACTCGACTCAATTTGATTATTTATAAATAGATTATTCATAGCAGAAAATTAGGCTCGATTATTACTCGTGTTAATGTAAACTTTCATTCATTGAATTATTTTCACATATATAATAACTTAGGATTAATATAAACATAGTAATTAAGGCATTATTTAGTTTGGAGCCCCGCCAATGTAGGTAGATCAAGCTAGCCATGCATTGACCAATGAAGGGTGTGTCACAGTTGAGTTTGTGGTTGATCAGAGTAATTATTACCGTCTTTTTTTTTTTTTTGGTCATATAAAAAATAAAAAATAAAAATAAAATAAAAACTAACTAAAGTGGAGGATAATCTGTGTAATTAAATGCTTTACTGCATGCAATATATATATATATATATATATGTTTTAATCATAAAGAGGTTTTATAAAGTAAACTCACAAACTAACATGATCAAGTTGATATAGTACGTTAGATTGTAAAACTACATTTATTATAAAGTATATCTAACATATCATATGAAGTCATGTCAGTTTGTGAGTTGATTTTGTGAAATTTCTTTGTGGTTGTATATGATAACCCAAACCTAGATAGGTTTCAACCGTATTATTTTTTCGTTACCTTAATATTATCTTAGGGCCATGAAATTAGGTCTAAATTGATAGAGCCCTTGGATCAATAGTTTAGTATCTAAAGCCCAAGAGAAATGGCTAGTTAAGCCCTTGCATTTTCGGCCAGCTAAGTTGGCTTGAGCCCAAAAATCCTAGAAAAGCAATAGGTCATGCCCAAGCCATGTGGCTTGTGCCACTTGTTGCGCATGCATAGCCCATGAATCAAGACGTGATAATGGGCTAAGGGGCTTGAATGCCTATCCTAGTGACATGCCTTTGGACTTGCCACATGTGACGTCCACAGATTCCGCTTGGGATTGGACGGACATCCTAAGTGTCGGAACATGCAACAAAAGGTTACGTGCCCCCATTCATAATATATAAGGTGCAATATTCCTAACATACATATAACATTATGCAATATTCACAGTGGATAATTTTTTTTTTTAACAATATTATGCACCAAACTTATAATATTCCAAATAGTTAAAACATAATCTATGCATACTTAACAAAATAAACGTCCACGATTACCGCATAGGTCTCAGAAGACTGTAATCTCAAAACAAAAGAAACCTGGCTCCATAATTACATTGCCAAAATACACTATTGGACTAATTCGTTGAGTAACTTGCGTTACTCGACTAACGATGCCGGAATACTATTCAAAGACCTAACTATGGAGGCTGCAAGCTCTGTGTTGGGTCTACGGCATCTAGTCAACCTGCTCTAGTCTGCTAGTATCTGCTTCCTGCTTTGATCTTGACACATCGCCTACCATTCGAAGAGAATGGTAGTTGGGACTACCACGGTGAGATTTGATCACAAATCTCAGCAAGTTAACAGAAAACTTCCACACAGGTTAATGATGCATGCATGGCAGTAAAAACATGAATGCATAATTAAAGTCATAAGTAAGCATAGCATAACTTGACATATAGCATGGCATAAATGACATAACTTGAACTGAACTGAAACTTAACTTGAAGTGGCATGACATGTACGTGAACTTAAAATATAACAAGGACTTGAAACATAGCATGAACGTGAACATACATAATTTAAACATGAACTTGAACATAACATGAACCTGAGCATAACATAACATAAATGTGAACTTGAAACATAACGTGAACATGAACATGACATAACATGAACGTGAACTTGAACATAATATGACATAAACATGACTTTGAAACATATTATTGTCTCATGGGGTCACCATGATAGAGTAGTCTTATCTCATAGGATTACCATGATTGAGTAATCTTATCTCATGGAATTTCCATAATTGCGTATTCTTATCTCATGGGGTTACTATGATTGACATGAACTTAAAACTTGATTTGAACATAAACTTGAACATAACATAATGTGATGCATGACTTGAATGTGAAATTCATGAACTTAAAATTTTATTCAGAGACTTAATCATAAAGTGACCAAACGGGTGCTACACAGGTCCCATTGAGCTATGTGTCCCTGCCGATTACCACATCACAACACAGGTGTCTATCCCAGCTGTGAGTGAGCTAATACGTACTCCATAGTTGTTATGGCCCCACATATTCTACGTGTCACAATTGATGTGTCTCACGTAGTGTATGCTCCACAAATGTTGTGGCCCCATACTTCATGCTCCACAGTTGTTGTGGCCCCACAAATTGTTTGTGCCACACTTGTTGCGGACACACGTAACATAAAGTGTGGCTCCATCGGCGTTAATGTCTAGCGCGCTCCGGTGACCAGCTAGTTAGGCCCCATTCGCAACCTGTTGATTGTACTTCATCAACCCAGGAAATTTTACACCTATTTAGGCACTCCAGCGTGAACAAAGGAGTTCCACTAGGATATTACTGTATTCTAACACTTAAGGTCGTGATTGATATGAATAACTTAACAAGACTGTTCTCGAGATACACAAACTGTATTCGAGACGAGATGACATGAATATGAAAAGATAGAAGTCCTAACGTAGCGTAACGTTATGTAAACGTAAGATGACAGACATGACATACTTTGAGACATAAATGTGACAGAAAACATTTCATAACATGGCATACATGTAAAAGAAAATATTTCGCAGCATGGCATAACATATAACAGACAATATTTCGTAACATGGCATAACATGTGACAGTGAATATTATGTGACATGATATACATGTAATAGATGGCATACGTAATGTGACATACTTGTAACAGATAGTAACAAGTGACAGAATATATTATGTAACAGATAAGATTTTCATGATAGAATAATTCGTGTAATAGATAAACATGTGATGACATGGACTGGCATGGCATATATAAACTGATAAAGTTAAGAGCTAAGTTACCTCGATAGTTGCGTTCTACGAGAATAAAGCACGAAACACGAAAAACTATAACATAGTATTCTAAAAGTTAGAAATTTAATTTCTAGTAATTAGAAATGTGAAAATAGACAACTTAGAGTAAAATCACCATTTTACCCTATATGTGTGAGAAAATGACCATTTTACTCCAAAAATTACCAAAATTTACATGCCTCATGTAAATTTTGTCCTAAACTCAAATATCAACTCAGAAAAATTTAAAATCATTCACAACTATGGAAAACTCACTATGGCCAAAACATTCATAAGCTATTTCTCTTGATTTTGGTTTGCAATTTCTTCCATCTTCAAAATCCATGATTAAACCAAAATTTTGTAACAAAGATTTTTCTATCATCAGTTTAAAAACACACTTAAAAGATCCTTTAATGAAAAGCTAATCATTAACATCAAACTTTTTAACAAAAAGTAAACACCTTAAGTCACAAGTTTTGACCTTAAAAAAAACATCTCCAAGAATTCTAAAAAAATCAAATATTATTTCTAACAAATTCATAACATCATCTTAAAATCAACCATGCTTTAAATCATCAAACAAAAGTCACCAAAAATCACAAAACAATACTTGGAGTTTTTGGTTTTACACTTAGTTCAAAACAGAAACTTTTATCTCAAGTAATTTTGGTCAATCTCTTGATCCATGGCTTAAAGAAATTTGATATTCAAACTAAAACATCACATGGTTTAAAAATGTGTCCGAGAGAAGATCCAACTATCAAACTTAAAATCACATGGCTAAAATTCAATAAAACATGGATCTAACTCAAAAAATCAAGTCTTAGGCATAACCGAAATCCTCTTGCATAGAAAATCATATCTTTAAAACTAAAATCAAATATCTTCGAAATAACATCCTAACATGTATATAAGAGGCTTATGATCATCATATAAAAATATCAAAACCTTTAGAATAAGATTAAACCACGAAATATTCAAACTTCCACAAAACAAAAACTGTTTTTCCACTTCCAGTTTTCAAGTTTCTAAATCTAAGGAAATCAATCATCAAAAGCTTTATTCATGCAACAAAACCTCAATTAAAATTCATAAAAACATGCTAAAAACACTCCATAAAATTTTCGGACCAAGATATATCCATTAACTTGGTCAAAAATTTTAAAACATATCATACTCTCCAGTTTCACGCCCAGAATGACCTTTCCGTGGTTAAAAATATTTTTGACTAATAAAATTAGATGGAATGAGACTAATAAGATTTTCATGAAAACTAGACTCAAAGAAGAACAACGTTTATGAATGAGTTATTGTGAGAAAATATTTATAAATGGTTGAAAATAGCCACGCAAAAAGACACAGAAATCTGCCCCAGAGAACTCTTTTGGGTTTCTCTCTAAGAACAGGGGGAAGAAGTGATAAAATTGAGAGAAATGTGTCTTGGACAAATTTAGACTCCTAAGGGGGAAGTTATGGGCATGAAAGACCCTTGATTGGAGTTGTCTATGTGACATAAAGTGAAGAGTAGTGAAGGCAAAGGACTGCCTGCAGCAGTTGTGAGAGATGGAGGTTGATGGAGTGGGCTTCTCCTTCACATCAAGGCACTAATGGGTGCAGCCAATGGTAGTGGATGGTCTGCAATGTTGGGGTGGAAACTTTTTTAAGAAACTTTGCCAAGGTGGCCAAATTCATGGGCCTTGGTGGGCTCCAACCAAGTGAGCCTCAGTTTGGGGTTTAAAGGGGGTTTGGTTAGGGTTTGAGATGCTATCAAACCCAAATCTAATTTTTCTTGGCCCAATCAAATTTTCAAGATTTAAAAGGTTGTATAATGAAGTCATAACAAGGATTTGATTAATTAATAGCATGTGGAAGTGATTTAATCAGGTGATTAAACACATTGCTAGAAATCAGGTTAGAAAGGGTTTGGAGGCCAACTTTAGGGTTTGGGAAACCGTTTAGGGTTTCAATTTCAACCAACTTTTTGGGGTTTCAATTGGATCCCAACCATTTAAGGTTTCGCTAGAATTGAAACCTTCTATGGTCTGGCACAATTTGGTTGATCAGATTAAACAAAGCTTTGCTTAGGTGACATAATCTCACACCTTGATTTCCTTCACACATCTATCTAATGGTTCCTCATGGTACCAAGTGCCTAATACTATTCACTATGAATAGATAAGATCTTGCCAAGTGTCCAAATAAAACTTCTCTAGCCTAATTTGGACATTTCACACTGTGATTTTGAAAACACTGCACTGGATGCACTTATCGAGACTACTATTCACTTTAAAAAAATAATAAAGTTAGTACTAAAAATTTCTAAATATTCATATTAACCTATAGTGAAAACATTTACCGAAATTCAACCCCGAAGTACTCCTAAAAATAATTTTACAATTTCGAACAGCCGTTTCGTCAGAAAATTATGAAAATGGGTTGTTGTGCCATAAAATTCTAAATAATCACCTGAGTTAAATAGCATAGACCAAAATACATTCTAACATTCTAACTACCTCAAATAATTAAACTCATATTTCTAGTACCATAGTGAGTGATAACACTGATTATGTTGACAAACTAAAACCTATACGATTGGTCGATTCGTAAAAACTTATATGGTTTTCACAAGGTTCCAAAAGTTAATAGAAATTTCACAAGTGAATTTCTAGCAAACTGTTACATGTCACTCATACATGAAAGCCTTCAAGAAGGGAATCATAAGATTCACTTAGGGGAGACCAAGAGCCACTCGGCCAACACGCCCCACACTCACCAAGAACCCCTTCACTCACCACTTGTCAATTTAGATAGTTCCAAGATAAATTTCCTAAGGATTTCATGGGCAACACCAAGAGGCTTTCGGATCCCCAAGCTACACGCCCACTCTAGGGAATTTTCAGACTTAGTGCCAATTGTCATTCATGCATTGGAGAAGGAAAGGTTCTAGAAGAAGTATCACACGAAATTACCATTGAGACCCTAGGGTTTCAGCCACCACATCCAATCATGTGTCACATGTCATGTTAAGAGTTTCTAAGATACATTAGGAAGTGAGAGAGCCACCTAGGGAAGGAGCATAGGAAGAAGAAGGTTCTTGCTTGGGGTAAAGTAAGGATCATGCATGGAGAAGAGTAAGGGACACCATGGGGAAGAGGAAAGATCCTCATGGGGAAAACAGAGAAGGGGACAACACTTGAGGGATTCATTTGGGATTCATTGAACCTAGACGTTTGAAAGGGAGTTTAGAGGGCATTAGGGTTTCGGCCAAGGGAAGAAAAGGGAGAGTCATGCCACATGTCCTTTATGCATTGACGATTGTTTGACTAATCAGCTTCAAGGAGGTATGCTATATAAAGACCTCATGCCTTATGACCACCTTCTTTTCTTCTTGTTCATTTTCGGATTTCTAAAGCATACTCTCTACTCCATTTCCCTCTTATGCCACTTTATGGATTCTCCAAGTCCAAACACAAGTTTCCCACACTTTCCTTCCAACCAAGCAACAACTATACACTCAAGGGAAGGCGACAGATTTAGGAGAAGTTCCACGGTAAGAATGTCACATTTCAACCTCCTCTCTTCTCACAATCATACACGCCTATTCCAAGGTGTTGGAGATCTCAAAGTGAGTTTGAGATTCAGAAGAACACACTCACACACATGGTTTCAATGGGCTATTTCATCTTTGAAATGACCTAGGATTTTTCCAAGGGGAGGAGGTTGAAAGTTTGAGGACTCATATCCTCAAGGCATTCTACCATGACACACGCACACTACTCACACGAACTTGAAGCCCCTGAATCGAATGCTTGAAGCCCCACTTCGAGCAAACAACCAACCCTAGCAATTCCATAACACACGCACACACGGATTAGGGTTAGACCCTTGTTCTAACAAGTTGTATCAATCTATTATAGCTTGCTAGTGATTATTCGAAGGATTTTGTAAGTAAACCCTCAACCTACTTTCTGTTAATATATGTATATACTTGCGTGAATCTTTCATCTTGTTTGATAGTGTGTATGTTTGTTATTTAATGAATTTGTGAATAAATATATTGTTGTAAATGTACAAGAACATGCCATGATTATATGCTTCAGTTTACATGATTTGAAGAGATTAGGGTTTCGGGTTATGGATGATTTGCTATGCTTTCATGTTTTGGATTTTGTAATGCTCTTTCCCATGATCTATAGTCCATTATGGTTCAGTTTTATGCTAATGAACCCTATAAGCATACGTCGCATGTTAAGTGTAAGAAAGAGTACGTCTTAAATCTCATGTCACATGTATTTTGGTAAATGATTTCTTCAAATGTATCTATAAATGTTTTATCACGACCCCAAATGATAAGACGGAAGAATGTCTTGGTGGAACTCTTCTGTCTACTCGGGAATGCTTAAGAATGGAATGGTATCCCCTGGAATATTCTCAAGTCAGATCGAAAATGTTTCGTCCCAAAAGAATATTCTCGTTCGAAAGCTTTCGACCGGTTCCACCAGATTTCGTCTCTAAAAGTATTTTTTGGAAGAAATTCACATTTCATCTCCAAAAACCTTTTGAGACAGAACTTTTGGGACAAAATAGAGACAAAAATATTTCATCTCTACTACTCTTTTAGGACAAAAATGCATTCACTTGTAGTGACGTATAAGCACATGAATAATTTGATAGTATAATTAATAAAATTGGGAGATTTAGCCAAGTAATTGGTTTGATCCACGTTTTCTTAACTAATCAAGCGCTAAGAAATTAATGATATATAGTCATAAAAGTGATAGAAACAGACTCATCAATTGGATAATATATATAATTTATAACACTATACGTACATGAGAGGAAAATGATTGGACCAGCAGCCAAATGTGGGTATATTTTGTCCAGCTATTAACAATAAATAAAGTTATTCTTTATAGTTTTAAGACATAACAAGAAGCAACAAGTACTGATCTATAGTGAAAGAGAAAATTTATTTCATGATTTCAACAAAAGCAACAATGGCTCAGTATGGCCAATTGTTAAAAAGGAATGCAGAAAGAACATCAATTCTTTCCTCTCCTTAATTTCATGGTATTATTAATTAATGCCAAATACATAACGACGACTAAAGAATAGAAACGGCTCCGTAAAGGCATTATTTGGTTAGCTAGTTTGGAGCCCCGTCAATGCAGACCCATTGACCAACGAAGAGTGCATCGCAGTTGAGGTTAGGGTTGATCAAAGTAAAGGTCTCAGCATTCAACTTGAACTTCTCAACAACCCCAGAGCATGTCTCTCCACTTTCAACACCATGCACAAGATCACAAAGAATGCCCGCTGCCTCCTCTTTCACCATCCCGACTGCATGCACTCATTTATTCAATAACATCAATATAAAAATAAAATAAATGTCAAGTTTTTATATAAATATTACTTTAAAAAAATATCATGCCAATAGAATACTAGCTAGTTTTATCTTGTATTAACTTCAGATCAAATCAATCATACAAACTAACTCATGAACTGCTGGATTATATCTCTCTCTCTCTCTCTCTCTCTCTCTCTCTCTCTATATATATATATATATTTATGTATGTATCACATGAGTACTAGCTAGCTGGTCAAATCAATATGTAATATTTTTACTTTTGTGTGTCATTTTTTATACAATATTCCTCTGTCATAAGTGAGAGTTTTTTGAATAAAAATGGGAAGGGATCACTCATGGACAGGTGATCTCAACCAATTTTTTAAATTTCGTACCGTACTGGCCGCTACGGCCGAAATTTTTCATTTCGGCCGTCCGGCCGGTACAGGTACTATACCTGTTCCGTACCGGCCAAAATACCGATCGTACCGGTCTCAATTTCGGCCTGTACCGGCCTATATTTCGGCCGGTACCGGCCGATATTTCACCCTGTGTGTTTTTTTTTTCGTTTTTTCAAACTACAAGCTTATTTTTTAACCCCCAATTCAGACTAGACTATTTAGAATTTATATATATGTATTTATATATAATTTATTTATATATAGACTATAATTTTGGAATATAATTTTTATCGACTATCCCGAAACGTTATCCCGAAACGCTATCCCGAAACGGTACCGGTACCGAAATATTTCATTTCAGTGCCTTGACCGGTACGGCGTCCGGTACGGTATTCAAAACATTGATCTCAACCCTTTCAAAAAAAATATATATATGGATGGTTATGGAGTGGTAGTTAATCATGTATAGAAGCAGAACTTACCGCCAAGAAATCGACTTTCAGCCACCGTGGAGAAGGTGATGAGGAGAAGAGAGAGCATCATGACCAAGGAAATAATCACAGCTGTGGCATTGGAAGACTTGGCCATTAATGTTACTATATATTTTCTTCTATTTAATGTACTTATCTTCTAATTAAAACTGCTCTGGTGGGTTTTGGTCTCCATACAAGCCTCCTATTTATAAGAGCAAGAAATTGGTGAGATCAAGAAGCAAGAAGCCGGCTTTTCTTGTAGCCGAATGTGATTCCCAGTTGTCTGTGTAGTACTGAAATTTCTGGACTTCAAGAAATATAGAGCGGATTACTCGAGATAATGGACATTCATGAATAATATTACTTTTTCCTTGTTGGCAATGGCCGACTGCACTCTTTAGTGTTCTTTAATGTTTAAATATTTCTTTTCTTTTTGTTTTTCGGATTGTGCATAGACGTCAGAAGATCTTAGACATATGATTAACATTTCACACAGACAAATCTTAGAGCATCTCCCAATGGCTTGTGTAAATTAACTTCGTTTCTTGTTCCTTTTGGGGCCTCTTTTTTATCTATTATCATCCCCCATCAACTTCAACTAAATTATTGTCTCACTGGAGCATTCATCGGTGTACATACATTTGCACATGGTGAAACCATCTGACATAACTCTCTCATCTTTTATACAATAAGTATATGTTTGAATAATTAATGAGATGAGATGAGATGAGATGAGATGAATATTTTGTGATGGAAAATTCTATATATCATACTGTCATCTCACTAAATATGATGTGACACATTTATCACAATTAAATGACCATTTATTGCATGCTTTTATCATCTTTTTTTTTTTTTTTTTGAAAATGACCTTCTTCATTATAACATTCATCAAATGTAATCAAGAATACAAGAGGAAATACTGCCTACATCAACAAAGGATGTAGAAGACAAGAGAGCATTCTTGGCAAGCACATGAGCTGCCTTATTACCCTCTCTTCGAATGTGTAAGACTGACCATGAGTCATAAATAGTTAGTTGACTCTTAATGTCATTAATGATCATACTAGCTGTAGACCAGTTCTCTACTTTGCTATTAATAGCTTGAATAACTAGTAGTGAATCTTCTTCTAGTATTATCCTTTTAAGTCCCAGGTGAGAACCAAAACAAGCAGCTTCCATAGCCCCAACAGATTCAGCTAGAAAAGGATTAGGATAGAGTGACCTGATTTGTCTTGATGTTGCCAACACCAACCCATTCCAATCTCTTATAATCAGACCAAGACCGATTTTGCATCTGCACTTGTCAATGGTAGCATCCAAATTAATTTTGAAAACCTAAGGAGGTGGGGGACGCCAAGTTGAGCTTGTCCGATGTTACTGTCCAGACTTAACAAAATCATGTGAGTGCATATCCAACAAGTCCTTAGAATAGACTTGCCATGCTCAGCAACTGAATTTGGGTCCTTAAATTCTTTTTGGAAATCATAAGCATTCCTTCTCAACCAAATGCGCTCGCTAACCACTGCTAACTCCTCCACAAGCTCCTGGCCCCAAACTGAATCCAGTTCAAGAAACAGATCCCTAAGGGAGTTAAAGCTGGATGGGCTTTTTTTAATCTGTCTTGAATATTGATGCCAAACATCTTGTGCAGCAGGGCATGTCCATAAGGCAAGTATGACTATTTCTTCTTCTTGTAAGTAGATAGGGCAACAAGGTTTCTCAATAATTTTCTTTTTGTGCAAATTGAAGTTGGTTGGTAAAGCCTCATTGCAGGCCCTCCATAGAAAAATTTTGTCTGCAGGAGGAACTTTCAATTTCCATTGCTTTGACCATAACTGATTGTGTTGAGAGCTACTTGAAGCCTGTCCATTATCCATATCTGTTAATTCCTTATGCTAATGGTATGCACTCTTGACTAAAAAAGTGCCTTGAGAAGTACCATTCCAAATAAGCTTATCTTCACAGTTAAAATAACTTATGGGAATTTGTTTAATAAGCTTTGCCTCCCCTTGAGAGAAGCATTCCTCCACCACTTGAGACTTTTATTGCCTTGAATTTTGATCAATATGTTCACTGACTGTAGCCTCAGGATTCACCCCTCACAACACCTTGAATTCTAAAAGAATAGGGCCTAGGGATCCATATGTTCTGCAAAATATTTATGTTGGAGTCATTCCCCACCCTCCATCTAGTGCCTTTCTCCACTAGCTGCCTGGCTACCATTATACTCCTCCATATGTATGAGGGTTTACTCCCCACCTTGGCCTTTAAAAAAACTCTTTCTGGAAAATATTTAGCCTTTAAAAACCTTAGAAGTAAGAGCTTGAGGGTATTGCAGCAACATCCACCCTTGCTTTGCTAACATAGCAAGGTTGAAGCTATGTAAATCTTGAAAGCCAAGGCCCTCAATCTTCTTTGCCTTTATCATTTAATGATGATGAATGTGTCACATATCATTTAGTATGATCAAAATATGGTGAAAATGTGATATATAGCATTATTCTTTTGTGAATAATTGTGAAATTGTTTATATATTATAGTGAAATAGTTTGAGTTAAGATGTTTAATTTATTGGATTTGGGAAAATGAAAGAGAAAAAATTGAATATAAATATTATAAAGTTAAAATATTGTTATCATATAATTTTTTTAATATTGTTTTATTTTGAAAATTGGAAAAGTTGTATTGTTTTTTATGTTTGATTTGGAAGTTTGGAAAAGTTGTAATGATTAGATGAAAAATTTGAAAATTTGAAATTAAAAGTCTATTTTTGAATGATCGATGTTTAGAAAGTAAATTATAAGAAGTTTTAAAATGAAATGAGACGAGAAGACATTATCTCCCTTACCAAACAATCCCTAAGACTAAATTCTTCACCTCTTTGAAATTAATGATTCGTTCATCAAGTTGCCGTTGTTATAATGCTAATGTAACGTACCAACACACCCAATAAAAACTGACACCGAAGGAGCTACCATTTTAATGTTCTGCACTAGCATGCATAACTACTGATTTTACTCGTGTCTCCAAATCTTAGTCACAAACTCTTTGTGCCTGTCGATCGATCATGATTTTTCTGTATGTAAAATGAGTAATGCTGAATGCAGTCGTGAAATGTGTAAATGTCGTGCAGTCGGTTTGAAAAAGAGTGGGATTCACTATTAAAAAATTATTATTTTTTCATGTAAGTCCCATATTTATTCACTTTTTTCAAAGTGATTGTACGGCGCTTGCGCACTCACGGCTGCAACTATAATTTCTTATATATATATATATGATGTGAAATTAAGTAGTAGAAACGTCGGAACATATATGTCTAGATTCAATACTTTTCTAAAGTGGCAAGGAAGATCGTCCAAGAAAACATATCATATTTATCATAATCAATCCATTCCCAGCAAGAAAACATTGCTGTCCAAGAAAACTTTGTATTCAAATCCGATGCCAACTGTACTTATATATCTTTCCCCAATTTCTTGGTTTTTTCACTGATTTTGTATTATAAATAGGAGGGCTCGACCGAGACCAAAACCCACAACAAGAGCTACTATACAAAAGTAAAAGAGAAGCAGATATGGCCAATTCTAGCAACTCAGCAGCAACGAGTCTTTACTTGGTTTTGATGCTCTCTCTTCTCCTTATAATCTTCTCTATGGCTGAAAGTCAATTTCTTGGCGGTAAGTAGTCTTGGCCTAGCTAGCTGAGAGTAACCATTTATTTTTATTTTTTCAACAAATCAAATGGAAAGTTGACATCTTTTCACTTTGATGTTGAAATTAAGCAGGAGTATTCCTGAAGCCAAATCCCATCAAGCTGGTTTGTGATTCCATCTACGGTGTTCAAACCGGAGACATTTGCTTTAACATCATACAGGAATTCAACTTGACAGACAATTTCTTTAATTTAATCAACCCCAATCTCAACTGTACTGCACTCTTCACTGGTCAATGGCTTTGTACTAACGGAACTCTACAGTAAATCATGTTTAGAAACAATTAATTTAATAAGGTGATCATAAAATTCAATTTACGTCTTCCAGCATGAGTTTTTCTTCCAATTACTGGCTATTTGGATACTCTGTCAATAGCCATTTGCAGCTTTTCTTTTAGTGTGAAAGAAATGGAATAAAAGTACTCTATGTAGATTGTTGCTAAAAGACCTCAATTTGGTACCGGTAAATGTTCTTCCCTTTCTCCCATCTGTATGTCTCTTACGTACGTACACCAACGTTAGTTTTGGCTGTTATTTGGGGCATCCTCAATTTTTAATGTATTTAATCTGCACAATTCATGATGATAAAGTTGTAGGCCCATCATCTTAGGGATCCCATGAGATTCAACTTGGATTGCGTGCTCGGTATATAGGCCGCTCCATTATAGTGGTAATTGGGCCTATGGGACAAGAGAGAGAGGAATGAATGCGAACCATTTTCCAAAAAAAGTATTTAGCGGGAGAGAATTTTAATGTTCAAGTTAGTTAAAAGAGAATGATCAAGTTAGTAATAGGGTAAAATGAATATGATCAAGTAATAGGCATTTCACGATTACTTGCGGGCACGATGGCATTTCACGCATGCTATAGCCTACATTGCCCCCGTTGGGCTCTTAGAAGTTAGAACTGCCTAACTTGTGGTCAAGCCTGGGCTCAATGAGCTTTCGTTGACTGTTCACTCAACATATACCTACATACATACGTGTGTGTATATATGTATGTATGTTTGTATAGGAAGCGATCTCGAAATATTGTCAGCCCTAATTTGCATATAGTTGCATCATCTTTACATTTTGCATAAGAATACAAGGATGAAATAGTTCTTAGGGGAAGTTTGAGGAGTAAAATGAGATAAGAATTTTGTAAATAATAATAAGATAGTTTGTGGTGTTTTATGGGGTTTTGAGAAATGAGAGAAAAAAAAGTTGAAAAAAATTATATTAGAAAGTTAAAATATTGTTATAATATAGCTTTTTAATATTATTTTTGTATGGGGATTTGAAAAAGTTGAATTGTTTTTTATTTTTTGTTTGAAAATTTGAAAAATTTATAATGGTTAGTTTGAAAATATTATAATGATTAGTTTGAAAGTATTTGTGGTTGAGTAATGTTTGGGAATGAGATAAGATGAGAATGTTGAGATGAAAACTTTTTTCCAAACAAGCCCTAGTTTATTATGACATGATATAGATATGCTATTCAAGCAATTTTTTTTCTTTTTCTTGAACTACAGGCTTATTTTGATGCCAATCATACTGGCGATCCAGTTGATCGTCGCTTCAACACAGACTATTTTTTCTACTTTAGGGCATCTATGATTTTTTGGTGTAGTAAGAAACAATTAATTATTTCTCAATCTATATTGAGGCCACAATGACCATTACCTTATTTGAATATATTTGGCTATGATGGCTTTTAGCAAACACAGATATTCTGTAGAAAACAAGCATATTGCCTAATAGTCTTCAAAGATTATGGTGATCATACTCTTGAAATATTTTAGGACAGAATATTTTGTATTTATATTTTCTTTATTGAAGAGGCTTTATGACACTATAAATATATCAACCTTGTACTTATTTTTGGGCTGAGTATGTCACCTTTGTACATTTGGAATTCACATTGAATATGCATAGTTTTCTACAGATATAAAATATGATAAGATGTGTTTTTGTTTTTTTGATTGTTTAAAAAACAAAATAGATTTCATATTTAGGCTCGTTTAGATAGTGAGATAAGATGAGATAATTTAAAATAAAATAATTATACAAATATCAATATAATGGATCAAAGCAATAAATCCATGTTGAATTTTGAATGGATTGGTATATATGGGTGGGTCCATAATAGGCTGGACCATGATCTGTTGACAGATTGAGAAAGCCCTTTATATGAAAAACAAAAATGCTAGCACACGTTTTTTATAGCCAGGGCTGGTCCCATGCCCATCTCCACGTTGGGGTGAATATCATCGCTCACGAATCTGGACCAGTACCAGTGGGTCTTCCAAACCCTGCCCATCTCTTCAATTGGGATACCCTTTGTCTCAGGTAGGAAAAAGTAGACAAAAATGGTCATCACCAACACAAAGAAGGCAAAGAAGAGGAATAACCCGAACTTCATGTGGCACAGCATTGATAAGAAGCTTTGAGCAATAGCAAACGTGAGAATCATGTTGACAGACACATTGACACTTTGAGCAGCAGATCGGATTTCCAGAGGGAAGATTTCACTAGGCACCAAGATGCCAAGGGGACCCCAAGACCATGCAAACCCGGCAACATAGATGCAAATGAAAAGCACCACAACAATAGCATACCACTTGGGCAACTCACCAGGATCTCCATCCACTCCAAATTTAGCACCAATTGCAGCTGTAACAATAGCCTGCAGACACATAAAAACCATATAATCATAGGTCAACTAATTAATGTCCTTACGAAAAAGATCTCCTTTTAAGTTATTATCTGAACTTTAGGGTCTCAAGTGATAGAGAGATACGTGAAGTGTACCTAGAACATTTATTGTTCATTTAATACTGTTCGGAGTATTTGTACAGGCAACAATAAATGTTGTAGGGCCTATTTCATATGTTTATCTCCCTCCCACTTAAAACCTTTAAATTCAGGCAACAAGTCTTGAGCTTGTGACTATAGTTTTTATTATGAATAGGTTACCTGGCATATGAGCATTTGGATTCCACCTTCGAGGAAAAGAAATCTCCTTCCCCATTTATCAACACCATAAATAGAAACAAAGGTTGCAGCAACGTTAACACCTCCGGTAATCACCGCCGACATAAGGGAAGCATCGCTTCCAAACCCAATCGTGTTAAACAAAACAGGTGCATAGAACATGATGACATTGATCCCAGTGAGTTGCTGAAAGAAGGGAATTAGGATTGCCATAGAGAGGTGAGGTCTATATTTTCGTTGCAACAAGTTTCGCCAAGGGTGCTCCACAAGTTTTGATGCTTCACTAGCAGCAACAAGGTCACTGAACTCTTCCTCAACATCCTCAACACCCCTAATCCTTTTGAGTTTCTGTTTGGCCTCATCATGTAGGCCCCTCTCAATCATAGAGTTGGGGGTATCATGAAGGACAAGTGATCCAACGGTGATTATGAGGGCAGGGACCATGGCCCCACCCAAGCTCAAGCGCCATCCCCACCCACCCTTGATCTTTGCAAAGAAGTAGTTCAACACATTGGCAATAAGGATACCAATTGTGATTGATAACTGCAAACCAATGTTTAGAGCTCCTCTATACTTGTGAGGGGCCATCTCAGAGATGTACAGAGGAATTGACTGCATGTACAGAAAAAGATACCACATTAACTTCCAAATAAATACTTGCCAAAACAGATCTCCTCTGTGCTTGTAGGGACCACAACTACCTAATTTAAGTAAATATCCCACATTTTTATCATGCATGCGAGTGTAGAATGTCACAAGCTGCAACTCCTACGTTTACGATCATTGGCAGGTGTAAAAATGTAAAAACACACGCCCGGCCTTGAGTTTTGCTCTATCGGAACTTGAAGATCACAAAGAAAAGAGATAAAGAGTGTGCGCTATAACTTATTGTCATCTATATAAATTTTTATAAAATCAATATTGATGTTTAGCTTTAATACTCTATCCAACGCCTAGTTGTCAAGTTGCCATGCTCCTTGAAAAAAAAAACAAAAATCGTATCCACACGTTGTGGATTCTTTTAGTAAATTATTGAGGAGAAGTCAAAGAACACAGCAGTGAGGTCATTTATGATGTATCATCGAGACTTTTCATAATGAATTGTAATGAAAACAGTGTTCTGCAGTTCCAGTTAGTCCAATGTCTTCTTTGGTTTCTGGGGAAGGACGAATCGTGTCCATCTTTTCTTTCCCAAAGTGTTTACTTCAATTTATTAAGAAAAAGATTCAGAAAAAACTGGGAACAGTGACAAGTAGAAGAAGCCCATATCTCTACAACCATTAAGCAATCTGAAGAACCAACGGAATAAACTATTGTGTTTAGTTTCGTTTTCTGACAGCATCTTTCTTTTTTTTTTTTTTTTTGGGTTTCTTCCAGTCCCCACAACGTTCACTGAATCAACACAGGAAAATTCAAGATCCAAAGCAGCAATAGATATATAAGAAACTACTCTCCAAGAAAAAATAAGATATCCCAGATCACGGAACAGAGAAAAAAAAATTACCTGTCCTGCAAACCCAATACCGAAACCGAGTAACATTCGGCCGACGATAAGCATCCAGACTGCTTGGGCAAAGCCATTGAGGATGGCACCCACGCAAAAGAGCAGGCCGCCCAAGAGCATGGACAACCTGCGACCAAATTTACGTGTCACAGTGGACGCCACGATGGATGAAAGCAGAGCAGCCAAATACAGGGACGACGTGAACATTGTCAGCTTCTCACTGTCATATTGGCAGTACTGGTTGGTGGATGATTCCTCATGCTTCTTCCGGTACACCGACGGGAAGAACTTCTTCAAAAACGGGTCCATTGACGTCACTCCACCTGTCAACACATAATCATGATTTAGATTAAAAAGCAAAACGGTTTCGATGTTTGAGTTGGATTTCCATTCGAAGTGCGTGTTCTTTACCAGAAATTCCAATATCATAACCGATAATCAAGCCCCCCGTGGCTGCGACAATACACGTTACGGTTACCAAAGGAGTAAGTTTCCCCGTGTACACCCTGCCTGGCACACCATCCGCAGGAACTCCACCGACAGCAGGCATTTTGGCTGGTCAAAGCTGCAAGGAGAATGCTCAAGTGTACCGAGAAAGAAGTTCAAAACAAAGAAGGAACCAAAAACTCTATCAATAGTAATGACGAATGGAGGCACATAGGCCAAGCGGAAGAAGATTTTAGAGTACTGCTGCTAGCTAGTATATATAGAGACAGGAACATGGCTTTTTCGAATTGAGAAATTTTACAGGGAAGCTTTCTCACCACAGATATCCACTTATAAGATCATCTTATTGCTTTGGTAAAATGTATTTTCAAAATTTATTCAATATCACATTATTTTACATTTATCTATTCTATTTAAATTCAATCTCCACATTAGATTAGTCATTCATTCTCTATATAATAATAAAATATTATTAAATTAATAATTTTTTATTTAATTTATTTGCATCACATTTTATAATTCTACCAATTTAATATTAATAATAATTATATTCTAGTTAAATTAATACTAAAAAAATCATATTTTCAAAAGTCATTTAATGTTAATAACAAAAAATATTTGATTAAACTCATCTAAATTTCTATCTAAATTTCTTAATTACAAACCAAATAGTATTTTTGTTTGGAGTGAGAAACTAATATTTTAATATTTTCTTGGAGTGAGAAATTAGTATTTTGAAGTTTGGTGAATCAATTGTAGTTATTTATCTTTGGCCAACAACCACTGTAGTAGAAGTCCATCTTATTTTAGATTTAGTCAATCCAATGTGAGGTGTTTTTTATATCAATTATATAAATTTTAGCTAACTTTCTCATTTAACCTTCAATTATGTAATAGCATCTGAATTGTCATTTTTGTCTCTATCTTAATGTTTAAATAAAATTATAAAAATAACAAATCACACATTGCTTAATAAAAGTGTGTGATGTAAGAGTTCTTTTTAGCATTTCTCTTTCAAATGACTATTTCTTTTAGAAAATTATCTACTTATAATTATTTTGTAACTATTTTATAGCTCGACATAAAATGAAGGTTAAATTTATAATATTAAAATTTCTCTTGATATGGCATTATAATATAATAACACGTAGATTATTATAAAAATTAAAAACACAAACATAAAATGGTAAAGAAAATCTAGAATCTTTTTTATGCCTTCGAGAGTTATTTTGTTTTGAATATTTTTTTATTTTTTTAATAAATCACGTGATACTAACCACATCAAAGAGTCAAAAGACTTGAGGATGGTGCTATATCCACCTCTAATTGGTACGGAAAAGGGTACCAATCATTGTTATATTTTTTCTTATTTTGGTTTTTTAAAAGCATTTTTGAGTATATTTTTAAAAAATATTAAACAAATAAAAACACACAAATAAATACTTAAAAAAAAATACTAATCCATACATTTTAGAAGTGGAAATATCATTTTCTAAAGGAACAAGGAGTGGCCTCTGAACAAGCTATTCCCTTTGTGGCCGTTGGATGGTCCCACAGCTCATAATTCATATAACTTTACAACGATCCGGCGGCGAGGGAATAGAGAACTCCGAAATTATTCAACTTTTATAGGCTCTGTTTTTAATTTTTATATTTATTTTTTATTATTCCCGCTAAACAAAAGTTGGTCAATGATATTCGTAAGGAGGAACAGTCGCTCCTGAACTGGCAAAAATTGAATATATATGTAAAATACTACTGAGAGGGATTGGGAAGTATGTGATCACAACGAATCTTCGGCTAAGTTAGCAAACAATAATGAGTGGTGCTACTCTGTCGCTCGTTTACACCGCTACTTATTTTTTAGTTTTTTTATTATTTTTCATATTTTTTTAATATTTTTAAATATTTTTAAAAAATAAGAAAAATATATCAATACACTTAAAATTATTTCTTTAATCATTATAAATTTTTTTTTCTACATTGGTACAATGTAGCAGTACACTTTGGGCAGCATACAAGCTTTCCTCAACAATAATAATTGGCGTATTGATGGTTCGATAATGTCGAGTCAATGGGTTACCAAAGATCGTGAAATGTTTACTACAGTGATATGTCTGACATAGCATAGCATTTGAAGAGTAATGCTAAGTATAAATTCTAAATAGATAAATTTTGTATATGTTTTTTGTAAAAAAAAAAATAGGTCTAATTACTAAAGAAAATATTTTTTACATTTTTTTACGATGGAGTCTACTTTTTTACAGATAAGATATGCGAGAATTGTATATTTGAGATTTGTACTAATAGTTATTAAGTTGAAGGGCAGTGCTAAGGCTACCAAGAGTGGGTCTCGACACAATCCACCGATAGGCCATTTCTTTCTTTTTTTATGTATTTTTTTTATCATCTTAAACATTTAAAAAAAATAAATTTACAATATCATTTAAAAATATTTACTTAAACACTAAATAAAAAAATCCATAAACTTTTTCGGGAGAATTGATCGGTGACTTTAGCATTATTGTCGGTTGAATAATGCTGTGTAAACTGTCCATGCACGGAAATTGTGCACGGGCTGATGTGGAAGGTCACTCAATTAAGAGTAATGTTATATACAATCGTGGAGTATGCAAGTACCATACAACCATTTTAAAAAAGAGTGGGATATATTATTAAAAAAATAATTTACTTTCCATATATATCTCGTATTTATTTATTTTTTCAAAATGATTGTATAGCGCTTGCATAGTCACAACTGTAACTATCATTTCTCCTCAATTAAACGATCAGTGATCAAATGTGTGCACCGTACATTAGTACTGTATCCATTTATTTATATATAAATACTTTATCCTTAATAGTATTGTAACAAGTTATCCTCAGAGCAATTGGCATCCGATTGATCAAAGTTATTCATAGATTAAAATATGGTCAAGTTGTATAATTTTGTGAGATTTAAGTACAGTTTGGATAGTAAGATGAGATAAAATAGTTTTAACTAAAAGTTGAAAGTTAAATAAAATATTGTTAGAATATTATTTTTTAAGATTATTATTATTTTGAGATTTGAAAATATTGAATTGTTTATTATATTTTGTGTGAAAATTTAGAAAAGTTATAATGATGAGATGAAATGCAACACTTTCACTATTGTAAGGAGATTTTCTCCACTTCACAAAGCCCACTAGGAATCTGCAAAATACCCAGCTTAAGGGCCATCGAGTCCGAATAAAGGCAAAATATCTACTAAGAAAAGGAGTCGAGTAGTCGATAAGACAGGTCAGTCCATTGGCATCAAACGCATTAAAGAACTCTGACAGCAGGAGCAACAGAGGAGGCAAGACCTCTATAAGGGCAAGGAAGATCTTCACCTCCCCCAACCCATGGTATAAATAGCAAGCTCCAGGTGTAAGAAAGCTCTCTGATCCCTAGACTCTTTTACGTATTTACAAACTTCCAAGAAGACGTACTAACTTTGGCATCGGAGACTCACTTGCCTCGAGGCCGCCTGCCCAAGTTGCCTTCTTCATTGTCTTTTGTAGGCCCATTTCGGAAGACTTGAGTTGCCGGAGTCTGGCTCAAAGGTGTACAAAATACGAAGTTAACAGTGGTGCCGTCTGTGAGATTGTTATAGATCTTACATGTAAGTCGTGTGCTTAAGGCAACTCATTCCAGGCAACTCGGAAGCTTACCAGTGGTACCAATGGCATGGAGGTCTATCAGCAAGAGAGCCAAGTACAGGGGAGTGAGAAGGGCATAATAGAAGAAAGCTATACACACACCTGCAAAGAGATGTCAACGAACGGCGGGGTAAGCAAGGCGTATCCTACAGAGGGTGCCTACATCTTGTTGCCAGCTCCAGACTGTGCGAAGGTCATAAGCAAAGTCCGAGACAAGCAGGAGCTCTGGAAAGTGGAACCAATCGGACCATTGGAGCTTGTCACTCTCGACCCAAATCGGCAAGAAGTCAGAGTAAAGATTAGTAGCTAAATGACATCTGAAGCCTGAAGCGCCATGCGACAACTTCTCGCTGAGCACCAAGACGTGTTCGCTTGAAGCCACGAGGATATGCCTGGAATAGCACCCGAAGTCATACAGCACAGCCTTAGTGTAGACCCAAAAGCTAAAGGAGTAAGGTAGAAACGTCGAAGTGTCAGCACAGAAAAGAATGTCTCTATAGTTGAGGAAGTGGACCGTCTGCTAAGCACGGGATTCATCCGAGAAGCCCATGACCTAGAGTGTTTGTCCATTATAGTGCTCATAAAAAAACCGAGCAGTAAATGGAGAATGTGTGTTGACTTCATTGACCTCAACAAAGCCTGCCCGAAGGACAGCTTCCTGCTTCCTTGCATCGATCTGATTGTCGACTCCACGGAGGGCCACCGTATGCTCAGCTTTATGGATGTCTACTTTGGGTATAACCAGATTTATATGAACTCCGAGGACGAAGCGAAAGCTTTGTTTATCAACGACCGAGGCTTGTATTGCTACACAGCAATGCCCTTCGGGCTTAAGAATGCGGGCGCCACCTACCAACGGTTGCTCAATCATATGTTTAAAGACCAAATAGGAAGAAACATAGAGGTCTACGTGGACGACTTGCTAGTTAAGAGTGGAACCCTAGAACAGGACCTGAGTGACTTAAGGGAGGCTTTCGCGATACTACGGCAGTATCAAATGAAGCCGAATCAGTCAAAATGCACTTTCGGTGTTGGATCGGAAAAGTTACAAGGATTCATGTTGTTCGAGAATGGAATCGAAGCCAACCCCGAGAAGGTGGAGTTCGTCCTCTGCATGGCCCCACCTCGAAGCATAAACGAAGTACAAAGGCTGGCTAGGGAGGTAGCAGTCCTCAATAAGTTCGTGTCAAGATCCACCGACAAATGCCTACCATTTTTCAAGGTCTTGCGAAAGGCAAAGGCATGGGATGGTGAGTGTGACCAGGCATTCGAAGCCCTCAAGAAGTACCTCGCGAGCCCATCGCTCCTGTACCTGGCGATATCCCCTCAGGCCTCCTCCTCAGCATTGATGAAGAGGAAGGGGTCCAGAGGCCAGTCTACTACACCAGCCGGGTGTATTGGGGGGCCGAAGCCAGGTACCCCCGCATAGAGCAGCTGGCCTTTACACTAGTAGTACTACAATGATTGGACGCCTCAAGTAGACTTATGAATTGGGCAGTGGAATTGAGCGAGTTCGACATCGACTATGCGCCACGGAACACCATAAAGGGGCAAGTGCTAGTGGATTTTGTCATTGAATTTATCGTTTTCCCAGCAGATAATGATGATGCATCTCCTTAAAGCCTTGGCAAGTATTCGTTGACAGCTCATCTTGCTAGGCTATAGGGGAGTGGGAGTACTTATCGTCGCATCCAAGGGAGAAGAGTACAATTATGCCATCAAGTTGGCGTTCAAAACGATGAACAATGAGGAGGAGTACGAAGCGTTGCTATCCAAACTAATAGTAGCCAAGTCTTTAGGCGCCACTGAGATAGAAGTATGGGCCGACTCTCAAGTAGTGGTAAATCAAGTGCGTGGAGAGTTTGCTATAAAAAGCAAAAAATTGAATAAATATTTAGCAGTGGTAGAGGCCGACACCCCCATTTCAAGTATTTCCAAATTTAGCAAGTGTCAAGGACAAAAAATCAGAAAGCAGACAAGCTAGCGCGTGTTGCATCCGGATAGGAAGACTCCCCCCTACTAGAACAAACAGTGATCCAAATTGTGGAACTGCCTGTTGAGGGAATTGAGGCAATGGAAATACGGCCCGGAGCTCCAGACAAGGTAGAAGGCATAATCAAATATTTGGAAACCAATAAGGTACCGGGGGACAAACAGAAGGCTAAGAAAATAAAAAACAAAGCAGCACACTACACTCTAATTGAGGGAGTCCTGTATTGGAGGGCTCACTTGGCACCTCTCTTGAGGTGCATCTCCCCAGAAGAAGTGCAGTATGTGTTGGTGGAAATACACAAAGAGATTTATGGGAATCACTCCGGAGGACGGGCGTGGCGAAAAGTTAATGAGAGCAGGCTATTACTAGCCTCAAGCCCTGTGAAATGCCAAGAACTATGAGCGGAAGTGTCAAAAGTGTCAAGAATATGCCAAGATGCCCCATTGCCCAATGGGGAATTGACTTGGCCGACTCACTTCTCTCGGACAAAGGAGGAGTCAAGTTTGTAGTGGTGGTTGTGGACTACTTCACCAAGTGAGTTGAAGCTGAGGCCTTAGCAACCATCACAACGAGCAACATCACGCGGTTTCTATGGAAGTCGATAGTTTGCAGGTTTGGCGTCCCGCACACCACTATATCGGATAATGGGAGGCAATTTGTTTCCGATTAGTATCACAATTGGTGTCGAGAATTGGGGGTCGAGTTCCGATACTCATCCCCGAGACATCCATAGTCTAATGGACAAGTTAAGGTGACCAACAAAATGCTAATAGGAATGCTTAAGAAGCGGCTCAACAACAGAAAGGTGGCGTGGGCAGAAGAACTCCCCACCATCTTGTGGGCCTACCGGGTCACGGTGAAAATGCCGATGGGGGAAACCCCATTTACCCTCACATACGACCACAAGGTGATGCCGCCCATAGAGATCGGAATCCCCACCAATAGAGTTTAGCACTTCGAACAAGAGTCTAATGATAGGCGGCTAGAAGAATAGTTAGACCTATTAGAAGAAGTCCAATTAGAAGCTGAGATAAGGACAGCAACCAACAAAAGAAGGGCCGAGAGATTATTTAACAAGCTCTTGCATCTGAGGACATTCAAGGTCGGAGATCTCGTACTCAAAGAGACAGGAACAACAACATGGAATGAGGGAAAGTTAGGCCCCCAATGGGAGGGCCCTTACGTGGTCATCACCACAAATCGCCTGGGCTCTTACCGCCTTAGAGGCTCCTAAGGAAACGAGCTGCCGCACCCATTGAATGACGAGCATCTACGAAAATATTATTGTTAAGCTGGTTTATTATCATAAATTTATATGTTCTCATGCACCCATTGCGGGCCCTAATAAAAGAAGTTTTTGTATTTCAATGGCTAATTTTAGGAGCATAACATAACCTGTTAAGTGAACTCCCCTTCGGCCAAATCAACAATCTCCATCAGTAATGTCAACTCCACTAAACAGGAACTCCATCAACAATTTACCTCCCCACGAGGTAAAAAGGTAAATGTAGGCCTAAAAGGTTACCTTATCCCTCTCGCAGAGAAGTGTGGGTCGGTCATTGACCACCTGAAGACAAAGGCTTACCTTCATATTCAAGCATCAACAGGCAGGAGCGGGTTCAGTAACAAACTACCCGAATGACTTACTTCCCTACAGGATGCCATAGGAAAAGGTAAGCCTAAAGGTTGCCTTATCCCTCACACATTGGAGGGTGGGATCAGCCTCGCAGCTACATGAATAACTTACCCTTGCCTCCACTGAGACTAAGCGTGGATCATCATTAGCCTGACCCAAATTTACCCTTCCCTACGATGTCAATGGGCAAGAGCGGGTCCAGAATAAACTGTCCAAACAACCTACCACCCCCCTCCCCCACAAAGGATGATAGGTGAGTAGGTGGCTTAACCTCCTCGTCTAGGAGAGCAAGACTAGCCCTAAAGGTGGCTTGAATAACTTACCCTGACCTTCATCGAGTTGAAGGAGTAGATCAGCCACATCGTTGTCCGAATTACCTCCCCAAGGGGCAACAGAGGGAAAGGTAGGCCTAAAGGTTGCCTTATCCTTCCTGCGGCAGAGTACGGGTCAGTCCTTAACTTTCTAAAGGAAAAAGCTTTTACCTTCCTTGTAAGCATCAACAGGCGAGAGCAAGTTCAGTAACAAACTGCTCAAACGACTTACCTCCCTGCAGGATAATATAGGAAAATTTAGGCCTAAATGTAACCAGGGCCCCTGCTACCACGAAGTGTAGGGTCAGCGCTAGCCTAACCCAAACTTACCTTTTTCAGCGGTGTCAACGGGGGAGAGTTGGTCCAGAACAGACTGTTTGAACAATATACCTCCCGCTCCCACGGGGGATAAAGGGGTGGGATGAGCCTACGGTCGTCTTGTTCCTCCCGCGAAGGGGAGCAGGTTCAACCCCGAGGCTGCCCGAACACTTACCTAGAACCTCACTGCAGTAAAGGAGCAGACCAACCACATCACTATTCGAATTACCTCCCCGAGAGAGAAAGAGGCGGTTTGGAATGAGGCATTCTAACCACTCCGTCGCAGAGAGTAGGCCAAGTCCATGGACTACCCGAATAATGAAGCGAAACACCTAGACATCATTAATACGAACATCTGCGACACAGGACATCAACACAGACATCATCAACAAACATTGCGCGGCATTGATCGAAGGATCTAGGTTTTCTGTGGCCAAAAGCAAAATAATGATAGATTCTTGTTTCCGAATAGGACAAACACAGCAATGCTAACGGAGGAAGACCAGCGTAGTTTCAAACTGGTCAAAGAATCTACCTCCTCATGGGCTAAGGAACCAAGTCGGGCCTAAGGTCATCTTGACTCCCCGCGGCGGAAAGCGAGTTTAGCCCTACGGCTACCTAAAGAACACAACTATGCTAATGTAGGAAGATAGACACATTTCCTAACTGGTCGGACAATTTACCTCCTCGTGGGCTAAGGAGCTAAGTCGAGCCTAAGGTCGTCCTGACTCCCAGTGGCGGAGAGCGGGATCAGCCCTACGGCTACTCGAAGAACACAACTATTCTAGCGGAGGAAGATTGGCACAGTCTCAAACCGGCCGAACAATCTACCTCCCATGGGCTAAGAAGCCAAGTCGGGCCTAAGGCTGTCTTGACTCCCCTCGACTGAGAGCGGGATTAGCCTCACAGCTACTTGAAGAACACAGTTATGCTAGTGGAGGAAGACAGTTACAGTTCCTAATTAGCCGAACAACTTACCTCCTCACAGGCCGAGGAGGTAAAGTCGAGCCGAGGCAGTCTTGACTCCCCATGGCAGAGAGCGGGATCTACTCCACGGCTACCCGAAGAACAAATCTATACTAATGGAGGAAGATGGGTACACTTTCAAACTATCTGGGCTATTTACCTCCCCACGGGCCAAGGAAGCAAGCCAAGCTCAAAGCCATCTTGACTCCCCGCAGCAAAGAGAGGGACCAGCCCTACGGTTGCTTGAAGAGCGAATTCATGCTAAAGAAGAATGAAGAGAACTCAGGTCTTATCAAACAAAGTCGTTAAGGCCCCGAGAGAACAGCTACACGGTAAGGACCTACGAAAAGGGCATGACCCGGAAGACTGATGGTTGACGGGGTCATCAGACATGGGGTAGGCACTTGTGGGGTGGACTGCAAAGCAAATCCTTGTAGTCAATCTCCCCACGGGTCGGCCCACAACAAAAAAAAAAAAAAAAAAGGGGAAGAAAGAAAAAAAAGAAGAGGAGCAGTGGAAAAGGATGCGCAAAAGGCATAACCAGATATAATCAACATAAAGTAATTTTATTAATCATTGAAGTTACAACGTACAACCATAGAGTTACAATGAACAAGTTACAACATAAAGCCGCAGAGATATAAAGAGCAACTTACAACATAATGCCGCAAAGGTACAAGGAACAAGTTACAACATAAAACCATAGATCTTCAAGGAACAAGTTCCAATGCAAGACCGTAGACCTAGACTGTAAAGCAACTGGGAGCCGGGTATAACCCAAGGAAACCAAAAGGCTACATTTTTCTCAGACTCTTATAAAACAAGATAATCTGAAAATCTCTAACGACGACGAAGATACTGCCAAGAATCGGAACATCTCAGAGCTGATTTCTACGTTGACAACCACTTACAGGACGATGGCCGAGGACCATCACAATCGAGCTCAATCAAATCATGTTCCATGAAAGCAGCAGACAGAGAACTCCATCACTATGACGTGTCGATAACGCCTGAGGTTACCTCTAAAAATCAACAGGGATGTAATGAGGCAACTAATTGAGTCGTACGGTGATGGCCATTGCCCCGGAGGCGCCGAAACCATCCACCAGCTATGGAGAAGGAGAAGAAACTGTTGGAGGAAGTGAAGACAATAGGTGGGAATGGGGTTGAAGTTGAGTCTCGTAAGCAAAAGGGCGAGAACGAGTAAGGCACCATAAGCAAAAGGTCGAGAACGACAAGAAGGGGCTCGGGACAACAACAACATTGAGGAGCAAGAAGATCTGCCAGGAAAGTCCACCCTTAATGGGGGGGATCGTTCCCCACAGGGTCATTGATACTCACCAAATGATGCTTCCAAGTATAAAAGCATATTTAAAATACGAAGAGAGCTTCCAAGGTCATTTCCACAGGGACAACTATATCAACCTAATCAATCAAGCAAAAGTTTGAATGCAGAATAATAGAAAAAGAATATAGACAGATAGATTTTCATTTCTTGAGTGCGTTTGGTCACTTTGGTGTAATTTACTAAGAAAATAGAATGGACTATGTGCACTGAGTTTATACAAAATGTAGGATGAATTTGTGATTTGTTATCAGAAGTGAAGGGTCGTAATTACTCTAGAAACATTAATTCTTGTTAACATTAAAAACCTAGATCTGCAACTTTAATTTTTGAAAAGTGGGTTGATAGAAAAGCAAGTAACACAAGACAGTTTTAAAGCTTTAGAACCAAGATTGAAATTCTTAAGAATGTAAACACTAGGGTGTAAAGGGTTAGGGTTTCCTCGACCATCGAGTTGTTGGTCACTGGGTGCATCTACTCGTGTTAAATCAATCAAGACATTAACACTTAAATCCAAACAGACATTCATACTCAAATAAAAGCACCCAAAGAAATAAACCCCTCACTATATTGGCATCCTCTTTCATTTCAAGACTCTTAGGCTAATGGATCCTTGATTATTTCAATGTCCTGTTGTGCCGTGAGTCTACAGCAGGTCAAGAACAAGAGATCCTTTCAAAACCAATAGTGAATAGTGAATGATAATATAGAAATAGATATAAGCTAAGTGTTACAACAACCAACAACATTCAAAAAGAGTGAAGAAAACCCCATTCCCTGCAACCCTAGTTGCAAAAATTAGCCTTGAATCATCCTATAAAAAGTGATTCCAAGACCCTATCAAAACCTTAATAGAATAGTATTTTTGCAAAAGCAGATAACAATGAAAAACCCTAAAACTGACACAAAGCAAATTCCCTTCACCCTTGTGCCTCGGCCCCTTTTATTCTCTCTTCCCTTCATCTCTCTTTCTCTCTCTTCTAACCGTCGTCTTTCCCTATCTCGATTCTACCCACTGGAAGAACACTCATCTTTCTCGAAATTTCCTTTGTAACCCTTCGGCTTCTCCCCTTCTACAGATGCAAAGTAGGTTTACGCAAGATAGTGGAATGGGCCTTTCAATAAAGCCTGGCCGAGTAGTTGGTTTGAGCTTCAAGGTAAGGTTGGGCTTAAGTGTAGAGTTGGGCCTTGTTACCTACATGTTAAACAAAACTGTTAGCCCATGAAAAGGCAGGTAAATATCAAATATATCTTCTAAACCTACCGTCTATGAGACAAGGCCCATTTCCTCAAAATATAACATTTAATCTCACTTATAAAACTATTTAACCTCAAATTAACTCACTTTAAATAGGTATTTTAATCAAAATATCTTGACAATCAGTCATCACCAAGGCCGATCCGAACTAGACCCTTCCCAATGAGAGCATGCCACTTCAGAGACTTTTGATGTGGAGGAAAATCCCCCACATTCATGACCATGAGGTCGCACTGGGGGTTCTGAAGAACGTGAGTCTTCATCCGCTCTAAGCTATCATTATAACCAAAAAGTCATGCATCATTGCAAAAACCACGAACATAAGACAAATTCTCTCGCAAGTTACGGATGGTGGTGTCATGAGCTTTTAAGACCTGCCTCGGCTTCTCTCTTTAGTTTCTTTTCCTCCTCAAAGGCCTTCCTTTTATTAGTCAGAGACTCATTGGCATCATCGACCCGCTTCGTCAGCCACTTGTTCAACCGACCGTCAGAGTCCTGCTGTTGGCACAGCTCTCAGTTGTCAGCTCCCAGCTGCTCAAGCTCCAACTGGCATTTGTCAAGGGACTGTTGCAGTATCTCCCTCGCCTCGGAAGCAAGTAAGGCCTCAATTCGAAGCTCACCAACTTTCCCATAGGATCTTATCAAGTCAGCAAGGGCCTCATCGGCTTCTTCTTTTTGCTTCCACTCCTTAGCCACACAGTCCAAGGTCAGTTGAACAAGCGAAAGAAGAGTCTGATTATGGTTCCTCAACTCATCTTGGCCATCCATGATAAAGGCCGCCAGGTGCTCCAATCCCTATCACAGAAATCAGAGTCAAGACCAAGACAAGAAACAAATGAAGAGTCTGAAGAGCTTGTAAGTTAAAGTTTTACCCCTTTAAATAACCTTTGGAGTCTACCCTCTATCTCACGGATTTGATCAGCATGACCGGGCAAAGTGATTGTCTGAATGTCCGCCGAAACTTCTTCAATGACTCCTCTCCCTCCCCTTCGTTGGGAACTCCGGGCTCTATTGCCTCCTCGAAGTCCCCGCCACCTCAACATCATCGGAGGAAATGACCTCGACCACGAGGGCAACTTTGACAGCTACATCTTGGACTGGCGATGCAACGCGAGGAGGATTCACTATCGTCTCCATCTTCTTGGGCACCTTCGTTTTAGGCCGAATCAAGAGTGCCAAAACTAACAGACCCCCTGGAGGGATGGGGACATTGTCAGGATCAGACCAAGTGGGTGAGGTCCTCCGGGGCTTCTTCCCTTTCCCCTCTACCGACAAGCTAGGGGAAAGGCTTCGAGCAGACGACATGACCGAGTTTATGGGGAAACCCACATCAGAGCGCAAGTTGGCCGAGGAGGGCACAATATCGACAAAGGCTGTCCTCAATCAGTAGAGCCTCTGAAGAAACGTCATCTGGATGCGCCTTCACCCAAGCTTAGAAGACCCTGAGCCTAAGTGCCTCTTCCGAGGTTGACTGTGGGCGTCGACCCGTGTCCCCACCAATGGTACTCCATATAGCATATACGAAAAACCAGCTTTTGATGGCCTGCCGGATCGGGTACTCTCATCCATCGCCATACAAGAAGAAGAATCGGCGGTTGTACCCCTTCACAACAGCATGTTACACCTCCAACCGAGCCAATTCTTGGACCGATTGGAAGCTGTAGAGGTGCTAGCCCTCTGTACAATGTTGTGAGTAATGAAGAATTCATGGGCTGTGAGGTCCAGAAAGTCTGACTCGACCTCCTCCAATGCGCAGCACCAGATGACGCAGCACGAAACAAGAATCCTCCACGCACTGGGAGGAAGCTGAGCAGGCTCTAGCTCCAAAAAGCCCAAAAATTCTTGCACCGGTCGGCAAAACAACAACCTAAGGCCGTAAGAAAGCGTGACGGGGTACACCACGACCTTGGTACCATAACCCTTGAAATCCACCGCCCCTTTGGTGGGGAAGGGCACCACGAAATCCACCTTCGAAGGGGCCCTGTAGGTCACCCTCAACTCCTCCAGTTCAGCGGGAGTCACCATAAGTGCCATGAAAACCCGACGAATTCATCCGGGGCTGAACTGCCTTGACCAACCTCAGCCTGAGCACCACCAAAGGACCTAGCCTGTCCAGAAGGGCGTAAATATTTCTTCAAATCCATGAGCGATCTAAAGAAAAATAAGAACTTGCAAGGGAAAATTGAAGGAAAACAAAAGAACAAACTCGAACAATGAGCAAGAAATGCAAGAAATAGAGCAAAAGGCAGAGTGAGTATAATGAATTTCCACAAGGGAGGAAGGGTCTTTATATAGGCGAGGTTGATGTTTGGACTCCCGAGGCAACATAACTCCATATGTTTCCCCAAAGTACCAGAATCCCTCGATTATCGCAACTTTTACAGAGCATATATGCTAATACGATGTGCGTAATAATTGGTTGCATAACACGAAGTCACGACACAAGAACCGAAGGGACGCCATTCAATGCGAAAAAGTAACCGGCACCATACTGCCACGTGGGAGGAAGGCAAACCATTGCTTGGCTCACAACAAAGACGGTCGGGTGGCCTTGCAGAGCAAAGGATTAAGGAGTAAAGAAAGAATTCCCCTCGAACTGTCCGAGAGGAATTGGCAGAGTAACTGTAAGGGGATTTTTTCTATTTCACAAAGCCCACTGGGCCTCGGCCCAATACCCGGCTCAAGGACATCGAGTTCATGTAGGGGCAAAACGTCTACCTGGAAAAGGAGTCGAGGAGTCGACAAGATAGGTTAGTTTGACAGCCTACAGCTGCATTCAGAACTCAGAGACTTACACAGAGCGCAATGGGAAATGTAGAAGACCCTCGATCCATCGGCATTAGGCCAAATATGGCTCAAAAGGGATGAACGCAAGGCCAGGAAGCCAAGCCGTATTAATGGCGCCACTACTAAGCAACACACCACATTTATGGTGCCGTCGTAGAGCCACACTACATTAAAGGACTCTGACAGCAGGAGCAACAGAGGAGGCATGTCCTCTGTAAGGGCAAGGACGATTTTCACCTCCCCTAACCTAAGGTATAAATAGCAAGCTCCAGGTACGAGAAAACTCTTTGATCCCTAAACTCCTTTACTTATTTACAAACTTCCAAGAACACTTACTAATTTTGGCATCAGAGACTCTCTAATCCCGAGGCTGCCCTCCTCAAGTTGCTTTCTCCATTGTCTTTTGCAGGCCAATTTCGAAAGACCTGAATTGTCGAAATCTGGTCTAAAGGTGTGCGAAACACGATGTTAACAACTATTTAAACGGATCTTAAGCACTGCATACGAAGGATCAAATTGGAGAAATTTTTCGGTATTCCTACAGTACATCCTCATAGATAAGGCTCTACTGTAGATCTCCAAAACATTAAAAACACATTTTTATTTCTTCTTGGAGAGTCGGAGACAGCCTTCCCGCGTTTCTTTATTCTCTCTCGCATCCTACTTACTCTGCGCCCAACTCTCCAGTGCCCTCGCGTCCATTGACAGAAGCCCCTCCGTTCGTCTTCTTTGATAATCTTCTCCACCTTCATTATTCTCGATGTGTGTGTCTCTGTCTCTCTTGCTCTTGCTTTCGCACATAACAAAATATCGAGATTTATGGCTGAATCCAATATTTTTTTAGGTTCTGGGAGGACGAAACTTTTGATTTCAATCTGGGTCTCAATTCGTGCTTGTTTGAATAGATTTATGGCTGGGATGAATTGAAATATGTAAGGTTTCTTGGTAAATGTATTTGTGTGAGCATAAATTTGGCTCAATTCCAATCAAAGTAACTACGGTTTATGCCCCTGCTAAAGTTTTATTGTGTTGAATTGGATCCTTTCGTGACCTGCTAGCAGATTTTCTATGCAACGGAATTGGGAATTTGCGACCTGCTAGCAAATCCTTTCGTGACCTGCTAGTAGATTCTCTTGTTTTGTGCATTTGGATTTGTTGGGATCTACTGAGAGTGTGCAATATGTTGTAATAGTGAATTGGTTTTGGAGTAGCTTATGGCAGCTTTTGATTAATCATTCAATGCCTTTGTTATTTTGAAATTTCTTTTATTTATATGCAAGTACTCTCTCTGGTGTTGTATATATGATGTAACGAGACTGTGATGATTGTTGGATTATTGATTTACAGTGTGAAATCAAACCTAGGGGTTCGAATTCCATGGCAAAGTAAACATGGATGCCCATTTTCCCTATGATATGTAACACAAAACCAATCATGACTTGCAGCATTTCTTTTATCCATGAATTGTGCCCAACATTGTGGTTGATTTTTCATATCAAAATTAGTTCGTTGTCTGCATTTTATAGAGATGCATTCAATGGAAATATGTTTTTCATGATCTTACATGAGAACCCTAACATCGAGAACTCCTTTTCGAGTCGAACTCAACATGGTCCAATATTTTTTGAAGACTGTTACCACCAAGTTGAGGTTGTTACCACTAATAAATCACGAATGGGTACAAACTTCACTCAAGAGGAAGACAAACTCTTTGTCTCGATGTGGTTAAATACTAGTTTAAATGCAATACAAGGTACTGATAAAAAAAAAATACCCAACTTAGGGAAATAAATCCTCTTACATTCGAATGAATATAGGCAAACTACCATTGAGCATACAATTGGGTCCTTAATGTATCGGTGGTCAACCAATTAACAAGTGACTAATAAATTTTGTACCAATCTAGCCCAAGTTGAAGGATTCAATCAGAATGCCTTAACTGAGTAAGACAAGGTATAAAGTTCATCTATAATATTATTTTGTTAAAATAATATTTTTTTTGTTTTTTCTCACTTAAGTACAAACTAAGTATTCTTTATGCTTGTTTTGAATATGCAAGTTGACAAAGCAAAGAGTAAGTATCAATCAACTAGAGAAGACCCAATTTTCATTAGAGCATTGTTGACATCTTCTAAAGGACCAACAAAAAGGGTTGAGCAGCTCATACATCTTGTGCTCCTGAATCAATAAATGAAGCTAATTGGGACAATGTCTTGGAAGATAATGCTGTTGACTTAGAGAGGCCAATGTGTATGAAAGCTAAAAAGGCCAAGCGAAAGCAGGACTCTAGGTCAGTTGAAGATATTGTCAAGATCTCAAATATGAAATATACTCTTCTTGAGGAGTCACGTCTCCAAGAGAGAGAATTCTTCTTTAGGAACAAAACTACATTTGAAACAAGCAAGAGAAGAGCATAAAATATGACAAGAGGGACGAGCGAATTAGGTTAGAAAGGCTAAGATTTCAATTTGCATAGCTTAAAGTTGAGGAGAAAACAGGCAATTTATTTTGCATTATTAAATGTTTAATGCAATTATTATCTTGGACAATGAAATATGAAGATATGCTCTTAGCCTTATTTAGAACACTTAGACCTTGTCCAAATCTAAGCCTCGCCGAGGTTTAAATTCAAAAATAAACATTCTGTGCTAGTGATGGCCAAAAAGAAACTAAAGAAACAGTTAAACCAAGATAACATGTTGAAAGCAGTAAAAGCCTGAACACATTGTCCACCAAACAGAATTGAGTTAATATTGACTTGAATTTCAATTTTCTTTTTGAGCAACTGAAGAGCACTTGTAAATTGTGACACTATATTAGAACCCATATAATATAGACTTGACAACCAAATGGTATGTACTGCTACCCAAAGATTGAACTAAAAAAGCCTCCTATCACACGTTTTTTATGCCCTCGGTTGCCGCCATACCCATCTGGACGTTAGGGTGCTCATCCTCGGTACTCACGAATCTGGACCAGTACCAGTGGGTCTTCCAAACCCTGCCCATCTCTTCAATTGGGATACCCTTTGTTTCAGGCAAGAAGAAGTACACAAAGATGGTCATCACCAACACGAAGAAGGCAAAGAAGAGAAACAACCCGAACTTCATGTGGCAAAGCATTGCTAAGAAGGCTTGAGCAATGATAAATGTGAAAATCATGTTCACAGACACGTTGACACTCTGAGCAGCAGATCGGATTTCAAGAGGGAAAATTTCACTAGGCACCAACCAGCCTAGGGGACCCCAAGACCATGCAAATCCCGCAACATAGATGCAAATGAAAAGCACCACCACAATGGCATACCACTTGGGCAGCTCACCAGGATTTCCATCCACTCCAAATTTAGCAGCAATTGCAGCTGTAACAACACCCTGCAGAATGTAGAGACCAAACAAACTTGCGTAAAAAGAAATTTTATCACCAATGTGCCCGAAAAAATATAAGATCTTGATGAATAAAAGAGGTACCTGGCAAATGAGCATTTGAATTCCACCCACTAGGAAAAGAAATCTCCTTCCCCATTTATCAACACCATAAATGGATACCATAGTTGCACCGACGTTAACAATTCCGGTAATCACAGCCGACATTAGGGCAGCGTCGCTTCCGAACCCAATGGTGTCAAACAAAACAGGTGCATAGAACATGATCACATTGATTCCAGTGAGTTGCTGAAAGAAGGGAATTAGGATAGCCATAGAGAGGTGGGGTCTATATTTTCTTTGCAACAAGTTTCTCCAAGGGTGCTCCACTAGCTGTGATGCTTCACTAGCCGCAACAAGGTCACTGAACTCTTCGTCAACATCCTCAACACCCCTAATCCTTATGAGTTTCTCTTTGGCCTCGTCATGTTTGCCACGCTCAATCATAGAGTTGGGGGTATCAGGAAGGACTAGTGATCCAACGGTGATTATGAGGGCAGGGACCATGGCCCCACCCAAGCTCAAGCGCCACCCCCACCCACCCTTGATCTTAGCAAAGAAGTAATTCAACACATTGGCAATAAGGATACCAACCGTGATTGATAACTGGAAGCCGATGTTTAGAGCTCCTCTGAACTTGTAGGGTGCCATCTCAGAGAGGTAGAGAGGTACCGACTGTAATTACAGAAAAAATACAACACAAATTAGCATAAAAAAACGAAGATAAATGATCTTAAGAGGACAAACATCGTGCAATCACTATAAAAAAAATAAATAAATACGAAATTTATATAAAATAAAAATTAATATTTTAATAACAGATCATACTCTTTTTCAAAACGATTACACGACGTTTACCCATTCCACGCAACTAGATTTCTATAAAAAGAATACTTTAATTTCGTAATGAACAGATGACAGTCAGATGGGAATAACTTAAATGAAACAAGCATGTCGCCCTCGGAGGGGCCACACGCTGTTGCCAAGTTGTCATGCCTGTTGAAAAAACAAAAATCCTAATTATTTATGAGACAGTCAAACAAGAAAAGAAAAGGACGCGATAACGATTGCAAATAAAAATATGGCGTATCATCTTGACTTTGTGGAAAAATAAGTGTAAGAACAAAATATTCTTCTCCTCCAATCGCTTCTTCTCTCACTACCCCCGCCCCCTTTGGGCGCCCTTTTCTTTTCTTTTCTTTGCTTCGGTTTCAGAGGAGTGAAGAACCATGTTCATCTTTTCTTTTATGACCTTTCTCGGACACCAAACAGTACACTTCTATTTATTTCATATATATATATATTAAAAAGAGACTAAAAAAAACTGAGAACAGAGTAGAGAAGAAGAGGAAGGTAGTATCTCTACAGCAAGAAAACAAACAATCAAAGAAATGGAACCTAGAGCCAAATATCTGGATCAGAAACAACTTTGAACCAGAGATATATTTACATCATATTCCAAGCCATTGTCTCATCTGTTATACACTTGTCATTTACTTGAAAACCTTGCAAATCTATGAATCAAGATCTGAAAGAAAAAAAAGTAAAGTTTCCACAAATCTGAAGAACACAAATAAAACCCCAGTTTTATCGACAAGTAAAACTTCAAAAACTAAAATAAGAAAAAATAAAAAAAACACATTTCAATACAACCAAAGAAATAAACCATTATGTGTCATTCTGTTAGAAGACAACTTTTTTGGTCTTCCCCTCCCAACAATGTTCACTGAGCCAAAACAACATCACAAATAAAAGAACTAGATCCGTAATAGCGATAAATACAGAAGAAATTACTCTCCTTCAAAATGATAACCCATATCAGGAAAAGGAGAAAAAAAGTACCTGATTGGCAAACCCAATACCGAAACCGAGTAACATTCGGCCAACGATAAGCATCCAGACGGCTTGTGCAAAGCCATTGAGGATGGCACCAGCGCAGAAGAGCACGCCTCCGAATAGCATGGACAGCTTGCGACCGAATTTACGCGTCACAGTGGACGCCACGATCGATGAAAGCAGGGCAGCTAAATACAGAGACGACGTGAACATTGTCAACGTCTCACTGTCATACTGGCAGTACTGGTTGGTGGACGAGTTTTCATGCTTCTTCCGGTACACCGACGGGAAGAACTTCTTCAAGAAAGGGTCCATTGACGTGACTCCACCTGTCAAGAATCCAAAAAAACACAAACAAAAACGACCTATCAGCACATAATCATGATTTAGAAAATATCAAACACTTTTAAACTACAAATCAAACTTTTCTTTCTAGGATTCCGACTAGTTACGCTTATTATTTACCTGAAATTCCAATATCATAACCGAAGATCAAGCCCCCCATGGCTGCGATAATACACGTTACAGTCACAAAGGGAGTGAGTTTGCCAGGGTACTCCCTACCGGGTACACCACCCGCTGGAATTCCTCCGACGGCAGGCATTTTCACTGTATTTTCACGTCAAAACTGAAAGAAGAAAGGCTCAAAGGCAGCGAGGAAGAGGATGAAAACGAAGAAAGGAACCCAGCTACAGCTCTTTCGACAGTAATAACGAATGGAGACGCATAGGCCAAGATGAACCAGATAGACATAGAACTTTAGGCTGCTTCTGGCTTCTGTATATATAGAGAGATCAGTGAAGAACAAGAAATTTTCTTTTTTTTTTTTCCAATTACATTCTTTATTAATTTCTTTGCTGATTACAAGACTTTACAATTACTTTATTTTGCAATATCTTGAGCTGTCAATCATATTAAATCCTTACATACGAATCAACACATAATTAGAAACATCCTGCGTATAAAATACTTTGATAAAAATGATAAAACTTATTTTACTTATTTATCTATTAATATGGCGAGTGATGTTAGACACATATATGAGTTATGCAAACGTTTTGTACTTTTTTTCAAAAAAATTAAGGTTTACTATTAAAAATAATTTTTTTTATATAAATTTCATATTTATTTATTTTTTCTAAAAAATATACGTGACATTTACACTCTATAACTATAAATATCATTAAATGTAACTGATATTTTATCTGAATATTATCTATAAATAGAAGAGATAGATATATAATTAATATAGTTGAAGCATTAAATGTTTGCCCGTCAATATTCCGTGCTCGAAGCATTAAATATTATTTATCTCTCCCCGAATTATACAAAATATTTACGTGAAAAAAATAATGAAATTCCGAGATGTTTATCTATATTACTTTAAAGTTGGGACATTGGATCAAAATGCTAAAATTTTCTCTTAACTTTGCAGCCTTTGGATCATTTCATAAAAACTCTAGGAGATGATGTGACGTATAAATTTGGGATTCCAAATGGAGAGTGCCACTGCCGTAAAAGAAATGATAATTATAGTCGTAAGTGTGTAAGTATTATGTAATCATTTAAAAATAAATAAATAAATATAAGACTTACATATAAAAATCAATTTTTGAATAGTAAATTTTGCTATTCTTCAAAAGGACTGCATAATATTTATATATTTTATAACTGTATGTAATATTACTCCTACTGTGATATATAACAAAAATAAATTTATAAATTAATATAATTTTATATAATATATTAAGATCTATTTTATAATACAAATAGATTTATAATCTAATATATTACGTCAAGATACCTTAATTTGTAAATTTATTTTTTGTAAAATATATTTGTAGTTAAAAGATTAGTCTTAAAAGGAATAAAAAAAAAAATGGCCATTGCCATTTTAAAGGAAATACCGTTGGTCAGACTTAAATGAGTTAAATCTACACGTCATGTATTACTTGGAGGGATTAGGATGTGTAAGTGATTCCGGATTCGCGTATGTTTTGGGCCTCTGACTCAGCAAAAGTCTTCTTTAGTTCGTCAAAATAATGAAGAATAATCGGTGTTTGGATAAAGTTGGATTATTAGAGGCTGTGGCACGTCGGCTACCTTAATAATCGGATTTGGAATAAGAAAGAACAATAAAGAAGTCAGAGAAAAATATATATATACCTATTATTTATCATTTCACATTTTATATTTTATAAAAAAATACTTTTATATCTTATTAAAAAATTATAGAATGAATAATGGTTAATATATATCTATATATATGTACACATCGAGGATACGTCTATACTTGTACGACTTATATAGAGGGCATAAATGTAGTTTTCGACATTGACAAGGGTACATTAATAGGAGTGGTGCTTTTGTAATATTTTTAAAAAGTGAGGGGTCAATTAGTAGTCGAGACTGAGATGCCGGACGTTGAAAATGGTAAGGAACGTACTGTGCAGTAGATTCATACAGACTCCCGGCGAGATTACGAAGCGCATTTCATTTTGTTTTGGGACAATAGTACCCTCGTTATGATCTGGCGTATCCAAACGAAGGAAAAGATGCATCACGGATAGCCTATTTTAGTGTAACTGATGGTCTTTTGAAAATTGACACATCCAACTTGGATATGATTGGTGAATGTGTTTTCTGTTCTTTTGGCTCGACAAAGGAGTTATCTCCTCAGAATCCTCAATTCCAAATTTCTAAATATCTTGAGTGTATCTTGTCCGGTCCGATCTGATTCTGAATAAAATTTAAAATCGAATTAGTATGTATCGATTTTATATTTTTTTAAATCGATTACGCACTAATTATCTTCCTAAACCGATATTTTCAATTTTATCGATTTTAGTCCGATTTTTTGACTTTAATAAAATGAAAATTTGTCATAAAAAAATCTATTTAAAAAATTCTGCTTTAAAAAAATATCTTTTATTAAAAAGTTGTTACTATTTACAAAAACATGCTTTATAAAAAAAAAAATCTGTTATGTTAAAAAAAAAAAAAACTACTATAAAAAATTGTTACAAAACAAAAATTGAAAACATAAATCTGCTTAAAAAAAACTGCTAATAAGCCTATAAAAAATCATGTTTAAGATTATAATTTTATATTATAAATTATAATAACATTATCTTATAGATCAGCATATGAAGAATATAGTGGTGTGGCGTGTGTAGATCGTTGGTGGCTTGAAAGCATAAATCACACATTTTTTTACTAGAAAATCAGAAAAAAAACAAGTATGCTCAATGATGTGGGGGAAGAAAAAAGGGAGGAGAATACAACATCCCATCCCTCTAGAATTATAAAGGTAGAGGAACTAAATGCTACTATACTTAAAACATTTTCATTTTCGGGCATGACATAAAAGGATTCCATAAAAATACATAATAATCAGAGTACTTTATTAAAACAAGCCTCTCAAAAGCTTAAAACTATCAGTAGCACTTACTGAAAGATAAAAATAGTAATGTGCTACAAATCACTCAAAATTGTGATAAATAAAGTTCTCCACAATGCCTCAAGCCACAATGTCATCCCCTTGAGTAGCATCCTATCATATAGCATTCTCATAATCATTCTCAACTGCATTAGGAAAAAGATATAAACAAAAACAAAAACAAAAACAAAAACAAATCAAACACTCAGTAAGAACTGCATCATATAGTAAATATAATAGCAATCTAGGTTTTTAGTCAAATATTAGCATTCCTAAGCAACATCAACCTTATAGCATACATAACATTATCCTCAAATCATAAAAGAAAGCATACATTCTTTAACCTCGTATTCTTAATGGTCGTTACACACTGTTATTCTTGTGTGTTAAGGATAGCAACTCTTGTGACCATGGCTTTTTTCGTGGTTAGCTGAAAACATGTGCTGAAGACAACACTCTATAAATACAGACATAATATAATTACTGAACTGGATACCAAAACCACTCACTCAACTCGGCAATAAGTCCTAAAATGGAATCAAAAGTTTGAGCACCAACTCCATCAACTCTTTGAGCGTCCTCTACGGCCTACTCAACTTTGTCCAGTTGGTTGAGTCTTGATCCCTGATCCACTGACATATCATCTACCATTCTGGGGGGAAGATAGTTGGGACTACCAAGTGAGATTTTACAAATTGTAAGTAAAACTCCTAAACTACCAATAGTATAGATAGGCATGCATGACAATAATATGGCATGGACTTGAACATGCATGACATAACTTGAAAATAACAGGGTTATATGTGAACATGATATGACTTGACTTGAACATGGCATGACGTGACGTGACATGAACATGACCTTGTTACATATACATGTTTATTTATGCGAATTGTAAATGCTCCACAACTCCCTGATGGTCGTGTGCTCCTGTTAGTATTGCATCACATCATAGGCATCAACACCAGTTGTGAGTACGTCATGATAACTAAACATGTAAATGTGTAGTTTGGCACCATCGACATTGGGTGTTTGGCTTCACACCGGTAACCAGTTAGTTAGGTCCCATTTGAAGCTGGTTAACTATACTTGGTCAAGCCAAGGGATTCCACATCCAATTTAAACACTCCAACCTGGACAGAGGAGTTTCACTAGTATAACTCCACATTCTAGCACTTGAGATTGTGATAAAGAAAAGAGACTCATGCATAACTTGGAAATGTTTAGTGACATACTCATGTAATATATGCCAGGGCATTCGTGGCATGTAAAAAATAAACATATAATAGATAATATGACATTCATGGCATTTAACAAATAAACATATAATAAATGATGTGGAGTTCGTACCATGTAATAGAATAACATGCAATAGATGACGTGACATTCGTGGCATGTGACAATGACATGGCATTCATGCAACTGATAAACGTGTATAAGATAATCCTTGACATGAAATGTTATATTATAACAATTACAAAAAGCATAAGTGACGTGAATATGACAATGATAAGTGTTATTTTTATATAATTTTTATCACTCTTTTATTTATGAAAAATATCATTTTTTCTTCAATATTTATTGATTTTATTTTATTTCTACATATTTTTATTTATTTTCTTGGATTTGAAGGAATGAGAAGATTTAGTGCAAGAAAAGAGCATTTCGGTACAAAAGAAGAGACTACAGATCTAGACCGATGAGAGACAGCAAAATCTGATGAGAGCCAATGAGATTTGGGTGAGGAGCCTTGTCCCGTATGCAGCAAAGAGATTTTTTTCTCCCAAAGGCGAGAAGACTTACCTCTCGGTAGGTGAGGAAACTCGCGACCAGAAGACGCAAAAATTTGGTGACAAGGCTCTATGCGGTTAGATTAGGTGATTAGTCTAAACAACCAACTTAAACGATATCGTGGGCAACAACTAGAAAAGGCGAGAGGAGTCTTTCATCCCGGTTGGGAGTCTTTCCACTCGGTAGGTGAGGAGAGGCCCGTTCATTTGTGACCTCCACGCCCGTTTATTTGTGACCTCCACGCCTACCAGTTATATTCAGCGCACACATCATCTACTCGCCTCTACCCTTCTGAGTTCTACAATTAATCTATTGGCGACCAAATCCTCCCGAACTCCGCAGATCAAGCCGCATATCACTGAATCTTTCATTTTAGATAATTTTGATATTCTTGGGATAATTTCCATTTATGTTAGCATCTATCTTTAGAAACTATTTTCCAAATTTTTAGGCAAGATTGTAGCTGCATTTATTTTGTTTCCAAATTTGAGTTTTAACATCTATTTAATCCCATCTTGTGGGATGAATATGGATCTTTTTTTATTTTTTTTGAATCTTAGTTTGAGTTTTAGTCTGGGTTGGAGTTTTAGGTTTTCAATTATTCCATAAGTTATTATTTGAGTTTCTTTTGAGGTGGATCTGGAGAGCAGAGGCGAAAGCCGCATGTTGGTGGTTTATGCAACATGATATTTCGGTTTGAACATGTCTTGGAAGTTTCGGACCTTGGTCAAAAACCTATGATTTCATGTTTTGTTTCACCATGTCTTGATTTCTATATTATATACTTGAAGTTTGGAACATGTTTAAGTGATGATTCTTCATGTTTTTGTGCCTATTAGTTTCGGCCTAAGCAAGTTCTCATGGTTCCATGTATGTGTTTTGATATCTCATATGGTTTATATTATCATGCTATGAAATGAACATATTATACTTGGTTATTTCATGCACGAAATTTCGCATGTCATATGTCAAGTATAAGTATGCATGTTATAAGTCTCATGTCACATGCATTTGAGGAAAAGTGTTTTCAAAAAATGATTTCAAAGAAAGTGTTTATAAAAAGTGTTTTCAAAGAAAAGAGTTTAAAAGTTTTACCACGACTCGAAGTGCTAAGGCCGGGGAATGTTCTAGTGGAACTTCTCTGTCCACTCTAGAGTGTATAAGAATGGAATAGTAATCTCTAAGTCGACAAAGTACCTTCGACGAGTCTCAAATGGATTCTTTTCAAAAGATACCGGAGCGAGGAAGCGTCTAATACTAGTGGGTGTATAAGGTATGTAACCTGATGAAATAAGATCAAGTTAATATGAATCTATGTTTATGACGTATTTATCACAGTGTACGGACCGTTGATGGTGCGGTAACTAGTAGGAACACGCGGTGCTAAGGGGAACCGTGTTGTGTCCACCCTCTGAATAATAATATGAGCCTATGTGCTAAGGATCACTCGATGCAAATCTTGTGATATGTTCTGATGAGGCAATTCTGATTAAGTTCACGTGATTAAGAAAAAGTTAAGGAGTTTTATGAAAAGCTAAAATCTCTGTTACAAGTCTCTTAAATGGTCAAGTGCATAAGTCAAGTTTTGGTCAAAGGCATAAGTCAAGCACATATCCATGCACTCATTTCATTATATACTTTTTGTATGCTTATGTTAACTGTGGTATCTTGTATGATTACTTGCTGAGATTTCTTGAAATCTCATTGTGGTAGTTTCTACTACCATTCTCCAACCGGAATGGTAGAAGTTGTTACAGGTACCCCGAATGCCCAGGAAACATGAACCCATATGGTTCCTTGATAGAGGACGAGTTTATTGTTCAGGCTCGTCATGACTACACTGCTGATGCATTAATACATAAGGCTAAGCTTGTCAGGGATATCTTAGATAGTATTAATGAGACCGAGATCGATACTACGATCTATCAACCCTCTAAGAATATGAAGTTGTGGTGGAATATGGATAGGCTATCTACTTATCTGGAGCGAGCCTCAAAGGCCTAGGCTGACGTAAAAGCAATGGCAAAGGAATTATGTTTAATACTGCCCGAGCCTCAGCAATCCCATGGGGTCTTTTGGTGTCTGTCTCCCGATGGGACAATGGTTATGAAGAGTACAAGAACTTAAATTATTTTGTGGGAAAAAAAGGAAGGAAAACAGTACTTATGGTTTTTAGATCTCAACTTTTGTGGAATTATATTTTGAGGAGGTCTCGTATTTTGAGAGTTTTAAACTATACTCTATGATTTGGGATGTTATATCTTTATGATACATGTTTACGATTTGGACAATGTTTGAGATATTATATTAGTACGGTGCCATGTGCTTTGCAACTGCTTATCACGTTGCTTAGTTTATTCGACTTTTTTGCTATTTTTTCGCTACTATGTTATTGCATACTGCTAGTATATTTTGGTGCATAGCATATTATCTATCATGTACAAGGAGTGTGTAGCCTTGTGTTACATGTCCTGACATTTTAGCCACCGTCCAATCACAAGCGAGGGCTGGGGGCGCCACAAGTAATGTCATTTTATATGAATATTTTTAATTTAAAATATGATTGCATAAATAATTGTAACATGATTATACGTGTATTATTACTATTTTATATAATATATTTACTACATATTATCAATTGAATTATTTTGAAGTATAGCTTAACCATTAAGATAATGTATTTTTAATACTTTTATGTCAGTTCCTTTATTTAATTGATCCGACAATCATCTATTACTATATATAAAAGCGGAGTCATGCAATTTCGACGTGTCACTCTTTCCGTTCAAGTCGATTATTGTTGGTGATAACTGGCAAATAAAATAAAATCTCGAAGTGTTGCGTTGGTGATCCTTTTAAAGGCAGTGTTTCACCGATATAAACTGTTTGTAATTTTTAGGTTTCATTTCAATTCTTATATACAAAGTTATAAACCTATTCATGTCCTGGTGCAAGACAATATTTTTTTTTTTAAATTGGAAATATAGCTCTTGTTTCAAACTATTTGTTTAAGTGTTTCTTGTATAGCCTTTGTCTTATTATATAATAGTAAGAATTGTCAAATATTTCTGAATATTCTTCATTTCTTTTAAATGAATTGTAGACACAACCTGAAAATAAACAGATCGTGTCAGGTCAACCATGAAATATATGTGTCAGGTTTGGATCGAGATATTTAAGTCATTTAACCATTCATACCGGGTTCAATTTGACTCAAAATTGACCTGAACCCAAATGACCCGACACGAATAGACAGTCCTAGATGATGGAGTAGTATCACAAATATTTTTTTGATTATTATAGGAAAAACTAAATTTAGCCAACATTTGACAAATTTAATGCAAGAATATTTTCGTCTAATTTGGCTAAAATATACATACTTACGTATTATCCATTAACAAATGTCACTGCTCTTAGACCTCAACTAAAGAGTATCATAGGTGGTGTGGACGATACATTATCTATACACTTGACATATTATATATGATTTGGTTTATAAAAATAAAAAGAAGTTAAAAGTTAAATAATTTTACGAATTATAAAATCTAACCATGTTAATGATATGATAATCAAACCTTATCATGTTAATAATATAATATAGGTAAACGTTTGGGTGCAATGAAAATCTAAGTAAAATAAAGAAAGAGAGAGCAACAAAAAAAAAAAAAAAAATGGAGAAGAAAAATTCTTTCCATCAGTCACTATTCACCACTCCACGGACCCACACCTTACACCCTTTGAAAAATATCCATACACCTTATGAAAAAGCTATAGGTATAAAATGTGAGAGTAAATAGTGACTGAAGCATAACATTTCTCAATAAGAGAGAATCTTTCTAACCTGTTGCCGAGTTACAAGTATTTTTCCGTTCAAAGACAATCTTCCTTAAAGATTTCTTTCACTTTTAGAAATCTCTCCAACTAGGGGAGCTAGTTGCCTATATTCAATAATTATAATTTGCAGTGAACTTGTTTTTGTCTAATATTTGTAGGAGGTGTAATGCTATATATAGTTATGAAGTGGGTAAGTGCTACATAATTATTTTGAAAAAAAGTGAGATTTATTATTAAAAAATTAATTTTTTTATATAAATCTTATATTTATTTATTTTTTTCTAAAGAGATTACACGACAGTTGCATATTCCCTAATTGTAAATATAATTTCCCTTGTAAGAGATTCACAGATTATTTGGATAAAAAATAAATATATGTTTTTTAAATTCCAAATATTTAAAGAAAGTTGGCTGGACTATATAATGTGAAGGATAATACTACTCTTTTCTCTCTATTTTATCGCTCAACCCTACCGTTTTGTTTTTTTAATTTTTTTTACTTAATTATTAAAAAAGCGTTTTTTAATAATATTATGATTTTTTTTTATTTTTTTTAAATATTAAAAAGTGTTAAAAATACATGTATGAAAAATAAAATAAAATAAAATAAAACCCTGCAACTAACGTGAAAGGGGGCAATGGAAAGGGATGGGTTAATTTCTGCGGCCGGCACAGTGCGTCGCAGTCGTCGCAACATTTCGAGATTAGGTGGGTCCCACGTACAGCGATGTCCTCTCCTTCATGTTTCGTCGTATTCACACGGGGTTTATAAACAGCCGGCGTTCTCCCATTCCTTGTTTTATTTTGGACGTAGAGAGAACGAATACATGCTTTTCAGGTACGTTTGTGCCGTCCCCCCCACCTACGTCCTCTTACGGTGTTCCCACCTTTCTATCCATCTTTATAAGTTAAATTTTGTTACGTTAGCAATATGAATGAGGTGTTTATACTGACTTATAATTAATTTTTTTTAATCAAAATATTATTTTATCGTTGCAAATATAAGTTAAAGTCGTATAAATCCCATAGATTCATTCAAAATATATAACAGACTCACCATAAAAAAAATACAAAAATATGACATTTTCATAGTCGAATCTATTTTATTAAATGTACGACTTTTTTGATGAAAAATAAACTTTATTCATTAATAAAAGTGAATTTACAACTGTGACTGATATATAAAAAAAAAAAATCCAGATTACAAGTAACTACTTACGGTTGAGACTCTATCATTACACAAATTCTTTTGTAAGTAGTATGCTATTAAATGAACGACTTACACATTATAAACGTGTACAAATAATCTTTCAATTCATTATAGTGAAAGTACACTATTTTCTATTTGAATAATGTTATTATGTCACCTCATTTTGACCGTTCATGCATTTAATTTCTTTTAATTTTTTTTATTTTACGTACTGATTAATGAAATGATTATTAATGTATTGATGTATTTTTTTACTTTTAAAAATATTAAAAAATTGTAAAAAAATAAGTAAAATTTATACTAGTGGGCACTACAAACGATCCAAGCTAGGGGCACACTAGCACTATCCTTTGTGTTTATATCTTGAGCCTTGCTACAACCACCGAAAAAGTGGTCTGAATGAGCTTACTAATCGTGCATTTCACTTTTTTATTTATTTTTATGTTTTTTTTTTAATCATTATAAATATTTTTTAAAAAAATAAAAAATTTACAACATCATTAAAAAATATTTTTTTAATTATTAAGTAAAAAAAAAATTCATTTGAGATATTTTTTAGATTCGAAATTCAGGACCTAAAGCATTTCTGTCGAACAGGGCCGCCAGTTTTCTTTGGCTTTTGCTCCATCTTATTTCTTAAGCCATGGCACTATGTTATTAAGAGAGCTACTTGAGAAAGCTAATAATTTCCCATGAAAGCTGTGAAACGTCATCTCTAATTAAAAATTTCAGAGCTTTTACACTAAAATGTGTAGAATTCTCAGCGTGGCTTGGTCGTCGCTGACGCCGATAATGGCCAAAGCCACACTCTTTCTCTGGCAATCCGAATTGAATTGAAAGGGTGCGCTTTTGTTTTTTTTCGCTTTCCACCGTCCATTTCTACGTGGTCATGCGTAGTACGTTATCGGGAGGCATTCCCATTTGCATGAAAAGGGCTAAGAGAGCGGCCACCTGGGCAATCCAATTTTAAACCCAAAAAGAAGAAAAAAATGTCAAACTATTTTGGATAAGCCTCGATCCACAAAGATGCAATCTATACTTATTTTTTCAACTTATATAAAAAGAAATAATATTTATAATTTTAAGATGTACAAGACTTGCAATATTATTTTTGAAAAAAATTAATAAATCTAAAATATACACAAAAAATTTATTTTTTTAATAATAAATTTTAATTTAAAAAAAAATTATAAAATTTATACAACTTAAAATTGTATTTAACGTTACTAGTAAACAAATTAATTTACGCATTCTTCGAGGTTGCGTACGTTATTAAAGCATTCATAGTGGATAAGGTTGGGAGGGAAGTGCGCTTTTGCCACGAGAAGCTGAGGAGGTTCATAAAATAAAGTCAACATTCACAAAAAGAAAATAGACAAATAAATCTCGTGGGCTACTGTGTTTTTCTTGAGCTTAAAGTATGGTTGATTATTGCACGTTAGAACATGGAAACTGCCGGCAAAATCTGAAACTGATGCATCAGCAATCTTGCTGGTTGGAAAATTGGAAATGTTGACCCTATGTCTTTCTAGGGAAAAAAAATTAATATTTTAATTACCTCTCATATTTATCGATGAAAAAACAATATTTTAATCTCTTTATTTTTCTATCGTTGGCTACTCAAGAGATCATTATGTCATGCATTTTGTTGGAAAGAAAAAGGAAAAAGAAAAAAAACAACTGTTTTGCACAATGGAAAATGAGTATTTACAGTATAGGAATCAAATCAGTAACCTATAATTTAGTTTTAAGATAAAGTTGAAAATCAAGCGAAGTGATAAAGTCAAAAAAAGATAGAACAAGTTGATTTAGACTTATAACAAGAAAGACACATACTTCTAAAATGAAAGTATCTCAGACTTCTAAAAAGAAAATATTTTATAAGGCAAGTGTGACTCAATTAAGGAAATAAACATCTATATATATGAGAAGATTTCCTATAGGGGGAACACTCGACAATCTCTCTACATACAAGATTTCTCTATAGAAGCTCCCTATGCCCAAACTCTACTACAGCTCCAAAGAATTGTCCCTAAATTTTCATATTGTATTAAGAGATGTGTGAGGTCACGAGAGATTGTAAAACCACTAATTATAGTGGATTTCGTCTCCAAACAACCCGTAACCGTAGGCATTATATATACCGAACTACGTAAATCTCTATGTCTCTCTTTATTTACTTTTATTCGTATATTTATTATTTATTATATGGATAAATGCGAAAAACATCGTATCGAAATCTGAATCACCATTGTGAGCTAGGAATAATTCTTTCTTCCTTTTCGATCTGTTGTGCAAATTAAAACATTAACACACAGTTAGGCTTTTTCACATCTAAACATCCAAAATGTTCAGAGACTTTTCCGAATTTACGATCCAAAAGTCATACGTTATACGATATTTATGGTTGTCGTCTTTGGGACGATAAATGCTTAATAAAAATTTAAAAATATATTTTAGTGTCTTTTTCATGAAACAAGACATCTTACAATTATTTTCTACAATTTTATTAAAAATAGGCCCAATGTGTATACCCACTACATTAATTATTGGGGTTCACATTGTCCACGTGTATTTATTTCCCTCCGAATTTCAAAACATATTTGGATCAAAATTATAAGAAATTTCATTCATTTTTCACATTCTAAAAGCGAAAGAGTACTAGAGGCAATACTGTACCGTTTAGGTTCAGCATTTTTAAATTTTTTTTTGTTTGAGAATATTTGTACAGTAGTGTACTCAATATGCATGGTTAAATAAATTATGAGTTAGCTTTACCTAATTCGTTCAAATCGTGGCGATATGCCAAAGATTAATGCTATGAATATAAGGAAGCAAATATAATTTTACATACAATCGTGAAATATATAAACGTCGTGTAATCGTTTTAAAAAAGAATAAAATTTTTTATTAAAAAATTAATTTTTTTCACATGAATCTCATATTTTATTTTATTTTATTCAAAATACTTACGTAATAATTATAAAATTCACGATTGTACGTATATTTTCTCCACCCTCATTTGGCCTCATAAAGGCAAAGGTATACAACTACACCTTGAATTAGGATAAGCGTTGCCCAACTTTTTGTTCCTCATCTCTTCACGTGATCTTGATGAGTTGCCATAATTTAAGTGCTAAGTAAAGAAACTTTTATGTACTAACGTTGTACATGGCTTTCTTGTGTGATTATATACATAAAGTTTTTTTAATAATTATTTTATAACAATATTCTAAATAGAGGATGATAGTGTAAAACCTGATTTTCAAATATTTTTTTAATATCTAAATGCTTCCCAAATATCATTGTCATCCACCATCACATGATATGGTGATGTGACAAATTTTAAGTAGTTGTCATTTAAGTGGTTGATAGAAAAGACTATTGAAATATAAGACATCATTATGTGTGACTGAGAATGATAAGATTTATGTTGAAACATATAATTTTTTTTGTTATAATTCGTGCAAAATGAAAATCGATTTTTATAAAAACTGTTGTAGTCACAAAAAAATTATATAAAAATAATTTTATAAACTGACGTGATTTCATATAATCCATTAGATCTACATTACAATAAAATAACTTTATAATCTAACGAACCATATAAAACCATATCAATTTGTGAGATTACTTTTGTATACGTTATTTACGATTAATTAAATATTTCTCTTTTATATTACCACATAGTATCTAAAAGAAACATTCAAGACTTGTGAGGCTGATCATGACCTGGCATAAATACAAACGAAAGGCCATTGTTTGGGACGTCGGATGTGAGTGCTACTTGTGCTAGTTGTCCACGTTTTGTTGTTGGGCATGTAGTAGTAATTGGCCAAGTTGGCCATGTTAACATATCATGTTTTGAGTTATGTTCCTCCTTTAGTTTATTAGCTAACTAAACGGCAGGATACAATGCGCCACATCCTATTCTTTCCAATGCGCTAGCATCCGTTGTTAATATGTTATTAATATATAAAATATGTTAATTTTTTTTCCAATCTTACCATGCAAGTGGTGTGAATTATATGTCCTTTCCTACCGACTTACAAGAAGAATATATGACTCAAAACTTCAACAAACATTTGGAAAAAGAGAAATGTGGTCACATATCCCTTGTGCTATACCCGACTTTGGATTAGCTCCCTATGTTTTTTTTTTTTTTTAAATAACATCAGTTGTTTTGAAATAGGTCCCACCATCAACTTTTCCGTTCATTAATATTAACACGAAAAACGTTGCCTAATAACTAATAAGAAATTGCCATGTGTTATCTATAATATGTGTTTCGTGTTAATATTAATGGACGGAAAAGTTGATGGTGGAACCTATTTCAAAATAACTGAAACTACAAGGTGTTGTTTCTAAAAAATAAAAGCAGTGAGGCAACCTAAAATCGTGTATAGTACAAGGAGTGCGTGACCAAATTTTCCTTTATAAAAGAAGCAAGAAATGGAGCTTAACAAAGTCGGTTCCATAGTTTCTTAACATAAGGTAGAGAAGATTTTTTTTCATTGAAGATTATTAACAGTTCCGTTTGAATACAAGAAATATTTCATCTCATTACATCTCATTATTATATTTTTTTAAAATTCTCACACAAAATATAATAAATAGTTCAACTTTTTCAAATCCCAAAATAATAATAATATTAAAAAAAATATTTTAACAATATTTATTTAACTTTTAACTTTTATTTCAATACATTTCATCTTTTCAATACATTTCATCTAAACTTAGTATCCAAACGGCACAATTTTCCATATAAAAGTTGTTAACACCCAAAAATGGCACAGCTCGGAAGTGAAGAAAGATTCATTCTCGGACGCACTGAGGTAGGCTGGGTCTCGATTGGTGAGGTGTGGAGCTCCCGGCAGTGATCCGGTATGGCTGTACAATGTCTGTGCATACGTTCATGCAGTGAACAATATTTAAATGTAGAGAAAATAAGGAGAGATGTACATACGGATTTACGTGGTTCGACACTAAGTCTACGTCCATGAAATTTGGGGAGGAGAGATTCCACTATAATAAGTTTGTTTACAATCTTTCATAGCCTCTCATTTCTTAATGTACAATAAGAGCTAGAGATTTACTTGTTGGAGAAGAGGTTCTCTCTAGAGCTCTTTGTCTAGATGTTGAAGAAGAAGTCGAAGAATAGCCTAGCTAAAAAGTCCCTCCAAGCGTTCAAAAGAGAAAGAGTCCCTGAAACTCTAGGCACCCTGTCCCTTTTATCTGACCCTCTTCATGTGTGCACCTCAGTAGTAGTGAAGGATGTCTGCTTTGCGTGTCTGACCGTCTCTCTCTTTCCTTCTTTCTCCTAACACCTCTCTGCCTCCTGACACCCTCACCCCTTTGTCCCTTCTTGTCCTCTTTCCCTTTCTATTATCTTGTCTTCTAGGGATGATCCTTTGATAGGTTAGGCCTTGAGAACCATTTTGGGCCTGGTATATTTTACCCCTTTATAGTTGCCTGGGATTCTTAAGGGCAATTTGTTTCAAAGAAGACCTTGAGAATATTCAAAGGTAAAATATGTAATCGAATTGATCCGCCCCTATCCGTAGAGCAATAATTTTTTGGAGTTGGCTTTGGTCATCCATTCCTCTCGTGTTAAGTAGCAAAGATTTCCAAGCATGGGATTAGGCGGGAGATAGGCTCGACAGAGTGGAATGTGAGCGCAAAGCCCTTCCTGGCAGAATAAGCGGAAGGTTGGCTAGACCGCATTTGAAACACAGTCCGGCCTCTTTCCTACACTTGCTAGGATGTACTTGGTTGCATGTTTTGCACTAATAATGTTTTTGGTTGCTCTAGACCTATCACTGGTCGTAGCTACTGCCTTCTTTCCTTTTCTCCAGGGGCCTTGATCCATGCCAAAATAAGACTCTTGTGGCATAGTCCTCTTCCTCTTTTTAGGCTTTCCTTAAGTATCGTGGCCTTATTCACTAACTTCGAGAAATCCTGAATCTCAAGAGCAACAACTTGTTCATATATCATGTGGTTCAGCCACCCCTCAAACTTTCGGGTCTTCTTCTCCTCAACGAGGACCAAAGATGAGGTGAAGCGAGACAACTCTACAAATCTGACCACATACAGGTGCACCATCATAGTCCCCCGCACTAAGTTGGCAAACTTTCTGGCCCTAGTATCTTTGACCGATCTTGGGAAGAAGCGGCCAAATAAAATCTGTTTGAAGTGGGGATGGTTAACAACACCCCTCCCATCAGCTTCCCTGATGGTTCTCTCTAAAACCCACGATCTCTTAGCTTTCCCCATTAGCTTAAAGGCGGAGTACAATACTTTCTGCTCGTCAGTACAATTCAGGATGCGAAGTATTTTTTCTTTGTCTTGGATCCAATCCTCTGCCAAGTTTGGGTTGCCTCGTCCATCAAAAGTGCGAGGGTACAACTACCCTCATCATTAGTTGAGTTCAAGTTTGCAAGATTTCAAACACGACAACGAGATGTCATCCTCGAAAATTTATACTTGGTTAAACGTTTCAAATGGAGTAATCATAAAAATTTAGATGTAAATGCAACTACAAAACAATATATATAACAAATCAGAGTTCGTTGTTTTACTTGTTCTAACCCATATCATAAACCAACTTAAAGTAAGCAACTCCAAAACCTTAATCTCACTAAAGTCATGTCCAATAGTTCTCTAAAATATAAATCGGGTTGTTAGATCAAAGCCTACGTACTAAAATTCACCGAATAAGAAACCTCCAATCGTATCCAAAATCCTTTCCTACAACTAGTAATCTTAAACTTGACATCGAGGCAAACTTGCATATTTTTCAAAATCTAAACCTCATATTTGATCAATTCATGTATTAGAGTGTACAAAATCTGAAACCTAGTATTCATTCAAGCTTATGTACAACTCTAAAATCTAAACCTTAATTCTTATCTAAAACCTCAAATGTCATGAAATTAGTTCTTAAAATCTGCCAAAATCTAAAACCTCATATTTCACAGGACCTTAAATATCAATAGAATTATTTCTTGAAATTTGTAGAATTCTAAACATCAAATTTGAAAATTATTTTCTAAAGTCATAAATTCAAAACCTCATATACTCTGTAGAATCTCACACTTGGCTTTAATACCAACTGTAACACCCTGTACCTGGAGGGTCTGAGAGTTACTACCTGTCACCCAGAAAATAATCCTCACAATACAAATATAACTTCCAAAGACTCCATAAACATAAATTCATCTATTTCAACCAATCATATATATATATTTCCCCCTACAAGGTCATCAATGAAATAATCCAACAAAATAAATCAACAACTCCACAAATTTTCAATAATAATATCTCTCAAAATACCCAATTAACAGAACATGAAAAATCTATTGGTTAAGACCGTCCAATAATCATTGTACCATTTGGTACTCAATCCACTAAGCTAAATTAATCCTACATGTGCTTCCTATCCTTGACTCCCAGCCGAACCATCAAACTCATGAAAAAATAGTGAAGATAATTGAATGGGTTATCAATATCTCAGTAAGCAGTGATCATATACCAGTGTGTAAATATGAGTCAGTTACAGAATGTAGAACAAATTATCTTATCAAAATATTAGAGCGAAAATTTCAAAAATATTCATATACAAAAGTCATTTCGCATAACTTAACTGATCAATATCATATCAGAACAGATGAATCATATCGGAACATAAGCCACGTTTAACCCTCGTGGTAGAGTTGTGCTATCTCCGGTGGCTAAACTAGGTAGAAACAGAAGTGAATCTTTCCCTTATTATTATTGGAGTTCCGAGTGTACACACAGGAAATACCACAAAGAAAGCCACTTTGTTTCTAAAGTGGGTGCACCTAGAAACATAATTGTTGGTACCAACACAAGAACAAAATCAGAATTAGAGATGTCAAATTAGAAATAGAAACAAAATCAGAAATAGAATCACAATATGATGCCAGAGGTTTTTTACATGGAACAATTCATATCAGAATCAGAGTGTTGAAAAGATACATATCACATAATCATATACAAAACTTCAGCTTTCATATTCGATCTTTTTGTGCAGTTGAGAAATAGAATGCCAAGCATTTCTTCATGTCTATACCAGTGATGACAAAAATATCTTTATGTTTTCTTATTCGGATACAATGAGTAATGCAAAAGAAAATGACCAAGGTTGTTTCCAATGTTCCATAACAAAAGCATGCACGTTTTTCATAAAATCAACCTCAGTCCCTTCTTTTTATGCAAAGTTTAGCATATGAGTACTGTTTACTTGACTCTTGCAGCGTATTATCTAAGTCTTCAGTCCGACCTCTAATAGTCTCACAACCTAAATCAGAAAATATTGACTAAAGTATTAATAACCAAACAGACACCAATACTAACTTTACCAACTAAAACCAAACAAGCACAAGTCTAACTTTACTAATGAAATCCCATAACCTGAATTACAATTTCAGCATGTACAATTCCATCGTAATACCTCAATCTTTATACATAACACAACCTCCAATAAGCAATACACAACAGTTTAGCCCATTCTCCTTAGATTTACTTCACCATTCACAATACGTACATCAACCAAACAATCTACACATTCATAAACACATACCCTTCGCTTTATAAACCAATAACCAATCTACATTTGCCCTGCTATGTTAAACCGGCGTGTCAACCAAGTACTCAGCGACCAATGAACCCCAAGCACTCATAAAGCAACCCCGGACAGCCACATAACTCCACCTAGATAGCCACATAACTCAACCCACACAAACACATAACTGAATCCAAACAACCATATAACTAAACTCATGTAGCCAACATCAGTCCAAACAGACTCCTTATGCATTCCTCTATCCACCTCACACAACCAAGAGCCTCCCAAAACAATGACTCAGTAAGAAAGTGCACAACCAATAGGTTCTACCATACAAACATAGTCCATTAACAATTTTGAGGAATTATAAATTATTCATATTGCTAGTTCATTGAAAATTTCCAGAAATCATAAATTATTCATATAACAGGTAATGGAGCAATCGAGCCTAATAGACTAGGGTATCATACCTAATATCGTGTGGTAGCCAGTGGAATGAGAGATCGAAGCGACACTATCTAGGGACGTAACTACTACCCTATGATCCAACAATAACACTAGTATTTGAGTTTATAATTTTTCTTAGGGATATCATGCAACAAAATAAACTGAAATCAAAAGTGAAAATGAGTCTCCTTGGCGGTGAGGGATGTCTGTAGACTACAATGACCCTTGGTGACTGCGGCCTAAAATATAGAGATGAAGGAAGGACGTGAGACAAAGATCAATTAACCAAAAGTGCGAAACTCTCACCAATGTTCAGGAATTCGGGAACCAACACAATGACACTTGTAGCACCAAATAGAATCGCAGGGCAGGAGAGATATGAAAAATCAATTGTTGAGATAGAGAGATAGTGAGATATAGATTGACGGATAAGGGAGAGAGATGGAAGGAAGGAACTTACTGGCATTGAAAATCACCAAAAATGGCGTGGAAGTGGGGACGTGCTATGGCGCTGACACCGACAAGGTCTTGGGTAGTGATGTTGACAGACTGCCACAATGAACTTCGTGAGAAAGAAAACAAATATATATATATATATATATATAGAGAGAGAGAGAGAGAGAGAGAGGGAATGAACAAAGAGCTTAATGGAAAGTTGCTTACCGTTGTTAAGCAAGAATTCGACAAGGGCTTCAATTTGAAACAGGGAACGACGAGAAAGGAATCGCTCTATAGTTTGACATGGGGGAATCACTCTATGCGATCAACGTGCAAGCTATTAACCAATTTCAAATCATCCGACAAGGGGATTCACTCAACCCGGTCAACACACCTGAGGAAAACACATATGATCATCCTAGATAATCTTTTTTCCTATTTAGTTGACTCGAAGACATGATGCATGATCAACTCAGGGAATCTCTCAACTTGTTTATCAAGTGAGGCCAAAATGAAAATGTTCCACCCGATCATCACGGGGACTCTCTATACCTGTATGAAACTTATGGCAACATGTCGTAGGAATCGTGCGGGGACTCCCTAACTTGTCCATGATGATTGACACATGGTAATATTTGCACACAGAAACCACGATCACCACCAATGCCCACCATTTAAACTCATCATCTCAAAATCATAGTGTAAAGATAATCCATAAACAAAATGAAGAAGATATATATTATTTTTCATGTAGGAAAAAAGTAGTGTTACTGAATATGCAAAGCCTAAGCTTACAAACATTCGCAGTATGGTCTTAGAAGTTAACCTACTTGAACAATATTTAGAATACTATAGTGGCACTGGCATTGCTCCTCCTGTAGCTTCCTTTGAAGCCTCTGCTCTCTTTGAAGACTCGAACTCCAAGCTCTCTTTGAAGACTCTGACTCTAAAGACATCAAACATTTTACAATCTCAAAACTGAGATTTTGTCCCTTGTTTAATACCTTTTATAGGGCAGGATCATTAGGTGTCATTCTGATGTTCTTCTAAGTTATGGTATGCTTGAATTGGAGATAATTGATGTCGGCCGTCAATTTGCCCTCTAGAAGGAAGAATTGTAGAGGCCAAGTGACTAATGGGACAAGGCACTCACGTTCTTGCAGCTTGCCATGGGTCCAATCACACGGTCCTTCCCTTAATAAGGGCCTCTCACATGGTGCTGGATCAGACCTCTAAGATCAAATGATATGGCCTACATATATGTTGTAACGCCTCGGTCCCACAACGGTTGGAGAGTTACTTTCTATCACTTAAACTTATATTTCAACAATATAATTATAGATTCTAAATCCCCAATATCATATAGAAATTTTGATTTAAATAAATGTGTTCAATATAACCAATTTTTCAAAATGCCAAGTCATCATAACGCAATAAAATTTCTTAATAAAAATCACCAATACTCATAAAAACTTTCTATGCTTAATCCACTATATTTAAAACATCTCATCCCAATGCCTCATAATTTTGATCTTCAGCTAAACTATCAAAATATCTAAAAACTATTGTGGAGATAAGGGGTGAGTTATCAACAACTTAGTAAGTATAGAACTTATACTAGCATATAAACATGAGCATTTATAAACTTCGGTATGCAAAACAAAACATTTACTTTCAGAATACAGAAACAACGTATTTACTTACATAATGTATAAGCAAAACTTGTTACAAAACATCAAAGTGAAATTTTTAGAAAACTTTCTTATTCAAAAATCCTTTGGCATATCATAAATTGAGAGATCATCTTCATATCATATCAGAGCATTACATTGAGATAGATACCATGTTTAACCCCCGTGGTAGGGTTATAAACCACCATTATACTTGTGACAGGGCTATATACCATGTTTAACCCTCGTGGTAGGGTTCTAAACCACCATTATACTTGTGGTTGGGCCATATACCATGTTTCACCCCCGTGGTAGGGTTATAAACTACCATTATACCTATGGCTGGGCTGTATACCATGTTTCAACCCTGTGTTAGGGTTATAAATCACCATTATACCCATGGCTGGGCCGTATACCATCTTTAATCTTCGTGATAGGGTTATAAACCACCATTATACCCGGGACTGAGCCGTATACCCCTATTATATCCATGGCAGGGCTTTAACAGAAACAGAAAAGAACATCATTGAAACTAGATCATATTCAGATACAAAATCAGAAATTCATGCCAAGGTTTTCAGATGCCACATCATATCAAAACTGAATACTGAACAGCTTCAGATCATTTCACATGTTCGAAATAAACAAAATCAAAACATCTTTATTTATTCACAGAAGGACTTTTAGATTTTAATATTCGCTCTTTTTGCATAGTTTAGAAACATAATGCACAAAATTAGTTCATGTTTACACTAGTTATGACAACAAATACTTTCTCTTATATAGAATTTATGCTTATGCAAAACAAACATCTGAAGTCGTTTTCAGATTTCTTTCAAAAACAAACATGATTATTTTCAAAGTCAACCTCATTTTATTTCTTTTATGAAAAATAATATATGAACCCCGTTTACCTGGATTTCTCCACAACATCGTTGAATGAAAAATCAATCATCACCTTGAGAAGCAGGTGCGGTGGTAGGTGGCTCGGCGTGGTCGACGGTGGTGAGCTCGGAGATTAGGCACTGGTGAGAGAGAGAGAGAGATGAGAGAGAGGCACGTGAAAGAGATAGAGTAGACGAGAGAGAGCAACATGGAGATGTTGAGGCACACCGCGGACTTGGAGTGACGTGTAGTGCCCGTCGAAGTTTTATGTGCTGGCAGTAACGACGTGAAAGGGCCAGTACCGTGTGGTGGCTTTGAAAGAAAATAGCACTGGGCTATTGTTGCTCTGTTTTTAGGGGCTAAAATAGGGCTGTTGGGTGCTTGGTTTCTGTTTGGCATTTGCACGATGGTTGATGGAGTTAGCAGCTGCAGCAACGCGGTGGGGGGTTTTGCGTGGAGGGCTCGTTCGTGGCTTCGTTGCTGTGGTGGCTGAGCAGTGGGTGGTTCTCGTGGCTATCTACGGTTATGGAAGGGAGCCAAGGTTTCAACTTCACGTGGGGCAGGGTAGCGTCGGTAGTTTGGTATGGCTTGGCTGCATGTTGTTGGTTTCTGTCGTAGCAATACCAAGGATCAAGTGCGACCAGTTTCGTCTCGGGTTGGCCTTGTTAGCAGCAGTGGAGTGGTTGTGGCATGGATGAAGAGGCTCACGGTGGAGGGCGTAGAGTGGTGCTTGAAGAGAGGTGCAACATTCATGGAAGGGAAGACTTCAAAGGAGGTTTGCGGCTTGGAGTTTTCTTTCCATGCAGAAGGGATAAGCGTAATATATATTGGTGATTGAGAATCAAAGGAAAACCCTAGAGGAGTAGAGACGTGCATGTGCTTGGGAGTGGAGTCGTGCGGGGTGGAGAAACTGATCATAAACTGAGTTGGTTTTCATGGTTTAAAGCAAATTGGTGTGGGCCTTGATTTTGGGAGTACGAGATTTGGGCTTTTTTTTTTTTCAGTGAATTATAACCCTCGACTCAACCTCTAAAATTAATACAACTTGTCTTATAATTTTTTTTTTGTGTCAATTCCCACTTGGCCTATAAAGAGATTTTAACCTAATTATGACACCCCATAAAAAATTTCACATAGTCAAAACAATATTTTCTCGACCCTCAAAAAGATTTTTTTTTCCCATCCAAACCAAAAATATTTAATGATTTTAACTATAACTTGGCAAGTCCAATGAAAATTCGATATCTGCCAAAAATAAAACCTTAGGCCCGTACTCTCTTCAAAAAAACGTTTTACTCATAAGCTCAAATGGGCTTTTCATGCCTATAAACAAAAAAAAAAAAAAAAAAAAAATAATTGTAAAGTGGGCTCTGCTTGGCCTGGGTGTTACATCCTCCCCCCTATTTTTTGCACCTAAAGTCAAGTCTCATATACTTAATCCTTTATACCTATTTGCACACATTGTATTGCACTTCGAAAATCCAATTCACTTCTAAACTATAAACCTTAGACAAATATCGAAATAAACTCTCAAACTATCGTATCACCAAAATCACGCTTCCGCTGCGCACTCTAACAACTTGTAGTCCTAAACACATTGTATCTCACTCATGTACATCTAGAGGAAAAAAAAAAAAAAAAACCTCCACATTTAACCAACCCATACATTTGTTTTTTGTTTTTTGTTTTTTTTTTTTTACATCAGATTTACAATTCACAATAACTCACAACATGTTTGTAGCCTCTAAAACATCAATATCACAAGTCTAAACCTCCAGTTCCTAACCAAAACTTGTTCCATGAAGTCAACCTTAAATCTTGTAAGAATTATTTACTATAGTCCACCGAACAAGCCTACTGGAACTGAAATCTCAAATATCAAAAATATTGTTTCCTTAAAATATACAAAATGTAAAATCTCAGATTTCGCAGGACACATTCCATGGGTCCACAAGTGCTAAAATGTTACATATCATCAAAAATCATATCCAGAAGCTCGCAGAATTCTAGGACCTTAAGTCTCATCAACAAATCACTTTTAAAAATACACCACTTCTAAACCTAAGATTTCAAAAAACTCCATCTATAAAATTTGTAGAATCCCATACTTTAATTATCAACAAGAAAATCTATTAAATTCTGCCAAATTATGCGCATCAAATCTGAAAAAATATTTCCTAAAGTCTCCAATAACCCAAAACCACATATACTAAAGTCTATAGAACCTCAAACCTGAAATATCCTCATGATCATCTCGTAGTCCTCAAATTTCTACACCTCAAGTATGAAATTGCTTCCTAAACCAACATATATCCAAAACCTCATGTTATAGTCTGCAGAACCTTTAAACCTGACTTTTGGTCAAACTTATGTAAACTTCAAAATCTAAACCTCCAAGTCATGTCCTACAATCTTCAGAATAAGCCAATCAAATCTAAAACCTTAAATTCCCAAAACCTTAATCCATAAAGTCTGCAGAATCTTAAACCTGGATCTGATACCAACTGTAACGACCCAGTCTCACACGGGTTGGAGAGTTACTTCCTATCACTTAAACTTACATTTCAACAATATAATTATAGACCTAGTCTCTGTTATGCGGCGTCCTCGCAACGTATTTATCCATTTTTCTTCTGAGGATGATTTCTTGAAAGGTTTGTCTCTTGAAGCCTGTGATATAGATGGAGTTTTATATCGTGCGTTTCACTGGAATCCTGACTTCAGTGAGGAAGAGGAACCCTCCATGCTTCCGGTTTGGATTGTACTCTCAGGTTTGCCTCCTAACTTCTATCATGAGTCTTTTTTACGTATTTTCACTGCTCCTATTGGCAAGTTCATCAGAAGAGACAATCCTACCCGACGTGTAACTCGCACTGATGGAGCTCGTCTATGCGTGGAGATGGATGTGGCGGTTCAACCTATCCCATTTTTCTGGATTAGAGTCCCTAGTATGCCCTCAAGCCGCAAACAAGAAATTATTTATGAAACACTACCTGCTTTCTGTTGTAGATGCAAAGTGCAGGGACATAATACCCGTACATGTTGTGTTGGGAAGGCTGTGAATGGGGAGAAGACTTGGGTTTGGCAAAAACGTGTTACTAATGGAGAGGATTCGAAGGATAAGACCACTGGGATTGAGGTGGTTCAACAAGCTGCGGTTTAGAATGAGTCTGGGAAGGAACTAGAGGCAGGGGGTCTGTCGAATATATAGTAGGATAAGAGTTTGGTGGTGTCTCGGAGGTGGCTAGTTAGACGAGTTCTGGGAAAGAGTTCCAGTTGGTGCAGTCGTCCTCGTCTGAGTTGCAGTTGGGTAATCAACAATCTCCATCGTTGGTTTAGACGCAGAGGGTGGTTGCTAAGTTGACTGGAGACCCTATTACATTGGACTGGTACCATGCTAATGAGTTAATGTTTGATGTTTGTCCGTAGGTGCAGTCTATTGCTCTTGTTCACCCAGTCCCTGAGATAATTACTGAAACAAGGAATGTATGTTGTGAAGTAGGGGATTTTTCGGAAGTCGTAGAGGCACAAGTGCATGAGAGTCCAAAAAATATCAATGAATTGCTTTTTGAAGGGACCTCAGTTTCATACCTGGAACCTGATCTTGGTTTGGATGTTTTGCATCAGGAGACGGATTATCACACAGAGTCGGAGGGTGTTTTTGCTGCCAAAAGAAATTATTCAAAAAAACAGTTTGTGAAAGTCAGGAGTTCTACTTAGGTCCAAACCCGAACCACTAAATTTTCTCTATGATTGGCTCCATCTTTGTATGGAACATTAGAGGGATTCGTACCTCTAAAGGTCGGTTAAAGAAGTTTGGGTCTCTCAAACTTGCTATCATTGTTTTAATGGAACCTTTTACTAATTTTGTTCAAGCTCACAGTTTGATGAGGTGTTTGAATTTTGAGAATGGCACGTCTAATGAAGCTGTTGGTGGGAAAGTGTGGTTATTCTGGAATAATGCCGTTGTGGTTCATATTATTGGTATGACTTCTCAATTTATTTTGGCTCATGTTGAAGCCGGTAATCAAGTTTTGTTATGTCATTTCATTTATGCTAAAATGTTATTGGAGTGATAGGCAGGAGTTATGGGCTGATTTGTGCTTGAATCGTGTTGGAGCCGAGCCTTGTTTATTTGCAAGTGATTTTAACATTATTCGTTCTGACTCGGAAAGGAGGGGAGGTCGGCCTAGGCTTCGGGTTGCTATGGATGATTTTAATAGTTGGATAGATCAGAGTGGTTTGATTGATATGAAAACTTAGGGTAGTAAATTCTCTTGGTGCAATGGCCAACAGGGGTTATCTCGGAGTTGGGCAAAACTTGATAGGGTGTTTATGGATGCTACTTTATTGTCCCATTTTTCTAACGCTATTTGCTCTTATCTTCCTCGGTCCACCTCGGATCATTATCCTATGCACATTGAATTATTTGTCGATCCTTTCTCTTATGGTCCTTCTCCGTTTAGCTTTCAGCAAATGTGGGTTGATCACCCGAAATTTTTTGAATGTGTACAGAGGGCTTGGATGGTTCCTATGGCGGGTAGGGGTTTATGGAAGCTTGCCAGTAAACTTAAATGGGTTCGTGTTGTACTCCGAGAATGGAATAAGAGGGTTTTTGGTCGGACTATCTCTCATATTGCTCATCTTGAGGGGTAGGTGGAAAGGCTTGAAAGCCGGCTTCAACATGAATGGAATGTCGACGATGACAGGGAGTTAGTCTTGACCTCTTAGGAATTGTCTTCGTGGAGACATAGGGAGGATATTCGTTTGGCTGAGATGGCAAAGTTAAAATGGAAGGTAGAAGGTGATAGAAATTCTAAATTTTTTCATGCCTGTTTGGCTAATAAGAGGCGAAAGCGCATATCTGGCATGAGAGCTGCGGATGGGATCGTGTTCGAGTCACCTGAAGCCATACATCAGGGTGCGGCTGAGTATTTCTCTGGTTTTCTTCAAGTAGATCCTCCCCGTGTTTTGCCGGACCTGTCTTATCTTATTTCGCCTATTATTTCAGATGATGATAATGGCCGTATTGTTTGTATTCCGACTATGGTTGAAATCTTTGAGGCTTTGTCTTCTATTCCTTCTAACAGTTCTCCGGGTCCAGATGGGTTTGGTGCAGGTTTCTTTAATAGATGTTGGGAAATTGTTAAAGTGGACATCTTTGAAGCTATTTCGGATTTTTTCCTCTCTAAGCAATTGCCTCGGTTCTACTCGGCCTCCTTCATTGTTTTACTCTCGAAGGTTGATGTGCTTACTAGGTTTGATAATTTTAGACCGATTAGCCGATGTTCGGTGTTCTATAAGATTTGTTCAAAAATTATAGTTAATCGGTTGACAAGTCTTCTTCCAAGCATGATCTCTCTTGAGCAAGGTGCTTTCATTCCAGGTCGCAGCATCTTTGAAAATATTTCCCTGATGCAGGAAATGGTGCACTCTATTAATAAGAAAGCCCATGATGGTAATATTATTCTCAAAGTGGATATGGCTAAAGCATATGATTGGGTTGATTGGTCTTTCCTTTTGGAGGTACTCCGCACTTTCGGTTTTTCTACTCAGGTTTGTGATCTAATTCAGGCTTGTATCTCCTCTCCTTGGTTTTCTATTATGATGAATGAAACCCCTAAGTGTTTTTTTTAGGGAGTTCGTGGTTTGCGTCAGGGGGTTTCGCTTTCACCCTATCTGTTCATTATTCTTCAAGGAGTCTAGAAATTCTTCAAGAAGTCCTTTCTAGACTCCTTAAGAATAGTGTTGCAGAAAAAAGATTTGGACAATTTTCGCAAGCCAGAGACACGATTCAAATTTCACATCTGATGTATGCTGATGATGTGGTGATCTTCACTAATGATAGCAAGAGATCTATTCAGGAACTCCTGTCTATTTTTCAGCAGTATGAGACTTGGTCTGGCCAGAGCATTAATAGAGATAAGACTGCGGTTATTTTTTCTCAAAACATTCCTTTGGGTCGTAAGAGAGCTATTAAGCCTATGACTGGGTATTCGGAAGGTTCTTTCTCTTTCAAATATCTAGGTGTGCCTATTATTTTGGGGAGGCTAAAGCAAGTTCACTTGGAGGAAATGGTCATAAAAGTCCACAATAAAATCAGTGGCCGGAAGATGAAGCTCCTCTCATCGGGAGGTCGTCTTATCCTTCTGAGGCATGTACTCTCTAGCATAGCTCTTCATTTGTTTGCTGTCCTTTAGGTCCCTAAATCTATCATCAAGGAGCTGCATGGCTTAATGAGCCATTTCTTTTGGGGAGAGGTTAGTGGGAAAGGGAAGAAAAAATGGGTAGCTTGGACGAACATGTGTCTTCCAGTGAATGAAGGTGGGTTGGGTTTGCGTCACCTAGATGATATGCAAAAGGCTTTGCATATGAGGTTCGCTTGGAATCTAATCCAAGGTAAATCATTATGGGCTCAGTTTTTCAAGGATAAATATGTGGGCTCTAAACCTTGGGCTCTTATTGATGCGAAAAAAGGCACTAAATTTTGAAAAATGATTGCTAAAAGTATTCCTTTGGTTCTCGAGAATTCTAAGTGGCGGCTCAGGGACGGCAACCTTTTCTTCTGGTATGATAAGTGGCGGGATCGGGGTCCATTGTTTTCTGATTTTCTGGTGGTAGGTAATCCTTTACTTAATGTTAAAGATTGTCAACTATCGAATTCATGGGATGTGGATTTATTGGTTAGTTTGGTGGGCCATGATCATGTGAATGATATTCTGGAATCTTTAGCAGTTTGCAAGGGAGGTTCGGATGTTTTGGTATGGATAAAGCAAGATAGTGGTTGTTTCTCTACAAAATCAGCATGGGATTGTATCTGTATTAGGGGTTCTTCTATAAATGGGCTTCCTTGGGTGTGGCATAATCTGCTCCCTTTGAAGATTTCGATTTCTATGTGGAAGGCTTGGCATAATGCTTTCAGTGTGGATGACCGTCTCCGTCGAATAGGGGTGCTGATTGTTTCTAAGTGTGATTGTTGTGATGCTGGTAATTTTGATGATGGCACTATTGTGTAGCTATCTTTGGGTTGCCGCTTCGTGGTAATTGGTAAGAGACAGTGTCCCTTTGGTTTCGTCGAGCATTTTCCTCTTCTCAGGTTGGTACTATTGTGGGACTCCTCCCTTCTCTTCTTTCTTGGTGTCTTTGGCGTCGTAGATGTGTCGCTCGCATGGTAGGTCGTCTTGAGCCTTTTAATTTGGGTTGGCACTCGATTGTTCATGAGATCCGCTCAATCTGCCAGGCCATTCACAAAGTTTCAAAATGCTCTAGGCATGATGCTCAAAGTTTACAATCCCTGTTTATCTTGCCTCTTGTTCCGCTGAGGCGTTGCTCGAAGTTGGTGGCCTGGCGCAAACCCTCTCAGGGTCATTTTAAGTTAAACACAGACGGTAGTAGTTTTGGGAATCCTGGGCTGTCTGGGGCAGGTGGTATTATAAGAGATGATCATGGAAATTTAATTCATGCTTTTGCCTTGCCTTTTGGGGTTGGTTCGAATAATAGAGGAATTATTAGCTCTGCTGTATGGCCTTAAAGCTTGCAAAGCTTTGAGAATTGGCTATGTGGTTGTTGAACTTGACTCACTAGTGGTGGTTTCGTGGTGTAATCAATGGCGATGTGGGGTTTGGTATCTTGAGGATTTTGGGAGGAGATTCTTAGTCTTTTGGATTCGATGGTTTGCTCTGTTTGTCATGTTTTCAGGGAGGGTAATAAAGCTACTGATTGGCTTACTAAGTATGGTTTGCTTGGCCATCACATGGAGCAGCAAGTGATTGGGGAAGTGCCGAGGTTGCTGAGAGGTTTAATCTGCTTGGACAAGCTGGGTATTCCCTCGTTACGCTGTCGCTAATCCTTTTCTTGCTTTTGTTGTTGCTTTCTTCAGGCTTGTTTAGCTTTTTTTTTTTTTTTTTTTTTTTTTTTTTTTTTTTTTTTTTTTCGAGTTTTGTTGGTTGTTTGGCTTAGGCTTGTTAGATTCTGTTTTGGTTTTTTAGTTTATTTTGTCACTGGGTTTTTGGTTAGTTTATAGCATTTATCATGTAAGCCCCCAAGTGTAATGATGTTACCACGGTATTCCTCTGCCATAAGTGAGGGCTTATTAATAAACTTGGGACGGGGCTGCTATGTGTGTGGCTACCGGCTCTTTATTAAAAAAAAAAAAAAAGCTCAAAAATTCTAAATAAAAGTTTCATTTGAGCTGTTCTTAAAGATAATTTGAGTATGTTCTTCTATCTATTTATCGTTTGGTGTGGTAGCTAGGTTGTTATTGGATATGCTCAAAATTTCTTTGACTATTTAGTGCTGAGTAGTTCTAAACCGAGACCCAATTATGTATAGTATTCCAAAGATGATATGCTTTGTTGGGTGAAGGGGATGCTATACTATGTAGGGTGGAATTCTTGTAGTTTTGTGCTGTCTTTTACAAATTTGAAGGATCTTTGTCTCTTCTACCATACTAGTAGAAGTGGCTCATCGTATGATATTCATACATGTTTGTATTGTCTTTTACGAATTATTTTCAGTAGACGCAAAAGAAAAGAAAAATAAAAGGATTCGGATCCCGACCCAACCCAACTTCGTCAGGTTTGCTCGGGTTGATTTGGTGCGTTCAGAGTATGTAGGTCGGGCCCAAAACCGGCTTAGGTTTGTCGGTTACAGGCCTAACTATAACAAACTACATCACTTTATAAGTTTATTTTTATAAGATGTATTTACGAATCAAATATTTCTTTTTTATGAACTGAGTATTATTGATCTTATAATGGAGTCAAACTCTCTTCTTATTGTTAATTGGTTCAAGAATAATTTGCTACCCTCTTTATCCTATTCTAATATTTGGGATGACATTCTTTGTTTCAAATGGGCTTTCCAATTTGATATATTCCATGTAGACAGAGAAAACAATGCCATAGCAGATAGCATTACTTCAAAGGAAGTAATGGGCAATACAGCAAGTTTTTCCTCCATCTTTGAATTACCTAAACATATGATTGATATCTTTTCTTTGGATTGTGCTGGAACTCATATGTTAAATCATTAATTTATAATTCTTTTATAGGAGTCTGGTTTGGGGATTTCTATAACCCCTTTGCTTATATTTGTATAAGGTATTCGTCAATCATATGTGAAAGTTAATCAATATAATTAGAGTACCATCCTCTCTAAAAAAAAAAAAGAAAAAATTTCTTTTTATCGAATATTTGATGAGTATCAACGAGTAAGGTTCTTTGGGTTCTTGAGGAGCTTTCTAAATACTCGGATGAGGCGGCACACTAGAAAGTCGGACAATCTCAATTTGTTGAGCAACATTGTAGAGTGGGTAGAGAAAAAAATGATATTTCTTATTTTTAAGACTTTATTGGACACTTGATCCTTTTTTTTACGTCTTCGCAATATGACTTATCGTTGAAGTAAAAAGAAAAGGTGTACATGGTTCGATTACAAGTGAATCAGCACTATAAAATTAATGAAAGTGGGGTCTTATAAAAAGATACAAGTTCAGTTATACAAGTCCATATAAATCTTCTGAAAAAAGTGAATCACCATAGAAAGTAAATTTTTTCTATGTGGGATCTTATTTTCTTAAAAGACTTGTATACATTTTAAACTTATGCAAATTATTTTCTATTAAATTAATGGGTAAAATGTGGATCAGAAATAGTAGAAGATAAAGCCCGATTAGCCAAATCTAGCGAAATTGGCTGAGCGGTAAATCTTCTGAAGCCTCTACACTAAAAGTTGGGCCGAAAGCTTCGAAAAAAAGGTAGTGTCTTTCCGTAATCCATTACTACTAAGCTTTTTTGTTGGGCCTCTTTAGCCTAATCCTGTTTCGGTGTGCTCTAGTGAAAGGAAAGGAATAGTCCCCACAATCAAGGCTTAACGAATGGATCATCAAGTCCTACAGATACATGGGCTCGTTTGTTTTCAGAGATGAGATAAGATGAGATGAGATTAAAGTTAAAAAGTTAAATAAAATATTATTAGAATATATTTTTTAATATTATTTTTGTTTTGAAATTTAAAAAAGTTGAATTGTTTATTTTATTTTGTGTGGGGATTTGAAAAAGTTGTAATGATGAAGTGAGATGAGATGAGATGAGATGAGATGTTTCCTGAAAACAAACGAGGTAGCTTGGACATTGCATTGTGATTCTTTCAAATCTTCAGCCTAAACTGAGCTTTACTTCTATGTACCCAAACAATCTATTCCAAACTTATATATATATATATATATATATATATATAATTTTTTTTTATGTCAAAATAACTTCATCGATCAAATCAATTACAAATGATTAGTCTTATGTATCATGCTATGAAGACAAGACGGCAGCAGTTGCCCACCAAACATTAATATAATCTACATTCCAAACATATATCTAGCAAGCTTATGAGCTGTATTGTTGCCCATTCTGCCAACATGTTGAATTTTGCATCTTGAAAACCTCTGTATCATCTCCTAAATATCTTTTATAAGATTGCCCAGTGATCTTGATTCACTCAACCCTTGGATACCTCCGACCATGAGAAGAAAATCACTTTTTATAATAAGTTCTTGCAAACCCAAAGGAATACACAACTGCTATAACGCCCTATTCCCGTGGGTTCGAAGAATTAACTCATGCCACCTAAAATCATTTCCAATAACACTTTTAAAATAATCCAAAGTCTCCATAATATATTAACCTAGTTATTCAACACAAATATTTATGTTCCTACAAAATGACACATCAGAAGTACTTCAATAATATACATTAATATTTCCACAAATATTAGAAATATCTATTACTCAAAATACCAAAGCAACATAAAATATTAACACTACCAAAAAGACTCCAAAAAGTCGTTGTACCCTAAGGCACTTAATATTCTATGATCAACATAACTTGCAAGTATTCCTTATCCCTGACTTCTAACTGATGTATAAAAAATTTTTGAAAAATATTATGGAGATAAGGGGTGAGTTATCAATAACTAAGTAAGCAGAGAACATATACTAGTATGTAAATATGAGTATTTTCAGAATTCAAATGTAGAACAAAATATTTACTTTCAAAATGCATAATCAGAAACATTTATTTTCATAATGCAAAATCAAAACATGTTACCAAGAATTTTAGAGCGAAGCTTTCAAATAACTTTCTTATTCAAAATCGTTCGGCATATCAAAATTTGAGACCTCATCTTCATCATATCGGAGCATCACATCGGGACAGATACCATGTTTAACCCTCGTGTTATAAACCATCATTATACCCGTGGTTGGACGGAAACCGAGTAGAACATCAGAATCAGACTTAATCAAAATACAGAATCAGAATTACATGCCAAGGTTTTCAGATGCTATAATATATCCAAACAAAGTAATGAACAAATTCAGATATTTTCACATATTCAAAAGCAGTTTCAGAACATTTTGGCATCACATATACAATTTTATAAATTTCATATTTGCTCTTTTTGAATAGTTCAGAAACAGAATGCACAAAATTAGCTCATGTCTTCACCAATCATGCCAAAAAATATTTTATTCTTATACAGAATTTCATGAGTAATACAAAAAAAATAACTGAACTTGTTTCAAATTTCTTTTCGTAACAAAATATGCATATTTTCTAAAATCGACCCCAATTCATTTTATTTTATGCAAAGTCTAGTATATGAACCATGCTTACCTGAACTTCTTAGCCTTTTAGAATTTATCCACAACAATACTGAACAATTGTCAATCGTCACCTATAAAAATTCATATAACTTAAATAAATCTCCAATTGATTAGTTACTTCGTAATTACACCTGAAATACCTATTTTAATACCTCAAAAACCTAAAATTTCTCTTAATTCAAAAATACTATCATTTCCTAAATTCCTTAATATCCACATAACTATTAAACTCAGAATATTTCTAAAATTGCATAATAATATTAGTAATAAATACAACTATGCCACAAAAATACATTTCTAGTTTAAAGATTCATTATAACAAAACAGATTAAAGTAGGAGTGCAAGTATTTCATTTAATAAAGAAAAGACTAATTAGTTTCGCTTTAAAGGTTCAAAATAAAATCTTGCACTACTATATACTTCAAAAAAAAAAAAATATTAATACTAATAATATTTCTCAAATCTTTTTTAATTACTTCATAAATTCTTGTATTTAAAATAAAACTCACACAAAGTAAGTTTAATATATAAAGAACAAAACATGATTGACCTATAATTATTCTGCTAAGAACATCAGTATCGAATATAAAACTAAGCTCATGATAAAACGAATCTAACTTAAAAGTTAAGCCCAAAACACATTAAAACAATAACAAGTTTGAAGTAAACCAAGCCTTACCCAAAAAATAAGTCCAACACAAGTTAAGCCTATGGGCTTTAATGGCAGACTTGTAAAAATTGAGGATACGAATGTGTATTCTGAAAAGAAGAAGACCTAAAAGATTTGACGCAAAACAAAGAATTTAGCTATGCGGCTATACCTAACCAAGCAAAAACAAAGACCAGAACCAAAGGCCCGTGCGGCTGAGTACTCCGTCGAAGTTGACGTTAGGCCCAGAATAGAGAGACATGACAGAAGCTGGCTAAGGGTAGTGTGACGAAGATGGCATCGAGCTGAGCGGCTGAGCACGAGAGAGAAAGAGAGAGTGATGAGAGAGAGAGAGAGAGAGACAGAGAGAGAGCTCGGCGTGAGAGAGAACGGAAACTCACCATGAGACAAAGAGGAGGCATGCGACGGTCTGGGGTGGCTTGAGGTGCCAGGTTTCCCCTTTCCGTGTAGGTGGCGAGGACGTGGAGGGGTAGAAGTGGTGCTGTGGTTACGCATTGGCTGGGCAGTGGTTAGGCAGATTTCACCATGCAGGAGGGAACTCAGCAATCTGGGCGGAGATTAAACTGGTAAAAGTCACTTGTTGGTGCATGGTGGCAGAGGGAGGTGTTGGAGTATAGCATCCCATATAGAACACATGGAGTTAAAGTCCAAAGAAGAAAAGGCCAAGGCTAAAGTAGACAATATACATTAGTTAGTTATTTTCTATTTTTAGTATAAATAGATGTAAATACAAATGATCACTTACTTGATTCATTCAATACAATTCCTTTCAGATAGTCGACGTAGGATATTTTCTGTTCTTCATACTTTCCATTTCCAGTTTATGAAACTCTTGACATGGTATCAGATTAGTAAAATTCCGCAACTCCTTTTCTCTACTAGAAATTGATTCTTTCTTGTTATTTCTTGAAGATTTTCTGCACTACATTGATTTTTTGTAGTGATTCTTCTATTGTTCTTTCGATTTTCTGCTCTTCTTGTTTTTATTGAAACGACTTTTTTCAGCTCTACAGACTCTGTCAATTCAATTCCACAAAATAATCCATCAGATTGCCAAAGTCCTCCCATTCTACAGATGTTCGGGTTGCTCTGTTTTTGGTATAGAAAACAGAGTATTCCAAGGGGTTGGGGATGATTCACGGCTGGTAGTGCGGCGAGGCTGCTCTATGGTGGTTCTCGGTTTGGTTGCTGGTGATGCAACCGGTACTTGGTAGCTTATGGAGGTGTAGGGGTCATGGAGTTAGGGCTCGACAGATGCAACCTCAGACGGTGGAATCTTGGCTACAAGTCCGGGTGGTTAGCAGGCCACGGTGGCTTCAAATGTTGTCGTGAAATGCAGTGCTCACAGGGCCGAGAGAAACTAAGCGATGAGCTCAGCTTTCGAATTTGTGGAAGGGGCTCATTGGCATGGAATGGAAGTGGCGGATGGACGGTGCCAAGAAATAAGACGGCAAGGGAGGAAGAGAGCGAACTAGAGAGCAAAGCCACTGGTCGACGAGCTTTACGAGGAGTCAATGGTAGGTGGAGGGGGAGCTCTGGCCGGTGCTCGTGCGGAGATGGTTTGATGGAGTAGGTAGGCGGCGGATGCAGGCAAAGGATGCGGCAAGTAGTAGAAAGGAGAAAGATAAAAACGAAGAAGGGAGAATCATGGGCGAAGAAGGAAGAAAAAGCAAGAGAAAAAAAAAATAAAGAAGGGGGTGCGGCACAACAGAGGGAGGAAAAAGAATATACTTCCATGCCCCAAAACGACGTGGTTTTGGGGGGTGGGTTTTCAGTGGCTGAGCTCACACACGGGCTGAGCCCATTTTACACTCCTCATTTAGCTCCAACAGTCCACTACACAAATAAAACAAGTCCTTCTAACCCACAATAACCCATTGGAAACCAAGAGAATTAAAAAAAAAAATGGAAATAAAATAAACAATACTAATACTAATAAATAAAATAAAACACCCAAATGTTTGAGGTCTCACAATTGCAAACCTCTTAGCAAAGCTATAAGTTCAATATCTGAGGGCTAATTGACAGTGTGTTATTTTTTGCTTGCTTCCATTACAACAATCCCTTGACTATTGCGAAGAATAAGTCCCACACTTGCACATTGTTGGTCTTGGAACTTAGTCCCATCTACATTCAATTTCATAGCACTCTGAGTTGGAGGTTTCCACATACAACATTCTTCAAATCTAATATTTTTCCAATAACCTTTGAATAGCTTCATTCTCTTGCAGGTTTGCTTTGTAGAATAAAATACTATCATCTGTGAAAAGCAGATGATTCACTTTTGGGACTCCTCTACAAATTTTAATACCACTAATCTTCTTCTCCTTCTTAGCTTGTTGTAGCATAATGATTAGGCCTTCAGTACATAATAGGAACAACTATGGAGACAGGGGGTTTTCCTGTATGAATCCCATAGAAGGAAAGATAGGCCCCGTAGGTTCTCCATTTATCAAAACAAAGAAAGATACAGACTCGACACAACATTACCAGCTCTCCCCATTTTATTGCAAACCCAATTTTAAGCATGATTTCTTCCAAGTAATCCACTCTATTCTGTCATAAGCTTTGCTCATATCCAACTTTAAGGACATATACCCTTTTTTCCTGCTCTTTTGTACCTCAAATAATATACCATGTCATAAGCAGCCAATATGTTATCAGCAATTAGTCTTCCTGGAATAAAGGCAATTTGAAATCTAGATATAATATCAGGCAATACCAACTTATCCTTGTTAATCAATGCCTTAGATATCAATTTATAAATAACATTACAAAGACTAATGGACGTATACTTAATCACTCTCACAGGCTTTTTTATTTATGGAATCAGTGTAATAAAAGTGTGATTGAGTGAGCTAGGGAACCTACCACCATTGAGGGCTTGCAAGATAGCAGAAGTGACAGATTTGCCCATAATGTGCCAATATTTTTGGAAGAAAATAGGTGCCATTCCATCAAGTCCAAGAGCTTTGTATGGGTTCGTCTGTTATAAGGCTTCAAAAACCTCTTCCTAAGTGAAATATTTTATGAGTTCTCTGTTCTTATCTCCTGTAATTCTTCCCTTAAGTTCATTCAGAAATTTCACATGACCTCTCTGGGAAGAGGCAGTGTACAAGTCTTGAAAATACTACAAAATGAGCCTATCTCTTCCCTCTCCCTCCCTCGAAAACCTTTCTCCATCCTTAAGTCTTCCAATCTGATTCTTCTTGCTTCTTTGAGATGCTTTACTATGTAAAATTTAGTATTTTGGTTTCAACCACAACGCCTTTGACTTCTATTGCCAAGATATTTCATCTCTTTCTAGTTAGCATTGTAAAACATTTCTGGCCTCCTGATGTTCATCCACTCGTAGGCAAAGAGGGTCACTGGTTTGTAGCTATTGGATATCAGATCTAGCCTGTTGGATCTTTGTCTGGACCGTCCCAAAGGAATGTCCGTTCCACTTTATTAACTTTTGACTACACATAAATGTTTCTCAGCGCTCTCCCATATTTGCATACCCCGAACTCTTACACCAATTGTCTGAAATGCCTTGCTCACAATCATCTACCTCCACCTACATTGCTTCAAATCTGAACAGTTCTATACCTTTCCTCTTGTATTGCTCACCCTCCATCTAAATAATAATAGGCGCATGGTTAGAATGGGTAGCTAATCCATGTAAAATTTTAGCTTCTGGAAACATGTCCCACCAGTCTTTGTTGGTTAGAAACTTGTCCAGCCTCTCCCTTATGTAATTGGCCACTCCCCTTCTGTTCTACCTTGTACATTTAACACCTTCATACCCCATATCAAACAAGTCACAATCATTCACAGTTTTTCTAAAATCCTCCATCTATTCTTGGGTCAATCCCTACCCCCACTCTTTTAATGTCTCCTCTGGATTTAATTAAAGTCGCCAAACACCAACCATGCTTAGTTTCCCTCCCCCTTCACTGACTTGAGTAATCTCCACATTTCAATTTTTTTTGCTGTTTCAGGATGCCCGTAAATACTTGTAACCTGCCACCCTCTATTTTCTCTTCCGTTTTCTCTTACCCGTGTATCAATGTGGTGCTGAGAAAAAAATTTAACAGTTAAAAGCACATCATTTTTCCACATATGGGTTAAGCCTCCACTACCCAATAGAAATTTTAATGTTTCCATCCTCCTTGCCATCAACTTTATCTCCTGCAAGAATAAGATTTCATAAACTTCTTAACTAATCAAGAAGGACTTGAATTCCGCGTGGGTTCCCAATCCACGGGAATCCCAACTTATTATTTTCATTGTTCTCGGCGGGGCTGGGAGCTAGCCACCGTCAATTTATTAGTTTTGTTTTCTAGATCATACCTGTCCACATTCCTCTGTTTTGAGTTCTCCTGCTTGGCTTCTGAGTTTGGTTTCTCCATATCTAGTTCTTTTATCATCTGAGCATGGATCTTTTTCTCCTGTGCTTTTTGTCTCGTGCCATCCTCAGTATGTCATTACCATTTATTTCAATCAGTTGAATTATTCCTTTATTCGGCCATCATCATGTGCCCCCTCCAAATTATCATTTAAGGCTTCGAGTAAACCCGAACCCAACTCTTCCTGCAGACCTTCCTCCTTTTCAACATCTGATAATGGTTAGATCATAATTGAATCCCTAGCTAGCCTATGTAAATCTCTCTCGACAGTTTGAGATATGGACGTACATCCATTTGAGATTTTTCCATATACTCTTCTCCTTTGTTTTGGCAGTTACCTTCTCAAACGCCATTGACTTGCCATTTCCATTTTGAAAATTTCCCCCATTTTCGCCTCTGGTTTTCTCCGAATTTGATATTCTTTCCATTTCATGCATACTATCTACCGTATATCTTGCTTCCATTTCATGCCTCTGGTATCTTCCCGTACTTGTGCAACCTCTCAAACTCTGTGGCCTTTGCTACTCCCCTAACACGTTTACTACTACTGATTTCTACTATAGCACAAGCACAAACAGAAGCACATGTGCAAGCTTAGTTTTATGTTAACATATAAAAATAAACAGAAGCACATGGTAAGATATAAATAGTCCCGATATCTGAAATGTATGGTAAGATATCTTAAGATATAAATAGTAAGATATCTGTGTTATGTATGGTAAGATACTATAGCATAGTAAGATATCTTAACATACTTTTAATATGGTAAGATATAAATGGTTAGCTATCTTAAATGCATTGTAAGATACTATAGCACAAACAGAAGCAGATGGTAAGATATAAACTTAAATTTATATCTTACCATCAATTAGAAACCTCTCAAGTTGAAGGTAGTCCATTATATAACTTTATAATGAAAAGGTTAAGGAGTATAAATAATTATAATTACCCTCGGCTGTTGTATTCACCTCTGCATGAGGAGTACACGGAGGCAACCCAGCTGGACATGGTTCCTCTGGAGGTTGAGTGGAGTCATCAGAGTGAACCTCAGCTTCATCTCTCAAAGTCCAAGTTGTTGGTGCTTGTTGCGGTTGTCGAAGTGTAGCAGGCAACACTCGTCCTCAGCCTCTCCGTCTCTTTGAATGATTCATTTCTCCTACACGGGAATCATGAACAACATGCCCAAGTTTCATGCATGAGCTGCAACTTAAACTCAATATCCACTACCAAGCATATTTATGGAAAGCAGATTCTATAAACTATAATTTTTATGCTTATTGAGAACTGGAGTTGTGCAAAATGATAAAGCCATCGTCTCTAAAGGCATTCCAAGTTATATGTGGCAGCCGAAGCTTTGTTAATGGTGGGCGTTGGAGAGATTTGTTCAACAGAAATGGAGGAGCAAGATATCTCAGAATGTACTACTACTCAGAAATGAACCTAGGTAATAGGTATTTTTAGCCTTGGGTTTATAAAAGTGTTATCCAGCTTCAACATCAGCTTCTCCCGCGTAAGTGAATGCTAGTCTCTCAAAGCATGGGCTATACCGGGATTGTAGGGGAAAACTGACGTATCTATTCTTAAGATTGTGTGATGACAGCTACCATTGGGTCTCTCAAAGCAATAGCCATCATTCCTAGTTTCATAAAAAGTTATTATTCTTATTTTAGAGCTTTGCTGGAGCACACTTGGCTGGTTGTGGTGACTTACTCACACATGTAATTAGTAAAATATGTTTCCTTTGTATAAACAAACTGACATTGTATTGTCCACTTGGCAGTTCTGGACAACCAGACTATATGTATATTATTATTATGTCTTTAATAAATTACTCGTATTACATATATAAGTTTATGTGCATTTTCCCCTCATAACTCTGCATAGATAATTTTTTAATGGCTGAAATCCATCCGACTATAGATGATTTTAATATCCCTGGACAAGCTCCCATAAAAAAAATAAACACATTTGGTCTTGGACACGCTAAAATATAGTACATGTAGCCATCATTCATCTGTGTTATTTTTTTTATTCTTATTTTAGAGCTTTGCTAGAGAACACTTGGGTTGGTTGTGGGAAAAACTCACACGTGTAAGAGCATTTTCATCCGGTTTCCTTCTAAATTCTCTATAATTTAGCTAAAAACTACATTCTCTATAATCTTTTTCTAAATTTGATTCATCTTTCAAAAATCTCGTACATCTTATTTCCTATCATTTTTCTCTATTCTATTAAAATAATATTTATCTATATTCTTTTATGACTTTTTTTTATTTCACTTCTATTTACAAACTTAAGTACTTAATATTTGGAACATATGTTTTGAACTATTACTCTAGTTGATATTTTAAACAAAAACTTAAATTATTTCTTTGGGTATGAAAATATTTCTAAAATTAATTTTTTAAACAAGCTATTTTCGTAATTATTTAAATTATTATTTAAAATAATTTTTTAAAACTATAACAAATATGAGTATGACAGAAAGTGTAGATGATTGAAATAAAAATTTATTTTATTATTATAATATAATATTGATATAAAATGATTTAGGGAATGAATAGTTATTCCCATTATTTAGGGAACTACTGTTCATCCTCTAAACCTTTTTCCTAAAATAGGGATTTGGATGTAGGGCGGATTCTAACCAAATCTCTAAAATTTTACCATGTGTAATTATAGGAAAGAGTCCCCTTTAGAGAACTGGATGGGAATGCTCTAATTAGTAGCGTATTTATTCTTTGTATAAACAAACATGGGCTGCAGAACACTTGCTAGTTCTTACAAAATGCACATGTACATTATTATGATATCCTCAATAAATTAATCATAGTACATATAGTTAGTTTCCCTCATAACTCTGCATAGGTATACAAAAGAAAGTCATATTTATACAATTCAAAACTCATCGTCGATACAAAACAAATTCAACAAAACGTTTCTAATGTTGAAACACAGAGGGCCATCATCCACATCATGGTGCTCATATCCGTTTTATACGAAAAATCCATCTAATATTGAAGAAGCTGCAGTGTCTCACATGGTCTGCGTGTAAAGGCCATTCAAATTTTAAACTCCACTATATTGGTTCTTCTTCATTCCTTGGGGGCTGAATTTGGGGATGCAATTCTGCAGCAGGTTGAGCTAAACCATTTTCCACTTTGCTAGAATGAATACATATCCATCATCATAATTAAATGACAAATCATATCAACCAATACCGATGGGGTTAGTTAATAAATGACAAAGTAAACAAAAAAGCATCATAATTATTGGACTTTTGTGTCGGACAAAGAAATAGCACCTTGATATACTTACACAAGCCATGTACCTTATGCACCATACTGGTCAAAGCAAGGTACAAAAGTATGCAATAAAATTATAGCATGAAGAGCAATAACGATAAAGAGATCATTACAAACTTATGCAATACAGGTCCAAAAATGAGAACCAAAAAAACAAAAAAAGAGGAGGATTAAGTACAGGATGAACAACTGAGAATGTCCAGAGCCCACATCAAAATAATAGTTGTGCATCCCACAATACCATAAAAAATTAGAATGCCCTGTGCACATGCCTTCAACTGTGACACTATTGTTCAAAACTATACCAACTTTGAGATGATAGGTAAAAGTAACTCCCATTGCAAGTGGATAAATGTTTTAAAATTAGCCTCATAAGCATTTTGATTCAATTTAAAGACAGTGCACAGGTGTTTGTAACAGATGCTATGTGAAGGCAGCAATAAAGAAGAGTTTAGCATACATCATCTCCCAAATGCCATGATCAGTAAATTTGCCTTGACAGGATCTTTGGTTCCCAGGAGAGAGAAGTAGATATTATGAGCCGGTTCATTGATCATAGAAGTGAGGTCAAAGTAACATAAGCGGCACTCCAATAGATTTTTGGCAGTTCATGAAACCGTTCGACAATAGCAAATAGATGCAATATAAAGATTCTTTGCCCATTTCTCCTGCATAAACACCATTTACAACTTTTGGTTTCAGAAATAAATGATGGATGAGAAGAAATTAGGGAAAATGATGTAGGAAATAGTTCACCTTGATGTGTGTAATAGGAATTTTGAACTTCATACCTAGCCTCATTCACCTGGAAATTTCATAAGGTGTTTCATTAATTAATAAATGGAATAGAAGCATCTATAGAACAGAGTAGCATGTTAATTTCCTACTAAATATGGAACAAAGTTTGCAAATTAAATAATTGTCTCAATGCACACCATTGTCAGATGAAGTCTCACTAGCCGTTAGAAGATCTTCACTACTAGCCGTCTAGTTATCATTGTTCTTGTCTGGGTCATTATCAATGAAGTCGTCATCATCGGGAAGGGATATTGGCTCATTCAAACTTGTATCAGCACCAAGATAGAATGTTTCTACATCAGATCTATGCATGGGAAGCGTGATGCTAGACGCATTGTCCACTGGTTCTATTTCAATGTAGTCCGCTTTGTTCTCTTGGAAAGCAAGAAAATCCATATTCTGCACTTCATCATCATCATCATTGACCAATGGTATAGTTGGAACATCATACATATTTCTATTGGTCACCCTTTGAACGATAGACCAATTACCATCCAAACTAGTATCTTTAAGGTAAAACACTTGGGTTGCTTGATCGGCAAGGGCAAATGGCTCATCCTTATACCATTTGCGAGAAGTGTTGACACTAGTAATATGGTGGCCAACATGTATTACTCTCTTCCTATCACCGACATTGAACCAGTCACATCTAAACAAATATACATGATGCCAACCCATGTAGCGTAATTGCAAGATGTCAAGCAAAACACTGTAGAAATCAATAGGCTTTGATTGTTGTTCCCCTTTAACAACCACTCCACTATTCTAGGTTCGGCGATATTGTCCATTAGCCACTGTGTGGAATCCGGTGCCATTCATTATGCAAGCACCATATGAAGCAACCCATGGGTCTGGCCCACAAGCGATTGCATATATGTCATCAGAGACAACATCAGGATTTGCAAGGTGCAGTTCTTGAATCTATCCATGCTGGGGTGCAACAGGTTAGAAATACTATACAAAGCAGAAAATCAGGAAATTACTTGAGGGCCTTGATTCTATAGGTAACCTACTCGTTAGTGAAACCAGGTTGGAAATTCTAATTAATGTCTACGCTCTACATTATCTGGGGATATTTCTATCAACCTCGTATAGTGCTCCCTACATATCAAGAAAACAGACGAAGTAGTAGTGTTATAAAGGTAGCAAATCAAAAATTAATTATTGAGCCATAATTAATGGAATCTCACAATGTACTTACTCAAGGTACTAGCCAATCTCTAGACAATTATTGAGCACATACCAACTTGCCTTTTCACGTATAGTTTGCTCAAATCGATTGGATGTAAGGAAGCCCAGAGGTCGTACCTTTAGTGAGAAAAGAGAGAAAGATTCAGATTCAGTATTCTTATCTATATCCTTGTTTCGATCGTCTCGGTTATATATGGTCTCAACATCATGGATATACAAGGAGCAAAACGTTAAGCATTCAATGTGAACATAGCCTTCAGCAATTGACCCTTCTGGACGAGCCTTATTTCTGACATAATGCTTGAATTTTCTCAAATATCATTCAAAAGGATACATCCACCTATATTGAACTGACCTCGCAAGGAAAGCCTAGCGGGGTAAATTAATAGCGAGGTGTACCATTATATCAAAGAAGGCAGGTGGGAAAATCATCTCAAGCTTGCAGAGGATGATTGCAATGTCGGATTTAGTTGCTTCAATACTTCTAATGTCAATGTTCATGCACATAGAGCCTTGAAAAAAGAACTAAACTCGATCAACGCAAGCCGTATGTCAAGTTGGAAAAGCCCACCAAATGCAACTGGAAGTAATTTTTGCATGAAGACGTGACAGTCATGACTTTTCATTCCTGATATCTTTCCATCAACAACTGAAACACATCTAGAAATGTTTGAGGCAAAACCATTTGAAAATTTAATAGCTGCAAGCCATTCACAGAAACATCTCCTTTGATTTAAATCCAAAGTGTAGGAGCCAGGGACCATGGAGCACCCAGTCGCTGACGGTTGTAGATGTAATTCATTCCTTAATCCAAGTTCCATCAAGTCCTTACGTGCAGTAGCAGTGTCTTTGGTTTTTCCTTCAATATCCATCAAAGTTTCTAAGACATTCTCACATATGTTTTTTTTCAATATCGAGATTATTTCATAAAGGCAACATTGACCAATAAGGTAATTGGAAGAATATACTTTGTTTAGTCCGATTCAATTCATTTACTCTACATTTTCTCTTTCGCGAACTTTTTCCAAATTCTACATTACCAAGCTATAGAAGTTGTTGGAGTACATCATGTCCCATTAGCTCCGAAGGAGGCAACCGATGGTCCTCGTAACCATTGAATGCAGCCTTTTTCTTTCTCCAACTGTGTGCGGCTGGCAAGAAACGACGATGACCCATATAAAATATTTTCTCCCATGTCTCAACCACATGAAATTTGTTTCCTCATTGCATAATGGGCAAGCCAACTTTCCCTAGGAGCTCCAGCCTGAAAGATTTTCATATGCGGAAAAATTATTTATGGTCCACAAAAGTGCAGTATGTAAGTGGAAGTGTTCAAATTTTGATTCATCATATGTATCTACACCGTCCTCCCATAACTCGTTTAATTCATTCACTAATGGTTGCAAATAAACATCGATATTGTTTCCTAGTGCTTTGAGGCCATGAATGAGCAAGGACAACATTAAATACGAATCTTTCATTCATAACCAAGGGGGGCAAGTTGTATGGCACGAGTATCACTAGCCATATGTTATAAGGTTTGCTCATATTATTGAACAGGTTGAAGCCATCATTGGCTAGACCCAGTCTAACATTGCAAGCATCTTATGCAAACTAACTGTGCTCTTTATCAAATTGCCTCCACATCTTAGAATCAGCAGGATGCCTTAGAGTATTGTGGTCATCAACTCATTGTTCTCTATGCCATTTCATGGATGTTGCTATATTCTTCAACATAAATAGTCTTTGTAACCTCGGTATAAGAGGAAAGTGTCACAATGCCTTTTGGGGAATCTTACCCTTTTTCACCCTCGTTGACACCCACCTGGACTCCTTGCATTTAAAACAAGCTTCTTTGTCCGCATCATCTTTCCAAAATAGCATGCAGTCATTTGGGCATGCATCGATCTTGACATAACTAAAACTCAAACCACGCTCCAAGCGTTGGGCCTCGTGGTATGAGTTAGGTATCTCAATATCTCAAAAAGCTGCTTTTAACAATTGTAAAACCAAGTTAAATGACTTGATAATCCACCCACCAATTGTTTTAATATGAAGCAGCTTGACTATAAATGAAAGCTTTGAGAACCTTTGGCAACTTGGATAAAGTGGACATCTCACAATCTCTAACAATTGGTGAAAAGTTTTTGATTGCCCTTCACTCATTGAAGGCTCCAAAGTAGTGCCATGTTCCTCGCCTGCATGGTCCATGAATGATCCAAGCCCGAATGTCGTCTATCGTCTAATCCATATCATCAATGTAATTCCAACTTTCATTAATTGTATGTTCATCACCATCTGACGAATTCATGCCCCAATTTTCAACCTCCCCATGAAATATCCAATGTGTATAACTTGGATCAATACCTATCGTCAATAGATGATCTTCGACTTCATTGATTGCAAGGAAAATGTTATTATGGCATCTCCGACATGGAAACCTAAAGGTAGTTCTTCCAGGTGCATGGGCTTTTGCCATTGTGAGAAGTTTATTAATCCCTTCACCATATTCAAGTGTCGTGAACCTGTTTGGCACGTGCATCCAAGTCTTATCCATTTGAGCCTCAATCGATTTTTGACTTTTTCAACCAAGCACATATAAAAATATATAATTAAGCATGTTGATCAAAACGATTAATTAACAAAGATTAGAAGAAGGAAATGGTATCAAACATATTTACATTGAAGTGTCAAAAATTATTTTTCTAATGTTACAACTAGCAACGTCCATTTAGTAAGGTACATTCACTCTCATATCAATATGCATGGACCATTGTATTTGGGAAATGGTATGCACAGTTGCCTATACTAGCATATTTATGTTAAAGTGTGATAATATTATATCCAAAATATTCATGGAAAGCAAAAAGGAGTATAATAGTGCACTAACCAGAGAAGCATGCTGAATATTGCAATTTATGTATTGTTAAAATAGGCAAACAGAGTATAAAAATCGAGAACATTGGAAAACATTTATTGAATTGATTTCTAAGGGGTTTATATAACCATCACAAGCCACGTTCAAAATTTGCCACAAATGAAGAACCCAAAGGCAAACTGACATATTTAGATGGATTTGGGTCTTTTCAGTCCATCTTATTGACAAAAACTAACCACATTACCCACATTAGTTGGTTAACCCCTTCAACCTCTATTTCAATGTGAACCAAAATCAAGACTAATGTTTAGTCGTGCTTCTCTGATGTTATAAGATACAAATAATCGTGTGGGTAGTTCGGATTGGGGAAAAAATCTATTCTAAGCACGAAATTGGATAGTTGAAAAGTGTGGGAACAAAAATGAATAGCAAAAGCTATACCATTTAACATACAACTATATAGATGCTTATATATAATAATTAAAAATGTTTAATAGCAAAAGCTACGTTGCATATATATATATATATACTGGTAGAATTTTTTTATATAAGTAATATATACTGGTAGAATTATTATACGCCTAAAAGTTTAAATGATGAAGCAAATCTATCGGAGGAGAGAGCTTACAGTAGGAGCTCGCGCATTGCAATGGGTTGAGTACGGCGAGACGATGGTGGGGAAGCCTAAAACCAGAGGGAGAGAGGCCGTAGTAAGAGTTATAGAGAGAGAGAGAGAGTGAGAGAGCGAGAAGCAGGGAGATCATCAAATGGAGGAGATCAGACTCACAGTCACGACGATACTATGGCGCAGCTGCTAGAGTCACGATGCGGGAGCGGAGGCTACGATTACTCAGAGAAGAGATGAGAGGGAGTTACGAGTTTGGGAAAATAGAAAAAGGGAGAAAAATAATTTGTACTAAATGTGTTACGCGGTTGTTTTGGTTGCAAATTACTTTTATGGGAAAAGCTCCAAACTGGTCGGTTGTAAATTTAATTTTAACACCAACCAATAGAAATCCGCCACATAAGATGTATATAATAAAAAATTTACACCTACATGTACGTGAAAAGCATTTTATTTTTTCATCTCTTTCCCCACACTCTCTCTCTCTACTCTACGCTTGCAACCTCCTCTCTCCGCAAGCGTGCTCTCTCCCTATCTCTCTCTCTCCGAGCTTTCTCTCTCCTCACTCTCAACAATCTCTCTCTCTCCTCACTCTCAAGAAGCTGCTTATGATATTTTTGATTTTTTTTTTTCTAAACCATCACCAGCACCATTGTCTCGATTAGAGATTTGTGGCAGGTGAGGAAAGTTACCTGCATGAACATTTAGTAAGAGTTCCCCCTTTCTCTTCATGCATGCCAAATTGATGTCCCCATTAAATCCGTAGACCTTGACCCAAAAAATTCCTTTACAACATCCTAACGATGGGTGGGAGAGAGAGAGAGAGAGCAACGGGTGCAGGGTGAGGGGAAGAGAGAAAGGAAAAGTGATGGAAAAAATAAAATAATGTGATCCTCTATATGTGATATATTGTTTACTTTGGTGCAATCTATATGTGGCAGTGTCTTATTCGTGGGTGTAAAAGAAAATTTGCCACCCGATCGGCTGACAGCTTCTCCCTACTTATATACTTAACATATAACGGCAGATTTAATATCGCCGTAGCAAACCATGCCAAGCACAATAGGAAATTCAAGGGTTTTAGCGACAACTACATACCATCGCAACAAAATTATAGTTCTCAGGGGTTAAAGGAACCGACGGTGTATTAATTGTGGTGGCAACACTGTATCGCCACAATAAAATTTCCTTTGCCGACAATAATACTCACTGTCGGTATTCGCATCCCCAACTTTTTTTTGCACCTAATCTTGCTCGCCACTAATCATAACTGTTTTGGCAACTACACAAACTGCCAGATAAACAAATATGTTGTTGCACATTTTATTTGCGGCGAGAACAGGTTGCCGCTAATAATGGTGTTTGACCTCAATTGAATTAGTCCCCGAGAAACAAGGAATTTTCAAGCACTAAATGGGAAATTTGTGACGAAATCACTATCCCAGGAAAAAAAAGACACCTCAAAAACTATGATATGTTTTAGTGTGAGTCTGAGCTAGTGCTCGGAATACTTCCTGGTGGCATAATGCAAGTCAAATCTAATGCCTAGAAATGTACAAGATGCTTACATGGATCTACTAGAGAGTCTTATTTCCACCAATACAGAATCATTTTGAAACTCGTGCAAGTTAGAAATGGTCACAGAGTTCACCATCTTCGCACTACGCCTGGACTCTTCACAACTAGTGTCAAAAGCTTTATCAACACAATCCTTACATTCACAAGCAACAGACCATAAAGGACCATCCCCGATAGAGGACCTCTTTTCTCCTTGGTTGAACACCTTGTTCACGGTAAAGCATCATTACGTACCTCTATCCCTCCTCTAGTCTAGCAAACACATGGACTGAGGGATACCAACCAACTGATGGACCAATTACAGGATATTGAAAGAAAACCTATGAAGTTTTTTACTTCTGTTTATCTCCTCACCGACGATTTCAATTCCTTGCTTGTTTCGGAGCCTTTTACTCTCTCTTTCTCTCTCTATCGTTCGTTTTGTGATTTTTCTTTCTAAACGTTTGAGCACACACAGACACACTCAAACACTTTGTAACATCATTGGACTGAGGAGTCTGGATTAGAAGATCTATCAAACACTTCAATAAATACTCGCTCCTTGAGGTAAGCCATCTCCCATGACGATGCTTACAAATGCATGCTTACTGAGCGTTCGTTATATCATTCCATTTAGTTTATAGATCTTAGGTTGCATGATTTTTATCTTGTATTTCGCTATATCATCGAATACTTGGAAAGTTTGTCTTTTGATTTTCACATCTCGTACGAAGACTATGTTTGTGGTTTTACCATACTTACCTTGCTTTCCGGCACATTATTATATAAGCTTGCTTGTTGTTTTAACAAAGAGGGCATGGGTGATTCACGACCCCAAGCCAGGATTGGGTATTGACTTTGTGGAGCTGTCTTGGTGGTCGCTTAGAAGTGTTTAAAAATGGAGTGACATCCATTGGGTTGATGTTGGGCAATTAATGTCCTCGGGTGAGGTTGTAAAGATCTAGGGTAGAGTGGTTGCCTGTCGGCTGGTGGAGGATAGAGAATGCTTATGGTGAAGGACGGTTAGGTGATAACGTAAGAGGTTCTTGAGATGAAGTCACACAGGCGACCATGGAGCATATAAGAGGTTCTTGAGATGAAGTCATATTTGGAATGGACAGACAATTCCATCACTATGATAGTATAAATTATCAAAGCCGGGTCATTAGCTTTAAACCACCTAGAGGAGAAGGTATCGAGTACATGGGCAGTAGACTAAGGATGGTGGCAAGAGTGATCTTAGCATACAAGCTAAGACAGACTTGGGCAGTTGAGCAGTAACATACCTACTGTGATTAAACTGAAAGAGAATAGGTTAGTGAAGGGGATCCCGTTGTCAAGTAGTTTCCAAAATTTATTTCCACGAATCTCCTAGGATTACCCCCTGCTGGGAGGTTGAATTTACCATCGACTTGGAACTAACTCCCGTACACAAGCCGATTTACCGAATGGCACTATTGGAGTTAAGAGAGATGAAGATGCAATTGTAGGAGTTACTGGATAAGGGATTCATTAGTCCTGGTTCATCACCATGGGGAGTAGTAGTAGTCTTCGTCTAGAAGAAGGATGAGACTCTCGGGAGTTTCAAAATGTGCATGGACTACTTGGAGTTGAATAAGGTGATGATAAAGAATAAGTATCCTTTGCCTAGGATCAACAATATGTTTGATCAACTACAAGGAAAAGCAGCGTTTTCTAAAATTGACCTAAGGTCGAGTATCGCCTGTTACGGATTAAGGAAAGCGATGTGCGTAAGACTCCTTTAGAACTTGATATGAGCACTACAAGTTTATGGTGATACCGTTTGGATGAGCCCATGCACCAACAACATTCATAGATGCTATCAATCAAGTGTTTAGGCCTTACTAGATGTGTTCGTGGGGGATTTGTATCGACAACATTTTGGTCTATTCTAAGGGTTTGGAAGACCATATGAATCATGTACAATTGATTTTGGGTAATTGAGGGAGCATCAATCATTTGCAAAATTCAGTAAGTGTGAGTTTTGGTTGGAGGAAATGAACTTCCATTGCCATGTAATTACCAAGAATGGCGTAGCAGTCGACCCCAGGAAGATCGAAGTTATGGTAGATTGGTAGTGTCCCATGCATATCCATGAGATCAGAAGTTTTCTGAAACTTGATAATTATTACAAGAGATTCGTGGAAGGGATCTAGAATCTTGGGTGTGACGCCCCTAGATTCTACTTTGGATCAGACGAACATCTGAAGCATCGAAACATGCAACACAAGGTTACTTGCCCCCGTTCATGACAATTAAAGATGCAATGTTCCTAACATGCATATAATATTATGCAATATTGACAGCGGAAATTTTTTTTTCTTTAGGCTAGTCCAAAATGGGTATGATCAAAAGAGTACTAGAAATGCAGTTCCATAGTACAAGTAGTAATTTAGGTTAACTACTATATTAACATTGACCCCTCATCGTCACCGAATCGACCAGGTCCAGCTGGTCGAATCCCAGTTTTCCTTTAGATCCCGTAACAAGATCTACCATTCGGGAGGAATGGTAGTTGTAACAACCATAGTGAGATTTGATTACAAATCTCAACAAGTTAACAGAAAACCTCAACACAGGTTAATGATGTATGCATGGCAGTAAAAGTATGAATGCATATTCAAAGTCATAAGTAACATAGCATAACTTGACATACAACATAACATAACTCACATAACTTAAACTGAAGCATGAATTGAACTTGACTTGTTTAACTGAACTGGACTTAAACTGAGACTTGAATTGACATGAACTTGATTTGAGACTTGACTTAACTTGAACTTGAAATCTTATTCAATAGACTTAATTAATAAAGTGACCATACGAGTACTACATGGGTCCCCTTGAGCCATGTGTCCTTGCCGATTATCACATTACAACACAAGTATCTACACCAGCTGTGAGTGCGTTAATACGTACTCCACAGTTGTTATGGCCCCACACATTCTTCATGTCACAACTGTTGTGTCTCACGTTGTGTATGCTCCACAGTTATTGTTGCCCCATCACTTGTTTGTACCACAATTGTTGTGGACACAAGTAAAATAAAATATGGCTTTATCGGCGCTAGGGCTTGGCGCGCTACGGTGACCACCTAGTTAGGCCCATTTCATAACATGTTGACTGTATTTCATCAACCTAGGGAATTTCACACGTATTTTGAAACTCCAGCGTGAACAAAGGAGTTTCACTAGAATATTACCTCATTCTCACTTAGGGTCGTGATTGACATGAATAATTTGACATGATTGTTATTGAATACACAAATTGTATCCGAGACGAAATGTGACATGAATACTAAAGGATAGAAGTCCTGACATAGCGCAACATGACATGTATGTAAGTCGACAGACATGACGTATTTGACAAAAAATATTTCGTAGCATCACATAACATATAACAGACAATATTTCATAACATGGCATAACAATGTAACAGACAACATTTCGTAATATGGCATAACATGTAATAGTGAATCGTACGTGACATGAAATACTTGCAACAGATAGCACTACGTGACAGAATATATAATATAACAGATAAGTATTTCGTGACAGTATACATCATGTGTAACAGATAAACGTGCAATGACGTAACATGGCATGTCATATAATATAACATACAAAAATAGCTGTAGTTCCCTTGCCCATCACACATACACAGTAAACTGATAGCAAGTTAAGAGGTAACTTACCTTTATTGTCGCGTTCTATGAGAATAAAATGTGAAACACAAGGAACTATAAGAGGGTAAGATAAAAGTTAGAAATTTGATCACTAACAATTAGAAACGTGAAAAAGAGACAACTTATAATAAAATTACCATTTTACCCTCTATATGCCGAAACATTTCCATTTTACCCATAATTTATGGATTTTGCATGCTAACTCAAAAAATAACTAAAATTTACATTCCTCATGTAAATTTTGTTCTAAACTCAAATATCAAATTAGAAAAATTTAAAACAAAACAAAACTATGAAAAACTCACAATAGGGGCTGAAACTTACATGGGCTATTTCCCTTGATTTTTGTTGTAATTCTTTCAAATTCAAAACTAATGATTAAACCAAAATTTTGCAACAAAGATCTTCATTTTCTAAGTTTAAAAACATATTTAAACATCCACTAAAAATAAATGCTAATCATCACCACCAAACATTTTAGTAAAAGGATCCAAACTTTTTAACCAAAAACAAACCCTTGAATCACAAGTTTTAACCTTATTCAAAACATCTCCCAAAATTCAAAAAAATTCAAATCTTACTCCTAACATATTCATAGCATCATCCTAAGAACAATCATGCTTTAAATCATCAAACAAAAGTCACCAAAAATCACAAAACAACACTTGGAGTTTTCGGTTTTACACTTGGACCAAAACCAGAAACTTTTTCTTAACTAGCATTGATCAATCTCTTGTCCATGGCTTAAAAAGATGAGATCTTCAAACTAAAACATCACATGGTTTAAAAATGTGTCACAAAGAAGATCCAACCATCAAACTTAATCACATGGCTAAAAATCAATAAAATATGGATCTAATCCCAAAACATCAAATCTTAGGTCTAACCAATCCTCTTGCATAGAAAAATCATTTCTTTGAAACTGATACTAAATATTTTCAAGCCATCATCCTAACATGAATCTAAGAGGCTTAGGCTCATCAAATAAAAATATCAAAGCCATTGGAGTAACATTAAACGACGAACTATTGAAACTTTCTCAAAGTAGAAAATGTTTTTCCACTTCCAGTTTCTAAGTTTCTATATCTAAGAAAATGTTTCATCAAAAGCTTATCATGTAAAAAATCCTCAATAATTCATAAACATGTGTTAACAACACTCCATAAAATTTTCGGACCAAGATATGTCCATTAGCTTGGTCAAAAACTCCAAAATATAACACACTTCCCAATTTAACGCCCAGAATGACATTTCTATGGTTAAAACATTGACCAAATCACCATGAAATGGAACAAATAAGATATCTACAAAAACTACACTTAAATATTAACAACTTTCATGTAGGAGTACTTGCGAGAAAATACTTACACAGGGTCGAAAGTTGCGACGCAAAATGGCTCAAAAATCTGCCCAAGAGAGCTCTTTTGGGTTTCTCTCTAAGAACAGGGTGAAGAAGTGATGAAATGAAGTTAAGTGTGTCTTGTACAACTTTAGAATTCTGGAGAGGGAAGGTATTGGCATGAATAACCCTTGATTGGAGGTGCCTATGTCACATAAAGTGAAGAATAGTGAGGGGCAAGGACTGTCTGCTGTTGCTGTGTGGTATAGAGGGTGATGAGGTGGATTTCCCTTCTCACATCAAGGTACTATTGGGTGCAGCCAAGGGCAGTGGATGGCCTGCCGTGTGGGGGAGGAAACTTCTACAAGACGTTTTCCCAAGGTGGCCAAATTTGTGGGCCTTGGTAGGCCTCAACCAAGTGGGTTTCAATTTTGGGTTTAGAAAGGGTTTGATTAGGGTTTGGGATGCTATCAAGCCCAAATCTGATTTTTCTTGGCCCAATCAAAATTTCAAATTTTAAAGGGTTTCATAATCATGTCATAACAAGAATTTGATGAACTAATAGCATGTGTAAGTGATTTAATCAAGTGATTAAACACAATGCTAGAAATCAAATCAAAATGGGTTTGGACGCCAACTTTAGGGTTTGGGTAAACCATTTAGGATTTTGATTTCAACCAAGTTTTTGGGATTTCAATTGGATTCCAACCATTTAGGGTTTCACTAGGGTTGAAACCCTATTTCATTCAGCACAATTTGGTTGATCAGATGGAAAACAGGGTTTTGTTTAGGTGGCATGATCTCACACCTTGACACCTTCACAATTCATCTCATTGTTCTTCTAGTGTCCAATATTATTTACCAAGTGTGGCTAAGATCTTGCCAAGTGTCCAAATAAAACTTCTCTAACCTAATTGGCACATTCCACACTGTGATTTTGAAAACATTGCACTAAATGCTACTGTAAATAAGATCCTGCATGTCTCCAAATAAGATCTTATTGCAATGCACCTACTCTAACATAATGCAGTAATTCTCTACGGATAATAAATTTATTTTTAGCAATACATAATGTAACAAAATGCGAAATCCAAAAACATAAACATATTTAAATATTTATTCACATATCCAAAAGTTATCCAATAAGTCTATGATTAAAACATGTTTTAGAGATAGCACTCAATAAGTACTAACAAAATACAAACTGTTGAACTAACCACCAAGCCACTCAAGCAGCTATACAATGATCTCCAAAATATAATCCAAGAACTAGAGGATCAACTCCATAGGCTCCTCGAGTGTCCTGGATGGCCTACTCAACCTCGTCCAGCTGGTCATGTCTTGATCCCCGGTTCTTTAACACATTGTCTACCATTTAAGGGGGAATGATTGTTGGGACTACCAAGTAGGATTTATAAAATCTTACCAAGTATACCTCTTAAACTACTAACAATATGAATAAGCATGCATGATAGTAATATGACATGTATACTTCGTGACATGGACTTGCACATGCATGACATGACTTGAAAATAACTAGACTTGACATGGGTATAAAAAGACTTGGCGTGAACAAAACATGCTTTCGTGAACATGAGACCTTGCTACGTATACATGTTTTTTCACGTGAAAAATGCATGCTCCATGACTCCCCAAGGTTGTTTGCTCATGCAGGATATCGCATCGCATCATAGGCTCTACACCAACTATGAGTACATTATGATTATTTGTACTTGTAAATGTGTAATTTTGGCACCACCATTGTTAGGTGACTGACTTCAATCTAGAAAACAGTTACTTAGGTCCCATTTAAAGTATGTTGACTGTACTTCGTCAATCTAGGGGATTCCACATCCAATTTAAACACATCAAAAGGGACAAAGGAGTTCCATTAGGATAACTCACTATCCTAGCACTTCGGGTCATGATAAAATAAAAGACTCAGCATGACTGAGAAACATTTCATGACATACTCAATGCTTATGATAGGGTATGTAACATATAATCATTAGGTGGCATTCATGGCATGTAACAGATATGATGACGTGCCATTCATGGCATGTAATAGATAATCGTGTAACAGTAATAAATGACATGGCATGGTATGTTATAAACAATTAAATTAGACATAAATGAACATGACTATAATCAATGAAATCTTAGCACTATAAATATGTAAAAATACCAGAAGTAAGTAAGAAGCTAACTTACACATTGTCGAGTAAAATTTAAGCGTAGCATAAAAAAAGGTAATTTGAAATGAGAGATACTCTAGGGTTGGAATATCTCACCTAATCCTCATAAATACAAAACTTTCTAACTCAGGGCCAAGTTTACAAAGTTACCTCTTAACATTTGAAAAATTATAAACTTGCCCTAAACTTAAGGAAATTGCAAATGGACTCCAAAACTTACTAAAATTTATATTCTTTGTGTAAATTTCATTCTAAATCCAAATTTGAACTTAGAATTTTTTTAAAAATACACCAACTATAAAAACTCTCCTTGGCCAATTCACTTATAGGCTAAAATCCATGATTTTGTTGCTACTTGGCCATTTAACACACGAACATGCTTAAACCAAAATTACTAACTCACAAAAATCACATCCTTAGTTCTAAAATCATGTCATCAAGCATTTCATAAAAACTTAAACTCACCACTTCAAAAATAGCCCAAAACATCAAGATTAGGTCAAACCAAACCTAATCTTGGTGGTCTTGGTCTAATATTTTCAAATCAAATCCAAAGACTCTAAAATTCCAAAATTCTAACACCTAACATGTTCATAAATTAAATCTAGGTGAAAGAATGATTGACTAATGTAATACCCCGCCTAATTAACCATTAGGATCAATCTTTAAAAGCCCTTAGATTAAGATTATGATTTTGGGCTTTAAATATTTTTTACTATTATTATTATATTAATTTGTTTGTTTATTTTATTTATTTATTTCAATGGAGATAGATTTATTTAGACCATGGCACTTTGTGTGAATAATTATTAAGCATGAATGATTAGAGAAGCAAGCCCATTAGTACTCTTAGTAAGGCCTTTGGAACTTTAGGATATCTATGGGCCAAGCCCAAGAAGCCTTAAACCAAGCCTCATAGCAGTATAAGTCTTGGTAGGATAGCCTTGGCCCAAGTATGAGGAAGGCATAAGGCCTTTTGGGCCAAGCATGGAATAGGTTTGACCCATGACCCAATTATGTCAATGTAAGCTTTTCAAGCCCCATCTTTGTGGATCTTTAGGCCTCTCTTAATCCCTCAAAATCTGGAAACGAGGAATCTGATCCACTCAAACCTAAAGCCCAAAGCCCATGGACCATTAACCCACACTCATGGCCCATTTAAGCCCCACAAGGCCCAAAGTCTTGTTTTGCTTCTATTTACTCTTCCATTTGAAGTCCAATACACCAGACCATTGGTTTCCTCAAGCCCATGTCATACCCTACGCACCGAAATTAAGTTTTGAAATTGGGTTCAGAACATTAATCAATTTACCTATGATTAGTGATTTTTAAACCATATCTTGGGGCTCAATTTTCTTAATCTTTTTAGCCTTTTTGATTTGAAATTTTATTGTTTCATTATTCAATTACATCATTCTTAGATCATATTAGGACCCTAGATAAATCCCCACACATGTCATTAGAACAAATAACAAACGCACCAATTGGCACACGTGTGCCTTTTGTGTGCATTGGATTGTTTTGCCCTTAAGCCTAATCCTTTTTGCCTTGTTCTCAAGGGCACTATGGTCTTTAAACACCTCATATAATTTAGACCCAGTCCAAGCCTCCGATGAATTTGGTTTTAAAAAATAACAAACCAAAATACTAATACCGATTTCCCCTTGGGCACTAGTTGGATAGGAACCAAGTTGGTTGAGTATCAACCTCCCTTTTGCCCATTGCTAAGCCACCACCCCACACCACCCAATCTTGAAGAAGCCCTCATGGTCATCGTGAGCTTTTGACCAATGTTTCCCACCCAAAGAAAGCACCGAACCAAAGGCATCAAACAACCTTCATTTCGGCAATCCACTTCCCCTCACCCCTTTCATTTGGGTTGCCACTTCATGATCACTTGGCAGCCAACCAAGAACCATTCCCTCACCAAGAAAGCCTTCCAATAATGGCTTGTGTGTAACAGCCCGCTATAAATTTACTGTTGGAATTTCTATTGACTTTAGGAACCTTGTGAAAACTTTATAAGTTTTTACGAATCAACCAATCGCACAGGTTTTAATCTGTCAACATCGTCAGTGTTATCACTCACTATGGAGCTAGAAATATGAGTTTAATTATTTGATATAGTTAGAAGTATCAGAATGTGTTTTGGTCTACGCCAATAGACTCAGTTTATTATTTAGGATTTTTCAGTACTAAGATTATTATGCATTTCTTCAGAATGAATAGTAACCTTGATAAGCGCACCCAGTGCAGTATTTTCAAAATCACAGTGTGGAATGTCCAAATTAGATTAGAGAAGTTTTATTTGGACACTTGGCAAGATCCTAGCCACACATAGTGAATAGTATTAGACACTTGGCACCATGAAGAACTAGTAGATAGATTTGTGAAAGAAATCAAGGTGTGAGATCATGCCACCTAAACAATATTTTGTTTCATCTGATGAACCAAATTGTGCTAGACCAAAAAGGGTTTCAATCCTAGAGAAACTCTAAATGGTTAGAATCCAATTAAAACCCCAAAATTTTAGTTGAAACCGAAATCCTAAACGGTTTCTCAAACCCTAAAGTTAGCCTCCAAACCCTTTTTAATTCAATTTCTAGCATTGTATTTAATCACTTGATTAAATCACTTTCACATTCTATTAATTAATCAAACCCTTGTTATGACATCATTATCCAACCTTTTAAACCTTGAAAATTTGATTAGGTCAAGAAAATTTGGATTTACGCTTGATAGCAAATCAAACCCTAACCAAACCTCCTTTAAACCCCAAATTGAAGCTCACTTAGTTGAGGCCCACCAATTTGGTCACCTTAGCAAAGCTTCTTGAAGAAGTTTCCTCCTTCACATAACAGGCCATTCACTGCCATTGGCTGCACCCAATAGTGCCTTGATGCAAATTAGAAATCCATCCCATCAACCTCCATATCTCATAGCTGTTACAGGCAGTTCTTGCTCCTCTCTATTCTCCATTTTATGTCACATAGCCACTTCCAATCAAAGGTCATTTAAGCCCATAACTTCCCCCTCCAGAAGTCTAAAATCGTGCAAGACACATTTCACTCCCTTTCATCACTTCTTCACTCCGTTCTTAGAGAGAAATTCAAAATAGCCCTCTCAAGCAGATTTATGGTTCTTATGCATAGAGATTTTCGACCTATTGTATGTACTTTTGCGCGATAACTCCTTCATAAAAATTGTTTTTCTTTGGATGTAGTTTTCATGGATATCTTATTAGTCTATTTGATGCTCATTTGGTTGGTCAAAAGTATTTTTAACCAAGGAGAGGTCATTCTAGGCTTGAAACTGGAGAGTATGTTATGTTTTGGAATTTTTCACCAAGCTAATGGATATAGCTTGGTCCGAAAATTTTATGGAGTGTTGTTAGCACATGTTTACGAATGTTAATTGAGATTTTGTTGCATGAATAAAGCTTTTGATGATAGATCCAAAAACAGAAACTTTCTCAACTAACTTAGATCTATAAACTTAAAAATGAGAAGTGGAAAAACAATTTTTGTTTTGGGAAAGTCCTAAGATTTGATATTTATGGGTTAGATGCATGTTTTATTGAGTTTTAGCGATGTGATTTTAAGATTGATGGTTGGATCTTTTTTAGGACACTTGTTTAAACCATATGATGTTTTAGTTTGAAGATCACATGTCTTTAAGCTATGGATCAAGAGATTGATCTAAGGTAGTTGAGAAAGTTTCTGTTTTTGGACCAAGTGTAAAACCAAAAACTCCAAGTGTTATTTTATAATTTTTGGTTAATTTTGTTTGATAATTTAAAGTATGGTTGGTCTTATGATGATATTATGAATATGTTAGAAGTAAGATTTGATTTTTTTTGGAATTCTTGGAGATGTTTTTATTAAGGTCAAAACATGTAATTTAAGGGTTTACTTTTTGTTAAAAAGTTGGGTCTTCTTGCAAAAAGTTTGGTGTTGATGATCAGCTTTTTCTTGATAGATATTTTTAGTGTGTTTTTAAACTTAGGATAGGAATATCTTTGTTACAAAATTTTGGTTTAATAATGGGTTTTGAAGATGGAAGAAATTGCAACCAAAATCAAGAGAAATGCCTATGAATGTTTCGGCCATAGTGAGTTTTTCATAGTTGTGAATGATTTTAAATTTTTTTGAGTTGATATTTGTGTTTTGGACAAAATTTACATGAGGAATGTAAATTTTGGTAATTTTTGGACTTAAGATGTGAAATCCTTAAGTTAGGGGTAAAATAGTCATTTTTCTACATGTATAGGGTAAAATGGTAATTTTACTCTAGGTTGCCTCTTTTCACATTTCTAATTGCTAGTAATTAAATTTTTAACTTTTAGAATACTCTCTTACAGTTCCTCGTATTTCGAGCTTTATTCTCGTAGAACGTGACGATCGAGGTAAGTTGGTTATTAACTTATTGTCAGTTTACTGTGTATGTGTGATGGGTAAGGGAACTAGAGTTTATGTTCGTATGTTGTTATATATGCAATATCATGCCATGTCATCACTTGTGTATCTATTGCACGAATTATTCTGTCACAAAAATCTTATTTGTTACACAATCTACTTTGTCTCATGTTACTAGTTGTGGCAAGTATGTCACATTATGTATGCCATATGTTACATGTATGTCATGTCACATAATATTTACTGTCACATGTTACGCCATGTTATGAAATGTACTATGTTACATGGTATGTCATGTTATGAAATATTGTCTGTTACATGTATGCCATGTTATGAAATGTTGTCTGTTATATTTATGTCTCAAAGTATGTCATGTCTGTCGTCTTACGTTCATTTCACGTTGCGTTACATCAGGACTTCTATCTTTTATGTCACATTCATGTCATGTTACGTTACAAAATGTCATGTATGCCGACCCTAAGAGCTATGATAGGGTAATATCCTAGTGGAACTTTTTTGTTTATGCTGGAGTGTCTACATAAGTGTGAAATTCCCTGAGTTGATGAAGTACAATCAACAGGTTGCGAATGAGGCCTAACTAGCTGGTCACCGGAGTGCTCCAAGCACTAACGCCGATGGAGCCATACTTTATTTTACGTGTGTCTACAGCAAGTATGGCACAAACAATTTATGGGGCCACAACAACTGTGGAGCATACACTACGTGAGACACAGGGATTATGACGTAAAGAATACGTGGAGCCACAACAACTGTGGAGTACGTATTAACACACTCACAGCTAGTATAGATACCTGTGTTGTGAAGTGGTAATCGGCAGGGACACACGACTCAAGGGGACCCATGTAACACCCGTATGGTTACTTTTATTAATTAAGTCTACTGAATGAGATTTTCAGTTCATGTATTTCATGTTCAGGTTATGTTTCACGTTATGTTCAAGTTCACGTTCATGTCAGGTTATGTTCACATTCATGTTATGTCATGTTCGTGTTCACGTTATGTTTCAAGTTCACGTTTATGTTATGTTATACTCAGGTTCATGTTATGTTCAAGTTCATGTTCAAATTATAAATGTTCACGTTTATGCTACGTTTCAAGTTCACGTTCATGTCAGGTTATGTTCACGTTCATGTTATGTCATGTTCACGTTCACGTTATGTTTCAAGTTCACGTTCATGTTATGTCAAGTTCACGTTCACGTTATGTTTCAAGTTCACGTTCACATTATGTTATGCACACGTTCATGTTATGTTTAAATTTATGTTCAAATTATGTATGTTCACGTTCATGTTATGTTTCAAGTCCATGTTATGTTTCAAGTTCACGTTCAGGCTATTTTGCTAATCCATGTTATATTTTAAGTTCACGTACATGCCAAGTCACGTGAAATTAAGTTTTAGTTTCAGTTCAAGTTATGTCATTTATGTCATGCTATATGTCAAGTTATGTTATACTTACTTATGACTTTGATTAGGCATTCATACTTTTACTGCCATGTATGCATCATTAACCGATGTAGAAGTTTCCCGAATCTTAGGTGATGTGTCAGGATCAGAGCAAGGAGCGAACACTGGCAGACTGGAGGAGGTTGACTAGGCGCCGTAGAAGCAACACGGAGCTTGCAGTCTCCATAGTTAGGTTTTTGGATAGTATTCCGGCATCGTTAGTTGAGTTACGCGAGTTACTCAACTAACTAGCCCAATAGTGTATTTTGGTAATGTAATTATGGAGGCAAGTCTCCGTTGTTTTGAGATTACAGTCTTTTGAAACCCGTGCTGTAATCGTGGATGCTTTAAGTATGCATGAATTATATTTTAACTATTTGGGATATTATAAGTTTGGTGCATAGTATTGATAAAAAAAAAAAAAAGTATCCGCTGCAAATATTTTATAATGCTAGATGCATGTTAGGAACACTGTATCTTATATGACATAAACGGGGGCAGGTAAACTTGTATTGCATATCCCGACACTTCAGAAGTTCGTCCGATCCCAAGTAGAATCTGGGGGCGTCACAGGGTGGTATCAGAGCAATACGTCTCTGGGTTTAAATCCACATGTCCTTAGGAGATGCACCAAATATTAGGTTTAAAGTTTTAGTCTTCATTAGGTTTGAATTTTTTGAAGTATGAGAGATAGTACGTGCTTGTAATACGTGTACTCGTTTGTTTCTGGAAGTGACACATGACATACGGTACCATACCTCGAAACCTTGAGGGAGACACAAACCAGAAGAATCATAATTTTCCGATGGATGTAGGATTAGCTGAAGCTGTACGTCTACTAATTGGCGTGCTTAGACAACAACAAAAGCGCATGTACCCCGATCCGAAGTCAGGGGTTGTACGTATGAGAAGTTCTTGATCCACCGTTACCCGAACTTTTCTAGTAATGATGAGCCACTGAAAGCCGATAAATGGATTATGGATCTCGAAAGGACATACGAGATTTGTGGATGTACTGAGGACCAAAAGGTTCTATATGCTGGATACCTATTCCAATGAGAAGCTGGAATATGGTGGGATACGTGAAGGCAGATTCTAGCTAAGGAACTAGGAAGTTTGGCTGCACTGTCTTGGGAGGGATTTAAGGAAGCACTCGTCAACAGATTCTTCCCATATTCTGTCAAACAGTTGAAGGCGTAGGAGTTTGTCACTTTAACTCAACGCAGTTTGACCGTAAAGCAATATGCCACTAAGTTTATGCGTTAGGAAGGTTTGCACCACACTTGATTTCTACTCAAAGGATGTAAGCACGAAAGTTTCAAGCTGGACTTCAGCCAAGGATCCGTAGCAAAATAGCTTTCCTAAGAATAGAGAATTACCAAGAGTTGGTAAACGTGACCGTGATAGCAGAAACAAAGCAGAAGGGTTTGACTACCCTGATCATTTCGGAAAGAAAGATGACTTCATCATATGCTGCTGAAGAAAGTTCAAAAAGGAAGAAGATGTTTACTAGATCAGATAAAGGAAAAGGCATTAAGACTGGGAGCTCAATGTCGATCACATTTCCACCTTGTGGAGAGTGCGGTAAATACCATGGAGGCAAGTGCAGAACCGCGTTGGAAACTAAGTGTGGCCAATTGGGTCATATGATCAAAGACTACCCCAATGTTGCCTTGAGGAATGAAAGAAAGGAGGTTTCTCTCAATAGTGGGTACAAACCAAAGCAGAGGTAGCATGTGCCCATGAGAGTGTATGCTATCACCTAGAGAGACGTGGATACTGACACCCCAGGAACTAAAGAAACTGGCATCGTCACTGGTTTTTTTTCCTAAGACCTAGGTATTGTTAAGCTTATGTAAACTTGATTTGATTGCAATTGATTGTATTGATGCAATATTGTTATTTGGGGAACATCAAGTCATTGAAGTTTGTAACTTTTACTCTATTGATTCAAGTGAGTCCCTGTCTTTAGTGATTGTGGTATTACAAGAGAGTTTAGTTCAGAAGCCGAATTGTTACCCAGGTGGTAAGAGTAACAATTCTTACTAAGAGTATTATTGTTCATATCATTGTAGATATAGAATACCCTTTAGCAGTTGGATAGGTTGATAAATTAGTATTCTGCATAATTGGAGTTGTATTGATGTTGAGAATCCAAAGGAATTTGTGTTCGGAAGAGTAGTGTTTAGGAGAGGCTTTGGCCGTAGTAGGATTCACTGATGATGGTAGTTTTATCCAGCTGCCATTAAGTGTTTTTGGCAAAGCATTGTGTCTGTGGAAAACGTAGATTACCATTACATTGGAGACTTTTATATGGGTGGTAAATCTTAGTCTTGTGGATTTACATAAACAGTAGGAATAGATTCTTTTGACTAGAGTCAGAATAAGAGGCAGCTTATGATAGATAGAAGAGCTAGGCCAATCATAAGAGAGCAAGTCTTGAGTTAAGGTTAATAGCTGATCGTTTATCAAGGTACCACCTAGGAGGAGAAACGATTCGTTGTGATTATGAAGGAGTAAGCTAGTCCTAAGCAGATAGAATTTCTTGAGGAAATAGAAAAAGTGAATTCAGTTGTGCATGAATTAAATTCTTCCAAATTGAACTGTGTGAATGCTTGAAGTTTTAGATTTAAAGAGTATGCTGGTAAGACTTGACCTATTTTGAAGAAGGATTCCAGTACAAATTGATATGATTTGAGTGATAGAGAGTTAAGAATGATAGATATATATACGTTGTGGATAATTCTTCGAATAGTAAGGAGAATAGTGATTTCATTTAAGCAAGAATTAGTATCCTAGAAGGTTAGCCTAGAAGTCATTAAGTTTAGGCAATAACCTTTGGGAGTGTTATACCCTTATGTCATAGTGGTAGTTATTTTGTGTAACCATGTGATGGTTACAGGTAAGAATAGTGTTGACTACGAGAGAAATGCGTTACCTCAAGAAGAACGTTACCTGCCCCATGAGCGTGATGGGGCATCCGGTGATGGACAATAGGTTGGTAAGCAACTTATTCTTTTGAGTGTGTTTTATGTTTTTAATTGCGTCAATTTCGAGGAAGAAATCTTTTTTTTAGGATGGGAGGATGTAACAGTCCGCTAGAAATTCACTGGTGAAATTTCTATTGACTTTAGGAATCTCTTGAAAATCCCATAAGTTTTTTACGAATCGACCAATCGCACAGGTTTTAGTCTGTCAACATAGGCAGTGTCACTCACTATGGTGCTAGAAATATGAGTTTAATTATTTGAGGTAGTTAGAAGTGTCAAAATGTGTTTTGGTCTACACCATTAGACTTAGTTAAGTATTTAGAATTTTTCAGTACTAAGTTTATTATGCATTTCCTCGGAGTAAATAATAACAACAATAAGCGCACCTAGTGCAGTGTTTTCAAAATCACAGAGTGGAATGTCTAAATTAGGTTAGAGAAGTTTTATTTGAACACTTGGCAAGATCTTAGACACATAGTCAATAGTGTTAGACACATGGCACCATGAGGAACCATTAGATAGATTTGTGAAGAAAATCAAGGTGTGAGATCATGTCACCTAAGGAAAACTTTGTTCCATTTGATCAACCAAATTGTGCCAGACCAAAGAGGGTTTCAATCCTAGCGAAACTATAAATGATTGGAATCCAATTAAAACTCCAAAAGCTTGGTTGAAACCAAAACCCTAAACAGTTTCCCAAACCCTAAACTTTGCCTCCAAACCCTTTTTAATCCGATTTCTAGCATTGTGTTTAATCATTTGATTAAATCACTTCCACATTCTATTAATTAATCAAACCCTTGTTATGACATCATTATCCAACCTTTTAAACCCTGAAAATTTGACTGGGCCAAACAAAATTAGATTTGGGCTTGATAGTATCTCAAACCTTAACCAAACCCCCTCAAACCCCAGATTGAAACCCACTTGGTTGAGGCCCACAAGGGCCCACAAATTTGGCCACCTTGGCAAAACTTATTAAAGAAGTTTCCTCCCTCACATGGCAGATCATTCACTGCGATTGGCTGCACCCAATGGTGCCATGATGTGAAGTCCATATCTCACAACAACTGCAGGCAGTCCTTGCTCCTCTCTATTCTCCACTTTATGTCACATAGCCACCTCCAATCAATGGTCATTCATGCCCATAACTTCCCCCTCCAGAAATCTAAAGTCGTGCAAGATACATTTTCACTCCCTTTCATCACTTCTCCACCCCGTTCTTAGGGAGAAATTCAAAAGAGCTATCTCGGGCAGATTTCTGGCTCTTTTTGCGTAGAGAGTTTTGACCCATTTTAAGTATTTTTACACGATGACTCCTTCATAAAAGTTGTTCTTCTTCGAGTATAGTTTTCATGGATATCTTATTAGTCTCATTTCATTCTCATTTGATTGGTCAAAAGTATTTTTAACCATGAAAAGGTCATTCTAGGCTTAAAACTGGAGAATATGTTATGTTTTGGAATTTTTGACCAAGCTTATGGACATATCTTGGTCTGAACATTTTATGGAGTGTTGTTAGAATGTCTTTATAAATGTTAATTGAGGTTTTGTTGCATGAATAAAGTTTTGGATGACAGATTTCCTTAAATCTAGAAACTTGAAAACTGGATGTGGAAAAACAATTTTTGTTTTGCGAAAGTTTGAATATTTCGTGGTTTCATCTTATTCTAAAGGCTTTGATATTTTTATTTGATGATCCCAAGCCTCGTATATACATGTTAAAATGTTATTTTCAAGATATTTAGTATTAGTTTTAAAGATATAATTTTTCTAGGCAAGATAAATTTGGTTAGGCCTAAGATTTGATGTTTTTGGATTAGATCCGTGTTTTATTGAGTTTTAGCCATATGATTTTAAGATTGATGGTTGGATCTTCTTTAGGACACTTTTTTAAACTATGTGACGTTTTAGTTTGAAGATCACATATCTTTAAGCCATGAATCAAGAAATTGCTCGAAATTAGGTGAGAGAAAAGTTTCTATTTTTGGACTAAGTGTAAAACCAAAAACTCCAAGTGTTGTTTTGTGATTTTTGGTGACTTTTGTTTGATGATTTAAAGCATGATTGATCTTATGATGTTGTTATGAATATGTTAGAAGTAAGATTTGATTTTTTTGAAATTCTTGGAGATATTTTTACTAAAGTCAAAACTTGTGATTTAAGGGTTTACTTTTTGATAAAATGTTTGGGTCTTCTTATAAAAAGTTTGGTGTTAATGATCAGTTTTTTCTTAATGGATATTTTTAGTGCGTTTTTAAACTTAGGATAGGAAGATCTTTGTTTAGAAATTTTGGTTTAATCATGGATTTTGAAGATGGAAAAAATTGCGACCAAAATGAAGAGAAATGGCCTATGAATGTTTTGGCCATAGTGAGTTTTCCATAGTTGTGAATGGTTTTAAATTTTTCTAACTTGATATTTGAGTTTAAGACAGAATTTACATGAGGAATATAAATATTGGTAATTTTTGAAGTTAGGATGTGAAATCCTTAAATTAGGGGTAAAATGGTCATTTTCCCACATGTATGGGGTAAAATGCTCATTTTACTCTAAGTTGCCTCTTTTCACATTTCTAATTGTTAGTAATTAAATTTTTAACTTTTAGAATACCGTCTTACAGTTCCTCATGTTTCGTGCTTTATTCTCGTAGAATACAACGATCGAGGTAAGTTAGCTCTTAACTTACTATCAGCTTACTGTGTATGTGTGATGGGTAAGAGAACTAAAGTTTATGTTCGTATATTGTTATATATGTTATGCCATGTCATGTCTCACATATTTATCTATTACACGAATTATTCTGTCACAAAAATCTTATATGTTACACAATATACTTTGTCTCATGTTACTAGCTATTGCAAGTATGTCACATTATGTATGTCATATGTTACATGTATGTCATGTCACGTAATATTCACTGTCACATATTATGTCATGTTATGAAATATTGTATGTTACATGGTATGCCATGTTATGAAATATTGTCTGTTACACGTATGCCATATTATAGAATGTTGTCTATTACATGGTATGCCATGTTACATACTTTGTCGTCTTACGTTCATGTTACGTTACGCTACGTCAAGACTTTTGTCTTTTATGTCACATTCATGTTACGTCACGTTGCGAAATGTCATGTATGCCAGTTAAGTTATTCATATCAATCATGACTCTAAGCGTTAGGATAGGGTAATATCCTAGTGGAATTCTTTTGTTCACGTTGGAGTGTCTAAATAGGTGTGAAATTCCATGAGTTGACAAAGTACAGTCAACAGGTTGTGAATGAGGCTTAACTAGTTGGTCATCGGAGCACGCCAAGCACTAACGCCGATGGAGCTGCACTTTATGTTATGTGTGTCTACAGGAAGTGTGGCACAAATAATTTATGGGGCCATAACAACTGTGGAGCATACACTACGTGAGACACAGCGATTGTGACACATAGAATTCGTGGGACCACAGCAGCTGTGGAGTACGTATTAACGCACTCACAACTGGTATAGAAACCTGTGTTGTGATACAGTAATCGGCAGGGACACACAGCTCAAGGGGACCCATGTAGCACCTGTATGGTCACTTTTATTAATTAAGTCTATTGAATAAGATTCCAAGTTCATATATTTCACGTTATGTTATGTTCAAGTTCACGTTCATGTTATGTATACTCACGTTCATGCTATGTTTCAAGTTCATATCATGTTCACGTTCATGTCAGGATATGTTCACGTTCATGTTTTGTAATGTTCATGTTCATATTATGTTTCAAGTTCACATTTATGTTATGTTATGCAAAGGTTCATGTTATGTTCAAGTTCATGTTCAAATTATGTATGTTCATGTTGATGCTATAATTCAAGTACATGTTATATTTCAAGTTCACGTTCAAGTCAGGTTATGTTCACGTTCATGTTATGTCATGTTCACGTTCACGTTCACGTTCACGTTATGTTTCAAGTTCACGTTAATGTTATGTTATGCTCACGTTCATATTATGTTCAAGTTCATGTTCAAATTTTGTATGTTCACGTTCATGCTATGTTTCAAGTTCATGTTCATGTCAGGTTATGTTCACGTTCATGTTATGTAATGTTCACGTTCACATTATATTTCAAGTTCACGTTTATGTTATGTTATGCTCAGGTTCATGTTATGTTCAAGTTCATGTTCAAATTATGTATGTTCACGTTCATGCTATATTTCAAGTTCATGTTATGTTTCAAGTTTATGTTATCTTGCTAGTCTATGTTATATTTTAAGTTCACGTACATGCCATGTCACGTCAAGCTAAATTTCAGTTTCAGTTCAAGTTATGTCATTTATGTCATGCTATATGTCAAGTTATGCTATGTTAACTTATGACTTTCATTATCCATTCGTGCCCTTTCTGCCATGATCATTGACTTGTGTGGAAGTTTCCTGTTAACTTGCTGAGATTTGTAATCAAATCTCACTGTGGTAGTCCCAACAACCATTCCCATCGAATGGTAGGCGATGTGTCAAGTTCAGAGCAAGGAGTAGACACTGGCAAACTGGAGGAGGTTGACTAGACGTCGAAGACGGAACACGGAGCTTGTAGCCTCCATAGTTAGGCCTTTGGATAGTATTCCGGCATCGTTAGTCGAGTTACGCGAGTTACACACCGAACTAGCCCAATAGTTTATTTTGGCCATGTAATTATGAAGGTAGGTCTCCATTGTTTTGAGATTGCAGTCTTCTGAGACTCATGCTGTAATCATGGATGTTTTAAGTATGCATGGATTATGTTTTAACTATTTAGGATATTATAAGTTTGGTGCATAGTATTGCTCAAAAAAAATTATTCGCTGTAATATTGCATAATGCAAGATGTATGTTAGGAACATTGCATCTTATATGTCATGAACAGGGGCAGATAACCTTGTGTTGCATGTCCCGACGCTTCAGATGTCCATCCGATCCCAAGCGAAATCCGTGGACGTCACATTAGGAACTGCACAAAGCAACCATGGAGAAAAGACAAGAAGGTGAGTCAAAGCCAAGATCACAACAGCCCAAGAAACCACCCTTGAACCCATCAGCTTCATGCTTGACTTATGTTTTGTTTTTCTTCACTTTCTTCTACACCACGACCCGACCAACACCCTTAGGATCAATGTAGTACCTAAATTGATGTAGTCATGGTGATTTAGGGCACAATTCACTCTGCAAAAGTGACACAAGATGATGAAATTCAAGCTGAAAATTCAGCTCCTTACACCACCACGCATATCACCCAATCTCCAAGGGCTTAGGCCAACGTCTCACTTCCCTTGGCTGCCTATTATATAAAGCCCTCCACCCCCTCATTTCCTCCACACATCTTCTCCAAGCTCCTCTTGAGTTCTTGAGAGATCTTCTTCCCTTAGAGTAGAAAAGAATAAAAACCAAGTGTTATTGGAAGTTCCTAAGTTCTTGTGTTGGGAGTTGTAGAGGTCCACGAAATTCATATCTTCTCTTGCGCTAGATCTTAATTTACATTTCAGGTTGTGATTTTAAGTGTTGGAGTAATTTTTGGATGAATTTAGAAAAGGTCACCATGCTTAATTCAAAACCGGGTTCATTAAGAATGCTTCAAGTGTTTAAATTGTTTTGAGTGAAAATTTTAGCTATGCCATGTCTTAGCATATTTTGATGTGATTTATTAATGTCCAAGAATGATCATGGAATGTTTGATTTTTTATTAGAAGCTTGCCATGATGGGTTTTAATTATATCTTGTTTTGATCAACAAAACATGCATGGGTTTTAAATAAGTTTGTGATTAAGACATGAAATTTGATTTATTCCACCTAGTCTTGATGATTAAGAATTTATAAAACCTTCTAATTGGGATAAGAATGAAAATACATGTTTTGGGTGAGTTTGTGATTTTCACTAGTAGCATCAAGCTCGATTAATGAAGGATTAATAAAGATTAAGGTTTTTAGCCATGATTAAGTCTTGGGATGAACTTGCTCACCCAAGAATTGGCCTTTATCATATCATCAAGGACCACAACAATTATTTTTTACAAAAGAAAATTTGCATAAACTTGCATTCATAGGGATCAATAGTTTAAATCACACAAAGCATCAACGAGAGTGAATGCCACGGGTTGGGAATGTTTGAGCTAGTTCCACTTTGAATTTTACAATTCTAAAGGTATAGATGGTTTTAGAATATAAAAAATATGAGGTTCATGAAATTTGGTTAAATTTGATGTTTCTTTGCAAATAGTGAAAAATTTAAGGCCTTAGTGACAATATTTTAGAGTTTAGGGGTATTTTTATAAATACCCATTTTTGAAGCCTTTGATTATGCACATTTTCCATAGTGGTATAAATCTTAACTTAGTAGGAATTTGATTTCAGCCATTACAACTTTTCAAACTCAGGAAGTTTGTAAGTTGGCCTCTAACTTACACCTTGATAAGTTATTTATGATTTATTGATAAATATCACATTCATGTTATAATTGTCATTTTGGACATAAAATATGATGTTATATGATACACTGAGTGCATACTTACATATCATGTGATATTTTCAGCATTTTAGCATATTGCATCAATAAATGTCATTTTTACATGAAAGCTTGCTACATATCCACATGTCATCAAATACATTTTTCAAGTATAGCATGAAAATGAATTTTGTCACGAACTCAAAGGCTTAGATGGGGAATTATCCTAGTGAAACTCCTCTATCCACTCTGGAGTGTTTAAGAATGGAGTGGTAATCCCTAGGTTGACGAAGAATAGTCAATGGGCTTTGAATGGGTTCTTTTAAAGAATACCAGAGCAAAGTCAAGTATTATGATACCTAAGGTTGGTGGGTGTACATGTTATGATATTATGTTATGTTACCAATACATTGAGAATGAGTCTGTAGACAACGTAGTTTTGACGTGAGTTGTACTACGATCACTAGAAGGTACAAAGTACAACTATGACGATACCACACTTTATGATGTTACGATTAAGGATGGATTGCAAAAAATGATGAAACGTTATGATTATTTTTTTTGCCAGTAAAGTGAAAAATGTTCTCTGTACGAAAATGTCTGTCTCAATTTTTTTGGAAATGTTAAGGAATCTAGATGGGTGACACACACTGATTTTTTCGCATTACATGCATTTGATAATTATCATTCATCATGCATTGTTTATCTTTGTGCATGTTGATTGTTTAACTTACTAAGATTTTAAGTAAATCTCACCCCATGTGGACTAATTATCATTTCACTCGGAATGATAGAAGTTGTGTTAGGACTCGAGGAGGACAGACTGGATGGAAGGGTGGATCCAACTGATTGAGGAGGAGCTGCAAGACCTCGAGAAAAGACTGGACCTTATCCTAATGTTTATGGTACTAGGCCTTCATGCTCTAGAACACATGAATCAGTTGATCTAGCATTGGAGACTTTTTATGATGATTAGCTGTACTAAGATTATGCTACTATTTGGTTTGAACTTATGATAGTTAGTAATGAATTGGGATGTTTTTAGTTATTCTGGTATAAGTTCTATTTGCACCCTTAATCCACTGCAAATATTGCATTTTGCTAGTTGCACTTATAGGATGCATTGCATGTTAGCTGTCATGTATAGGCGTATGTAATCTTGTATTACATGTCTCGACACTCTAAGTCTATGTTCCATCCCAAGCGGAGGTTGGGGCATCATAGGGTCCTACGTATCTTGGACTTAACACAATTGTTAGTAGATAGTTAGATTTATTTAGACTGTGGCACTTAGTGTCATTTATTCCTAAGCATGAAGGACTAGAGAAGCAAGCCCATTAGTAATCCTATTGAAGCCTTTAGAACTTTATGACATTTATGGGTCAAGCCTTAGAAGTCTTAAATCAAGCCTCATAGGAGTACAAGTCTTGGTAGGATAGCCTTGGCCCAAGTATCAGGAAGGCCTAAGGCCTTTTGGGCCAAGCATGGTATAGGTTTGACCTGTGGCCCAATTTTGTCAAGGTAAGTGTTTCAAGCCCCATCTTCGTGGATCTTGAGGCCTCTCTTAATCCCTCAAAACCTGGAAACAAGGCCTCCCATCCACTCAAACCCAAACTCATGGCCCATTTAAGCCCATAAGGCCCAAAGCCATGTTTTGATTGTATTCACTCTTCAATTTAAAGCTCAATACACCATACCATGGGTTTTCTCAAGCCCATGTGATACCCTAAGTACCCAAATCAAGTTTTGACATTAGGTTAACACCATTAATCAACTTACCCATGATTAGTGATCTTTAAACCATGTTTTGGAGCTTAATTTTCTTTCTTAATCTTTTTAGCCTTTTTGATCTAAAATTTTCTTGTTTCATTATTCAAATACATCATTCATAAATCATATTAGGACCCTAGATTGTAATGTCCATCCTTGTGGTGGGAAGTTTTATAAGATGATTTTACAAAAAGACGACGGGAATTACCGTTCGATTTAAAACTTTTTACTTCCGTACCCAGGGTGCAAGACTCTACGTTATAAAATAAAATGTGCTTTGAGAATAAAAGAGGTTTACAGCGAAAAACATCAATTTTAACAATAAAAGGCCTCTCATACAATTAAACTCTCATGTCTAGACTTCCGTGCTCTTCCCCATGGGCCGTGTCCATCCTGACGCGTGCTGCTCATTCGGTTCCTGTGTGGGGAGGGGCATGCATAAAAACTAAAATGAGTCGATAACTCGTAAGCATTACTTCATAGAGTTAAAATATAATAACATAGGTTTTCATTCATGCATTCATCATACCATACATGCTATATGTACATGCATGCGTGCGTTCGTGCGAAAATATCACTGAATGGAGTTTTTCTTTAAAGAGGGGCTTTCTCTTCGTAAAACGTTTCTCCCATCAGTGCCTTCATTTCTTAAAAAATGTGATGCATTCATACGCTTATACAATCTTTCTTATCACTTTCATTGGCTGGTACGCACCGTTACGCCCCATGTGTTTGGGTTAGCGGCCTTCCTTTGGACCCGGACTCCGCCCGTGGCCACGGGTTGGGAATTCCTTTTAAGTTGGGGGGTAGCATTGGGTGCACTACTAGCACTACTTACCCGGTATTGCAATCTGCCCATTCATTCGGCACCCTTTTCATTCATTCATGTGGCCGTTACAAATTTTCATACATTAAATGTTTAGTCCTTTTGTTCAATTCAGTCCTTTCTTTCAGTTCATTTCAGCTCTATCTTTCGTTTAACAGTTCATTCATGGAAAACATCATTTAAAAGCATGGGCTTAAACATCGTCTTTGTTGGCATCATTTAAAACATCAGTTCATAACATCCATAAAACATCAGTTCATAGGGACATTTTAAAACAAAATACTTTCTTCACATCGTTCAAGGCATCAATTAAAGCATCAAGCATTAGCTTCAACGTTTCTTTTCGTGGAAAATACATACAGCGTATAGTCATCCATTCACATGTTTAGGTGCGTAAAAAGGGACTGCCAAGGAGGGTCGTACATACGCATACATTTGAACACTTACACTTAGCATGTTTTCGTAAAACATCTTTCGTGTTGTTTGGTAAGGCCTCGTAAGGTAAAAACATTTCATTTTCATTCCTCATATTTTAGAAAACTCTAAAAGAGTATGAACGTAATACTTACCTGGACTCCATGCTTCTTTCATATCATGCAATCCATTCATGTGCGTGTCAGATGGCAACCTACATACATACATATAAACTTAACGTCATTTTCTATCTAATGCATAAGCAACTTAGACTAGAAATAGGGCTACACTTCACTTGCAACACGCTCCTTCTATCCCATGCTCTTACGTGCCTTTTACTATGTTAAAATCTTTGGGATCTACTTGCGATCACCTCTTCCAAGCTCGACGTTCTACTTCGAGTGCTCATCCCCTAAGGCAAACCTATAATTCACCTTAGGATTAAGACACTAAGACCTTCATCTTACTCTTCCTGTTGACCACATTCCAACTTATGATTCCGACCAACAGAAACATCCATCCCAATCCTAGACAATACAACCGTCACTACCTCCATATATTTTAGCTCACACTAAATCCTCATTCCCATCCATACACGCCACACGGTTCTAAGCCAACTCTGAGGCTTAAACTCCATGTAACCATGCTTAGGAAAGATTACCCATTACATATGGTGAATTCGTCCGACACATGTGTCTCACCAGACTACACACATACCTTACCCCCTTCATCACCTAAGACTAACGCATGACATGTTGATCACATGCTCGTAGGGACAGTGCCATACTCTGATACCAACCTTCTCTTAACCCGACTAGCATGACTCTTCATGCTACCCGTCCTTTTTGACAGTTCATCCCAACACTTAACACAACAAGACTCTATTCATAACTACGCCTTACGTCACGTCATATAGCTCGAGACTACTCCCAAGCTACTCCGTGACCGTGTCACGTCACCTGACATCATGTTACGTCATTTCTACGCCAACTCCTAACTCATCACGAGTACGGTCCCTCACGTACTCCTGTCACATTGTGACATCTCGTCACGTTCCAGCTACACCATTCCTACACTAACTCCTCAGCCATCACAAGTACGACTGCCAGTAACCATGTCACTTTGTGACATTCCCCAATCATGCTTCCGCTGTGCACTTTTACAGTTGTTATGCTACTTCACACATACTCCCAACCGTAAGTCAAACACGGTGACATCTGTCACCTCAAACTTCAGGCCACGTCATAGCTACTTCGGGACACTGTTCCACAATTCTCGACACTACTCACCACGCTCTACCCCCATCAACCACACAACCATCCTTATCTCTACGACATGTCACATGATGTGTCGCTGCACCTCATGGAGTACACTCCATGTCTACTCCCTTCACACACGCTACGCCACATCACCACTACGGCATACATGCCATATGGTGCATCACTCGACCACATGGAGTACACTCCACATGTACTCCCTTCACACACACAACGCCTCACAGAGTACACTCCACGTGTACTCTTCCCATTCCACCTTACGGCTGGAGGGTATATTTTACATATACTCTCCTTATCCCACAGTATGCCACTAGAGTACACTTTACGTGTACTCTCTTCCCAATCCACATGATGCCACATCATCACTACATCACATACTTCACAACCACACTTCACAGCACACTTCCCAACTACGCCCAACACTTCACTACAAAGCATATCACATCTCCATACTACACAGCGAACTCCACAATAATAATAGCACAGTCCACAACCTAACCAATCAACTAATAACATAAATAGCGAGGGATAGAGGGTTATACCATCAAACGGGATAAGCTGTGCGTTGCTCGCTGATCGCCACAATCGATGACGTCGAAAGGGTCATACGTGGCGGCTAACCCACGTACAGTGGCTGTTTGGGCATTTGGATAGCTAATTGTGGTCTTCAAATTTAACCAAACTTCATGGACCTCATTTTTTTTTATATTCTAAAATCATCTATACCCTTAGAATTGTAAAATCCAAAGTGGAACTAGCTCAAACAGTCCCAACCCGTGGCATGCACTCTAGTTGATGTCTTAGTGTGATTTTAACTATTGATCCCTATGAATGCATACATATGCAAATTTTATTTAGTCAAAAATAATCACAATAGTCCTTAATGAGATGATAAAGGCCAATTATTGGGTGAGCAAGTTCATCCCAATCATGGCTAAAAAGGGCTCGTTTGTTTTCAGAGATGAGATGAGATGAGTTGAGATTAAAGTTAAAAAGTTGAATAAAATATTATTAGAATATATTTTTTAATATTATTTTTGTTTCGGAATTTGAAAAAGTTAAATTGTTTATTTTATTTTGTGTAGGAATTTGAGAAAGTTGTAATGATAAGGTGAGATAAGATGAGATGTTTCCTGAAAACGAACGAGGCCTTAATCTTCATTAATCCTCCATTAATCAAGCTTGATGCTCCTAGTGTAAATCACAAACGCACCCAAAACATGTATTTTTATTCTTATCCTATCATAAGATTTTCTAAATACTTAACCTTCAAGCCTAGGTGGAATAAATCTAACTTGATGACTTAATAACAAACTTACTTAAAACGCATGCATGTTTTGATGATCAACACAAGATAGAATTAAAACCTATAATAGCATGCTTCTAATAAAAAACCAAACCTTCCATGATCATGCTAAGACATTAATAAATCATATCAAAATATGCTATGAGATGTCATAGCTAAAATTTCCACTTAAAACAATTTAAACACTTAAACCATTCTTAATGAACCCGGTTTTGCATTAAGCATGGTAACCTTTTCTAAATTCATCCAAAAATTACTCCAACACTTAAAATCATAACTTGACATGTAAACTAAGATCTAGGACAAGAGAAATTATAAATTTTGTGGTCCTATTTTGCTCCCAACACAAGAAATAAAGAACTCAAGAACTTCCAAGAACACTCACACGATTTCTATTCTTTTGTCCTCTAAGGGAAGAAGATTTCTCAAGAACTCAAGAGGAGCTTGGAGAAGAGGTGTGGAGGAAATGAGGGGGTGAATGGACTTTTTATAGGTAGCCAAGGGAAAGGAGATGTTGGCCTAAGCCCATAGGGATTAGTGAAAAATTTAGGGCCTTAGTGGCAATTTTTGAGAGTTTCGGGGTATTTTTGTAAATTCTCATTTTTGAAGCATTTGATTATGAACATCTGCCATAGTGGTACAAATCCTAACTTAGTATGAATTTGATTTCAGCCGCTACCAGTTTTCAAACTCAAAAAGTTTTTAAGTTTGGCTCTAACTTACACCTTGATAAGTTATTTGTGATTTATTGATAAATGTCACATTCATGTTATAATTGTCATTTTGAGCATAAAATATCATGTTATATGATACATTGAGTACATACTTACATGACATGTGATATTTTCACTAATTTAGCATATTGCATCTATAAATGTCATTTTCACGTGAAAGTTTACTATATATGCACATATCATAAAATACATTTTTCATGCATAGCATGAAAATGAATTTGTCATGACCCCAAAGGTTAGGATGATGAATTATCCTAATGAAACTCTTCTGTCTACTTTGGAGTGTTTAAGAATGGAGAGGTATCCCCTGGCTTAAAGAACAACAACCAATGGGCTTTGAATGGGTTCTTTTTAAAGAACGCCAAAGCGAAGTCAAATGTTTTGACACCTAAGGCTAGTGGGTGTAAATGTTATGATATTATGATGCTATGTTATGCTACCAATGCATTGAGAATAAGACTGCAAACAACGTAGTTTCAACATGAGTTATTGTAACACCCCCTTCTCGTAGGCTAGGAGTGCCACGTATTTTCCATAAAAATAATCCGGTAATAGATCCCATAATTTCATAATTTTAAAAAAAACTAAACTTTTATTATGCGGAAAAATGTCTAATAAAACTGTCTTCCAAAACATTAAATGAAATAAACTGAAATAAATTCATGTCATAAAAGAACATGTTTATTTTAGAAAGTCTGAACTAAAAAAAAATAAATGCTCCTTCTACTCTTGGCCTGCCTGCTCGTAATCATCATCTTCACCTGGGTGGTTAAAAACATGAAAACAAACTAAAATGAGTCGATGACTCAGTAAGAAATCTATCACAACGTAAACGTAATAAACATAAGATTTTCATAACAACTTTCATGCTGAGCTTAAAAAAATTCATGACTGTTCATGCTGATGCTTATGCTATGTATGACTGTTTTAACTGAATTAACTGACTGATCTGACTAATTTAACTGATTTATCTGACTGGCCAACACACTTAACCCTGTGTGCAAGGTTGTGCACCAGCCCCACATCCCGCTGCAACAAGGGGAACTGCTGATAGTATTCTAGCATACTATGGTGGACCACGACTGAATTCATGGCTTGCACACCACCCTGAACTGAACTGCATTGGTACCATGCATCTGAATGGCCATCTTATTAACTGATCTGATATTATCTTACACTTGAATTTAAGATGGCTTACGTGTCTTATACACATGAGATGCATTACATACTACATACATAATCATAAATTCTGAATTTAAACATGATGCGGAATGACATGTTCGTATGCTATGCTAGATGACATGCTTGCATATGACATGAGCGGTTCATAAATAGTGGCTATCAATGAACTGGCTTGGATAATACATACATATAAGCTAATTGTGATGATCCTAATTTATGATCAAATTTACTTACCTCGATGCGTTTCTTCTTGAATAATACTTCGTAACTTGAGACCTATATTCAATAAATAACTATCACCAAATTGTTTGGAAATAAATAAATACTAATATCTTACTTAACTAAATTCGAAATTCTAAAATATAGTCCAACCAATATTTGTTTAACACTAAAATCAATGATTCATAGTATTTATATTACTTAAAATACTAATTTATAATTTAGTAGAAATACTCGAGCTATTTTAAAATAATTCACAAAAACTTAAATTCTTAAACTAAGTTTCATTTCTCAACATAATTATTAAATCTTATAAGAAACTTAACCAATTCCACTAAATTCTTAACATAGAAATTTTATTAAAATTTTACTAAATTGACAAAGGAAATTTAATTCAAATATTAGACTTAACATTATTCTTAAAAAAACATATTTCTAATTCTTTAAACATTTTTATTAAAAAAAATGGACCTTTAATTAACTACATTTATTTAATAACTCAACTAGTAATATTAAACTCAATAAATTTCACTAAAATAATTATTGAAATAAAATAAGATCATATTCAATTAAACATTATTATAGTCTGTAAAAAGGGTTAAAAACTCTGGCCCATAATAATAATACTACACAACATGAGCCCAAATAGGAAATAAGCCCATCCCAACCCCATACGGGCCTAAGGCCCAAGGCCCATCAAAAGAAACCCACGGGTTCAACAAAACCCGAAACCCACTGCTTAAACACAAGAAACAGAGAGTTCGAGAGAGAGAGAGAGAGGATTTGCAATGGTGGAACTCACCGAGGGAGAGGAGCTGAGGCGATGGCGGCGCTGGTGGCTGGGAGTGACCGGCGGCGCGACTGAGGGCTCCTATGGTGGTCGGCGCCGAGTGAGAGAAAGAGAGAGAGAGTTTAGAGAGAGGAACTACTAAACCGAAACCAAGAGAGAGAGAGAGAGCTGTGGCGGCCGAGGCCTTACCGGAAGGGAGTGGCTCGACGGGGGGTTATGGGTCGGCGGCTTCTGTGTCGTCGAGGAGAGGTTCGGCGCCTCTTGAGGTGGCCACCGAGGAGAAGGAGCGACGGCACTGGTTCGGCAACAGGGGTTTTTCGCAACTCACAAGTTTGTCTTCTCATGCACAGGTAAGCACGTTTTATAATGGTAGATGATAGAGAATTAGAGAAACCCTAGAAGAGCATAGACGGCATGAGTAGAAGAATACACGGCACTAGAGTTGGTGTTCCACTAGGACGCTAGCAAAACAAACAAAAATCACCGAGAGAAATATACGGGTTGGGTGGTTTGAAGTTCTCAACAGAGGCTAACAAAGTGATGAGGTTCGGTGACTAGAAGAAAAATTTAAATTTTAAATTTCAAAACAAAACCGTAGTACATAATCTGATACACTTTAGAAATCCTTATTAAAACAAAACTCTAACAAATCATAAATCGCAACTATAATAGAAAATATAAAGATAAAGTACATATAAATTCTGTTAAAACTATAATCATAAAAATATAAATTCTAAAAATATAAATTTACTAGAAAAATTTACTTATAAACCCTAAAACTAAAACTGGTATGTCACAAATCTCCCCCCCTAAAAGAAAATCTCGTCCTCGAGATGGAACGTACCTTGATTTAAATAAGTCGGGGTACTTCTCTCTCATGTCTTCTTCGTTTTCCCAAGTGGCTTCTTTCTCGCTGTGGTGACTCCAAAGTACTTTAACCATTGGAATGGTTCTGCGCCGTAGCACTTGGGCCTTCTGTGCTAATATTCTCACTGGAACTTCTTCATAGCTGAGGTCGTCACGAATCTGAAGTGGCTCATACTCCAAAACATGCGCAGGATCGAGGACATACTTCCGTAGCATAGAGACATGAAACACGTTATGCACTGTCGATAAGTGAGGTGGAAGTGCCAGTCTGTAGGCTGCAGCACCTATTCTTTCTAAGATCTCAAAGGGGCCTATGTACCTCGGGCTTAGCTTCCCCTTTTTACCAAAACGCATTACCCCTTTCATCGGTGCAACTTTCAAGAATACCTTATCTTCTGTATCAAACTCTAGTTCTCGTCGTCTCTGGTTGGCATATTTCTTCTGTCGCTCTTGTGCTATGGCGAGCTTCTTTCTGATAATTGATATTTTCTCACACATGTCTTGTATAATCTCTTGTCCCAAAATCCTCCTTTCTCCTACTTCATCCCAGTAGAGTGGTGACCTACACTTACGCCCATAGAGAACTTCATACGGTGCTGCCTGAATACTTTCCTGATAACTGTTGTTATAAGCGAACTCAATAAGGGGTAGATACTTAATCCAACTACCCTTAAATTCCATCACGCACGCTCTAAGCATGTCTTCTAGGATCTGAATCGTCCTCTCTGATTGACCATCTGTCTAAGGATGAAAAGCCGTGCTGTAGGTCAAATGAGTTCCCAACTCCTTCTGTACCTTCCTCCAGAAAACCGAAGTGAAGCGGGTATCTCTGTCAGAGATGATCTTAGATGGAATCCCATGTAATCTGACAATCTCTCTAACGTACAATTCTGCCAGTCTATCCATAGAGTACGTCATCTGAATGGGAATAAAATGGGCTGATTTTGATAGTCGATCAACAATCACCCATGTTGCATCTTGACCTCCTAATGCTTTTGGAAACCCTGAAACAAAGTCCATCCCAATCTCATCCCAAGTCCACACTGGTATAGGGAGTGGCTGCAGTGTACCCGAGGGTCTCTGATGCTCTGCCTTGACTTGTTGACATGTCAGACACTGTGCTACATATGCCACTATCTCTCGCTTCATCCCACACCACCAAAAGTGTTGTTTCAGATCCCGATACATCTTGGTGCTCCCCGGATGAACTGTGTAGAGTGAACGATGAGCTTCTCTCAAGATCAAATCTTTGATTACTCTATCTTTGGGTACACATAATCTTCCTCTAAATCTCAAAGTGCCATCATCTGACACTAGAAAATCAGGTCTCTTACCCTCTGCTATCTCTTCTTTAATCTTCATCAATTCTGTATCACTTGCTTGGGCGTCCTTAATTTGATCTATCAATGTTGAACCTAGTGTCAAGCTATTCATCTTAGCTTGAGTATCCTGAATTACCTCAATGCCAGCTCGCTCCATGTCTAGTAGAATATGCTTCTGAGGAGTGAACATCGTAGCCAGGGTGCCAGAGGATGACTTCCGACTAAGTGCATCTGCTACGACGTTTGCTTTACCATGATGGTAGTTAATATTACAGTCATAGTCCTTCAGAAGTTCCAACCACCTCCGTTGTCTCATATTCAATTCTTTCTGTGTGACGAAATATTTCAGACTCTTATGATCGGTATAAATCTCGCACTTTTCACCATAAAGATAATGTCTCCATATCTTCAAGGCAAAAACCACGGCTGCAAGTTCCAGATCATGGGTTGGGTAATTCTGCTCATAACTCTTTAGTTGTCGGGAAGCGTATGAAATAACCTTCCCATTCTGCATTAGAACACAACCTAATCCCTTTAGTGAAGCATCACTGTATATAACAAATCCTCCATCTCCCGAAGGAACTGTAAGAACTGGTGCTGACACTAATCTTTTCTTCAATTCTTGGAAGCTGTCCTCACACTCACCTGTCCATAGGAACTTCTCATCCTTTCTTGTCAACTTTGTCATCGGAGCTGCAATACTTGAAAAGCCTTCTATAAATCTTCTATAGTAACCAGCGAGGCCTAAGAAACTTCGTACCTCACTGACATTACTAGGCTTTGCCCACTTTACCACTGCCTCAACCTTTGCTGGGTCCACAGAAATTCCTTTTGCTGATACCACGTGCCCCAAAAAGGAAATCTCTTGTAACCAAAACTCACATTTCTTAAATTTTGCATACAACTTCTTTTCTCTTAGTGTTTGAAGGGCAATCCTCAAATGTTCCTCATGCTCAGCGCTACTCCGAGAATAAATAAGAATATCATCGATAAAAAAATCACAAACTGGTCCAGATAATCCTTAAATACCCTATTCATAAGATCCATGAAGGCTGCGGGGGCATTAGTTAGACCAAACGGCATAACCAGGAATTCATAGTGTCCATACCGTGTCCGGAAGGCTGTCTTCTGCACATCTGTCTCCTTAACTTTCAACTGGTGATAACCGGATCGCAAATCTATCTTAGAAAAGACTTGGGCTCCCTGAAGTTGATCAAATAAGTCATCAATCCGGGGTAGAGGGTATCTGTTCTTGATAGTTACTTTATTCAACTCCCTGTAGTCAATACATAAACGCATAGACCCATCCTTCTTCTTCACGAAAAGTACTGGAGCACCCCATGGAGAAACACTGGGGCGTATGAAACCTTTCTCTAGTAACTCTTGCAATTGATCCTTGAGTTCCCTTAACTCAACTGGAGCCATACGGTAGGGTGCTTTAGATATAGGCACTGTTCCTGGAGTGAGATCAATCGCGAACTCCACTTCTCTATCCTGTGGTAACCCTGGAAGATCTTCAGGAAATACGTCTTCAAAATCTCTAACCACGCTTATGTCTTCAATCTTGAGTCCATCTTCTGGTGGTAAGATCAAACTTGCTAGAAATCCCGTGCACCCTTGTCTCAAAAGTCGGGTGGCCTGCAAAGCTGAGATTACACGAGGAGGGGAACTTCCTCGTACTGACTGAAAACTAAACTCCTCCCCATCTGTGGATTTAAAGACTACTCTCTTATTAAAGCAATCCACACAGGCATGGTTCCGGGATAACCAGTCCATTCCCAGAATCACGTCAAATCCGGACATATCAAATACGATCAAGTCCGCAGGTAGAATTCTCCCTTGAATCTCTATCGGACATCCAATTAGTACAGAATCACAAATAATGTACTCTCCCGAGGGCGTAGCAACAGACATGCTAGGTTCTAGTGGTTCCGGTATCTTCTCAGTCAAAGGTGCATAATGGTTTGAAATGAAAGAATGAGTAGCACCAGAGTCGAATAAAATGGAGGCATGACGTGAAAACAATGATAATGTGCCTAGATGGATGTCATAACAACTTAGAGCTATCAGGATCATGCAATTTATTCATCATTCTAAAAAAAAAATATCTAAATTTAGGAAAAACGAAAAGGTACCTGTGACTACATCATTTGATGCCTCAGCATCAACAGGGGTGAGGGTATAAACTCTTGCCGTAGCTTGCATCTTCTGTCCTCCACTCCTACCTGGTTCCCCAGATTTCTTAATTGGGCAGTCCCGAGCTAGATGGTTAGGCTTCCCGCACTTGAAGCACACATTCTGGCCATACATACACTTTCCCAAATGTCGCTTTCCACATGTTGCACACGTGGGGTAAGTTTGCCCTGCTGGTGGTGGCCTTTGACGATTCTCGATGTGAGGCCTCTTGTCCTTATGCGACACTGTCTGGAGTTGTTGCTGTTGCTGGCGCTTCCTTTGATTGTTGTACTCAAAGCTCTCTTGGAGGTCTTCTTCAGCAATGGTAGCTCGGGTGACTAGCTCCGTGAAACTCCGAATCCTGAGAGTACGCACACGTTCTCGAATCCTACGATCCAGTCCGTGCTTGAATTTCTCAGCTTTCTTTTCCTCATCTGGAATTAAGTAACTGGCGAAACGAGAAAGCTCCATGAATTTCGTAGCATACTGTGCTACCGTCATCGTTCCTTGAGTAAGGTCCATAAATTCGCGAGCTCTCGACTCCCGAAGGGTCCGTGGGAAAAAGTGATCTAGAAAGATCCTCTTGAAATGATCCCAAGTAATGGGGACTGCTTCCCCTAATTCCAGCTGCACTAAAACTCGAGTCGACTTCCACCACTTGTTTGCCATGTCAGTCAAATGGTAAGTGGCATATTTCACCTTCTGATCATCCGTACAGTAGAGCGCTTCGAAAATCTGCTCCAAACGCTCAATCCAGCTTTCCGCATCCAAGGAATTCAGTCTGCCATCGAAAGTAGGGGGATGCTGGCGGGAAAATTGCTCCAAGGTACAACCGGCCTGTGGAGCTCTAGGCGCCATAAATTGGCCGCTAACCATTGACTGGAAGAATTGGGTAGCAGCAGCAACAAGAGGGTCCGGAGTATCATTCTGATTAGATCCAGAGGATCCCTCTCGGTTTGGGTGATTTCTAGTGCCGGGGGCCATGATCTACGTTAGGATGTCATAATAACAATTATCTAGTATTTGATAAGAACGTAAAAAAAATAATGACAATGAAACAATCCTACACTGATGGTTCTAACTAGTAAAAACTATAATGTATTCAACCGTAAACAAACCTGGATACTCGCGAGCAGGCTAGGAGCATCCTAGGAACATTAACTAAAAATTTAAATTTTTTTTTTTTTTTTTAAAGTCTACAGAATCAACCTGGCTCTGATACCAAATTGTAACACCCCCTTCCCGTAGGCTAGGAGTGCCACGTATTTTCCATAAAAATAATCCGGTAATAGATCCCATAATTTCATAATTTTAAAAAAAAACTGAACTTTTATTATGCGGAAAAATGTCTAATAAAACTGTCTTCCAAAACATTAAATGAAATAAACTGAAATAAATTCATGTCATAAAAAAACATGTTTATTTTAGAAAGTCTGAACTAAAAAAAAATAAATGCTCCTTCTACTCCTGGCCTGCCTGCTCGTAATCATCATCTTCACCTGGGTGGTTAAAAACATGAAAACAAACTAAAATGAGTCGATGACTCAGTAAGAAATCTATCACAACGTAAACGTAATAAACATAAGATTTTCATAACAACTTTCATGCTGAGCTTAAAAAAATTCATGACTGTTCATGCTGATGCTTATGCTATGTATGACTGTTTTAACTGAATTAACTGACTGATCTGACTAATTTAACTGATTTATCTGACTGGCCAACACACTTAACCCTGTGTGCAAGGTTGTGCACCAGCCCCACATCCCACTGTAGCAAGGGGAACTGCTGATAGTATTCTAGCATACTATGGTGGACCACGACTGAGTTCATGGCTTGCACACCACCCTGAACTGAACTGCATTGGTACCATGCATCTGAATGGCCATCTTATTAACTGATCTGATATTATCTTACACTTGAATTTAAGATGGCTTACGTGTCTTATACACATGAGATGCATTACATACTACATACATAATCATAAATTCTGAATTTAAACATGATGCGGAATGACATGTTCGTATGCTATGCTAGATGACATGCTTGCATATGACATGAGCGGTTCATAAATAGTGGCTATCAATGAACTGGCTTGGATAATACATACATATAAGCTAATTGTCATGATCCTAATTTATGATCAAATTTACTTACCTCGATGCGTTTCTTTTTGAATAATACTTCGTAACTTGAGACCTATATTCAATAAATAACTATCACCAAATTGTTTGGAAATAAATAAATACTAATATCTTACTTAACTAAATTCGAAATTCTAAAATATAGTCCAACCAATATTTGTTTAACACTAAAATCAATGATTCATAGTATTTATATTACTTAAAATACTAATTTATAATTTAGTAGAAATACTCGAGCTATTTTAAAATAATTCACAAAAACTTAAATTCTTAAACTAAGTTTCATTTCTCAACATAATTATTAAATCTTATAAGAAACTTAACCAATTCCACTAAATTCTTAACATAGAAATTTTATTAAAATTTTACTAAATTGACAAAGGAAATTTAGTTCAAATATTAGACTTAACATTATTCTTAAAAAAACATATTTCTAATTCTTTAAACATTTTTATTAAAAAAAATGGACCTTTAATTAACTACATTTATTTAATAACTCAACTAGTAATATTAAACTCAATAAATTTCACTAAAATAATTATTGAAATAAAATAAGATCATATTCAATTAAACATTATTATAGTCTGTAAAAAGGGTTAAAAACTCTGGCCCATAATAATAATACTACACAACATGAGCCCAAACAGGAAATAAGCCCATCCCAACCCCATACGGGCCTAAGGCCCAAGGCCCATCAAAAGAAACCCACGGGTTCAACAAAACCCGAAACCCACTGCTTAAACACAAGAAACAGAGAGTTCGAGAGAGAGAGAGAGAGGATCTGCGATGGTGGAACTCACCGAGGGAGAGGAGCTGAGGCGATGGCGGCGCTGGTGGCTGGGAGTGACCGGCGGCGCGACTGAGGGCTCCTATGGTGGTCGGCGCCGAGTGAGAGAAAGAGAGAGAGAGTTTAGAGAGAGGAACTACTAAACCGAAACCAAGAGAGAGAGAGAGAGAGCTGTGGCGGCCGAGGCCTTAGCGGAAGGGAGTGGCTCGACGGGGGGTTATGGGTCGGCGGCTTCTGTGTCGTCGAGGAGAGGTTCGGCGCCTCTTGAGGTGGCCACCGAGGAGAAGGAGCGACGGCACTGGTTCGGCAACAGGGGTTTTTCGCAACTCACAAGTTTGTCTTCTCATGCACAGGTAAGCACGTTTTATAATGGTAGATGATAGAGAATTAGAGAAACCCTAGAAGAGCATAGACGGCATGAGTAGAAGAATACACGGCACTAGAGTTGGTGTTCCACTAGGACGCTAGCAAAACAAACAAAAATCACCGAGAGAAATATACGGGTTGGGTGGTTTGAAGTTCTCAACAGAGGCTAACAAAGTGATGAGGTTCGGTGACTAGAAGAAAATTTTAAATTTTAAATTTCAAAACAAAACCGTAGTACATAATCTGATACACTTTAGAAATCCTTATTAAAACAAAACTCTAACAAATCATAAATCGCAACTATAATAGAAAATATAAAGATAAAGTACATATAAATTCTGTTAAAACTATAATCATAAAAATATAAATTCTAAAAATATAAATTTACTAGAAAAATTTACTTATAAACCCTAAAACTAAAACTGGTATGTCACAGTTATACTACGATCACCAGCAGGTACTCACAGTGCATATGGGGAACTGTGATGATACCACACGTTATGATGTTACGATTAAGTCTGAATTGCTAAAAATAATGAAACGTTATGATTATTTTTTTTGCCAGTAAAGTGAAAAATGTTCTCTGTACAAAAAATGTGTCTTAATTTTTTTGAAAATGTTGAGGAATCTAGATGGGTGACACACTGATTTTTCCGCATTACATGCATTTCATATTTATCATTCATCATGCATAGTTTATCTTTGTTTATGTTGGTTGTTTAACTTACTAAGATTTCAAGTAAATCTTACTCTTTGTGGACCCATTATCATTCCGCTCGGAATAATAGAAGATATGGCAGGACTCGAGGAGGACAGACAGGATGGAAGGGTGGATCCAACTGATTGAGGAGGAGCTAAACCTCAAGAAAAGACTGGACCTTATCCTAAGGTTTATAGCACTAGCCCTCCATGCTCTAGAACGCATGAAGTGGTTGATCTTTGGAGATTTTTTATGATGATTGGTTGTACTAAGATTATGCTACTATTTGGTTTGAGCTTATGATGGTTATTAATGAATTGGAATATTTTTAGCTATTCTAGCATATAAGTTTTATTTTTACCCTTAATCCGCTGCGAATATTGCATTCTGCTAGTTGCACATGTATTGCATATTAACTATCATTTACAGGGGTATGTAACCTTGTGCTACATGTCCCGATACTCTAAGTCTCTGTTCCATCCCAATCAGAGGTTGGGGGCATCACAACTAACTTCAAAAAGCATAAAACACAACAACTTAGAATCGGTTTGTATGGAAATCACTGAAATCAAGTCATGCATGCTCTTGACTTCAATCATAATGACTAGATCCTTCATTTTCATCCAATAAATCTTTGAAGAATACAACCATATACCTCACATTCAAGTTCTAACTTGATCTAAGTATTAAATATAGCACATAATAGCAATTAATCCATCAAACAAACATCGAACCCCAGAGCATCTAAATCATGCTTAAAATCAAACTCTTGCATGTTTTCAATAATCCAACATAGACCTAAGATAAATTTTAAAACCTAATATTAATCCATACACCAGAACTTTAAGAACGAGATTTATGAAGATCAAAACCATAGAATCAAGATCCTAAGGCTAAAATAAAAAATTAAACCAAACAAAAACTCTCTTTTAGGAATCGGTATCTATCACTTCGTAGGTCATGTGAAACCATTTTTATAAAGTCCTAACAAGCATTGGACAAACCATAACTTGTATAAAAACTGTGTCAACACTTCATAGAACCGAGATCTATACAACTTCTTATAAAAAAATCACAAAACTTCCAAGGTTCATCAACATTCCAACCAATAGAACCCCTCAACCATCAACACCAACTTTCAACCAACAAGTCTCCAAGAAAATTAAACCAATACTCTCCCAAGTAATCAAGAGTCATAACATAATGAAATATAAGAGATTTGAGCCAAAGAAATACTTACAAAGGGGCTAGAACTTAAGAATCTCAAGCTACCAGATTTTGTTCTCTCTAGCTCTCTCAATTTTTCTCTTGGAAATGGAAGGAAAAAGTGAACCAAGTCTGGAGAAAATGGAAGTGGTGTGGGGTGTATAGGAGATGGCTGACTTGGTGCTTGATTGAATGACACTTGAGCTAAAATTAGCTAGAATGGGCTACTATTTTTTTGCTATTGTTGAATGGGTGAATGAGGGCTTGACCTTTGCTTGTTTGACTTGCCATAAGTGGCACTATTTGAGGATGATCATGAGGTGGGAAGCTTGGTGCAACTAGGAGTTGTCGGTGGGACGAAGGGAGGCTAACCAAACGAAATTCCATTTGGTGTTTCAATTAAGGTTTGGTCCAATTCTAATTTTTCTTCGCCAAATGCAATTACCATGGTGTAAGAGAGTGGATGAGGATGTAATAGTGTATACTTGAGTGATTGATAACTTGTGGGTGTGGCTTAACCAAGTTGGAAAACACTTAGGCTACGTTTGGATGCTGAGTTGAGCTGAGTTCTTTACGAATAGCAGTGAGTTGAGATGGTGGAGTGAGTTTTATAGGGCCCACCTAAGATGAGTCTAGATGTGTTTGGACATTAAGAAGAGTTTAGATGTATTTATGGGAAGTTGAAAATGGTTGTGGATCCCGAGTGTAAAGAGGTATTGAGTTGACAAAGGTTATGGGTCCCACGTGTAAAGAGGTCTCGGGTTGAGTGATATTTAGGGATTTGGGATTTGCGTGTCTGGATGTTGGGCTAGGCTTAAATTTGAACTCAACTAAGATGACCTTAGTTGCTTCCATGTTCTAAACATAGCTTAGTCATAAACCAAGTCCATGGTTTACAGTTTGGTTACTCTAAGCATTTGGGGTTACAGTTTGCATCACTTGGTTTGGGGTTTCATTAGCGTTGAAACCCTCTTTTGGTTGGCTAAATAGTGTTTGGTTGGATGGAATAATGAGTAATATAAGTGACATGATGACAACACTTGATTCACACTCCATCACTTGCACACTTGTAGTCCTATGTCCATAGGATTTTCTAGTCATTCTAGGTTGATTTGGACATCCTATATGGCGATTTGATAGCTGTTGGAAACAGATGCCACATGACGCTCTCCAAAAGGGTTACTATTCACATAAAAAATCAAAACTTTTTATTGCACCATAAAATTTTAAATATTCATACGAGTCTAATGGTGCAATCATTTCATAAAATTATACTCTTAACGACCTCAATTAAATAAAAAGGGAATTCTGTCTCCATAGTGGATTGGGATCCGAATACGCACCTGACTAAAACTTAGTCAATCGCTCAACTCATGAAATCCTAAGCTCGATCGGGATTTCATTACATTTCTAATCTTTAAAGAAATTCTTCTACTGAATTTCTTTCCGGTTGTTACATTCTCCTATCCTTAAAAGAAGATTTCTTCCTCGAAACCTAAGTGCGCATACAAAAATATAACTAACTACCATGACAAAAGAAGGAAGATACTCAAAAAGCTATTGCCCATCGTTGGTCATAGAATCGCTGGGTGATGCGGGTAGAGTTGAGTCAGGATCCACTGAAGTGGTATCCTAAGAAAGATAGTAAAGTGCATTATCGTCAGAATCATTGTATATGTTAGTGAAATGCACAGGGTCAACTTCCTACTAGACCCTGATCGTCATCATTGCTATCAGGCACATGCCCCTGCATGAGAAGACGTCCTTGGTGCATCGATGACATCAATGACTCAGATGTATCGGACTTAGGAATAGCCCAGCGCTCCTCGGTAGCACGGCTTGAGTCTGCCTCATCAAGCGGCCTCCTCGCACAGAAGTTGTCTCTTGTTCTCCATATAGAGGGTGGTGAGGTGGAAATCACTCCTCATGGGGAGGGCCCTCCTCTCATAGCTCTTCCTGTCACTGTCTATGTCCATCATGTGGGTGCAATGGTGCTTTGACTTCTCCATCTCTTGCCAGTAGGCGGCTATTTTCCTGCCTAGTTCAATGAGATGCCTTCTGCGGTGTTCCTCTCTCATCTGCCTCACTTGCTCAGTGGAAAGTGTAGAATTCGTAGTAGTCTTCCTCTCTCGTGCCATGGAAACTACAAAAAGGTAAAGTCAATGACAAAAAACCAAACCCCACAGAACAATCCATACACATGACCATAACAAATCTTGGGTGAACATATTTTATTTGATATCCAAACAAGTGAAGTACAAAAACTACTTGATACAATGCAATCTCACACAAAAACAGTGGACACAAAGTCAACTAAGCCGTGTTTACAAGCAAAACAAAAGCTACATTACATCCTAAACAAATGAGGGTGCTTGGATTTCATATCAACTTCTTTCTCCCAAATTGCTTCTTGAATATTATGATTCTATCACAATGCTTTGACCAATGAAATCTTGCCATTATGCAATTCCTTCTCTTTCCAATCAATAATATGCACTAGTTTTTCCTCATATGTCATATTTGGTTGCATTGGTATACTCTTAGGGTCAACGTGTAATGCTCCAAAACTCCGCTTGGGTTTGATGGAGCTTGAAGAGTTGGGACATGCAATATAAAGTCACATACTCCAATTCATGACAGTTAAGGATACAGTGCACCTAGCATGCATGTAACAATATGTTGTATTTAAGCAATACACAATGTACCAGAATGCTATATCCTAAAACGTAACCATAGTTTTCATAAAACTCTCATCTTAAGAGTTATCCAACAATTCTATGTCAAAATAAGTATTGGAGACAACGCTCTATAAGTATAGACATAAAGTACAAACTACTACACTAAATACCAAGTCGCTCATGCTACTCGGCAATAAGCGCCAAAATGGAATCCAAAAGTTGGAGCACCAACCCCATAAGATCCTAGAGTGCCTCTACGGCCTAATCAACCTTGTCCAGTTGGTTGAGTCCTGATCCCTTGTCCCCTGACTTATCGTCTTCCATTACCATTACGGTAGAAGTAGTAGTTGAGATTACCAAGTGAAATTTACAAAATCTCAGCAAGTACAGTTCCTAAACTACCAATAGTATGAATAGGCATGCATGACAGTAATATAACATGTATGCATCATGATATAAACTTGAACATGAGTGACATAACTTGAAAATAACATGGCTACAGATGAACATAACATCACTTGATTTGAACGTGCGATGACTTGATAAGGACATGACCCTGCTACATATACATGTTTGTTTATATGGCATTCATGGCATGTAACAGAATAACAAATAACAATTGACATGACATTCATGGCATGTGACAGATAATCATGTATAGTAATAAGTGACATGGCGTGTCATATTATAAACAATTACACTAAGCATATTTTTATAGCTAACATACAGACTGTAGAGAAATACGTAGCGTAGCATAAAAATAACATAATTGAAACGAGATATGTTCTAGGGTTAGAATATCTCATGACATTCTTATAATAAAACTCACAAACGTAGGACCAAATTTACAAAGTTACCCCCCAAATTATGAAAAATTACAAATTTGCCCATATAAATAAGGAATTTGCAAACAAATTTCAAAACTTACCAAAATTTACATTCCTTATTTAAATTTCATCTCAAAATGATAAAGTTTTAAAATAGAACCCAGCTATGAGAAATCCCTCTTGATCGATTCATGTATAGGCTTAAACACATGTCTTTTTTGCCACTTGGTCATCTAACACTCTAACATGCCTAAACTGAAAATGATAACTCTCAAAATCATGTCCTTAGTTATAAGATCATGTTAAAGCACAAAATCCCACATTTTATAAAAAAATGAACTCATCACATCAAGAAAAATGCCAAAACATCAAGATTGGGTAAAAATGAACCAACTCTTGATGTTCTATGTCTAACACTTTCATATCAACTCCAAGGACTCCAAAAGTCCATAAATAACACTCTTAACATGTTCATCATTCAAACATATGTGCTAGCATGCTTGACTAATCAAACAAAAATACAAAACACACATAGAACACTCAATTTTCATGAAAACCTAGAAACCAAGCATGCATGCTTTTGGATTTAAAACAAAGTGCCTAGATCATTGATTTTCATGAAATAACACTTGCAATATTATAACCATATATCTCACATTCAAGTTCTAACTAGATCTAAGCTTTAAATCTAGCATGTCCTTACAAAACTTTCATCCAAACAATTTATCCAACTTGAGAGCCTCTACATTGAGTTTAAGACAAACTCTTGCATAGTCATCATCATTGCAACAAAGATCTAAATCATAACTCCTCAAAATTTCATTCAAAATACATATATCTAAGATTTAAAAACAAGATTTGCAAATATCATAGCCATTGAATAAAATCCTAAAGCTAAAATCACAAACTACACCAAACAAAGCTCCTTTTGAACCAATCGACTTCTACCTCTTCAAAAATCATGCAAACCCATATTGTAAAAGAACTAACATGCTTTGAATCAGTTCATCACTTGCATATAAACATGCTAACACTTCATCCTATCAAGAGCTACCCAACATTTCATCACAAACTCCAAAACATTTGTCCATACGTAACTCAGTCCACTTCCTGTACCACCTCAAAGAATCCTATCTATTTTGACTAGTTTACCTCTTCTTCACGAAAACAAATCATTCCTTTTGGTAGGTGGTACATTTATAGGTGTTCACTAATTTAAATTCAAGGCTTTCTCTCTTGTTGTTGGCATAGCTCTTCTATCCATCATGATTTGTCTCTTATCCTGACCTTAATCTATCCTGACCCTAACCAAAAGAATATGTTTCTACTATTCGGGCAAAACCTCAGAACAAAGAGTTCACTCTCCCCATAAAAGTCTTCAATATAATGGCAACCTACGTTTTTACTAACATAGTGCTTCTTCAGAGGCGATTTAATTGGCGATTGGGAAACTACTATCGTAAGTAAATCCTACTAAGGCCAATGTTCCCCCCCCCCCAATCATTTAATTGGTGGCCGGGATGTGGGATGCTCTGGCGTATCACGTGCTAGTGTCTTTGATTTGGTTGCAGCTGGCTTGTAATGCCCCAATGGAAGGCCCAAACCACATGACCTATACTCCAAAATGACTAGTCAATGATACAATTGGAGCCCCATTGTAACCTTATAAAGAGAAAGAATTTCTCCTTCCCAAGCAATGTGGGATCACATACACCACCTACCCATATCCTTATCATATGGCATATCATAATCTACCCCCTTAAATTTCCTACATCCTCATCGGGCTAGTCCATCGTAGGTGGCATGGCTCAAGTCCCACATTTATGGCTGAAATAGGCTCTGATACCATTTATAACTTTCCAATGGAAGGTCCAAATCACATGGCCTATACTCTAAAAGAACTAGTCAATGATACAATTAGAGCCACATTGGAACCTTATAAAGAGCAAGAGTTTCTCTTTCCCATGCAATGTGGAATCTCACTCACCACCTACGCTTATCCTTATCATATGGGGTATCACATAGGTAGAGTAGCATCCCAAGAGCAACAAGTTTCAATGTGTGCCTAAGAGCAACTGAAGGAATGAATGCCTATGACCAACGATTGATACTTGATCGAACACTAATTTTATAGGTTTCTATTATATTTAGATAGTTAAGTCCTCACCATAATTGTAATATTAAGCTATCATCTATTTTGCATAAAGAAAGGACTATGTCCCGAGAGGGTGATTCCTCACCATGTTTATATATATGCATATATATATGTTTTCACTGAGAGGGTGATTCCACTCCAGGTTTTGAGGAATGCATATAGCTATAAGGAGAGAGGGTGATACCTACCATTCACCTACGTATTGTTTCGCTATTTACATGAAATGCTTTCAACGCATCTCTGATAACATTCTCTTTCATTAACGGTCTTGTCATAGCTATCTAACATACATATGGTTTCGTTCTCGAGATTATAGACTTTGATGCAAGTTCAAACCCTTGTATGACGCCTGAGGAGAAGGAGTCAATCCCACCCAAATCCTGACTAAGGAGGCTTGGACCTGTTTTAGCATTGGTGTTTGTCGTAGTGAACCTATGCCTTTCATAGGATGTTCATAACCTAGGTGAGTGCTCATTTGTAACTTAGTTGGCCACCTAAGGCGACTAACTCTTTGTATCCTGAATTATGTAATGTTTTGAGGTTATGAAGGGTGAGAAGCTCTTATTTTATGAAGTTTAGTTTCTGATACATACTCGCTTACATTGTTACAGCGACATGTTCTAGTTATATTTCAGTTGTGTTGTCTTAAAACGAGTTTCATGCACGTGTACTTCCCTTAGGATTACTACACTCCTAACTAACCCTCTGATTGTTGACCAATCAGCCAGCATCCTTGGCACCATAGAACCTCACTTAATCTTTCATGAGGGACGGGGCACCACAGCTTGGTATTAGAGCCATGCTTTTATGTGTGACTCTGGGCAACTCTTAGAAGTATAGGACTGTACAAGAAAATATGTGAGTGATATAGCATGATAGGTTGAACATTCTAGTATTTAGCATGATCTATGCTTAGGACGGTTAGGTGGGATGGAACGTAATAGGCTTGGGTTATGCGGCAGGATTTAACGAGGGTGCAACCAAGAGCTTTGCAGAGAGAGCGAGCATCAAGTAGTCGTGAAAGAGGATCGTCTGATGGGGGAAGGGACAAAGTGCTAGCTAAAGCACTAAATCAGATATCGGGCATGCTAGAACAACAATATAAGGTTTGTTCCCACCATCTGCAAGTCCAGTCGATAGGATCCCCAGAGAAGAAGGAAGGGGATGTATGTACAAGCAATTTTAGGCTCATCACTACTCGGGATTCTAAGGATGGAGGCTGATGAATGATGAAAATTCTCTGATTTTCAGATTGTTAAAAGCTAGATATTTTCCACATTCTAGTTTTCAGCAAGCTGGCTTGGGAAATATTCCATCTTATACTTGGAGAGGTATATGTGAAGCAAAAAAATGGATGTTTGCAGGTTGTAGATGGAGAATTGGTGATGGAAGAGCTGTAAGAATTTGGAGTGATAAGTGGATTCCAGGTCACACTGAGCTTGTTTCAGAAGGGGTGTGTAGACCAGAAAATATACAAGATGAGGTGGTGGCTACACTTATTGATAACGATACAAGAATGTGGAATGTAAATAAGCTTAGAGCTCTCTTCAATCCAAGTGTGGTGGCCGACATTCTTAAAGTTGTGATTTGTCCAGGAGTTACAATGGATAGCAGAGTTTGGGCACATGAGCGTAGTGGATCTTTTAGTGTAAGGAGTTGTTATCGATTTATAAAGGCAAGAATGGGTTCTGGTTTTGTAGAATCATCTACGGCTGGGACACATAAGATTTTATGGAAACAAATATGGAAGATGAAGGTACCAAGTAAAATTAAAATCTTTGCTTGGCGTGTGTGTAAAAAGGGGCTTCTTACAATAGAGAACTTGTTAAAACGACATGTTTTAATTGAAAGAAAGTGTTGTTTCTGTGGGTTTGAGGTCGAGGATACTTATCATGCTTTGATCAGCTGTGTTTGTCTTCAGGGTGTTTGGAAAGAATTGCTGCCATGATAGAATGAATTTTCATGAGGTTGCACTGAAGTTTTGTGAGGGTGTATTAAAGGAGAAGTTGCCACTGTTTTTTTTGTTTGACATGGAGTTTTTGGTATAGATGCAACAAGATGGTACATGAACAGTTGCTGTTGAATCCAAAGATAGTTGCAGACAATGCTGTTTCGCTGATCAAAAATTTTAAAGAGGTTCGATCAAAATCAATTGTTCAGATGAAGAACCACTATAGATGGAAGCCCCCTCCAGTTGGTGTGTTAAAGCTGAATGTCGATGGTGCCATTTTTGAAGGGCAAAACAAATCTGGTTTCGGTGCATTCTTGAGGGATGATCAAGGCAATGTGTTGATGGTAGCCAGCGAGTCCGAGAATGAGGTGGAGGAAGCTGAAGCAATTGAGTTAACTGCTATATTTAGAGGTCTCCAGCTGTGCGCAAGTATGGGTATCTAAAAGCTTTTAGTGGAATCTGATTGCTTGTTGGTGGTGGAGGCTTTACAGCAAAATAGCATGGAGGGTTCACTACTTGGGTTATTATACAGAGAAGTAAAAGCTCTTTCATTCTGTTTAATTGAGTGTACTTTTGTGTATGTGCACAGGTAGGGTAATATGGTTGCACATAGGTTAGCTAGAAATGCAAAAAATGTGGAAAGCATTGTTATGTGGTGGGATAGTATTCCAGATTTTCTTTCTCAAGTCTTATGGCTTGACAAAAGTCTGTAATTTCTTTAATGAAGTGATTTATTATAAAAAAAAAAAAAAAAAAAAAAAAAAAAAAAAAAAAAAAAAAAACTATGATCCGAATCATTCAAGATACATATTCCATCATTCTCAAATATGTGAAAACCGAAACATATACAAGTATTTCATGGCATATTCATCATGATTTCAAAGCATATAATTATTTCCATAGATTGATATAAGATCATATTAAGATAATCAAACAAACAATCAATAAATAGCAACCAAAATGAACATAGTACCGAAAAGATTTACATAATCATATACAAGTATTAACCAAGAGTAGGTTTAGTGTATACTTATAAAATCCTCGTAAAAGAATACTAGCAAGTTGTAAATCCGAACATATCATATCAGAAAAGCATCTAAAACCCTAACTCATGTTCCTCAGTGCATATGTGTGACGCCCCGACTCCCACGTACAAAAATAAGGGAATCGTGACGTCAGGATGATAACAACACGGGTCATGCATCCCAACGAAATGTGCTCAAGTGTGTGCAACATGCAAGAGTGCACAATAAAAATTGCAGCGGATAATATAAATAAGTCTACTAAGTACCAGAATTTTAAATTCAAATATTCAAAACAAATCATCTTTAAAAGTTATACAGTCATCCCAAAATATATTACAAAACAAATACATAAATAATTGATAAAGTGAATCTCGATAAACAGGAGTAATCCCAGATCACTCCGCCAACAGAGCCAAGCTTAAGGCTTGTCATCCACATCTGCATCAAAATCTGCGATACCATAAAATGGTACCACAGGTAAGTATAAACCAAATAACTCTCGGGATAAAAACATATTAATGCAACCAACTTGCATTCATATGAAAAAATACACTTAGCCATAAAATACCATTTTTTCCAGAAAAATGATTATTTCCAACACACGCCAAAATCCTATTTTGGCCCAAAAATATAGTCCGTCATTTTCCTAGAAAATGATTCACACAAAACAAACCATTTATCGGTCACTGTAGGCGGGAATTGCAGGTGGGACTCTACCACTGTCCCTGCTTACCACCATCCCTACCACGTGCACCGTAGGCGGGAATCACAGGCGGGACACAACCACCATCCCTGCTTACCACCATCCCTACCGCGTGCACCGTAGGCGAGAATCACAGGCGGGACTCTACCACCATCCCTGCTTACCTCCATCCCTACAGTTCCTTTCCACACAATGAATATTTATCACACACAATAAATACTTATCAGAGCACTGTAGGCGGAATCACAGGCGGGACTATACCACCATCCCTGCTAACCACCATCCCTACCGCATGCACCGTAGGCGGGAATCACAGGCAGGACTCTACCACCATCCCTATCGCGTGCACCGTAGGCAGGAATCGCAGGCGGGACTCTACCACCATCCCTACAGTCTCTTTTCCTTTTTCTCAAACCAGACAATCCGGTCGTTTCAAACACACTCAGAATCATTTCACATGAAAATCCAATTTTCAAACAAACACATGAAAACCTAGTTTCCAATAAACACATGAACATGAATGTATGTACACAAAAACCCAGTTTCATTTACAAACATGATCATGCGTGCAATATGCCATGTACATGAACAACACCATATCAATAACCAACAATGCAAACCAAACACACAACAACTCCGTCCACAATCCATCCGACCCCCGAACTCCTCGGACTCAGTCCAGCATAACCAACCAATTCACAGATAAAATGAGTTAGTGCAAAAAATACATTTAAATCACGAAAGTTCTTTGGGAAAATACTTACAGCGCTATATTATAATTTCTGAAGGATCACGAAGCTGCAAGAAGTGGCAGTTCAGCAATGTAACAGTGTAAAATACACTATGGTCGTGGGTCTCAAAAACTCACTTTTCAACGGAGACAAACCAAGACCCAAAATTAATAGGGTAGGGCCTAGAGAGGTCGGTGAAGCCAATGGTGGTGGTGGTTTGCCATGGGTGGCCGCGCAAATGGTGGTTTTAGGCCAAAAATACCCAAATCGGAAATGGGGTTGGATGTGCTTCACCGGTGACGGATTGGATCTGGGGTTGGGTCCATTGGGTTGCTAGGAAGTCAAGGATGAAGTGGTGAAGAGATGGTGGCCGGTGGTGGCGCGACGGCGGCGCTGGAGCTCAAGATGCGCCTCGGCTTGGAGGGGCTCGTGGGGGCAAACGGCGCGATAGGAGCTGAGAATGGAGGGAGGTGGTCGCCGGCTGGTGGGGAGGCGAACGGCAGGGGCGGTGTCGCGCACGGCGGCATGACGGCGGTGGGTTGGGTGGAAAGAGAGAAGCGCACGGGAGAGAGGGAGGGGAGAGGGTGTCGCGCGCACGAGGAGCAGCAGGGAAAGAAAGAAAAAAAAGAAAGAAAGGAAAAGAAGAAAAGAAGAAAAGAAGAAAGAGGAAAGAGAAAAATGGAGGGAAAGAAATGAGGTACAATCCTCACATCTTGGGTCACAAAAATGATCCAACGGAAAAGATTTTAAAACCGCAAGTCAATTAAAATAATTTAAACGTAATGATACAATGCAAATAAAATAATTAAATCCAACAATCAATTAATTTAAAAGAAGAACAATTTAAATGCATAACAATAATGAATATTAAGGAAACATCTCAAATTAATTTTTTTTCACAATTTAAAGATCATAAAATAAAACATCTAAAAATAACTGATATATTTAAAACAAAAGAATAAATTTTTGAATTAATGAAAATAATCCTTCAATAAAAATACACTAAAATACGGGGTGTTACAATATGTGTGTTTCTAGGACATCACTTGGTCTTAAAACATTCAGCTTCTAGGGTTATTAGGTTAAAACCCTCTTCATTTCACACATAAGGTATAACAAAACCTAAGGTAGCCAAGAAAACATGAGATGGTCAAAACATGGAGGATAAATTCCCCCTTCACTATGCAGTCTCAAGGGTTTCTCTAGAAACCCTAGGTTATTTTCCAAGAAAATTGTAGAAAATGTGTGTTCTATCAATTCTCAAATTCTAATGAGAGACTTGAATCTCATTTTCGGACTGAGAAAAGATTTGTGTGTGAGCTAGACTTAGGAAAACCAAATCTTACCTTGCAAATCCTTGGGATAGTGCCGAAATCCTTCTCTTGCAAGGATCTTTCTTGTTTGGTTGTTGAGAAAACACAAGAGAATTGGAGAGAGCTTTCAAAGGAACTTGAGAAAATTGAGTGGAGAGAGTGGAAACTCATGCAAGAGTCCAAAAAATGGCAAGGGAAAAGCCTCCTAGGCGTGTACCCTTCTCTTATATAGAGACACTTCACTTCCCTCCTTGTTTGAATCAAAACCTTTGCATGTGAGACAAGTGGCAAGGTTCCTTCTTCTTCCTCTCTCAAAAATCGAAAACCTCTTGGAGTTCCCCACTTATATTGCATTGGGAAGGGGCAAATCTTGGAGGTGGCATGTGAGCTTCCCTCCTTGGCCAAAAATCACATTTCCCTCTTATGCCCTTCTTTTCCTTTAACAAGTCAACATCTTCTCAAGGGGTAACTTGGTAAAACCATGCATGACCTTTCCTATTCCCAACAAAAGGCTCTTGGCATGGAGGACAAGTGGCATGGGCGTGTGGCCTAGCCTTAGTCGTCCCCTCCTCTTTCTATTCCCAAGGTGTTGCTTCATCTTCCCCATGCTTATTCCCTAGGTGACTCTTCACATTTCATTGGTCCATACACACTAAGTGACAAGTGGCAAGCTAAATGAATGTTTGGGGCATGCTAGCCGAAAATCCTAGGGGAAAACTTGTCCTTGATACAAGTCTCATCCCAAAAGTCTTCTAGAGCCTTGGTGCATGTTTCACACATGGCAAAGACTTAGCAAGATTCGAAATCCCAAAGGCCTCCTTCCAATTTCCTATGCAAAGCTTCTAGATAGGTACCATCTCACTTCTCCAAGCTCCCATTTCCAAGAAACCTACCTTGGAACTTGATTTCTGGACCAAAAGCAATGGGCTAGACGTGTAAGCCCATTTTGGTGCTTTCCTACACCTCTTTTCCCCTTTAGCCCACTTTCAAGACCAGGTTCAAAGCAAAAACATTCTTGGGTCACATAAGACTTAACAAATTTAGAATTAGATCACGGACCTAAACCATTGGGCCTAAATTCCCAAATAAGGCCAAAATTCTAAGGTAACTAGAGCCACACTTCTCTTGGGCTTAAATCACTACATCAAAGGCTTCTAAGACTCCTAAAATCCCATGACAACCTAGAACAATTCTAAGGGCCAAGCCTAGACGAAACTCTGGCCATCACAGTAAATGGCATGTCTTTTATAAAAATATTATGCATGTACACCCTCCATTGGAATCCCATTTTTATGATAAAATTATGAAAAATCATGATTTTATGTGAAGAATTATGCATTAAGTTATTTATGAAAATTCATGATTTTATGAAAGGAGTAATGTATCAAAAGATTTATGAAAAGTCATGATTTTATGTGAGAGTTATGAATTAAAATAATTTATGAAAAGCCATGCATGATTTTATGTGAAGATTTATGCATTAAAGTATTTATAAAAAATCATGATTTTATGTGAGGAAACATATATCACGAAAATTATGAAAGAATGCGATTTCATTTGAAATCTATGATATGATAAGACAAGATATGACAAATATGCATGTGATTTATTTTGAAATCTATGATATGACAAGTATGCAAGTATGATTATGATGAAGTATGAATGATAAGATATGTAGCGACCTATGTTATGATATGAAGACGGTACCTATGTTATAGGCATATTGCATTGCCAGGTCGTACATACTGGTAGTGCACCCAATATATCTTCCTTATGTATGGATTCCACAACCCACAGCCATGGATGGAATCGGAATCTACTTAGATTCGCTAACCCTAACTCGCAAGGGTCAACAATGGGTATCGGCCTATGATAAGTAAAAGATAAGTTCATGTTTAAGTTTATGTTATTTACGTATATATTTATGAGTATGCACGTTTTTCAAAAAACATTATGTTTATTATGTTTACTATATGATGTGTTGCTTATTGAGTATTCAACTCATTTTTATATATTTTTATATTTTTAAACCACTCCAGGTGATGACATTTATAAGAATGAGACTGCAGGCCAGAACTTGACGAAGGAGAGTCAGAGGCCTAGATAGTTTATATCATGTTCAATTTATGATTCAAAATTTAAATAAATTAGTTTGATAAGCACATGAGATTTTAGTATTTTGTTTAAAATAAGCGCTTTCGCAAACTCTATTTTGGATTTTAGTATTTAATAAAGTTTGTTTCATTTATGTAATCTTTCGCATCTGGTGCATCATTAAAAAAAAGTTTTTAGTCAAGTTTAGTAGCACACTAGCTCCCCGAAAATTCTAAAAATGTCTTTATTGAAAAGCGGGGCGTTACACTACCCCGTGCCACCTCCCTTGTCCTTTTGTCCCTTGGAAGTGCTTCAAAGCACTCAAGAGAAAGCTTACCCAATCATCTCTCCAAGGCAGCCCAATCGATTGCCTCAAAGAGAGGCACTCACTTGAAATCACTTGCTTGAACCATTGTAACAGCCTGCTAGAAATTCATTGGTGGAATTTCTATTGACTTTAGGAACCTCGTGAAAACCCCATAAGTTTTTACGAATCGACCAATTGCACAAGTTTTAGTCTGTCAACGTAATCAGTGTTATCACTCACTATGATGCTAGAAATATAAGTTTAATTATTTGTGGTAGTTAGAAGTGTTAGAATGTGTTTTGCTCGACGCCATAAGACTCAGTTGATTATTAAAGTTTTATAGCGCAATAACTCATTTTCATAATTCCAAACGAAACGCCTATTCGAAATTGTGAAATTATTTTTCGGGGCACTTCGGGGTTGAATTTTGGTAAACTATTTTAACTATATGCTAATATGAATATTTAGGATTTTTCAGTACTAATTTTATTATGCATTTCTTCGGAGTGAATAGTAACCTCGATAAGTGCACCCCGTGTAGTGTTTTAAAAATCACAGTGTGGAATGTCCAAATTAGGTTAGAGAAGTTTATTTGGACACTTGGTAAGATCTTAGACACACAAAGTGAATAGTATTAGACACTTGGCACCATGAGGAACCATTAGATAGATTTGTGAAGGAAATCAATGTGTGAGATCATGCCACCTAAGCAAAACTTTGTTTCATCTAATCAACCAAATTGTGCCAGACCAAAGAGGGTTTCAATCCTTGTGAAACTCCAAATGGTTGGAAACCAATTGAAACCCCAAAAGCTTGGTTGAAACCGAAACCCTAAACGGTTTCCCAAACCCTAAAGTTGGCCTCCAAACCCTTTTTAATCCTTGCTAGCATTGTGTTTAATCACTTGATTAAATCACTTTCACATACTATTAATTAGTCAAACCCTTGTTATGACATCATTATCCAACCTTTTAAACCTTGAAAATTTGATTGGGCCAAGAAAAATTGGATTTGGGTTTGATAGCATCTCAAACCCTAACCGAACCCCCTTTAAATCCCAAATTGAAGCCACCAAGGCCCACGAATTTGGCCACCTTGACAAAACTACTTGAAGAAATTTCCTCCCTCACATGGCAGACCATTCACTACCATTGGCTTCACCCAATAGTGCCTTGATGCGAAGGAGAAATCCACCCCATCAACCTCCATATCTCACAGCTGCTGCAGGCAGTCCTTGCTCCTCTCTATTCTCTACTTTATGTCACATTGCCACCTCTAATCAAGGGTCATTCAAGTCCATAACTTCCCCCTCCAGAAGTTTAAAATCGTGCAAGACACGTTTCACTCCTTTTTATCACTTCTTCACCCCGTTCTTAGAGAGAAATTCAAAAGAGCTCTCTTGGGCAAATTTCTGAGTTTTTTTGCATGGATATTTTTGACCCATTGTAAGTATTTTCACACAATGACTCCTTCATAAAAGTTATTTTTCTTTGAGTTTAGTTTCCGTGTATATTTTACTAGTCTCATTCCATGCTCATTTGGTCAATCAAAAGTATTTTTAACCATGAAAAGGTCATTCTGGGAGTAAAACTGGAGAGTATGTTATGTTTTGGAATTTTTGACCAAGCTAATGGACATATCTTGGTCTAAAAATTTTATGGAGTGTTGTTAGCAAGTTTTTATGAATTTTCATTGAGGTTTTGTTGCATGAATAAAACTTTTGATGATAGATTTCCTTAGATCTAGAAACTTGAAAACTGGAAGTGGAAAAATAGATTTTGTTTTGTGAAAGTTTGAATATTTTGTGGTTTAATCTAAGTTGTCTCTTTGCACATTTCTAATTGTTAGTAATTAAATTTCTAACTTTTAGAATACTCTCTTACACTTCCTCGCGTTTCACGCTTTATTCTCGCAGAACACGACGATCGAGGTAAGTTAGCTCTTAATTTACTATCAGTTTACTATGTATGTGTGACGGGTAAGGGAACTACAATTAATATTTGTATGTTGTTATATATATCATGTCATGCCACGCCATGTGATCACATGTTTATCTATTACATGAATTATTCTGTCACGAAAATCTTGTATGTTACACAATATACTTTGTCTCATGTTACTATCTATTGCAAGTATATCACATTACGTATGGGATTTATTACATGTATGTCATTTCACATAATATTCACTATCACATGTTATGCCATGTAAGGAAATATTGTCTATTACATAGTATGTCACGTTACGAAATATTGTCTATTACTTGTATGCCATGTTATGGAATGTTGTCTATTATATTTATATCTCAAAGTATGTCATGTTTGTCATCCTAAGTTCACGTCACGTTACGTTACTCAGGACTTCTGTCTTTTATATCACGTTCATGTCACGTCATGTTATAAAATGTCATGTATGCCAGTTAAGTTATTCATGTCAATCACGATCCTAAGCGCTAGGATAGGGTAATATCCTAGTGGAACTTCTTTGTTCATGCTGGAGTGTCTAAATAGGTGTGAAATTTCCTGAATTGATGAAGTACAGTCAACAAGTTACGAATGTGGCCTAACTAGCTAGTCACGGGAGCGCACCAGGCACTACAAAGATGGAGCCACACTTTATGTTACGTGTGTCCATAGTAAGTGTGGCACAAACAATTCATGGGACCACAACAACTGTGGAGCATACACTACATGAGACACAGCGATTGTGACACGTAGAATACGTGGGGTCACAACAACTGTGGAGTATGTATTAACGCACTCACAGCTGGTATAGACACCTGTGTTGTGATGCTATAATCGACAGGGACACACGGTTCAAGGGGACCTGTGTAACACCCGTATGGTCACTATTATTAATTAAGTCTATTGAATAAGATTCCAAGTTCATGTCTTTCATGTTCAAGTCATGTTTCACGTTCTGTTAGGTTCAAATTCTCGTTCATGCTATGTATGCTCACGTTCATGCTATGTTTCAAGTTCATATCATGTTTCAAGTTCACATTCATGTCAAATTATGTTCATGTTCATGTTATATCATGTTCATGTTCACGTTATATTTCAAGTTCACGTTTATGTTATGTTAAAATCAGGTTCATGTTATGTTCAACTCAGGTTCATGTTATGTTCATATTCATGTTCAAATTATGTATGTTCACGTTCATGCTATGTTTCAAGTCCATATTATGTTCAAGTTCATGTTCATGCTATGTTGCTAGTCCATGTTATATTTTAAATTCACATACATGTCATGTCACGTCAAGCTAAGTTTCAGTTTCAGTTCAAGTTATGTTATTTATGTCATGCTATATGTCAAGTTATGTTATGCTTACTTATGACTTTGATTATGCATTGTTGATTTTACTGTCATGCATGCATCATTAACTTGTGTGGAAATTTCCTATTAACTTGCTGAGATTTGTAATCAAATCTCACTGTGGTAGTCCCAACTACCATTCCCCCCAAATGGTAGGTGATGTGACAGGATCAGAGCAAGGGGCAGACACTGGAAGACTGGAGGAGGGTGACTTGACGCTGTAGACGTAGCACAGAACTTGCAGCCTCCATAGTTAGCTCTTTGGATAGTATTCCGGCATCGTTAGTTGAGTTACACGAGTTACTCAACGAACTAGCCCAATAGTGTATTTTGGCAATGTAATTATGGAGTCAGGTCTCCGTTGTTTTAAGATTACAGTCTTCTAAGACCCGTGCTGTAATCGTGGATGTTTATTTTATTAAGTATGCATGGATTATGTTTTAACTATTTGGGATATTATAAATTTGGTGCATAGTATTTCTAAAAAAAAAAATTATCCTCTGCGAATATTGCATAATGCTAAATGCATGTTAGGAACATTGCATCTTATATGTCATGAACAAGGGCAGGTAACCTTATGTTGCATGTCCCGACGCTTCGGATGTTCATCCGATCCCAAGCGGAATCTGTGGGTGTCATAACCATCACCCATTTTGCCCCTTTCTTTTTCTGCTCATGCACGATCACTTGGCAGCCACTCATGCCTCTCTTCCTCCCCTGAAAAAGCCTTCAAATGATGGTCATAATGCCCCAATACAGACCAAGGGGATGGCACAAAAGAGGGATCAAAATTTGGACAGCTTCGAAGGAAACCCAAAATCGTTGGCTATGGCTTGCTTGTCTTATAGATTATTATTTCAAAAATCTGAATCAAGCAACCCCTGAACTTATGGACATCTTCTAGCTCTATTCCATGATGAATTCTAACACTTTAGATCACTATTGAACTGAACCAAGTGATGTCACCCTTGGCATTTTGCATTTAAGCACTCCACCTCCCACCTCCACCACTCACATTCACTTCCTTGTAGCCAAAACCAACGTCCACCTTGCCTCTCACCCTCCATGAAGCCTATAAATACCTCCCTCACTTCCTCATTTCTCCACACCCCTCCTCCAAGCCGTCTCTTGAGTCTTGATAGCATTTCTCCCCCTTAGTGAGCAATAGAGTGAAACTGAGTGAAGTTCTTGAGTGAAGTTTTGTTGGGAGTTTTAAGAGCCACGATTTCTGTAAGTAATCTTTCCCTATATTTTGTTAAGTTTTAGAATTACATGTTAGGCTTTAATTTATGGCATGGCAATGAGATTTGATTGAGTTTAATTAAGGTTTAGCATGCTAAGTTCAAAACCGGATTAATGGGGAAGTATTGCTTTCATAAATTATTTTGGGTTGAATTTGTAGCTATGGCATTTCTTAGAATAATTTTATATGATTCATAAATGTATTAGAATGAATTTTGAAGGTTTAATTTCGAAGTTGGAAGTATGCCATAATAGGCTTCAATTCTATCTTGTGTTGAGCATCTAGCATGCATCGGTTTTGATTAGTTTATGCTTAACTTGTGGAAGTTTTTACTAATTTACATAGGCTTGAATAATGTGCATTTAGAAAAGTCTTGTAATTGGGATAAGAATGAAAATGCATGATTTAACTAAATTTTGAAATATATTTGGCTAAGGAAAGCTAGAAACATCATGCATGCTCAATGGATGGATTAGTGAAGATTAAGGTCTTAAAGCCATGAAGTGTTGGGATGAACTTATATGATCTGAGCCTAAGTTTTTAATTTCTCCCTAAGGTTATAATTACTATTGGCACTTGATGAATTTGAGTACACATGCATCCATAGAGGTTGAATAGTTGAAATCACATCTAGGCCTTAATAAAATGCATGCCATAAGTTGAGTGTAATTGGCATAGTTGCACTTTGATCTTAAAATTCTAAGGGCATAGATGATTTTAGAATATAGGAAATATGAGGTTTCTGAATATTGGTGAATTTTGGAGCCCAAATGCAAATAGTGAAAATTTAGGGTCTTAGTGGAAATTTTCCTAAATATAGGGGTGATTTTGTAAATACTGAATCTTTGAACCCTTTGATTATGAACATATTCCTTAGAGGTTCAAATCCTAACTTAGTATAACTTTGATTACAAATGCATCGATTCTCTAAACTCAGGAAGTTTGTAAGTTAGCTTCTAACTTACTCTTAGATAATTTATTTATAATTCTTGTATAAATGTCACATTCATATTATAAATCTCATTTTGAGCATGAAAAATCATATGATACATTATTGAGCATTCGATTACTTATTTACATGACATGTAAAATTATCACTATTTTAGTATACTACATCTATAAATGTCATTTTCACATGAAAGCTTGCTACATATGCATATGTCATAAAATACATTTTTCAACCATAGCATGAAAATTAATTTTGTCACGACCCCACAGGATAGGATGGGGAATTATTCTAGTACAACTCATTTGTCCACTCTAGAGTAAGTAAAAAATGGAGTGTTAACCCCTGTGTTGACAAAAAATCGTCAACGGGCTTCGAATGAATTCTTTTTAAAGAATACTGGTGTGAAGTCGTATATAGCACTTAAAGCTGATGGGTGCTTACATTATGATAAAATGTTATGATGATGATATGTTATGATGAAATGTTATGATACCAATGCATTGATAACGATGTCTGGAGACAAAAACATAGTGTCAACATGAGTTGTGTTGCGGTCACCAACAAGATCTCACAGTGGATATGGGGAATCGTGTTGCTACCATACGTATGTTAATAATGGCTTTAATAATAATGAAATGTAATGTTTTTGAACGCAATGACGTATGAAATGTTATGTTCTCTTAAAGAAATGTGCATTAAAATTTTTCTGAGAAATATTGCAGAACCTGGCTGGGAGACAAATATAGACTTTTTTTCTGCATATCATTGCATGCAACTCATGTTTATCATTAATCATGCATATCTTATCTATGTGCAAGTTAGTTATTTAACTTACTGAGATTTCAAGTAAATCTCACCCTTGTGGACCCACTATCATTTGCCCCAAAAAGATAGAAGTTGCGTCAAGAACATTAGCGGACGAATAGGATGGACCGTATCCGATAGTTGAAGAGGAGCCGGACCTTGAGCAAATACTAGATATAATTTTGATGCTCAAAAGTATTGACTCTTCATACTGCAGAGCGTATGAAAGAGTTGATCTAATCAATGAACTTGGATTAAGTATTTTGTATTAAGGAAATGTTATCCTTAAGTTTGAACTTATGGTTATTAATATTATTGTGAAGTTTAGTTCATTATGGCATAAATTTTTATAACTCACCCTATTTTTTGCTGCAATTATTGCATACTACTAGTTGCATACTAGAATGCATTGCATATTGGGATATATAACCTTGTGTTGCATGTCCCGACACTACAAGTCTCTGTTACATCCTAAGCGAGGGTTTGGGGGTGTAACCCTTGGACCCAGCGTCAAGTTGCTTTACAAAAAAAAACCTATGAAGAACCCATTTGGGATTATGATTAAATTTTTTTTTTTTTTTTTTTGGAAGGGAGTACGGGCCTAAGATTTTATTTTTGGCGGATATCGAATTTTCATTGGGCTTGCCAAGTTCTAGTCACATCATTAAATACCTTTGGTTTGGATGGAAAAATCTTTTTGAGGGCCGAAAAAATATTTTTGACTAGGTGAAATTTTTTATGGGGCGTGACAATTAGGTTAAAATCTTTTTATGGGCCAAGTGAGAATTTGTCACAACCTCGCCCCGAGAAGGGTGGGATCGCGACGTACATACATGTCCTTTACTTTCTATTTTTTCTTTTCTTTCTCTTTTCTCTCTCTAGTAACATGCGATCTGCATGAACATGACACACGTGTACTTTAAAATTTTAATTTAATAAAGGGAACGCCTAGTAGACATTCTATTCAAACATTCACCCATAAAAGACTCTCAAAGTCCATCCCAACATAAACGTCTATACATAAACATAGCCCATCATCCATATACATAACAGTTCTAGTTAGGGAAAACGCTAAGCATCTGCCTCTCCCTCTACAGTAGTGCCTTGCTCCACTGCCTTTTTATCATTACCTAGACGTTTAAAACATTTAAAACAAAAGTGAGTCGAATACTCAGTAAGCAGTACACCATGCAGTTAACTTATTAATCACATAATCTTTTCTTTTGAAAACATGCATACATAAACATTTGCTAATCGTAACAATGCTTTCATGCATAAACAGTTTAAAGAATAAGCCATACTTTCATGCATAAATATTTTAAGAAATAACTATGCTTTCATGTATTATAACAGTTTAAGAAATAACCATGCTTTCCATGTTTCATTTTCTTTTGCCGATACACACTATTACGACCCGTGTGTTAGGGTTAGCGGTCTTCCTTTGGACCTGGATTCCGCTCGTGGCCACAGGTCAGGAATCCCTTTTAGTCAGGGAGCAGCACTGGGTGCACTACTAGTACTACTTACCCGGCATTGCAATTTGCCCATTCCTTTGTTACCCTTTTCATTCATATGGTCGTTACGTATTTTCATATAATAAAACACTCATTCATTCAGTCCTTTCTTTCTTCTTTCATGTCAGTCCTTTCTTTTCAGTCATTTTCATTTAACAGTTCATTCATGGAAGAACGTCATTAAAAAGCATGAGCTTAAACATTATCTTTCATGGCATCCATAAAACATCAGTTCATAGGGACATTTTAAAACACTTTCTTCGCGTCATTTAGAGCATGAGTTCGTTTGGACATTTTAAAACTCATTTAAAGAATCACTTGAAGCATAAGGCATGAGACATTCATTTCCTTTTCTTTGCAATCAAAACATTTTCATCATCTTTCTTACTCCGATGCACATACATTTTTATGAACAAGATACATTTTCATGTTATACTACATATAAGAATAATCAATAAGTTTATTGAAAGAGCATGTATGGAAATCTCATGACTTAGGACCTACGTGCATACATTACCTTATACACATACACAATTATAATTGATAGGGTGCTTAATAGGGGCTATCATGAAAGGGCATGTACATACTATATTCATTTACTCTTTTCTTTTGAAGAACATTTGCAATAAGAGATAGAGACATTCTTTCATAAAGAGAACTTTGTGTAAGAAGCATGATCATAACTACTTACCTCTATGCTCCTCGATACTTCCAACTTCAATATAGATCCTATTTCAATAAATAGCATAAGTGTGTTAATACTCATACAATATTCTTTAGTCCTCCCTTTAAAAGAGAAAGCCACAATATTATAATTTAGCGTCCCTTCTATGCTTAACATTAACCTCAAATGAGTACTCCTCACCTCAACTTACAAATGAAATAACTTAAATATTAAGACATGCTAGCTGTCCATAAAAGCTTACATGAAAAGTAGTTAGGAATTCATAAGCTTCAAACTAGGTTTCTTTGGTTCAAGCTCACTTTGGATTGCGGACATTAGAAGATAAAATCTGAAAATTCTCAACAATGGGCTTTAAAATAGATTTAAGCATCTCAAGTAGGCTAAACAAGCATAGGAAACATGCCCTTTAAATCAACTTGTAGTCTCTCATTATAAAAAGGTTAGTTTATCAAATTTTGGACTATTGGGTTAGGTAGAATTTAACCAAACGAGGGACAACATAAATTGGCTATTTTTACTTCAAGACATGGCATGATATGGACTTAGGAATGCTTGGACAACTTTACATATCATAATATATCATGTATAATTAATCTCTTGTACCTAAACCAACTATGCTATAATCTAATCACACAAGTAATATTTTAAATAGTTTAGATAACATATCCCATTAAAATTAACGTAGCATAGAGTATAGCAAGGTTACCCATTAAGAAACTTTTAAACTTTTAAACACCTAAACTTATGATTTACACACTTAATACATTTCAGAAGCAAGATATAAAATTATAGCACCAAGCAAAATCTTTAAACCAAACCTCTAGCATCCTAAAAATAGATTACCAACCAAACTTCAACACAAGGCACATGATACCAACATATATAATTTAAAATCACTTTAATCATCACCTATGATTAAACCAAGTTTAATAACAACATAGCATTTTTGAAATATGGGAAAATACATAGCAAAACAACTATAATACCATTTGGTTTGGGCCAAAAACAGGGTATACATATTTATTTGCAACATAGGAAATTAACTACATCAAAACGCAAGCTAAAACAACTTAGCGAGCTTCCAAAATCACACTAAAATCAAATGAGTCAAATTATGATTTTTGCTTTGAGCTCTTAGCCCCTTTCAAAACACAAGTGGAAGACCAAATAGAGATATAGCCGTGTGGATGAAGAGCCAAAATGATAGAACGGTTTTAACCCCAAAACCGAAACACCATAGGTAAGGAAATGGTGAAACTCGAAATCTACATATAAATCACACTAGGGAATAAACCAAAAGTCCATTACCTTCAAGATTTCACCCTTTGAAAGGTGAAATCAAGCTTTGGTTCCAAGCTTTGAGGCAAAACCAAAAATGGTAGAAATGAGGGAGTGTTCTCGTACGGTTTGAAGAGTATGAGAGAAAAATAGTTTTCTTCTTCCCTTGCTATGGAGTCATAAGCTTGAAGATGATGAGAGGAGTTTGGTTTCTTGAAGAACAAAAGAGAGGAGAAAAAGAGAGGATCAGCTTTAGCTTGGAGGAGAAGGTGAAACTTTTTCTTTCTTTTCCTAAGTGTAGCCGACAGGTTAAGGGGACCAAAGGGAACTAATTTTAACTTTTCCCCCTTTTGTGTTGCTTTGACCAACGGGTGCAAGGAGAAGTGAATTCAACAGCTTCCTTAGGAAGCTTCCGGGTCCAAGGAAAGAAAGAAGGAAAAAATAGAATTGAGTTGCTTTGGTCAAAGCTTATCACATGAGCTTGAGAGATGATAGGTGGAGATCTATCCACCTCAAGGATAATTTTCGCCTACCAATCCAATAATAGAGAATAATTGGGCCATTTTTTAAATAAATAAAATTAAATGGCCTAAAGGAAAATATTTCAAAATCTTAAAAATCATACCCTTGATTTATTTTACTAAATCATATTTTAAAAATAAAGCATACACATCTTAAAATAAAATAATTAAAAGTAATAAAAATATTTATCTCAAAATATTTAACTTAAAGAATTAATAAAATGGCATAAGGACCTACGTAGTAGGACTTGGGTATTACAGAATTGGCCCGAAAAACTTATATGATAAGTTGTATTTTCTTTTAGAGATTAAGTCGAGGCCTATAATTCACTGAAAAAGCCCAAATCTCGTACACCCAAAAACCCAAGGCCCACACCCATTTGTTTTAAACCATGAAAACCAACTATTAGTTTATGATCAATTTCGCCACCTGCACGATTCCAATCCCATGCACATGTTGCACGTCTCTATTCCACTAGGGTTTTCTTTTGATTCTGAATCACCTATATATATTACGCTTATTCCCCATGCATGAAGAAACTCCAAGTTACCGCTGACCTCTTTTCACGACCTCGGCCATCCAAACTCCTCTGAGCATCCACCCTCCATTGTGAACCACATCTACCACCACAACCGAGACCCAAACATGCCAAAACCACCCAAGCTCCTCCACGAAACTGTCCCTAATCACTAGGCACTGCAATCGAGCCCAGCCCAATACACATCTTGTGGTTGTTCTTTGCGTTGCTTCTTCAGAAACCAACCTCTGTGTGACCTCTCCATCACGAAAGCAGCTCGTGTTTGTCCACCGCATGTAGCCAACTTCCTAAACCTCATAGTCGTAGCCCAAGCCATGATCCCATGCCATTGGCCATCACCAAAAGAGAGAGCCTCTATTTTAGCCCCCGAAAACATAGCAACAACAGCCAGTACTCATCTCATTCGAAGCAACCACACGGTGCCAGCCACCTCCACGTCGTTACTACCAACACAGAAAACTTTGACGGGCACTCCACGCAACTCCAAGTCCGTCGTGTCCCACTCAGTGAGCCACTGGCAACATTTCTATTTCACTCTCTCCCAGCTTACTCTATCTCTTTCACGTGTTTCTCTCATCTCTCTCCCTCTCGTGCTCAACTGCTTAGCCTTTGATTCTTTAACCACTATTTTCATAATTACTAAAATACCCTTAAATCCTTTCTAAGTTGTGTAGCCTTCCAGGAAACTTTTTTTTAATTAAATTACAGTGCTTTTTAAGGAGCCCATGCTGCCTTGGAAAAATGTCTAAAATACAATCGGTTTTACTTGAACTGTCTTTCCTATGTATAAGAGAATAAATGAAGTTTTAATTGTATTTTTTACTATTTAAAATTTTAGTTTAAGTTATTTGAATGAAATTTTGACGATCGATATTTTAAATGTATTACTCGAAAAGGTTAAGTGGCATCGATGAGTTTGGAGAGTAATGTTTTAAGACACCGGGCTATGAGAATTTTAGAGTTTTGGAAAAAATAGGTTAGTTTAGTATTCCAGGCTTAAATATTGAGATACATGGTTGATTAGAAATTTACAGAAGTACGTGAAAATTTTTATAGGTGACGATTGATTTTCGTTCAGTACTGTTATGAAGAATTTCTGAAAGGCTAAGAAGTTCAGGTAAGCGGGGTTCCTATACTAAACTTTGCATAAAATAAAATGAACTAAGGTCAATTTTAGAAAATATGCATGTTTTGTTATGAAAAGAAATTTTGAAATAAATTTAATTATTTGTTCTACATTACTCATGAAATTCTATACAAAAGAAAGTATTTTCTGTCATGGCTGGTATAGACATGAGCATATTTTTTATATTATGTTTCTAAACTATGCAAAAGAGCGAATATGAAGAATATGAAAATTTGTGCATAACTTATATTTTTGTGATCTGATTCTGTTATGTTCTGATTCTATTCAGTACTCTGTTTTGATAAGATGTAACATCTGATATGATATGGTTCTGTATCTGATATGATATGGCCCTGCCATGGGAAAGAATAGTGGTACTCTGTTTCAGTTCTGATATGCATCTGCTTAGTTATCCGCAGACCCACAACCCTACCACGGGGGTTAAACATGGCCTCTGTTCTGATATGATGATGATGATGAATCAGATATGTTATGCCAAAGTATTTTTGAAGATTCACATTCTGTTTCTGCTCGGTTGGTAGCTGGAGTCTGCATAACCCTACCACAAGGGTTAAACATGGTCTCTGTTCTGATATGATAAGATAAGATATGATATTTTAGTTTATGCTATGCCAAAGGGATTTTCAATAAGAATAGTTTTGAACTTTCACTCTGATATTTTTGAATACATGTTCTGACTCTGCATTTTGAACTCTGTAAATGCTCATGTTTACATACTAGTATATGTTTTATGCTTACTGAGTTGTTGATAACTCACCCCTTATCTCCAAACATTTTTCAGATAATCTTGATGGTTCTGCTAGAGAGCAAGAATAGGCTATGTTAGAGAGGTTTGATGTTCGTAAAGGAATAAGTGTCCGATGGTACAAGTATTTATTTAAGAGTCATAGTTAAGAATTTGATTATTTTTTATTATTTTGATATGTTGAGTTAAAGATATTTTCGAGTATTTGAAGAGTTTTTAATTTATCTTATTGAGAATTTCTTTGTTGTTCCTAGAAGGAACGGGATGTTTGGTTTGAGTAAATGAAATAATATGTTATGAAGTCTCTGGATTTTATATAATTGTGTTATTGTAGATGGTTTTTAAGTAATTTTGATATTGCAGTTGATATTAAGTAATTAGAGCTAACTCTCCAGACCTCTGGGACTGGGGCGTTACGGGGGCATCACATAATCTCTTTGTGCTAGTTCCACTATGGTTTGACTTCTTGAAATTGTAGACTTTATTGTAATCTTGGGCAAGGAGGGAGCCTCCAATAGGATGAACCGACGCATCTCAAGGATTGAGAAAGGGGTTTGTCCCCGTTTTGGCCATTCTCTTTATTTGTCTTTATTTCTGCCTTTGGTTTTCTTTTTCTTTTTTTGGGATGGAGTGGAGATCTAGAGACGAACTAGATGCAAAGAAAATAATAGCGGAAGCAAATCAGAGTCAAAACAGAAATGAAAATCTGCAAGCACACAAAGATACCAAGATTTAAATAGTTCGGCTTGAACAATAGCCTACGTCCACTAGCAGAGTCGATCTCAAGGAATTCACTATCACAAAATGGAATACAAGAGAGGTACCATAAATCACTCATCAATCCCAAAAACCCCCAATACACCAAATGAGCTTTCAAAATCTCATAAAAGGAGTTCTCTCTCTTTTTGGCCCTTCTCTTGTCTCCAAAAATATGTTTATATATAATCCAGCGCAAGGATTAGATTTTCTAAACATACACTCTAGCGGATGTCAAGCAAACAATCTGTCTGAACTTCGCTAGAGCCAAGATTGAGCCAAAGTTTGCTCAAGCCACAGTTGAGCCAGGGTTGAGCCAGGGTCGAGCCTGGTCAAGTTTGGTTTTGGACAAAATTTAGGACCGAACCGGTATGTACCGGTTTTGCATTTTCAAAACTGATTACGCATCGGTTAATAAAAAAACTACTTCAAAAAAAATGTTCTAAAAATCTGTTACTATTACAAAATCTGCACTACTAAAAAAACCTATTTTAGTAAAATGAATCTGATTTACTAAAATTTGCTTTACTAAAAATTGCTTTTCAAAAATCTACTACAAGCCTATAAATATAATTGCTACAAAAACTAAAAAAAAAAAAAAAAAAAAAAAAGATCTGCAATAGAAAGAAAAATCTGCTATGGAATAAAATTAGTCCAAAAGTCTAAATTAGAAGTCCAAAAGTCCAACAAATTACAAGTCCAAATTCCAAAAGTCTAAATTACAAGTCCAAAAGTCCAACAAATTACAAGTCCAAATTACAAATCCAAATTAGAAGTCCAAATTACAAGAACATCCAATAAAAGACTTTACAACTAGAACAAATAGCTATGCACCAAAACTTCGATAGTCAATTCAACAAACCTTGCAATTGTATGAAAATAAATCAAGCAGTTAATTCCAATAAAAAAGTTAGTAATTACATTAAATGAAAAAAAAACTTGAGGAAATATGTTATACAAGTTGACCTACCTTAAATTTAATCATATCCAACCAAAGAATTAGGTCTTGAAGAACTCCCTATGTCTTCCATGAGCTCTACACAAAAGGGGACAAAAATAATAAGCATAACAATTAAAACAAATTACTAATAAGATACACTTTAGAGACAGTTAAAGAAAAAGTGAACGATGCTACATACCTGTATCAAATTTCTCAAACTCCTCAACATCATCCATTAAAGTGTGAATGTTAATCAAGGTAGAAAAACGGAATCAATTTTGTGTACAAATAATACCATAAGTGGAGATAGGCTACTGTGAAAGGATCAAGTACTCGACATGTTGTGCTAAAAGCCGACTTAGAGGCCACTGTAGATATCGGAACTAAAAGAACATCCTATGTAACTCTTGAAAGCAAACAGTATCTAATGGAGTTAACCTTCCACCAAGTCAACAAGTCGAATGTCACATCATCTTCTTCACATTTTTCAGATAAATACCTCTCCAGTTCAGATTTACTCTCTAAAGAATTCTCCAACTTCAAATGTTGCTTAATTTGTGCATAGATAAATGATCTGAAATTACCTTGACCTACCCCAGCAGTTGAACTTGTAGAACTAGCCCCTCCCTCGCTTAATTGGCTCATAGTTTTATCTTGTGCCCCAACATCACTTCCGCCTTTTTCACAATAACTATCATATAAACGAGTCACGGTGTCGTTTATCTGATCCACCAATATAAGAACTTTCAAACTATTATCCTCACATATTTTTTCAAAAATAAATGCTAGACAACTTATTTTATATCAAGGATTAATAACCAACCCAACATACAACAAAAGATTCATTTTTTCAAGATTTTCCCAATACTTCTCACATTTAGATTTTATACTAAATGCCATTGTCCTCAAATTATGAGGCCCTTCCGCACACTTCAAATTAACTGTAGCTTGAATTGTCGCTAGCTCAAATACAAAACAGTTGCAAGTGACATAATTGGCCCTCGAAAAACGCAAAGTTGTATAGTAAAAAAGTTTTAAAAATTTTACAAACAATCTACTCTTATCCCAATAATCCATGATTGGAGGCCCTAACTTGAATACTCCTCCTTTACCCAACTCACTAATACCATCATCATCCTCACTATCATCCTCCCAATGCTCTTAACATATCCCGTATCTTCATCCTCTAACCGTTGAAATGCTTTTTGAAACTTTTCAGCCCTATCCAATATCATATAAGTGGAGTTCCAACGAGTTGCCACATCTAAGCATACACTACTTTTACAAGTAATATTCTCACTATCATAACATTGCTTAAATGTGTTCCACCTTTGTGGAGATGATTTTCATACTTCACAGCCCCTCTAACTCGTGCAATTGATTGATCATATTCTTTCAACCCATCCCGAACAATCAAGTTCAAGATATGAACACAACATCTCATATGCAATAACTCATGTTACAAAATCGTATCCATTCTATTCCTTGTCTTTCTTTTGATATACGAAATTGCCCCATTATTTGAACTTGCATTATCAAGTGTAATTGTAAATATTTTGGGCCTCTCCCATTCAAGCAAACACATTTCGATTCTTTTCCCTAGTGTCTCACCCTTATGGTTGTCCACCTTACAAAAATTGATAATTCTCTTGTGCATTTTTCAATCTTCATCAATAAAATGTGCGGTGAGTGCCATGTAGTTAGAATTTTGCACGGATATCCACGTATCCATGGTTAGACAAATGCAGCACCCCTTAAGAGCACTTTTCAACTTGTCTTTCTCTCTCAAATAAAGTTTAAAAATATCTTTTGCAACCGTTACACATGATGGAATCCCATTCCATCTAGGTTGCAGAACAATCATAAATTTTTTAAACCCCTCTCCTTCCACATGTTTAAAAGGAATCTCATCAACAACCAACATTTCTACTAAGGCTTCTCTACAAGCCTCAACACTAAAAGTAATAGGTACAACCACTGCTTGATCTAGACTGGAAACCCAATTCAAATTGGTTTCTATCCACTTTCCTAAGTGGAGAATTCTTAGATCTTTTTTCTAAGTGCGCCAACATTGATTTTGTGCCATTTATATTAGGATCATAAGCATAAGTTATCCCACAAAGGTTACATGCAGCCCTAGGTTTTGACTTATCCTCAGTATTCATCTTTGTAAAATAACCCCAAACCACAAATCTTTTCCTACCAATAGATGGCTTACATGCATTAGATTTGGGAGAAAGCGGATATTTAGTCGTTGTTGATTCCATGGTCCTTTCCATTGAAGGGTGACAATCGTCGAGTGTTTTTGTTTCATTTGAAGGATCCATCTGTGATTCTGTAGTAACAAAAATAAAATTAATAAAAACTACTATAATTAATAAAAATAATGTTTGATGCACTGAAATCATAGAGTATTGACTTGACTTGAGCCGTATTTTTTATTTAATAACTCATTAACTGCACTGCAATAATGTAAACCTTATTTTGATTTTTATTTATTTATGTTGCGCCTTCACAGTTTATTCAAATCATCAACCCCAATTGATAAACAGGATACATATGTTATTCTAGTAGAAAAATTACAAAACCCTAATAACACAAACACAATCACAAAAATCCTAAATTTCTTATTCAAAAGCCCTAATATCACAAATACCATCTAACATAATTTCAAAGTAATTTCACAAACTCAATCACAAAACCCTAATAGCACAAACACAAACACAAACACAAATACAATCACAAAACCCCTAAATTTTGGATTCAAAAACCCTAATAAAACAAATACCATCTACTAGATTTCAAAGTAGTTTCAAAAACACAAAATTAAATTACCGTGAGGGGTCGAAGAGAGAGAGTTAGGTGAGGCTGAGCGTCTGTGCGTGGTAGGCTACAGCTAAGTTCTTAGTACTTATAGGCGATGCCGTGAGCTCATGGTATGTGTGACGGCCAGTGAGGAGGCAGAAAGACAGAGAGAGTCTGGCAGAGAGATAGAGATGAGAGAGTGAGGCAAAGAGAAGGGTGTCGTTTGCTGTTGGAGACTTGAGAAGTTGAGAGTCTGAGACTTTAGGGTTTAGTCAAGAGGAAACGGAGTCTTGGAGACTAGAGAGGAAACGTCGTCATTTACTATTGGTTTCAAATTTTCAATGTGGTTCTTTTATTCTTTGTTTTTTAAATGATAATTGAAAGAAAAAAATTGATGGTTTGGGAAATTGATAATTATAATTTATATATATTTGTAATACATTTAACAGACTAAAGTGAATTAGTATTAGTTATATATTAGTATAAGTATAACTATAGTGTATATTAGACTATTAATATTAGTTATAAACTTATATATTAGTATACCTCTATAATATATTAGACTATATATAATATAATTTAATATATATATATATATTATGTTTAAAGTATATGATCAATTAAATTTTCATCTTTAAGATTAACCTTTTATTTTATAAATTATAATAACATTATCTTATATATAATGATATTAATAACATATGATCAAACAAATTACAAATGTTCATATTTAAGATTACCATTTTATGTTATAATTTATAAATTATAATATGAAATTATTTCATATATGATATATAATTATATATCTTATATATAAAAATTTCACATATAATTATATATTATATATAAAACTTATATATATATATAATATTTGTATAATATTAATTTTGTATAAAACTTATATATAAAATATTAATTTTTATATATATTTTTTCCCCAACCGGTTCGGTTTGGGCCGGTCCCAAAAATCGCAGAATCGGAACCGGTCTGGTTCCGGCCGATTTTCATAAATCAAGAACAGGTCCTGTACCGGACTTGTTCAAAATAGGTCCAACCGGTCCGGTCCAGTTTCTCAGTTTAAATTTACACCCCTAGTCTCTGAAATGACACTTTCAACAGAAAATCAAGTCACCATTCCAACAGTTTTAGTGAACGTTTTGGACAATTTATGGTTTGTAATGGTTTTAACGATTATGGAAAGGATGACACTTGATGTCGTGTTTGGAGTTTTTTTCTTTTTTTTTAATTAAAAAAAAAAAGAGATGAGGTCACCTGTCCAAGAGTGACCTCCCCCCACATTTATTAAAAAACCTCACTTGTGGTAGAGGAAAACCTTAACAACCATCCTATTCAACTCATAAAGAAACTTTACCCAACAAACAAACCAAAAAATACCCAAAAATACCTCCTCTATACAATTCATATCAAACTCATATAGCCGGTAGACCCGCCTTATCTACACGAAATAATCCTTTTAAAGGAGTTGGCAACTCGACCAATTCCATCCAAAGACAAGAAATTCCATCAGCACCCAACTTAGCCAGGCCATCAACCATTGCGTTCCCTTCTCTAAAGATATGTTGAACTGCTTACCTTATTAGGAGTAACATTAACATTATCTCCTCCCAAAAGTCTTCTAGATATCAAATAGCACACTTACTTTCCAGCAACCAATTTACTAACATGTTTGAATCCATTTCCAGCTCCACAAATTGTAGTCCTAGACCCCTACAATGCCAAAGCCCATGGAGTAAAGAAATTAATTCAATAGTATTATTAGTCCCTTCTGGAATTTCTGCAGCATACGCCAAAATGAGAGCCCCGTTTTCATCCCGTATGGCACCTCCTACACTTGATCTTCCCGGATTTCCCAAACTGCATCCGTCCGTATTTAGTTTGCACCATCCATCTCTTGATTTCTGCCAGCCAACCAGCCTAGCTTCCTTCCTTTTCTTGTGCTTAATAGGTACTTCAAGATCCGCCAACACTGCATCATCAACTGCATTCCACTTTACTACTGCCTCTAGTTTTAAACTCACCCAAGAAATCCAGTAAAGTATTTGCCGCCAAAGAGACTCTTTTAGAGCAGCTATCCCCTCCTTTTTTTTTTTTTTTTTTTTTTTTTTTTTTTTTTTTTTTTTGCATCTCCATAGCCAAATCTGCCAAGTAACAATCGAAGGGATTAGCCCAAGCAGCATCCCTCGAGAAGAGGATTTTTTTGCCCTGTTGAACCACAAACAAATTCTTTGTTTCCATGTAATGGAGGAGACGAAACACATGCCCAACTGATTAGAAACCTTCCGCTAGATGTGCTGCACCAATTCCCCTCTTGACAGAACGTGATTCATATCTTCATAGGCTCTAGACTCACAGCATACACATTTTGACACAATTGGAACACCAACTTTACGCAATTTGTCATCAACTGGGAGACCCTCATGAGTAGCCTGCCACATAGTCATAGAAATATTTTTCGGAAGACTCGGATTCCAGATCCAATTAAAAAGTGAAACCACTGGTCCCCTTCTTCTCATTTTCTCCAAAGCATTTTTCATAGAAAAATTGCCATCTGTATTCCCCAACCAGATCAGTTTATCCAGACCTTGTCTACTATTACCCAAATGCATCAGCACTTCCAAGGCCTTTTCCCTCCCCAATAAACTTGTGAGTAACTCCTCATTCCAACCCATTTCCTACTTACATTCTTTTAGAGATAACAGAGGCCTAGTTATATTTGTAAAAGAATCTCCTAGAGGCTCTAAAGGAGACCACTTGTCCCATCACAAAAACACATCCCCATCCATAACCCGCCATATTGAGTGATGTAAAACCTCAGGAATGCATCTCATCACCATACGCCAAAAACCCGTACCCCTCATCAGATTTACCAAGGAAATATGACTCCCTTTTATATACTTCGCTCGTAAAAAGGAAGCCCATAATGACTTATTAGCAAGGACTTTCCACTCAAATTTCATATTTAAAGCTTTTTGTACTTCACCTAAATTTCTCAAACCAACTCCCCCCTCCTTCAACGGTTTACAGATTTTTTCCCAAGCCACCCTTTTTTGTTTTCTCCTTCCCATTTTCCATAGCCCAGAAAAAGGAACTAAAAGCCCAATTCAAGGACTCAATTGTCAACTTGGGTATAGGAATCACAGACAACATATGAACTGGAATACATGAGAGCACATGCCTTAACAAAATGAGTCTCGCCCCTTTTGATAACATTCGTGCCTTCCACCCTTCAATTATTCTCTTAATTTTTTCCAACAACTCCTCCAAATGTCTATTTAGCAATCTACCAGTAACAATGGGAACTCCCAAATATTTGAAAGGAAACGTACCTTACACAAACCCTGTAGCTCGTAACATGGAAAGTCTTCTTGTCCTTGTAATATGCTCCGACAAATAAAACGTTGATTTGTTTTTATTTACCGCCTACCCCGACCAATTCTCATACTTCTTCAAACAATCCATAATTAGTTTTACATTCTTTTTCACACCATTTGCAAATATAACCATGTCATCTGCATATAGGAGGTGTGAAATCATCGGCGCCCCCCTCGGATGTGAGAACCTCCCAATTATCCCAACTTGAAATTTCTCCTCCAAAAGTCTTCAAAGAGTCTCCTCCACTAAAATGAACAAGTATGGGGATAAGGGGTCTCCTTGCCGTAACCCCCTTCCACCCTTATAAAACCCCTTCACCATTCCATTCATAACCACGGAATACCATACTATCGTTAGACATTGTTTTCCCAAGTCCCGGAACTGAGATGAAAAGCCAAAAGCATCCAACACATGTAGAAGAAACTCCCAATCAATGTTGTCATAAGCTTTCGCGCAATCCACCTTAATCATTACATTGCCTACTCTAACCATTTTATTCGAGCTCTGTATCATTTCCTGGGTTAAACTGACATTCTCCAGAATATTTCTACCAGGAATAAAGGTGCCTTGCCCCTTCTCAAAGGCTTGTAGGATTCAACACCTTCAGGACAAGAACTACATATGATGAGGAGTAGAACCTAGGTAATTCACTACCTCTAAAAAAATCCCACACTGCTTCCACCGCATCCTTCTCCACTAACCCCCAACAACTTTCATAAAAACCCGAAGTGAAGCCATCCGGACCTGGTGAACTATCTACCGAAATAGAAAACGCAGTATCCTTGATATCTTGGATTGAGGGGAGCTCACACAGTCTTCTGTTTTCAGCCTCCGAGATTTCTTTTTGTACCCACAACAAAAAATCCAGACAAGGACTACTATATCTAGCTCCCATAAAAGCAGAGAAATATCTAATTGCTTCTTCATGTACTGCTTCCAGAGAACTAATTCGACGCCCATCTTCCAGATTCATCTCTCGGATCCAGTTACTGCCATTGTTTTTCAGACTTCGAAAAAATTGTGCATTAACATCCCTACCTCAGCCCACCGTTGCTTCGTAAATTGAGATAGCCTCATTTCCTCGCTACGCGTCCACTCAGCCTGCTCAAGCTTGGTTGCCAACAAGGCCATTTCATCCTCCTCGGAACCCCCCACCTGTAATCTGCAATCCAAATCCACTATCTCTTTTTCCAACTGGTCAATATGTGTGTGCGTCCAACCAATGACATTGACATTCAATCGTTTAAGAGCCACCCTCAACTTTTTTAGTTTGCCTACCAACTTCCACAACCCATTCCCCATCGCCTCTTCCTCCCATACCATTTTGACACAATTTAAGAAATCATCATGTCTCATCCACATTTCCTGGAATCTGAACGGAGACGGGCCACATTACCATCGGTGCGTGATCTCACGAGGAGCATGAAAGGTATTCCATGTAAGAGGAAGGATAATTTACAGCACATGAATTATTCATCGAAATCCTGTCCACCCTCGCCCAGGATCTAGTTAAACTGGCGTGACCATTACACCAAGAAAAAGAACCCCCCATGAACGACATCTCCTGCAACCCACCGAGATTAATGAAGTGATTAAACTCCTCCATTACTGCTGCCTACCTTGGACAACCCCCTCTTCTTTCCGCATCTGTACGTATCATATTGAAATCCCCTGCCACCACCCAATCTTCAGAAGTACTTGGGAGGTCACACAAATCTTGCCAAAGCTGGCTTCTCTCTTGTCTCAAACACTTGGCGTACACCAAAGAGAACCGCACCCGCCTATTCTTATCATCAATGACCACCGTGATATGTTGATTAGATTTTGCAATCACTTGACAGCCAATCCCCTGACTCAATAACAACCATATTTTGCCTCCTTCCGCACTATTTGATACACCATTCACAAAATGAAAATCCCGAACAACCTTCCTCAGTGTTTCCTTCGTTTGAAAATGCTCTGCCAAAGCCACTAGTTTTGGTTTATATTTCCTCAATAGCTTACCTAGCCTCTGTTTCGAGGTGTTCAAACCTCATATATTCCAATAGATTAAACTACACATTATAAATTAAACCGAACAGGTCTGCTAGGAACCCTTTTAGAACTTCTAATTCTCTCACTTTTCCTCTGTTGATCACTCTTCTCTAGATCCAAATAAAAATCTTTTTCTTTACTCCTATGCACTGTACTCTCCACTTTCTCACCTTCTGAAATCGAGCCCAGAACCTCCCCTTCAACCTCAATTCCATTCCCCACTTCAGGATCAACTCCTCCATTATCGACTTGATTCACTCCCTCTTCCGACCAGCGAGCCTCATCCAAAGAAACAAACTGGTTCTCATTTTCTAGATCATCTACAAGCTCTCGTTCCTGCAAAAATCGCGCCTCATCCATGGAATCAAAAATCCCTACCAGCTTTTCCACCATAACCACCTCCCTCAAACCTACATCTGTTTCCTCATTGACTTTGACCAATTCAGCAACCTCCGTCCCCTGAACGAGTGCCTCACAATCCTCAACCAAGTGGACCTCCTCTGTCTCTTGAAAATGCATCTCTGTTTCCAACTGAGCGACGGGGACTTCGTAATCGGTCTGGGTTTCAACGTCTGCAGCATGAGAGTTCTCCTCTCCCATCTCTAACACCAACTTCTGACCCTGAAACTCCCCCTCCTCTAGCTCCTCTATGATCATCAAGTTTCCAACTTCAATGGAAGAAATCAACTCCTTCCCTTTGTCCATTTCCAAACTTGTCACCAAAGGAAGCAGCCCCTCTTCTCCTTCCGTCTCGCCCTTCTCCTTGGAAATCCTTCTTCTATTCTCCTTATTCCCCTCCAGATTTTTGTTTCTTCCAGACTGAGCGCCAACCTTTCGACACTTCGATATATTGTGCCCCTGCATTTTACAGAGTCTGCAATATGCTAGTAAATTTTCATATATCACCTTCTGCAATTGACTACCCATTTGGTGAGGCACCCCAATCTAAAGAGATTCAATAGGATCCTTAGCGACATTCATTTCAACGCAAACTCTTGCCGCATCCATCCGAGTAGCACATCTGGTACAATTATCACTGCGCACATATTTCCCTATTGGCATGGCGATATTTTCCAGGAACGATTCATGATACATGTTCGGAGGCAAACCAAGGAGCATAATCCATACTGGTACCACTGGAGGCTCCAGTTCCCCTGTGTACTCTGTCGACCAATGGAACGCACGGTAGGGCACTCCCTTCACTTCACAAGATTCCCTGGAAATCGCCATCTTAAAATCCCCCTCATTAGCAAATCTTACAAACACCGACCTGGGTGCCACCATCGACGAGACCACAGGCTGAGCAACGAGCCCCCATCTTCTTCGAATACAGGGCTGAATGTCATCCAGTGAAGGACGATTCCTCAAGAATTCTAAAACCAAAGAAAATATGAACGGCTCAGCCGACTTTGTAATCTCCTCCTTGGAAAAACAGATGTAAATTTCGCCATCCAAAACTTTAGGAGATCTCAAAGGAATCTCAACTACCGGAATAGGCTATGGAGCAGACTCCACCATGTCCGCAAAAGTTCGGCGGGCAGGGGGTGCCGAGAAGCTTGTCTGGCCCCCGGCGGCACGCATTTGGTAAGCCTAAGCCCTAGTAGAGCGAGGGGGTACACTACAACATATACTGGCTTTTACGGCGCTGTGCACTTTCGGCGGTCAATCTCGGTCGCAAGAACCCATTTTTGCACCTGACAAATCCATGTTCCTCGGTGACCAATCCATTTGCAAAGGATTTATAGTTTATTTGGCGAGTAACTTTCGCCGCAAAAAGTAAACGCCAAAATAAAGTGACTCAGATACTACGCTTGCGTGTACGCCAGTATTAATCCCAATTGCAGCGATATTGAGTCGTCGCAACAAGTGGCATGGTGAAAATAACTTGTCGGCAGCAATTTAAACCGTGGTGTAGATATTTTTTGAGCAAGTACAATTCGCAGGAAAAGCTATGCGACTACGCAAATGGCGTTAGATTCATCTGTTTGTGTACATGCCACAATTATTTGCTTATTGCAGCTCTATATAGTCGTCGCAACAAGTTTAATCGGTGACATTATGCAGTTGTGGCAATAATTTTATCGTGGGATCATACTAATTGCGATGATATGGTTTTGCTACAATAAGTGTTGAAACCCGCAGAGTTCATGGGATTTCTGTTAAAACAACGACTAATTCTGCCGCTATAACACATCTATATATATATATATATATATATATATATATATTACAGAGCCTCTTCCCCCGTATAATTTTTTCCCCAATTTTTGTTTGGCTAACTCATCACTCTCTCGCTCTGAACATTTCGTTGTTCGATTCTTGCTACCGCTCCTCTCGTTGTGATTCTATTGCCACGCCATTGCATCATCGTCAATAACGGAGTTATTCTATCTCTCCTCCATCTGACCATCTGATATGTCTCTCTCTCCTTCTATCTCTCTATAACTCTCACTCCGACCCGCTCTCTCTCTCCCCTCTGTCATTAAGCTGCCCCACCATGTCGCTATACCAACCCTCTGCAGTGCGCCACCTACTCATGCGGTAAGCTCTCTCCTTGATCTATATATACTACTATCTTTTCCATAGTCTGTGAAATGGTCTATATATATATAAAATATATATATAAGCGTATAGACCCACTTTGTGAAAGTTGAATTGCTATTCAATATGTACCCAGGCAATTGAACTATACAATTTTATTTTATTTTTCAACTGATTTCACAGTAAAACAGTCTTTATAAGTAGCTATATATCAGGCCTTAATTTAGAAACATCTGGTATCAATTGATCAATTGATACCAGATGTTTGGTATCAATTGATACCAAGCAATCTGTCCAGCTAATTGCCCGGCTTATACACTGAGTGTTTTGTAACATATATATTTTTAAGCTCCTTTAGTTCTCCACATATTGACTGATTATTTGAGATACTTTAGACCACGTGAAAGCATAATTTTTGTTAAAAGCATACTGATTGTATCATACATTTATACTCTTGCAATGACTTCATCTTATTAATGTGAAGTATAGATGAATTGTCATTAAAGGCATCTAAATCCATCTTGGAGAGACCTGCTCTCTCATGAAAATCCATCTTGGAGCTGTGAAAATCCAGCTTGCGTGTTCTTGAGTTTCCAACCACATACTTGATTAAGGAGTAAACTTGAGTTTACATGTAAAGGATTCAAGGTATCTTGGGGCAGGTGTACATTTTTTGCATTCAACATGCCATCTTCAGTACCTTTCAACTATGATTGTTTTGAACTAACAATCACTTATTCTCAATATATTTTTAACTTCTTATTTTTCCATTTAATTAATAAACAAGGGGCTGATATTGCGTTGTTGTTCCTAAAATTGTGAACAACACTCTTGAAGATACCCACAACTTATTTTGAGTCAAAAATCTGTTGAGTTGTTGTAAAAGGAAGTTGGTTCACATTGAAACAGAGGTTGAAGGGGTTAACCAACCCCTGTTTGTAATGTGGTATGGCCAACTGTGCATATTGCATTCCAAGCTTTTGAAAAGCACCCAAATCCCAAATCCAACTATGTATTTCAAGACTTGGAATGTGCAAAATTAATTCAAGACAATTACTCAGCTTTATATACTCTCCCAGTAAAGTGTCTTACAACGTTTGTTTTTTGAAATTTTCAGATTCTATGCTTCTTATTATTGTAAAGTGACATGAATGTAACATGCCACAAAGTATTACTTTCTGGCATGTAAGACTCGTATAGACTGCTATCTAATATAACCATGCTTATTGGATCTCATGTTCAAGTAAAACAATACATAAACTTTTTATTTTTGAGCGGTTTTTATACTCTTTTTCCCTATTGTAACAATACATAAACTTTGAGGTACCCCATATGCTTCTCTAGTTAGTGCACAGTTATAGTCTTTTCTACTTTCCATGAATACTTTCTAAATAGTGAATGACATTTTCCAAGTTTACTTGCTTGTTTGCCCAACTATGCATATTGCATTCTCGGATTACATCTATCCATGTATTTTCATTATGTACATCTAGTGAATATACCTAACAAAATCATCACTAACGAATCTGAAACTTTACTCGTCAAAAGAACCAAATCTCCTAACTACAATGTAGTTCTATCAAAGGTAGATAAAACTAACGTTTTCTTACTTTGATCTTCGTTCATTAATTGTTGTTACCATATACCTTAATTATATAATTGTCTTCCTTAAGGTTGGAATATCGTATTATCGATTGAGGTTGAAATGGACAAGAGTTGGATGCACGTGCCTAACAGGTTCACGTCATGTGAATACGGTGAAGGGAATGCTAAACTCCTCACAATGGCAAAAGCCCATGCACCTGGAAAAACTACCTTCAGGTGTCCATGTCGGAGATGCCATAATAACCTTTTCTTGTCAATCAATGAAGTCGAAGATCATCTATTCACGATTGGTATTGATCCAAGTTATACACATTGGATATTTCATGGGGAGGCTGAAAGTTTGAGTGTTAATTCGTCAGACGATGAAACAGATACATTTAATGAAGGTTCGAATTTTGTTGATGATATGGGTGAGATGATAGACGACATTCGGGTTGGATCATTCATGGACCATGCATCTGGGGAACATGGTACTACTTCACAGCCTTCAATGAGTGAAGGGCAATCAAAAACATTTGACCAATTGTTAGAGGATGCGAGACGTCCACTTTATCCAAGTTGCTTAAAGTTCTCAAAGCTTTCATTTATAGTCAAGCTGCTTCATATCAAAACATGCGATGAGTGGACTATCAAGTCATTTAACATAGTTTTACAATTGTTAAAAGCATCTTTTCCTGAAATTCAAATACCTAACTCATACCACGAGGCACGACGCTTACAGTGTGGTTTGGGTTTTAGTTATGTTAAAATTGACGCTTACCCAAATGACTGCATGCTATTTCGGAAAGATAGTGCGGACAAACAAGCTTACTCTAAATGCAATGAGTCAAGGTGGGTGACAACTCGTGGGAAAAGGGGAACATTCCCCAAAAGGTATTGCAATACTTTCCTCTTACACCGAGGTTACAAAGGCTTTTTATGTCGAAAGATATAGCAAAGTCCATGAAATGGAATAGAGAAGAACGAGTTGATGACCACAGTACTTTAAGACATCCTGCTGATTCTAAGATGTAGAGACAATTTGATAAAGACCACAGTTGGTTTGCAGAAGATGCTCGCAATGTCAGACTGGGCTTAGCCAGTGATGGCTTCAACCCATTCAATAATATGAGTAAACCTTATAGCATATGGCCAGTGATACTCGTACCATATAACTTGCCCCCTTGGTTATGCATGAAAGAGCGGTACTTAATGCTATCATTGCTCATTCCTGGCCCCAAAGGTCCAAGAAACGACATCGATGTATACTTGCAACCGTTAGTCAATGAATTAAAAGTGTTATGGAACAATGGTGTACACACCTATGATGCATCAAAGTCTGAACACTTTCGCTTACATGCTACACTTTTGTGGACTATTAATGATTTCCCCGCATATGCCAATCTATCAGGGTGGAGCACAAAGGGAAAGATGGCTTGCCCATTATGCAATGAGGATACAAATTCCATATGGTTGAAACATGGAAGAAAATACTGTTATATGGGTCATCGTCGTTTCTTGCCAGCAGCACATAGTTGGAGAAAGAAGAAGGTTGCATTCAATGGAAAGCAGGATGATCAGTCGCCTCCTCCAGAGTTCATGGGACATGATTTACTACAGCAACTTATGCAGCTTGATAATGTAGAATTTGGCAAAGGGAATCAAAAGAGAAAACGCAGACTAGATGAATTGAATTGGACAAAACAAAGTATATTTATCCAATTACCTTACTGGTCAATGTTGCCTTTAGGACATAATTTGATGTTATGCATATTGAAAAAAATATATGCGAGAATCTCTTAGGAACCTTGATGGATATTGAAGGAAAAACCAAAGACACTGCTACTACCCGTAAGGACTTGATGGAGCTTGGGTTAAGGAAAGAATTACATCTACAACCTTCAGCTACTGGGTACTCCATGGTCCTTGGCTCCTACACGTTGGATTTATATTAGAGGAGACGTTTCTGTGAATGGATTGCCGCTATTAAATTTCCAGATGGTTTTGCATCAAACATTTCTAGATGTGTTTCAGTTAGTGATGGAAAGATATCAGGAATGAAAAGTTATGACTGTCACGTCTTCATGCAAAGATTACTTCCAGTTGCAATTGGTGGGTTTTTTCGTCCTGATATACGGCTTGCATTGACCAAGTTTAGTTCATTCTTCAAGGCTTTATGTGCACGAGCGTTGACATTAGAAGTATTGAAGTAACTACAATACGACATTGCAATCATCCTCTGCAAGCTTGAGATGATTTTTCCACCTGCCTTCTTTGATGTAATGGTACACCTCGCCATTCATTTAGCCCGTGAGGCTTTCCTTGCAGGGCCTGTTCAATATAGGTGGATGTATCCTTTTGAACGATATTTGGAAAAATTCAAGCGTTATGTTAGAAATAAGGCTCGTCCCGAAGGGTCAATTGCAGAAGCCTATGTTCATGTTGAATGCTTGACCTTTTGCTCCTTGTATATCCATGATGTTGAGACCATATATAACCGGGACGATCGAAACAAGGATGTAGATAAGGATACAGAATTTGAATGTTTCTCTATTTTCTCACAAAAGGTATGACCTTTGGGCTCCCCAACCTCCAATCGATTTGACCAAACTGTACTTGCAAAAGCAAGTTGGTACGTGCTCAATAATTGTCCAGAGATTGGTCATTACCTAGAGTAAGTCCGAGAAGCCTTCCATTACTAAAATTTAAAAAATTCCGCTAAACCTATAATTTTATTACACTAATTTTTGTGTTTTCTCTATATGTAAAGAGCATTATACGAAGGTGACAGAAATTTCCTTTGAAAATTTTGAGCCTAGGCATCAACGAGAATTTCCATTTTAGTTTCGCACACGAGTAGGTTACCTATAGAATCAAGTTGCCCAAGTAAAGGATATACTTATATTTTATTATTTTTCCTAACCTATTGCACCCCATTATGGACAGATTCAAGAACTGTGTGCAGCAAATTCTGATGATGTCTCGGATTACATATATGCACTCGCTTGTGGACTAGACCCATGGGTTGCTTCATATGGCGCTTGCATAATCAATGGCACCAGATTCCACACAGTGTGTCGGGAAAAATATCGTCGAACCCAGAATAGTGGGATCGTTGTTAAAGGGGAACACCAATCAAACCCTATTGATTTCTACGGTGTTCTTATCGACATATTGCAATTACGGTACATGGGTTGGCATCATGTATATTTATTTAGATGTGACTAGTTCGATGTCGGTGATAGAAAGAGAGGAATACGTGTTGGGGACCACATGACTAGTGTCAACACTTCTCGCAAATGGTAGAAAGATGAGCCATTTGCCCTTTCCTGTCAAGCCGCCCAAGTGTTTTATCTTAAAGACACTAGTTTGAGTGGTAATTGGTCTGTCGTTCAAAGGGTGACCAATAGGAACATGTATGATGTTCCAATTAAACCATTGGACAATGACGATGATGATGAAGAGCAAAATCAAAATTTTGCTGCTTTCCAAGAGAACGAACCGGTCTACATTGAAGTAGAACGGGAATATGATGCTGATGGCATCACAATTCCCTTTCATAGGTCTAACATAGAACCAATCGAGCTTGCTGCTAATACAAGTTTACATGACCCAATATCTCTTCCCTTTGACGAGGACTTCATTGATGATTTAGTAGATGAGAACAATGATAACTAGACTAGTAGCAATGAAGATCTTTTAACGAGTAGTGAGACTTCGTCTGACGATGGTGTGCATTTATTTGCTATTATTTAAACCCAACCTTTAGAAACTATTTATTAGATTCATTTAACATGCTACAAGTAGTTATCGCTTACTTCTATTTGAATTCTTACTTAACAAAATATGTTCTGCAATTTCTGGATGAATGAAGCTCGGTGTGATGTTTGAGTAGCTACTCAAGCCTAATGGTATCTCTCTTCGCTCCTCCATTTGTACAAGTTTTACTATTTCCTAATTGTGTAAAGCTCTTGTAATAGCAATATGAACAACAACTATAACAGCAACATGAACATGTAGATGGAAACTTGTTGGGTCAAAACATCTTGATGGGAATTTTGAGTTCTGTTTGCATACAAACATCATGACTACTAATTATAATTAAAAATATTTAAAATATCAATCATTTTATTTTTATGGGAGACTTACCATATGATCAAATGTGTCAATATGGATCCTGCAGAATTAGTAATAGTTTTTTTGGTCCAAAATTGACATAAAAACTTGAAGAGGATCTCACCATGCACGGGAGGATCTCACTATGACAATAAGATATTGTTAGCGGCAGGCATGCATGCAGCTGAGCTACCATAATGGGAATGGAGAAACCCAACAATAAAAAAAGGGTGGCAGATTATGGTAATTTTCCCATAATTTCCCCATAAAATACCAGCTCCCCCTAAGTTTGAATGTGTATGGTGTTGTGTTTTGACAGATTATGTAGATACAAGTGTCGTTGCATTTTAGCTTTAGGTGGGGGGCTTAAGTGATAAATGATTCATACTGTGTGTCGACTATGCTGGGCTTATGTTTGGTTTTAGGATTATGCTTCCTAATTAATTGTACTGAGATATTGTTGTGAATGTGTTTCGGTTTGGATTGAGATGGAATTCCCATAAAGTGTTGGGTTGTCACGATGGAGTTGGCTTCAAGATAAAAGGTAGGAAAAGCATGGTGATTGTGTTGGTTGCTAAATTGTTGACAGGTCTGTATATATTAAAACTATGACCAAATGAATGGAGTTTGTAAGACCAAATGTATGTAAATTTTATGGATTCTATGTTCGTCTTATTATGTGATATAAAAGGTAGGAGACAATCTATTATCTAACCCCATTGTTGTTGCCTGATATAGAGGATGATGCACAGACTTCACCTAACCTGCTGCAATTATCCATCCATCAATCTAGCCCAAAGGAATGAAAAAGAACCAATATAGTGGAGTATATATTGTAAAAGGCTATGTAATGGTTTTGTATTATATTTTTGAAGGTCCACCCGAAATATGACACTAGTAGTTAATATAGCCGAACAGTGAGTTTCGTGGGAGTATTTGTATTGGGGTTGTGTAATATAGTAGTTGCATTAACAACTATTACCAAAATTTATTAATGATGGTTGATTGTGGAATTCATTTTGTAATTTTTTGTATGATTCATACTGTGTTCAGGTTTTTATTTTTCTATATATCATGCTTTAGAGACTGGGATGAGTACTAAATATTGCCTAGGAAAGAAAAGCCAAGCAGGCATGACTTGGTGAGAATGATTTGCCTTTACCAATGTGTTGTGCCAAAGGTCAAAGTAACCATGCTATTTTTTTTGCCAAATTGCTACCAGTTTTTTAATAATTTAATCAGGGAGTAAGTTAAACTCAAAAAAGCTACTTGCGGGCGGGGTAGGGAAACGGGGCGTTACATTTGCTTACACACGACGCTGGTTGAGTTTGGAAAGTTGCACATAATCTTTGCAAGATAATTGAACTCTTTTATGGATTATATATAAAGTATGCTCGCACAAGCAAAATCGATATAGAGATTCTAAGCTTGAATGGCTATGGTGTCCATTAATTTTTTCCTTTTTATCTTTTTCTAAATTTGAAGTTTTTTTTTTCTCAATATAGACCCCATTTGGCATTGGGGATTGGTTTGATTTGATGTAATGGCCGTCTTTATCCCTTTAATATATATATATATATATATATATTGTAAATAATATAATTTGACGTGACTAATGCCACGTTAGCGATTCCTTAAAAGTTACCCAACGCCGGGTACCTATTCCAAAATTTATATGTGTCCAACTTCAATCATGATCCAATTAGTCAAACCACAATATATATATATATATATAGCATTGTATATGTGACCATGCATTAGAGCATTGGCATTAGATTCATCAAATGAATTCAATCTTCGAAATTTAATGAATTGCTATTTAAAATCACTGCATTGGATTTGCCAAATACTAAAATCTGAAACTTTTAGCTACAGTGCATTCCAATTCATCTTCAAATTTGAAGACTATTCACACTCTATAACCATTATTTTATTTATTTAAATTATTTTTTTCCAATTTTGAGCCACAATGTATTTAAGTTGGGAAAAAATAATTTAAATATCACATCAAAATTAGTAATTCACATATAGTTAGTGTAATTGTAAAATATGGAAAAAATAAAATAAAAATAATATTATTAAAATAATATTATTATTATTTTGATGAATCCAATGACTAATGTATGATGTGGGGTTATGTATAGGGAGGTTTTGGATTTATGGAAAACATGTAATTTTATTCCCCTCAACAGCCCAAGTGTACAACCTTGCCATTTAACATGTACGCATATATATAATTGGAACAAAAAATATTATATATATGCCAGAGAAATGCTATTTCTGAATATTTCACGATTTGTGAAATGCTATTGTACACCATTAATATGCTATGTTCTAATGCTCAAGTATTAACCCCCAAAAATATTTACATTTTGCAGCAAGGCTGTCCAAATAATATTAAACAAGTATTTGTGAGAAACAGTAATGTGTACTAAATCATAGCTGTCATGATCAGTTCATATGAGGTTTATGTAGACATTCGTCACCCATGCAGTAGAGAACATGCTTTGAGTGACAGTTGCTTTGCACCAGCGCGGGAGGAGGGAAAAAGGAAGTGGGAGAAATGCATCTTTTCATTACCAAGGCATGAAATAGCTAGGTAGGTTTGAGAGGACTAGTACAAATCCAAACTTTACTGAAGGGTTTTACACGTAATGCTCCTCTAGAGGAAAGATATCAGAATTTTGAGTGCTTGGCTAGGAAAGATATCAGGAAAGATACAAACAAATCCATCCGACGTCCAGCTTCAAATCTATGAAGCGTGAAATACTTGGTACGCCTTGACAATGGCTTCATCCTTTTGCTTAGAAACAGAAACACCTTTTATGGCTTTATCCATGAATGGCTTCATTCTTATATGGCTTCATCATTTGCATGCATGCATGGCTTCATGATCCTTTTGCACAGAATCAAAGTACACTTTTTACTAGGGTTGTGCAGATTACTCGAAAACCCGTTGAACTCGTTTAAAATGACCTGACCCGACCTGCCTTTTATCGGTTTGTTATCTGATAGGTTTCCAGCCCGACTAGTTTCATGGGTTGTTTACGTTGGTGTCCACCCGTCCAACTATAAATACAAATTATCAAACCAAACCCTAGCCACCCAACTCCCAAGTCCCGAGTGGAAAACCCTTCCCTCTTTATGTGGAGTGAAGAATCACAGTGAAAATGACTCGCGAGGTAATAGCGGTGGTACCGAAGGGGAAGAAGAAGGGAGTCACATTCGTGATTGACTGCGTGAAGCCGGTTGAGGAAAAGATCATGGATATTGCCTCACTTGAGAAGTTCCTCCAGGAGAGGATCAAGGTCTGAGGCAAGGCCGACGCTCTATGTGAATCCATCACCGTCGTTCGTGAAAAGAGCAAAATCTCTATCACCTCTGACAGCAACTTCTCTAAAAGATATTTCAATGACTCTGGCTTTGGGTGATTGCTTCCAACAAGGACATGAATGTTTACTTCAACATTGTTGAGAATGAGGGCGTGAAGGAAGACTGAATATCTACTATTCTTGTCTGCTACTATCGCTTATGCAAACGACTACATCCAAATGCCTTCTGCAAAGTTTGCTCTTTTCATTTTTTGTTTTTGGGTGTTTTTTCTTGAGATTGAGAAGAATCTGAGATCGATGGAGATTGATATTGTCATTTGAGGCTTAGATCTGAGGTAAATCGATGTGCAGAAAGTTGGGTGTTTTTTTGTTTGGTAAATGTCGGGTCATACGGGTTTGACCCAAGTCTATTTTAATCGGGTCGGGTGGATTCGGTTTGGTGCCATAAATGGAGTCGGGCAGGTAGGGTTGGGTGTAAATCTGGTTTTGATGGGCCGGGTTGCAGCCCTATTTTTTATGGCTTTATCCTTATATGGGTTCATTCTTTTATTATCCATCCATCAATCCTTTTTATGGCTTCATCCTTTTGCACAGAATCAGGAACTCCATTTTTTTTTCTTCATCCTTTTATGGCTTCATCCTTTTGCACAGAATCAGCAACTCCATTTTTTTCCTTTATCCTTGTATGGCTTCATCCTTTTTATGGCTTCAAAATAAAACAGCATTTTATAGCTTCATCCTTTTACACGGCATCAGAAAATCGAGATTGACTATATGAATTCATGTCTTCATTCTTTGATGGTTTCATCCTTTAAGTGGTTTCATGTCTTCATATAAGCATGCAATCTACAAATAGAAATACTGATCAGTATTTCTATTTATAGACCGCATCCTTTTATGGCATAAACATTGTTGGTCCTTGGCTATCTCCATATGTAGTTGTAATCTCAAATGTTGCTTCCTGCTACACTCCGTATTTATTGGTGAGATGAACGTGCAGAATTAATGACTCAGTCAAAGAGAGGGAGAGGCCGAGGAAGAGTGCTTCCTGCTACACTCCGATACCTGCAGCTAGCAGCAGCAACTTGGACATTGAGAGATGATGCTGAGGTACACTCTGATGACTCCACTCAACCTCCAGATGGCCCATCTTCAGCTGAGTTGCCTCCTTATACTCATCCTACAGAGGCTAGTGAAACAGCCGAGGGTAAGTAACATGTTTTCTAGTCCTTAACCATTTCATTAAGTAATTACTCAGTGTTTTCTAGATGTCTTTGTATTAGCTTAAATATATAATTTTTTGTGATTGTGATATAATAAAAAATAGTAGTAAACGTGTTAGGGGAGTAGCGAAGGGGACGGAGGTTGAGAGGTTGCGAAAGTACGGGAAGGTACCATTGGAGATCAAAGATGGCAAGATAGGCCCATCATGCAACAATAGAACAGTCTACACAACAAGAGTGACGTGGTTGGTGAGGCACTATGCAGAAATGAGGTATGTTAGCTAGAGTGTCGTTGACAGAAAGGAGAAAGAGGAATTGATTGATCGTGTTAGAGTATGGGTTTATACCTTTTCATGATTGATATAATTGCACCATGAGTAATATAAAATTGTACTAGATCTATTTGCCAATGTTAAATGAATTGATATTGTGTAAAGGCAGAGGACACTAAATCAGCGTCCTAGTAAAGGGAACCTAATAAGTTTCCTGTAAGAAATTTGCATGGTGTCTGTTTTCTCATAGGTAAGGTAATCGATTTGCCAATGTTAAATGATTGCTCATAGCAGAATTTTCTAATACTGCTATTGCAAGCTTGGCTCAGTAAATACAGCTGAAGGGGACAATGTTTAACACAATCTTACATTTACCTATGATTTGTAAAGGACCATGTGGTTTTAAGATAGAGTTAGCAATTATAAATATGCATTTTTATAGTTCAGAAGCAAAAAATAAACACAGAAGCTGCTTCATATTTATATGGTAGAATGGGTATTATAACGGACTATAGGACCATATAACTCATATATGGTATATGAGTTATTAACAATTGTGGCAAATAACAGACCAGATGGATGTCATGGGTTTTTAACAAAATTCCATTAATAGGCTGACTTTGAGTTGGATTGGACGAAGAAAAATCATCGTCGGACAGTCACAAGTGTCTCGTGCTTATAATACGTTTCATTACATGCTACATCGTAAATACATGAATTATGCAACACATGAGCAGGCACTGGTTAATGGAGGCACATTGGTAGAGAAACCTGTTTGGGAATGGTTATGCAATCGGTGGGACAGTGATGAATTTAAGGTAAGGTTCACAATTTTCTGCTCAGATTCATTGTACAACTAAAGTCATTAAGTTAAACTAGTCTGTTGTTTGCAATTGTTCAGGGTATTTAGAGTTTATATTTTTCTGTTATATTGCAGAAATTGTCCACCCAAAACAAAGAAAATAGGCATAAACAAAGGGTCAACCACACAAGCAGAAGGACGTCATTTGTTGTACTAATGGAAAGGAAGGTATTGACATTGTTTTCATAACATAAGATGTTGTCAAACTTAAGTTTTATATATTTTTCTTCAATGGAACTAGATGGGTAATGTGAATGGTTTGGCAATGTTCATGTAGAAGGACAAGAATCTTATTGATTTCTACAAAGATGTACATTGGTTGAATAAAATGGGAAGATTTATCACACCAGCTACAGAAGATAATTATGTGAGTTTCCATTGTTTATATATTATTATCTGGCACTTACATAAATAGGAAATGTTTAGTGTATGGCAAAAGAATAGTCTCCAACCATGGTCATTTATTAGTTAACACAATGGTTGGGTTTATGCCCAAAATAAGCTTCAAATTAGATTGAGCAGCTTTTGAAGTTTGTAATATTTGCATTGATCATTTATGTTTGAATAATGAGTAGGTAACGAAGTTGTGAACAATTATATAAAGGGTGGTTTGAAAATGTTGAATATTGTGTTCAAGTGATATTGAAGAGCAAAGTTAGGAGAAACTTTGAGAATTATATCTAGAGATTTGGAAATTCTCAAATCTCTCATGCCCTGCTGACTCTTTATTTTGAACAATAAAAGATAGATTTACATATAAATGGAAAAAGGGAGAAGTCATATCCTTCATTAGACAAAAGGCTTGTTGGACTTTTGTGATACCATTGCTGCTATCAGTTTTGTCAAGACAACTCAAAATTAAGGGCTAGCTCTTGAAGGACATAAGGGATCTCAGCCTTTAACTGTCACAATTAGAAGTTGGTCAAATAAATGTAATTATGCAATTAATGTTGGAAATAGTACATAAGATAAACTTTAGAAACAACATTTCTGTTTTGTTTTCCTGATCCAAAGATTAAGAAGTAAAACCATACAAGAATGTTGTTAGAATGTCAAAAATGGTTGTTTTTTTAGACCCATGTTGAGGTAGATATAGGCAACCAAATCTGAAAAAGTGGCTTGGACACTATTGACCTGCTCTGGTAGAGTTATAGATAAAGCAGTTGACCAGAATTGGTTTTTGGGTAGCCCTAAAGTTAATCATTTCGAATGCTAAACAAATGTTGTAGTTGGTTTTTTGCAAATTTCTAGTGATAAGCAATGAGATTGCATTTTACTTATAAAAGAAAAAAAAAACAATGAGATTGCATTAGAAAGGCTTATTAAAGTTCAACTTATAAATTCAAGAAAAAAAGAACTTTATATATTAAAGTTAAAAAAAAGTTGTTGTTTATATCTCCATTGGTGACATTCATATACATTTCTAGATCCCATTTTAGGATTTCTCTTAAAATATGTTAATAGAGATTGCCCAAATTAGGTAAAAGATGAGTTATTACTCAATATGATGGTAATGGTGAAAGTTGTTCATGCCACAGAATCAAATGGTTGAAAGGATGAATGCTAAAGAGCCAGAGGGTCGCACAAATGAAGCAGCAGCAACCTTATATAGGGAGGTTTTGAGACATAGTTCAGGGTATTCCAGAGGGCTGGGACACTCTGTTATGGTTGAATCTGCTAAACTACTTGGAGTATCAAATGAGGAGTATGAACGTCTTGCTGAGGAAAATGCACAAAATAGAAAAAATGCAGAATATTACCAAAATCGGCTTGAAGAGATTGAAGGTGGTTTCATGCATATGAGGGACCATTTGTGGAAGTTTGAGGGACCTGTAAACATTCGAATGTCAGAAGTGGAGACAGAATTAGAGTCTCAAAGAGAGACTGAAACCAGAATTCCATAGCCAACAACATGCCAGCAGTGACTACTTTTGTTTTTTGGCTTCAAGACTTTTGCTACACTTTTGATATATTAGTCAGGGGGAGTGATTTACTAGTAATACTTTTGGTCAGTTATATGTGGAGATTTTGCCCTTGCTGGAGAGGTTGAAGGGTATGAAGGTAAATGGGTTTCTTACTCTTACATAAATTGTAACACCCCGTATTTTAGTATATTTTCACTGAAGGATTATTTTTAATAATTCAAAAATTTATTCTCTGATTTTATGATTATCGGATATTTTAAATGGGTTATTTTATGATCTTTAAATTGTGAAAATTAAATTGTTATGTTTTCTTAATATTTATTTATTGTTGTACATTTAAATTGTTCTTCTTTTTAAATTAATTGATTGTGAGATTTCATTATTTTATTTTCATTGTATCATTACGTTTAAATTATTTTAATTGATTTACTATTTTAAAATCATCTTCGTTGGATCATTTTCTGTGACCCAAGAGGTGAGGATTGGACCTCATTTCTTTTCCTCACTTTTCTTTTTCTCCTTTTTCTTTTCTTTTTCTTTACTTTTTCCCCATTTCTTCCTCTTCCTTTTCTCTCCCCGCGTGCGAAGCCCCTGCACTCCCTCCCCGTCCGTTTTCTCCTTCCACCCAACCCACCGCCGTCGCGCCACCGTGCATGACACCACCCGTCCCGTTCACTCCCCCACCGAGCGGCGACCCTTCCCCGTAAATCTCAGCTCCTATCGCGCCGCCGTTTGCCCCCACGAGCCCCTCCAAGCCGCGACGCATTTTGAGCTCCAGCGCCACCGTCTCGCCACCTCCGGCCACCATCTCTTCACCACTTCATCCTCGACCTCCTAGCAACCCAATGGACCCAACCCCAGCTCTGATCCGCCACCGGTGAAGCACATTCAACTCCATCTCCGTTTCAGACTTTTTGGCCTTAAAACCACCATTTGCGCCGCCACCCACTGCAAACCACCACCACCATTGGCTTCATCGACCTCTCTAGACCCTACCCTATCAATTTCGGGTCTTAGTTTGTCTCCGTTGAAAAGTGGGTTTTTGAGACCCATGGCCATAGTGTATTTTACACTGTTACGTTGCTGAGTCACCACTTCTTGCATCTCCGTGATCCTTCAAAAATCATATTATAGCACTATAAGTATTTTTCCAAAGAACTATCGTGATTTAAATATATTTTTGCACTAACTCATATTATTGTGATCTGGTTGGACATGCCGGACTGAGTCCGAGGAGTTCGGGGGTCGGATGGATTATGGACGGAGTTGTGTGTTTGGTTGGTATTGTGAATTGTTGGTTGTTGGTTTTGGTGCTGTTTATGTACATGGCATATTGCACACATGATCATGTTTGTAAAGGAAACTGGGTTTTCGTGTACTTGCATTCATGTTCATGTGTTTCATGAAAACTGGGTTTTCATGTGTTAAAGGATTTTGGGTGCGTGTGTATCACAACCCCAAGCCGAGATGGGGCATTAGGTCGGTGGAGCTCTTCTGATCACTCGGGAGCAGAATATACTGAGTGACGTCCTCTGGGTTGTCGCTGGGCGACAACGGGATCAGACGAGATGGTCTCGTGCCGACTCCGCGGTCCCTCTGCTGGCGGGGACTAGAGGATGCTTGGCCACATATGCGGTGGGCGCGGAACTGGGCATCACTCATTGCGTAGTGGGTGCTTGGCCACGAACACGCTGGGCGCGGAACTGAGCATCGCTACGAAGCCAGGACGTGCGGATGATCCCTAGGGGAGATCATGGTGCATTGGTTAATGGAATAATGGGCTGTTTTCTGGGAAAATAGCGTGTGTTGATTAAAAGGATTTTATGTGATTCATTTTCTGGGAAAATGAGCTTTTATTGATTTGAGTCATTTTCTGGGAAAATGACGGAGTATTCTTTTTGGGCCAAATGAGATTTTGGCTTGTGTTGGAAAATATCTATTTTCAGGGAAAATGGTATTTTTGAGAATAATGCATATTTCATCATATGCATGCATGTTGGTCGTATTAATGTATTTTTATCTCGTGGTTATTTGGGTTATACTTACCTGCGATACCATCTTATGGTAACGCAGATTTTGATGCAGAGCAGGATGAGTGTGAGCCTGAGGAGTCGGCTCTGCCCGAGGAGTGGTTGGATCACTCGCATTTTGGTTTGGGATTTGTAAAATATTTATTTTGGATGACTGTATAATATTTAAACATTTTTACTAGACTGTTTAAATTGTATTAACAATTCTGGTACTTAGTTGTATTAATTATCCGCTGCGTTGTTTTTGTACACTGTTGCATGTATACACACTTGGCACTAATGTTGGGATGTGTGACCCTATTGTCTTCATCCCGGCGTCTCGATTCTCGTGTCTCCTTACATGGGGGTCGTGGGCGCCACTAGTGGTATCAGAGCAGTTCGGCTCTGGGTAAATCCACATGTCCCTTAGGTGAAGTACCAGAAATATTATTTTAAAAATATAAGTTAAATTATTTATTTTAAGGAATCATTTAATATGGATTTGTTATTTATTTTGTTTATGCTATATTATTTTATTTTACTTTATCTTAGTTATTTCTGTGTTATTTTTGTTTTGTGTTTGATTTTGTTCGGGTGTTTAAACGGAGTTAAAGATTGCTATGACAGGAAGATGGTGAGACCAAGAAGGCAAGCTATTGAGCCCGAAGATGAATTACCAAGAGGTGATGGAAATTATGCCATGGCGAGGGCGTTGAATAGGATGACAGAGTTCCTCCAACAGAATTTCTGACAGCCGCAAGGAGATTTAAATAGAGTTGTCCAAGTTGGGTGCACCTATGAGCGCTTCCTAGTGCACAGGACTCCTGCCTTTACTGGGGAGGAGGATCCACTGCGAGCTAGGAGGTGGATAGAAGATCTTGAGAGAACATTTGAAGTTTGTGGGTGCACGGAGGCCCAAATGGTATTGTATAGAAGCTATATGTTGCAAGGTGAAGCGGCAAACTGGTGGCAGACCAAGTGGCAACTCCTAGAAATGGAGTTGGGATCTTTTGCTGCTATGTCCTAGCAGCGATTCAAGAAGGAGTTCGACGACCGTTTATTTCCTGTTTCGGTGAGACGGCAAAAGGCTCGAGAATTCAATAATTTGGTACAAGGAGACATGACGGTCGAGCAATATGCTAGGTAATTCATGGAGCTTGGGTGATTCGCTACTCACCTCATTGCCATTGAGGATTTGCGAGTTGAGCGAGGGTCTACGCCATGATATACGCAGACAAGTAGCCTGTCTTGAGATTGTGGATTTTCAAAAATTAGTAGATTTGGCCACTATTGCAGAGCGGGAAAATACTTTTGTGGTAGGCTCCCCTCCAGGCCAGAAGAGGCGGAGTTTTGCTGGTGAGGGCAGTAGTTCTGGGTCACTGCATAAGTTTGTACAGAGGACGGGGGCCCATTCGCAGGCAGCCTCTGGAGTTCGTGCAGGAGTCCGAGCTCCAGTTTGTAGCAGGTGTAATAGAGCCCATGAGGGTGACTGTGGCCAGAGAGGGATCCAGTGCTTTAGATGTGGCCAGTCGGGTCACTTTGCTCGTGAGTGTCCCAGTCAAGCTCAAGGAAGTCAAGGAGGACGAGGAGGTTGACGAGGCGGGAGGAGCAGCCAGAGACAGTTAGTACAAGCCCGAGTATATGCTGTGACTCCTGGTGATGTGGATTATGGGGCTCCAGAGACCCACGATGCTGGGGTGATTACTGGTATGCTTTTAATCTAATTGTTGGACTTGATGTTTGGTGTGAGTTGGTTTTTGGATTTATCTGGTGTATGTGTTTGCTTCAGGTAGAGTTCGTCTATATGATTTTTATGCATGTACCTTGTTTGATTCTCGGGCGTCTCAATCTTTTGTGTATGCTACTTTTGCACGGATGTGCAATCTAGTCACCGAGCTGTTACCACAATCCTTAGTAGTGACTCTTCCAAATGGTGAGCTGGTGTGGTGCTCCAAGGTTGCTTTAGGCTGTCCTTTGGATTTTGGTGGGAGGACATTGGATGCAGATTTGATTGTATTCAAGTTGCTTGGATTTGACATAATTTTGGGTATGGATTGGTTGCATCGATATTCTGCAAATATTAATTGTAGAAGTCGGATAATTGGCTTACAACTTTCGGATGGAGAGTATTTGGAATTCGTGGGAAGCAAGTTGAAAGCAAAACCTGCAATTATATCTGCAATTCAAACTAAGAGAGATATAGCATGTGGAGCAGATGCTTTTTTGGTTCAAGTGGTATCTACGCCATCCGAGAAGAAGTCTTTAGTGGATATTCCGGTTGTGGAAGAATTCCCTGATGTATTCGTGGACGAGTTGCCCGGATTGCCTTCTGTTCGTGATTTGGAATTTGTTATTGATTTGGAACCTGAAGCGGCTCCTATGCATAAGGCTCCTTACCGTATGACACCGTCTGAGTTAAAAGAATTGAAAACTCAATTACAGGAACTCGTTGATAAAGGATTTATTCAGCCTAGTACTTCACTGTGGGGAGCGCCTGTTTTGTTTGTCAAGAAGAAGGATGGTACACTCAGAATGTGCATCGACTATTGGGAACTTAACAAGGTGACTATCAAGAATAAGTATCCTCTTCCTAGAATTGATGATTTGTTTAACCAGCTTCAGGGAGCAGCTGTCTTTTCGAAAATTGATTTGAGATCAGGGTACTATCAGTTGAGAATAAGAGATAAGGACGTGCCCAAGACTGCTTTCAGGACGAGGTATGGGCATTATGAATTTAAGGTGATGTCTTTTGGGTTAGCTAATGCCCCTGCCGCTTTTATGGATTTGATGAATAGCGTGTTTCGGCCTTTTTTGGATTCTTTTGTGGTGGTGTTTCTTGATGATATTCTGATTTATTGGCGAGATGTGGAAGAACATGCTTGTCACCTTCATTTGGCACTTGGAAAGTTAAGGGAGCATCAATTATATGCTAAGCTAAGTAAGTGTGAATTCTGGTCGGAAGAAGTTAAATTTCTTGGACATGTGATTTTCCAGGAGGGAGTGGCCGTAGATCCTAGCAATGTGGAAGCTATTTTGTCATGGCCTCGCCCTTCAACAATTCGTGAGATACGGAGTTTCTTGGGACTTTCCGGTTATTATCGAAGATTTGTGGAGGGGTTTTCTCGACTATCTGGACCTCTCACTACTTTGACTAGAAAGAATGCTGAGTTTGTATGGTCTGATAGATGTGAGAGAAGTTTCCTAGAGTTGAAGAGAAGATTGACAACGACACCTGTTTTGGCACTTCCGGAGCCACACAAGCCATTTGTGATTTTTAGTGATGCATCTAAATTCGGGTTGGGATGTGTTCTTATGCAAGAAGATCGAGTTGTTGCTTATGCATCTCGCCAGTTGAAAATTCATGAGAGGAATTATCCCACCCATGATTTGGAATTGGCGGCTATAGTTTTTGCTCTTAAGATTTGACGGCATTATCTGTATGGCGAAGTCTGTGAAGTCTATACCGACCACAAGAGTTTGAAGTATCTGTTTACTCAGAAGAATCTCAATATGAGGCAGAGGCAGTGGTTAGAACTGATTAGCGACTACCAATGTGAGATCAAGTATCATCCTGGAAAGGCGAATCTAGTCGCAGACGCTTTAAGTAGGAAGTCTCAACAGGTGGAAGAAGCAGAGTCGTCAGATGTGGATTCTCTCCTTTACGGGATGAGGAGACTCCTTATTGAAAGTTCGCAGGAGGAAGAGTTATTATCTTCGGTTTTAGATGTCCGGGTTGTGGATTTTGAAGAATTGAAGACTATTCAAATAAGGGATCCAAAGTTATTGGCCATTAGGAAGAGAGTCAGGAAGTCTAAAGGACCCTTGCACTATAGTTTGGATAAGGATGGTATCCTTCGCTTTCGGGATCGTAGGGTGATTCCCCGAGATTCAGAATTTAAGGAGCGAATTTTGGCAGAGGCTCATGCGGCTCCTTATTCAGTTCATCCAAGAAGCACGAAAATGTATTGAGATTTAAAGAGAAATTACTGGTGGGAAGGAATGAAGGTGGATATTGCCATGTTTATCGAGAAATGCGACACGTGCCGTCAAGTTAAAGCTGAACATCAAAGACCTGCTGGTAGGCTTCAACCTCTCCCTATTCCTGAGTGGAAGTGGGATGATATTTCTATGGATTTTGTTGTGGGTTTGCCGAGGACTCCTAGTGGAAAGAACTCAGTTTGAGTGATTGTTGACCGGTTGACCAAGAGTGCCCATTTCTTGCCTATCAATAACACTGACTCTTTAGGTAAGTTGACTTGGTTATATGTTAAGGAGATAGTGCGTTTGCACGGAGTGCCCAAGAGTATCGTGTCAGATCGGGACCCGCGATTCACGTCCCATTTTTGGAAGAGTTTGCAGGCAGCTTTAGGCACTAAGTTGAAGTTTAGTACTGCATATCACCCACAGACAGACGGTCAATCAGAGCGTACTATCCAGACTCTTGAGGATATGTTGCGTGCTTGTGTCAAGGAATTTCAGGGGAGTTGGGAGAATCACCTGCCGCTAATTGAGTTTGCTTACAATAACAGTTTTCATTCCTCCATTCAGATGGCTCCGTATGAAGCTTTGTATGGGAGGAAGTGTAGATCACCGTTGTGTTGGGATGAAGTTGGCGAAAGTAAATTGATTGGGCCTGAGATAATTCAAGAAATGAAGGACCAAGTTCAGTTTATAAGGACTAAAATGGCGGAAGCCCAAAGTCGCCAAAAGAGTTATGCAGATACAAGGAGAAGAGACTTATCATTTGAGATAGGTGATTGGGTTTACCCTAAAGTCTCTCCAATGAAGGGGGTTAAGCACTTTGGCAAGAAGGGAAAGCTTAGTCTAAGGTATGTTGGCCCTTTCCAGATTATAGAGAATGTTGGACTAGTTGCTTATATAGTTGCCCTGCCGGATTATTTTGGGGATGTCCATGATGTATTCCATGTGTCGTCTTTGAAGAAGAGTTTTGGACAGCTAGAGCAGCGTTTTGTCGACCCTGAACGCATTGAACTTTGGCATAATCTTTCTTATGAAGTTGCCCCGACTCAGATTATGGATTGGAAAGAGCAAAGGTAAAGGTCTAAGACAATACCTTTGGTGAAGGTGTCATGGGGCGATACGATGGCTCAGGATTTCTCTTGAGAGAGAGAAGCTGACATGAGAGAGTAGTACTTGTATCTGTTCGATTGATTCTGGCGGTATGTTCTTAAGTTTGCTCCTAGTTGAATCTTATTCCGGTCTTAGCCTTAATGTTTGACCTTGCCAATTTCGAGCACGAAATTTCTTTAAGGGGGGAGGATGTAACACCCCGTATTTTAGTGTATTTTCACTGAATGATTATTTTTAATAATTCAAAAATTTATTCTCTTATTTTATGATTATCGGATATTTTAAATGGGTTATTTTATGATCTTTAAATTGTGAAAATTAAATTGTTATGTTTTCTTAATATTTATTTATTGTTGTACATTAAAATTGTTCTTCCTTTTAAATTAATTGATTGTGAGATTTAATTATTTTATTTTCATTGTATCATTATGTTTAAATTATTTTAATTGATTTACTGTTTTAAAATCATCTTCGTTGGATCATTTTCTGTGACCTAAGAGGTGAGGATTGGACCTCATTTCTTTTTCCCACTTTTCTTTTTCTCCTTTTTCTTTTCTTTTTCCCCATTTCTTCCTCTTCCTTTTCTCTCCCCGCGCGCGAAGCCCCTGCGCTCTCTCCCCATCCGTTTTCTCCTTCCACCCAACCCACAGCCGTCGCGCCGCCGTACGCGACACCTCCCTTCCCGTTCACTCCCCCACCGGCCGGCGACCCTTCCCCGTAAATCTCAGCTCCTATCACGCCACCGTTTGCCCCCACGAGCCCCTCCAAACCGCGGCGCATTTTGAGCTTCAGCGCCGCCGTCGCGCCACCTCCGGCCACCATCTCTTCACCACTTCATCCTTGACCTCCTAGCAACCCAATGGACCCAACCCCAGCTCCGATCCGCCACCAGTGAAGCACATTCAACTCCATCTCCATTTCAGACTTTTTGGCCTTAAAACCACCATTTGCGCCGCTACCCACGGCAAACCACCACCACCATTGGCTTCACCGACCTCTTTAGGCCCTACCCTATCAATTTCGGGTCTTAGTTTGTCTCCGTTGAAAAGTGAGTTTTTGAGACCCACGGCCACAGTGTATTTTACACTGTTACGTTGCTGAGCCACCACTTCTTGCACCTCCGTGATCCTTCGAAAATCATATTATAGCACTGTAAGTATTTTTCCAAAGAACTATCGTGATTTAAATATATTTTTGCACTAACTCATATTATTGTGATCTGGTTGGACATGCCGGACTGAGTCCGAGAAGTTCGGGGGTCGGATGGATTGTGGACGGAGTTGTGTGTTTGGTTGGTATTGTGAATTGTTGGTTGTTGGTTTTGGTGTTGTTCATGTACATGGCATATTGCACACATGATCATGTTTGTAAAGGAAACTGGGTTTTCGTGTACATGCATTCATGTTCATGTGTTTCATGAAAACTGGATTTTCATGTGTTAAAGGATTTTGGGTGCGTGTGTATCACGACCCCAAGCCGAGATGGGGCATTATCTCGGTGGAGCTCTTCTGGTCACTCGGGAGCGGAATATACTGAGTGACGTCCTCTGGGTTGTCGCTGGGTGACAACGGGATCGGACGAGATGGTCTCGTGCCGACTCCACGGTCCATCTGCTGGCGGGGACTAGAGGATGCTTGGCCACGTATGCGCTGGGCGCGGAACTGGGCATTGTTCGTTGCGTAGTGGGTGCTTGGCCACGAACGCGCTGGGCGCGGAACTGAGCATCGCTACGAAGCCAGGACGTGTTGATGATCCCTAGGGGAGATCATGGTGCATTGGTTAATGGAATAATGGGCTGTTTTCTGAGAAAATAGCGTGTGTTGATTAAAAGGATTTTATGTGATTCATTTTCTGGGAAAATGAGGTTTTATTGATTTGTGTCATTTTCTGGGAAAATGACGGAGTATTCTTTTTGGGCCAAATGGAATTTTGGCGTGTGTTGGAAAATATATATTTTCAGGGAATATGGTATTTTTGAGAATAATGCATATTTCATCATATGCATGCATGTTGGTTGCATTAATGTATTTTTATCTCGTAGTTATTTGGGTTATACTTACCTGCGGTACCGTCTTATGGTAACGCAGATTTTGATGCAGAGGAGGATGAGTGTGAGCCTGAGGAGTCAGCTCCGCCCAAGGAGTGATTGGATCACTCGCATTTTGGTTTGGGACTTGTAAAATATTTATTTTGGATGACTGTATAATATTTAAACATTTTTACTAGACTGTTTAAATTGTATTAACAATTTTGGTACTTAGTTGTATTAATTATCCGCTGCGTTGTTTTTGTACACTGTTGCATGTACACACACTTGGCACTAACGTTGGGATGTGTGACCCTGTTGTCATCATCCTGGCGTCTCGATTCCCGTGTCTCCTTACATGGAGGTCATGGGCACCACATAAATTCTGATATATTAACTAGAGTTCAATTGCTTACTATTTTTACAAAGTTCATCTCATAATGGGCCATATTTTATAGGGTCATGAAGGGAGGGATACTGAAATTATATTGATGATTGAAATAGTAGTAGAAATGACAGCAAAATTTAACGCTTTGTTCGCAATATTTGAGTTAGTAAAAAGTGCTTGATATTGTTGGAACACTCTTGATCTCTTCAACAATAGAGACATGAGACTAAAATTGATTTGTATGCCTGGCATTTTTCGATAGATAGATATATGCAGTAGTAGGAGGATAACAAGTTATACAAACTGAGATACCTATAGTATATATATATACTATAGGTATCTAGCATGCCTTGGATTAATAAAAGCATTAATTTGAGTGGAAATTAATGCGTTGTTTGAAATATATGAGTTAGTAAAACAATTGGACATTAGTTGCACTAAAATCATCAAGTATATGGGCTTAAGTACTTTGGAAATAAGTATTGTATCAAAAACAAAGTATGGTCAAAGATTGATGGTTGATATATATACCCCTGCCATCAAACATTTTTGGGTTTACCTACTTCAAGCTATTAAAGAAGTGAGACATATCTTGAATGAATTTAGATTTTGGGTTTATCATGAAATGGCATGCTATTAAATATTACTCATATCAGTTTATAAAAGGAATTTTTGGGTCTATGTGTTGTAGCTAAATTGGGCAGCGATAATTTGGGTTTAAGTGCACAGTTGGTTGTTTTGCTTAAATGAGATGATTTGCTGACAAGGGTTTTATCAAACTAGAATATAGTGCTATAGAGCAAAACATATGGAATATCTGTAATGGCTAATTTTACGAGAATATAGTTGAAATAATTCCAAGTTTACTGCTGTTATATCCTTAGAGTTATTGTAAAGTGCTACGATATAGATATATATCTGTTCCAATTCAAAATACAGATGTATACAGATAATTACAGTGTTATTGCTATATTTGCTAGGAACAGAATTTCAATTCAGTTCCATATATGGAACTGGAATTCCATGGGAGGTGGTACTGGAGATGTTGTTAGTTGCCCAGTGACAGTAAGGTACAAAAACATGAGGAGTCAAATTAAATACACAATATGGATTACCATGGTACAAAACTTTCAGCTTTTATATTAACACATGCAGTAAATCAATTGGTCTAAGAATTTGAATATAAACCACAAATAAATCCCACCAGCTAAAATAGGAAAAATGAGCCATGTAGTTTTTTAAAGTTCGTACAAAAATATTTTTGTAGCCTTTTTTAGGGTGAAGGAGAAATGTAATTATATCTGTAATTGTTAGGCCATTTTTTGTACTTCATGATGCAGGATGCATGAAATTTGACAAGGTAACTTATTTTGATTAGGAAAATTCTTATTGCAGTCCCCCATTCGGGATCTGCAATACAGTCCTTTAATGAAACGCAGCGTTTCATTAAAGGAAATGAAACACTGCGTTTCATGTAAGGAAATGCACGGCGTCATGTAAGGAAACCCATTGCCCAGACCCCTGCAAGCACTCATCCCTTCATCGCCCCAGACCCATCGAGCACACCAAGCCCATCCCGAGCGCCGTCGCCATGCCCAAGCCCATTGCCGACACCGTTGCCGTGGCCATCTCCGTCTACATCACGCAGCGCCGTCGCCATGGCCATCTCCATCTTGGTGATGGATTTCCTTCTCTGCGATTTGAGCGGTAGTTGGTGAGGGATTTTCTCTGTGATTTAAAATATTTCCTTCTCTGTGATTCGCTTGAGCGTGAATCTTGAATTGGTTTTGCTTGTTCGTAAATTTGTGTTAAGATCTTTACTTGTTTGTATAAAATATTTCTAATTCTAGAAATGCACTCCACGTGTTTGTTCAAATTTGTGAATGGGTCCCATATGGTAATTTATGCTTAAACTGTATGTGTTTTTCACTTGCAGACTTGTAGACTTGTTGAAGTGTAAGTGTATATAAAACTTAGTGTGTGATAGCTTATTTCCAATGGTGCTATCCCTTTCTACGGAAGAGCAACTCTTTTCAAGTTACTGTATATGCATAAAGTGTGCACTAGTTCTACATCCATGTCCCAGATTCAGCCTCATCCAACACGTTACACATCTTTGTGCAGCAGGACTAGCTAAAACATTAAATCAGTGTATGTAAATAAACAAGTACAGATCAAGGTTCTCTCCCAAGGAGGTCATCAGCAGTCGATGGTGGAGAAGGCCGTTCCGTCGATGGTGGGTTGAGGGTGGTCGAGGGGTACGCACGGTGCAGAGGGCTGGCTGATTTGAATTTGGGGAAATTTGTTTCAGATTTGGGTTGTAGAGGATGAAGGGTATTTTTGTCAATTCATACTTTAAAATGAGGATAAAATGGTGATTTCCTTACTAGGACTGCAATACAATCCTCTTAAGAGGACTGTATATAGAACGACCCTTTTGATTATATTCTATGTTGGTCTTTATGCCCATCATGATCATGCATGCTATGGTCTGATTTTATGCCATTCTTGTGTATTGGAACAGGTCAATTCAGAATTTAAGGGCAATGCTGATTTGGTTGTGATTCCACAAAATATGCCATTGTGTGGAATCATAATATATATATATATATATATATATGGTATATGTGAGTATTGTATATAGATATACATGACAGTAATTGATTTGTGCGTGAAAACTGTATGATCGTGTGCAAAACTGGATGCAATCATACAAAACCATGATCTAATTGTTCAATAATATTTTACATTTAATGGATTAGAGATTAAAAAGTGAGAAATAGGGACCAATTAGTTCAACAAAGTGACAAACCTTGCATCTTTATGGTGCATGTGAAATTGATTTGTAAGATTCCATCCAGCCCTAGCTCTGCTAAATTGGTTTCCCAAATTTGATGAATGAGGGCAAAATCAGCTGTGGAAGGGAAAAAAACGCCGCTAAATTGAATTGTCAAAAAGGGGGAAACCCACTCAATACCCTTCTCAAAGAGATTTCGTTGCTGCGATTTCTTTAAATGCCGCAAATGGGTTATTGCATCACATACCTCTAAGTTTTACCGGCGGCGCAAAAACTGTAGCTAATAACTTCACCGACGGATCACAATAGGCTAATACAAAGTGGGGTTTTGCGATGAACAAGAAATCGCCGCAGCCATTGATGATTTTGCGACGAAGATCATGATTTCGAGGTCCATATCTACGGCAACAATCGAGGGCATCTTTCACGGCATGTAAATCGACGTAATCAGGGTCAATTATTCAGCGGTGCCATTGAGGCGAAAAACTCATCTAGTGTCACGTCTAATTTCTAGTGTGCGACCTGCGAGGAAAAAACTGTGGCTTTAGCGCAATAGCCACAGTTTTTTGAGTTCTTGCGGCAACTTACATGCGTCGCAAAAAATAGTATATGTTGTAGTGGTAAAATCGTCTAACTTATATGTTTGGAGTTATTTGATTTTCTCTTGGTCTGAAAACCGTAGATCGATATGTTCCCTTTTTTATTTAGTTTTCCATTGTGAATTTACTATACAAATATGCTAAGCGTACAAGCACACAAATACCCACGATCATTATGTGTGTGTGATCCGTGTGGTACACATCCGGAAGTCGTGATTCTTTGCCAAAATTCAAGCGGAGCCGATACGTCAAAATGTGTTGATTATTGTTTGTGATCTGACTCATTAATTGCTTGGTTTTTAATTTACATATTTTAATAAAATTAAAAAACATCTATTCACCTGTTTGAAATCTAAATCATTCACTTTGGACAGTTGTATGGATAGTTCATAAATATTGCCTTAAAATGCGATAATAATCAGACGGGAAGGTTGATGAGACGCAAAACTATATCAGCAAAAATATAAAACTGTGAATCGAGGAGACAGGGCTGGTTAAACGACAAAGCAAATACAGATGGAAAAACTATCCATCACTATCTATTCCTTGTCGATAATTGTAGCTGGACATAAGTATGATAGCCACTGCTCACATCACATGCCCATCCCTGTGTCCGCAAAATATTCAAGACGTGCAAAACAATTCTCAACTTTTATGTCCCACAAATATAAATACTAATACTAGGGAAAATATATTTTATTTCTCACAACTATATTTTAAAATAAAAATATTTTTATAAATTCATATTATTTTTATGAGATATTTTATTAAAAAATAGTATTTATCATTCACATACCATACATCAACATGCGATCTGTTATTTTTATTAGTCTATCTAAATACATATTTACACATCAATATATGTGTTTTTTTTCCAATGAAAAATATACTTCATTCATTCATGAAAGTACAGTTACAACTATGACCTGATACATACAGGAAAATTTTCAGATTACAAGCCAACTACTCACGGTTGGGACTCTATCAGTACACAAATTCATTTGTGACTAGTATGGTCATAACTTCTATAACTCTCTACAGACAAACCGTCTGAGAGACCACATTTTGCCTAAAGCAGAGATTTCAAACTTTATCTCTAGAGGAAGAGAAGACTTTCACTCTATTGACAAAATGTCCCAGAGACTATTTCTTTTTTTATTGTTACCTAAACAAAAGGAAATAACAATAAACATAAAGATAGATGTAAAAATGGTGGATTACAACTGTAGATCCAAGTTTTGAGTTTGAAGGAAAATAAAATATAAGAAACAAAGAGACTATGGTAACGCGTGAGGGACACACGGCATGCTAGGAGTGTGGCGGCCAGTCGAGTTTAACGAAATCAAGGTCTCTAGTTTCAGAAACGCTGTCCGTGGCAGTAGTAGAAGTTTCCTAGTACGGTGGTGCGTGGATCTCACACATTGCTATCACACATTGCTATGACCTGCATGTGTGACTCACGCACCGTTACGTTCAACTGAAGGGCGCATGGTGGTCACTAAGTTTCGAAAAATAGCAAATTCAGTGTTTCGCTATACTTTAGATAGAGAAACAATCAAAAATTAAAAAATAAAAATTTACACAATCTCTAATCTAACCAAATGAAATGAAGGAGGGAGGAACTGAAGCTACACCCAATTGGATTTTTGCTAGGAGTCTTTAGATAGAAAGGGAAAAGAGAGTGCTTTTGGCTAAGGTTTTTGACAAAAGAGCTACTCTTTAAACTTTTTTTCAAGTGCTTTGACCCTCATCAATATATGTGTTAAAATAAAATAAAAAGTGACAAATAACATTATTTTTTTTAAAAGGATAAATAACATATTGATACGTAGCGAGCGACGATAAGGATAATTTTTATTTATAAAAATATCTCACAATTTAAAATATGCTCAAAAAACAGCGTGAATTTATCGTTTTTCTTACTTTAATATTATGGTCACCATTTCTTAATTGTTTTAGCTTTTCTAGGTTGCTCTGTCACATGACTGCAATTGCAGTTAGCATTGAATGAGTATGTTATAGGATATCTGTAACATCAGCTTTTATTAGATCTGTTTGCTGTCTTCCAGAGTTGCAGTTAAAAACTTTAAAATCCAAACTAAAGCTGAGTTTGTTTTTAAAAAACATCTTATTTTATTTTATTTTATATTATTTTATATTATTTAATTATTATAATTTTTTTTAATATAAAATAAAATAAATAATTTAATTTTTTTAAATTTTTAAAAAAAATAATATTAAAATATATATTTTAATAATATTTTATTTAATTTTTTAATTTTAATCTTATTTCATTTCATTTTATCTTATTTCGAAAAACATTCGAAGCCGTTCTAGACCCTGTTTTTGCAAGTGGAGAACCTTTTGCGTAGAAGAGAGTGACATCGGCAAAGGAAAAAAAAAAACTTGGCAAACACTTATGCACATGTACACCTATTAAAAAAATCCAGAGGAATAGAGGAAGTAAAAGATAGGGAAAAAAAAAAATAGTACATTCAAGAATGCCAGATTCCACTCAACATACTGCGGAATCTGTTTGTGGATAACTTCTTGACAAGTCTTTTAGCATCCGAAACTCCTGCTTGTGCAAGTTCCTCTATGTTTCTCAGATACCCAGAATTCACAATCTTTCTTTTGGCACTCTTGCAGCTTGATAATGACATTAGTATGGAGAACAAGAAACTTCTGCTACCTGAATGTCCTTCCTGAGAGTCAAGCATCTCCAACAGTAACCCAACATTCCGGTCATCCTGGACAAACCTCTTTCGATTTTTGGGCAGCAAGATCATGCGGGAGAGTGCCTCAGATGCCATTTCCCTAATTTCAAATGACTTTGCATTGAGAAATTTAACAAGCTCAGCCATAAACCCAGCATCACCCATCGCTTTCTTGGCCTCCTCTGATGTTCCACAGAGCCTGTACGCCACCTTCAGGGCCAATTCTTGAACAGAAACTTCCCCATATCTAATAAAATACATTATATGATCCACAAAGCCATAATCGATCAAGCCTTTTACAGCACTTTTGGACGAGAAACACAGATTCTCGATTGCTTTCAATGCTATCTCCCGGGTTTTCAAGGAATACGACCACTCAGGATCTATAATACGTACTAATGTAGGAATTCCTCCTTCTCTAATGACCATTTCCCGAATCGAGTCGTCTCCAAATGCTATACTTTGAAGGAATTCAATCGCTATCCTCTGCAATGCTTCGTTTTTAGACCTTGCAAGCTTGATAAACATGGAAATAGCACCTTCTTCAACAACAAACCGCTTTATTTCTTCAACTCCAATGAGATTTATCAGTACCCCACAAGCAAGACCAACCAACTCTCCCCGAAAATTAACACCAGCACAAATCTTTAACAGCGCAGTCACTCCCCCATGAGCCGAGACAGACCACGCGTTGTCCGAATTCTCGGTCAGTTTCTTCAAACATCTTACGGCAACCTCTTTCCCCAGCTCACTCCCACACTCCAAAACCCGAATCAACGGATTAATAACTCCGGCTCCGACCAAAACCCCCTTACACGAATCGAACCCCGCAATCACCGAAACCACCTTCGCAGACTCTTCTTGGATCTCCGTCTCTGGTGAGTCGAGAGAATTCACTAACACGTTCACAACATCATCCACTTCCAACATGACTTTCACGTATTTCTCGTCTTCGACCACAACCTCGTACAGATTAACCAAGGCTTGCCTTTTCATTTCCTTATTGCCGACCTTTATCCTTGTCCATAAGTCTCCAACATAAAACCGCATGTCGTCTTTGCAAGCACCAAGACCAGGCTTTGAAACAACCAACGCATACCCATGAGTCAAAATACCGGCTGCGTACATGTCAGAGAGGTCCTTCAAGAACCGATCGAGTTTCGTGAGTATAACATTCAGGTCGCTCTGCATGAGCAGCTTGCCGCTATAAGAGAGATCAACGCAACGCCGAGCCAGGTCGTAGCTTTTATTAGCAGTGACAAATATGGCAGATGCTAAGCCTGCCACCGCTGGGCTTTCACTGGAGTACTCGCAGTTCTCCGTGGCGATTAAGCCGGCATTGAGCTCCTCAAGCTTGCCCCGAATCGATTGCCATTTTGCTGCAAAGACTTTGACTGAGTGAGACTCTGAAATCAACGAGGATAATATCTCAATGGCTCGCCGGAGGCTGGACATGCCGGCGGATAGTTCGCTAGAGACTTGATCTGGCTTATCACCCATCGTAGTTCTCATTGGCTTTGGAGCAAACCCATCTCTTGATACGGGGTTCCGGCGATTTGGGTGAAAATATTCCAGCGAGAAATGAAAATTCTGGGGAAGAACAGACCCTTACAAAACGGTATCAATATTATCGTGGACAGAGAGACGGGGGCTCTGACTACTCATCTATTTCTTATCCTTTGTTCGCGGCTGAAAGTGAATAAGATTTCTGCCTAAATATACCGTACTGTCCTTCTGGGTTCCTCTAATACAATGATGTAGAAATGTTAAAGATTGTGGTGGCTGGGGCAGCTCTGTCAAACCGAAGGTGAAAAGGGTGGCTGACTCTGTCCGGAGTTGGAACATATTTAAAGATGGGGGATGATAAAAGGGCGAGAGGTTGTTTGGAAAGGACAAAAGCAGGGGTAGGTATAAAGGTAGTTTTTTCTTCCGTCTTTTCTTTTAAATAGAAAGTATAATGTTTCTACCTCCTCCGAAGTGGCATGTGTACGAATTTATAAGTGTAGTTCTGAAATATTTTTTTAGAGAAATATTTTAATTATAAAAAGATTACATAAAAATAATTTCATTAATTAATGTGATTTGTTGTAGTTTTTCAAATCATAAAGTTATTTTTATTGTAAAATAGATCTAACGATCAGATGAAACTATATCAATTTATAATATTATTTTTCTATAATTCATTTATAAATATAACTGTACTATTTTCTTAATGTAAAATATGACACATGAAAAGCATATTAATAATAAATACACCATACAAAAGAGAAGTATTATAGATTTAAAGAGATTTAGTAAATATAAATTTATATGATTTTACGTGATTTATCAGATCTATTTTTTAATAAAAATAATTTTACAATCTAATATAAGTTAGTCCCCTGAGTTTTTTAATTTAATTTTACTTAATCTCTATGCATAATAGTGGCAAGAGAATGTTTGCATTATGTTAATTATTTGTTTGATTATATGCTTTAGAGTGGATGCTAACCGTTAGCTATGAACGTCATAATTTTTACAGTACGTACCTTTTTGTCGAATTTGCAGCTTTCGGTGTTACTAGTCTGTACTCACAGACCCAGAATAGAATTTATCGTTTTTGTTGAATTCATAGCTAGGGGCAGCATCAATTTGAACAACGTAATATCGATGTCCAAAATAGTACAGCAACTAATGCATACATTATGTTAATAATTATTGAATGATTATATGGTTTAGCGTGGAATCTGTCAGTTAGCTGCTAGTATCATAATTTTGCAGTAATGTTTTGACAGATTTACAGCTTTTAATGTGTTTTATTTAGCACTCAAGATGAAATAAGATATTTTAAATTAATTAAATAAAATATTATTTTTTAATATTATTATTATTTTAAAATTTAAAAAAATTGAATTGTTTATTATATTTTACATGTAAATTTTAAAAAAATTATAACAATAAGATGAAATGAAATGATTTCTATATCTAAACAAGTTCTAATATTAACATAGAGACAATGCTAACACTATTTTTTTATCGTTCATTTTGTTATCTCACGTATAGTGATATTTTATATATCAAGTGATTCTATCAACTACTTAAACTATATTTATTTAAAATTGTTCCATCATCAAATGAAACTGTGAATGATAAAGATTACTATAAAAAAAAATGATGATTATTACTAATCAATTTACAAATTAGCACTGAAATTATTGCTTGCAATTACAGTGGAAGCTATTAGAATTTTTTTTATATAAGAGTGATGGTTTGAAACCTAGTTCTCTTGTTCTGAAATTAAGGTAAGGTTTGGATGTTGAATGGAGATGAGATGAAAGTTGAATAAAAAATTATTAAAAAATTATTTTTTTATATTATTATTATTTTAAAATTAACAAATTATTAAATTATTAATTATATTTTGAATGAAAATTTAAAAAATATATATAATAATTAAATAAAATAAATTGAGACAAACTGAGAGAGCCTAACTTTATCTGCTGTCCAAAAGGCCTGATGGAAGCTAGGTAGCTATGACTATTATAACTTTGCATTACTGTTTTGTCAAATCTGCAGCTTGTACGTATGTGTTAGTATCTGTGCTCACATGAGAAAAACAATATCCGGGCATCAATTTATTTCACTTTTATGATAAGTTCCGTTAGGAAGTGGAAGAGAATTCTAGCTGTACGATGAGACGTTTTATTTTGCCAGACATTATTGTTCTGTCGGATGTTAAGGAAATGAGTAATGATATAATATTATATAATAAAATAATATTATTTTTATAAAATATTTTATAAAAGCACGTCTCATTTAAAATATAATTATATAAAGTATTGTGAAAAATATTATATATAAATTATTTTTTAAAAATAATTATTGTCCAGACTGCCCTTCTTAAACCGTTGGAGTTTCTGTTAAATCCGAGTATCTCATTATGAAAAACTCTGGGGAGAAGTCACTATAGTGGGAGCAGCTGTTGTACACTCTACGTGGCATAAGTAAAATACGAAAAATACTCTACAAAATTCATCTTCTAAATTTAAAATTACGGACTAAGAGAGCTGATGAGAGAGAGAGGGGATATGAGAGAGAGAGAGAGCGAGATGTGAGAGAGCGACGGTGAAAGAGAGAGCGGAGATGAGAGAGAGAGAGCATGAGATAAGAGAAGAGTTGAGGAGAGAGACCAGATGAGAGAGAGAGTGATGATGAGAGAGATCGAGATGAGAGAGAGACCGAGATGAGAGAGAGAGAGTCGAGGAGAGAGAGACCGACATGAGAGAGAGAGAGCAGGAGATGAGAGAGAGAGAGAGTCGAGAAGAGAAAGAGCCCGAGATGAGAAAGAGTCGATCTGATAAGAGAGAATTGAAGAGAGTCGTTCTGATGAGAGAGAGCTTGAGATAAGAGAGAGTCATTCTGATGAGAGAGAGTCGAGGAGAGAGAGAGAGTCGATGAGAGAGAGAGAGTCGAGATGAGAGAGAGAAACGATGAGAGAGACGATTGGATGAAAGAGACAAGAGAAATCGTCTGGTGAAAAAAAAATATATGGATCAGAAACATCCGCGTAGTGAGTATATTGTATGCATCCACTACAGTAGATGCTATGCAGCATCTCTCTTTCATTATATATAGACAATCTGAGCATCTGATTCAAGACTGGGGGGTTGGGAGCTAGAGATTTGATAGCTGGTTTGCTTGACTGCTTTCCAGTGTTAAAAAAAAAAAAAAAAAATCAATTTGCATGCTCCGGAAGTTCGGATGGTATTTTCAAATAAAATTTCAAACCCAAATGTTCAGGACCTATCGAAACACGAGTGCATGATTTTTAGCTTATTTGATCCATAGAGGCCGTGATGTTTTGTGAATGAGAAATATTATTTTTAACTTAAATTTTATTATTTTCAGTCACATTCTTGATACTATACTTGAATCTAGTTTGGGTACTGAAAATAGGTATTCTCAAAGAGTAATACTACATACAGTCGTGAAGTGCACAAGCGTCGTGCAATCATTTTGAAAAAAAGTGAGATTCAATATTAGAAAATTAATTAATTTTTCATATAGATCTCATATTTATTCATTTTTTTCAAAGTGATTACGCGGCGCTTGCATACTTACGACTGTAACTATCATTTCTCATTCTCAAAATACATCAATGTTATTCATTATTTTTTTATTATTTTTTTATCTATTTTTCACAACTATATATTCATTACTATTCAAAATTTTTTCATTATTTTTTTTTATTATTCACAGAATATCTGAGAATACCTCACTACCCAAACATAACCTAAATGTATAAAAACATTTAAATAGTTAATATGAAATCAATTAAAACAAGTCGTATTGATCAATATAAAGGGTGATTCCTTAAATCAAGCTGAAGATTCTATGAGCGATAAATCTGTCAATAATCAAGCCGTAACAGCTAGAGATTAACAAGGATAGTTGACTCTGTTTTCAAGTCTGTAACCATTAGAAAATACTTCCTTATTTTTAGTTTCTTTCCTAGAATAGATTTTACAAACCATCTATATATGCTACTGACCCCTGTATCAAGGTGTGTTGCAAGACAATTGTTCTCTTGAAAATAATCAATCTGTGCATACTCAATCTCTATTATGGTATTAGGAGAGCCCCACTTCACCGAGAATTCGATCCCCAACTCAGACAACTCCCCACCACCCATCACAAACCTGCAATCCACCACATATGCTCCGCTCATTGCCCTAAATATTGCAACCCCAATCAATGAAAAACTCACCCCCTCAACTTTTTCTCAGTGGCATGCACAGTTTGAAGCCCTACTTATTGGCTACAATCTTGTCGACTATGTTACTGGTGACAAACCATGTCCCCCCCCCCCCCCCCCCCCCCCCCCAAAATGCCTCCCCTGTTTCGTCCCTTCAAAAATCCCACTGGGTCATGCAAGACAAGCTGATCCTCAGTGCTATCCTAGCCTCCACTACACCCACCATAACCTCATTTATTTCCGCTGCTACAACATCTCAAGCCGCATGGTGCAAATTAAACACCATATATGCAAGTAAGTCCCGTAGTCGTGCCATGCAACTAAAGGAGGAACTCACCTTGATCAAGAAAGAAAATCGGTCGATTCAAGAATATATGCACACTATCAAGGCCCTTGCAGATGAGATTGCACTCATCAATCATCCCATTTCAGAGGTCATACTCAATACGTATGATTATGCATGACAAAATTAAAAATAAAAAGTAAAAGCACTTTTAACTTTCTTACTTTATGGATTAAAAAGAGATGGAAGAATGAACGATGACCCCTTTGAAAATAATTGATAAGTTCTTATTTGGGGTCGCAAAGTGTAAGAAGGCAGAGGGTAAGAAGAAGCTCATGTAAAAAAAGGGAAGAAAAAAAGTTCAAAAGAAACAATTACAAATAAAGCTGGCTGTGAATATTGGAACCTAAGCCAGAGGGGAAAAGGAAAAAACAGTACTCATGGACTACCAGCTTTATAATAAACACTAAAGTCACGAAAAAAGGAAGAAAAAGGGTTGCTTTCCTTACCTTTAGCATGGGCATGAAAACCCTAGAGTTGGATATCTTGAGCAAGCAGCCATCTTTCTAGTATGAAATGGAGGTGAATTAAGTGAAAAATTATTATAAACATACAATTCTTTTAATAATTTTTTATATAATTATATTTTAAATTGCTGACTTTTTGTAAAATAACTTAATTATAAAAATATCATTAATTTATTAACATACTCTTATTTAATTGTTGTGTAAATGAATGTGAAAAGAGACTTTACAAAATAAACCTACAAACTGATATAATTTTATATGATACGTTATATTTACTTTATAATAAAAGTAGCTTTACAAACTAATGTGACTTGATGCAGTATGTTAGATTGTAAAATTAATTTTATTATAAAATAGATCTAATGTATAAAGTCAGTTTGTAAATTTATTTTTATGAAATCTCTGAAGCTATAGCACTTCTCTTATAGAAAAAATATTGTACTTATCATTAATCACTCTACACATCGATAGAGAAAAAGATAAAGTTATTTTCTAGCAACTGCTTTTTTTTTTTTTTTTGTTTTCAAAGCATGGAAAATGATAGGAGAGCATTGGTAATGACTTAGTCATTGTCAAGTCTAAATTTTGGCTAGAATTTCAAGTTTTGACTATAACATTAATTTTTAGTTAAATAAATCCATATTGGACAAGTCATTTTAAACTCAAAATAATAATATAAATATTATTATATTTTAATAATATTTTATAATTTTTTTAATATTTTATAAACACACTCTATATATTAATTAATAATATAGCAGACTCTTCCGGTATGTATATATTCTCTCACCCTCAATTATACACACTGAAATTGAGAGAGTACCCTGACAAGAACAATACAAAGAAAATGTAATATTTTGCTGTAGCTCAAAACAAGACACTAGAATTTAGAATAAAATACTCATTTAGCTCTGAACAGGAACTCGCCAAAGGTAAAAATACTTTCACCTTTTACCTATTCTAATGCAGCACGTTTAAAGAGAGAGAAAAAAAATCATATTTTGCACTGTTTGGAGTTATGGGTAAGCCGATGCGGATACTCTAAGCAAAAGCGAAAACATGGCGCCCGTGCCAAAACAATTGACAACATAAATCATGCACGTACGGGGGAGACTGACCATTAAGGTATCGTGCAATTTGTTGTTATTTTCGAGGAAAAAAGCAGCATCCTATTAGAGCGTTTTGGAAGATGACAAATGACTCAAAACAAATTCAATGACCCATGATGAGATTAGTTTTCTAATTTAATAATTTGTACTAATACTGCCGTAATTTGTACGTGACAAGCCACCCAATATTGTTATTGTTATTTTGCTCCTCACGGATTGTTTGATTTTATTTAGGTTATCTAATGATTCAGTCAAAAAAAAAAAATAATGATAATCTAATCATTCTTCTATTATTTTTTTAATTTTTTTAAAATAAAAGTAATTATTAATAAAATTATATATTTTTAAAATTTTTTCTTAATAATTAAAAATATTAAAAAAATAAATACACTAAAAATAATAAAATGACGATAAAAAGATAGTAAATCTGTCATTACTAAAAAATAAAAAAAGTAAAAGGTTTTGATCCAATCACTATCAGCATACGTACTCTCTCTTACATGACTTTATGTTTTGAAAAATGCTAAGCCTCCGGAGCTACTGCTTAGCATTTTTGTATATTTTTTTTATGTTTTATTTTAATTTTTTTATATAGATTTTTTTAATAATTTTAAATATTTTTAAAAATAAATTTTATTTTACTTCGTGATTAAGAAAATATTTTTTAATAATTTTTTTTATTTTATAATTAAATAAGTGTTTTTAATAATATTCTAAATTTATTTTATTTTTTTAAAATATTTAAAAATATTAAAAATTTTTTTATAAAAAATAATTAATAAAACACATCAAAAAATTTATGCTAGAGTCAGCAATAGCTACCCGCGATAGCCACCGGCAGTACTCTTATGTTTTATGTTAGTAGGCCAGGTTGCTGTCCAATCTACCCGTCAAAAGAAAAATAAAAAGGAAGAAGAAAAAAGAAATGATGATGTTGATACAACAATGTCTTCGTACACGTATCAATAATGAAGCATACGTTTGCAGATCTTCACAAGCTATATTTAACGATTAGATTTAAATTTTCAACTCATAAATATTATTATTATTTATAAATAAATTTATTTTATCTCTAAATTTAAACAAGATCTTAAATGATTAAGTTTCTCTTCTCGAACTGTTTAAAATTTTAAAATAAATGATAATTTGGTACATTATTTTTATAATAAATACTATTAGCTAAGAAATTACGAATCAGTGCATTTACTCGAAAGTATGGTATTGGAGTTCTCATCTTAACTCCGACGTATGAATACTTTGTTCCAAAGAGTTACAAAAGTTTGAGCAGCTTTAGTTACTTGAAAAAACAAAAAAAAAAAAAAAAAAAAAAAAAAGAGAGAAGAAAAAAACAAAGAAAGAATAAAATGTTGAGAAGCATATACAGTAGCTAAAAGGCCAGCTTTTGTGCAGGCAAGAGATGAACATTGGAGGACAAGAAAGTAGACGACATGACCATAGCATTGGTTAAGATGTGTGTTGGAGTTTGTTGAAAGTTGCTTTAATGCAATGTCGGACATATAGGATTACGTACTCATGTGTAGCCCATCTTTGCATATAAACTCCAAAAGATATCGACCCAGAGAGTCTCTGATCAACGACTCTACGGTTGCAATGCCTATTTGCATTAATGCTTATGGTTGCCTAATGCTTATGGCTTGTTAGGTACGTTACGATGCCTATTTGCATGCAAAATCAAGGAAATGATGGCCTACGTACGAATACTACTTTTTTGAGTAGGAAAGAAGGGAAAAATAAATAAATTACTCTCCATCCAGTTAGGGTTTGGATTAAGTTTGGTTGTTTGATAATAATTTTAGCCTAACCTGCATATCATCAGATCTAGTAGCTAGTGCTTATATATATATATATATATATGACTTAAATGATTATGTACTCAGATTAATGTAATAAGATTATTACTCTATCACTCAAGAATGATTAATTTTAGGCATATGATTCACATACTATGCATAAAGATTTAGAGACAAAATCAAAGTCATTAAATAATATGGTCTAACAGAAAACTTGTTCAACTTTTTAGATCTGAGCTAGATTGATCATTCATGGGTACTAAGTACTACTTGAACTCAATCCAAGACACATGAGGCAGATCATAATCAATATTGACTACCATTATTTTTATATGATAGTTATTGCATGTACGTTTTTGTTATCTTGGGAATTAGTTTTTGCAATTAAGTAAATTAGAATGGTCGGGGGACAAAATTTAATCTAGTTGTCGTTTTTTATCATGTTCATGGCTTAAAACTAATTAGTGGCAAAGATCGTAGATTTGAATGTGGGTTTTATTTAAGAAAAATTCTTCTCATCAGTCACTATTCACCATCTCGTACTCTATGAAAAATAACCCCTCACTTTATAAAAAAAAAAGGTTATAGATATGGGATGTGAAAGTGAATAGTAACTGGTGAGAAGAATTCCTGTTTACCTAAATACTCGAATTATTTATCATTTAGGAGATCAATCTACAATATGTTGACTCTCCCAACCTAAGATAAACACAAACTTTAGGTTCATTTAATTTGGCCGAACCTAAGTTTCATTTTTCGGTTCCTAGTAGCTAGCTGTCTTGTTTGCATACAGTCAGCGAAGGAAAATGTAGAAGATTTTGGTGTCGACCCAAAATAATTTATATAAGGATCATTAACTACCCACGTACTTGTACAATTAATCCATGATTATAATTTTCATGCCCTGATTGCTTATAAGACTGATCATATGGTTATTATTAGCTTCGAATCTGAGTGAGACCGCTCAACAACTCTTGAGATATATTACACATATTTATAATTTATTAGACAGTATTGTAGGGTTGGATCGAACACTAAAAAGTTGTTTCCCTTTGCACAGAGTTATGAAGTCGAAAGATACAAAATAGACTTGCCACCAAACCTTATCAACCCTCTCGAGCTATTAGAAAATTTCTCTAGTCTTGTAAGATCTTCCTCACCCCCACAAAATCTAATTATTATCGTAACATATTACGGCTACTATTGGGGGCAGTTAAAACCCGATCAGTGAACCCCATTGAAAAAATAAATAAATAAATAAAATAGCAGCCATGAATTTTTATTTGACTAGGCATGAGGCTTAAGGGATAAGATATAAAAAACAAACAAAGGATAATTAAAAAACAAAAAAACAGCCTGCAAATGAAATGATCAGCGACTTTGTCTTCAATCTTTTCTTTCTTCTTTCTTCTCCCATGAGCCACATGATAATAGAGAGAGCCATAAGAACCTCAAAGCTTGTATTAAAACTTCAGTTATAAGGGCATATATATATATATATATATATATATATAGTATCAAACCATGTAAAATCTTTGTGCCCCTTTTATTAATTTTTTTTATTCTCTTTATTTTGTCAGGCTATGGATGCATATCAAAACCACTGACACCACGTTCTATGGGTCATATGATCAATTGTTGGACATCATGTTAGAAGAACAACATAACAGTTTGGCACCATTTGTGAAAATTCCTCATGTTTTTCCCTCCAGATAAAAGATCACATGACCAAAGAAGGAAAATGGTTCTAGCAACTCAAAGATAAGTGGACTCAACATTTTGTTCGTCCATCTTCTTATTGCTAAGTTTATAGCTAAATCTTAGTATACACAGTTGAGCACAAGGCTCACATAGATCATGCATAGTGAGCATTGAGCCCGCTAGAAAAAAATAAAAAAGGCAAGCAAGCCTCAAGCTCATCGGTCTAGGCATGTTTAGTAAAGCTGGCTTGAGCCCAGCCACTAGCAACAAATACGGGGAGCAAGCATTAAGCTTGCCCGCTAGACCTTCCATGGTGGAACATAGCTCACCTTTACCGAGAACCACGATGAATGTGAGTACCACGCCAGCGAAAGAGGACAAACCACCTTCCGAGAGCAAAAGGAAGGCAAAGAATAGAGCATTTCCTTGGCAAGTAGAAGGCAAAGATGATCTTCCCTCACTGGTTTAGTGAAAAATGAAAAGTTTTCTGCAGAGTGTAGCTAATCCAATAGAAGGCCGAGCGATACCATCTCAGCATAGGGTGTAACAAGTACTTTCACCCTGTGCTAGGTGAGTAAGTACCCATGCAAAAAACAAGAAGCTAAAGAGGCTCGTAGTTCAGGAAAAGGCTCCATCCATACAAAGGCAAGGAAGGTTTGTACCGATAGGCAAGGAACAAGCCTAAGGTGAAGAACGATCAAGGAGAAGACCTGTACAGATGTACAACTTTCTGGGATAACACAGAAACGCTCAGAGGCCAGCATTGACATCACAGAAGCTCACATTCACCTAAAAGGTCATATTTGGAGTGGGTCTTCAAAGAAAAAGGCTACAATACTATAGACCATACCGTGTGAACCTAGAGATATGGTCCAACGCCATGTGGGAGGCCTTTACTCAAGTAGAGATTGTAGATTGGACCCAAGGCAAGCCATAAGGACATGCATGCCTTTTCATGACAGTCTATCTCTGTCATCCTGCAGTGGGACGATTGAGACCAAAGTGCCCCTATTCAAGCATGCCTGGAGTCAACAGGACACTTGACGATCCCGTTCTATAAATGGTTTAAGGTAAAAGCCAAAATTTCACTTTTGATATACTAGTGTTGGATCTTCTTTGAAGTTGGAACCTTCAAAGAAAGCAAGTGACTTCAAGGGTGCAACAAGAAGAAAAGACGAAGAGTAGCATAGCATCACCATAGCATTTTTAATACAGTGAGGTAGGTTAGCTTCTACGATAGTATTGAAAAATATGGGGTAAATGTTTTGGATATGTCATAGGAGTTGCATTGCATATTCTATAATCTTTCTCCCCTTTTTGAATCATGAATTAATAAATATTTTCCTTCATTATGTTTATGAATATATTCCCATTGCGTTTGAATGTTTTTACTTTGTGATTTTAAGATCTTAACATTTGAATGGCTCGAATTTATGACGGGTGATTTCGAGTAAGTGTGTGAGTCTTATCATGTGTCAATCATCATGGATGGGTAGATGTTCCTGGGCCATTCCTACTACACATTGCCACTAATGTCATACGGGAAGGAAAATGCCTCGTGATGATTGGGATGAAACGTTTTTGTATTGGCCTCATTTGATAGATGGAAAGGAGAACATCCTCGGACGTATCATGTGTGCTGTCCTCGAGTTGGCTGGTAGGGCTGATGTGTTCTCCTAGTGCAACATGTCTATCTTTGTGTGAGATTTGATGATATGAAATAAATCTATGTGATGTTTTATGATTTGAAACAAGCAAATTACCTATGGTTTCTCATTAACATTCTTGTCATAGCTGTTTGACCTACCTATGGTTTCGTTTATCAGAACCGTATACTTTGATGTAGAGGTAGATCCAGGAGAGGTGCCCAAGTAAGAAAAACCAAATCCGCCCGAGCATTAGGCACAGAGGCATGCCTCTGTTAATAGTAACATGTCGTGTCGTTCCTTTAGAGTTGTATTATTTAGTCAAACGACCAATCATGTTCGGTTCACCATATTTAGACTTAGGGATTGCACGCAGTTTCTTGTGAACATTGCATGCCAGATCTTGACCTAAATCCTGGGTGTTGCCGACTGGCTGGCACCCTTGGCACCAAGGATCCCCACCAGGTCCTTTACCAAGGAATGATGCGTCACAACTTGGTATCAGAGAGTTTATACGCCACTGGGTAAATCCATATTGTCAAGTAAGAATTGTACCAGAGATATAGGAATTGATCTTTAGTATTGTAAGCTTGAATCTTAGATTATGATAGGCCTAATCTGTATTTAGTAAGCGAGGGTTAAGATAGAAAGTGGTATGGTCTGAATATGGTGGACCAAGACTTTCGCAAGGCAAACAACCAACCAGTAGTCGCTAGGGAAAGTCATTGGGTGAAAGGAGAGATAGCAAGTAAGCAAGAGTGCTTAATTGTATTTTGGATGTGTTGCAATAGCAACACAAGCTTTATTCACATCACATGGAAATCCAGCAAGTCAATTCCCCTAGGGATGAGCAGCGTTGGTGCATGTATGAGCGATTTTTGGCCTACCATTACCCAAGATTCTTTGGTAACGAAGGACCAACGAAGGCGGAGAGGTGGATTATAGATATTGAAAGGAATTTCGAGGTGTATGGAAACATTGAAAGTGAGAAGGTGTTAAATGTGAGCTACTTGCTCCAAGGAAAGGCGACACTATGGTGGGGGGGGGGGGGGTGCTAAAAGACAATTTCTTACCATAGAGCTAGGAGCCATGGAAAGGATCTCGTGGGAAAAGTCAAAGAATGAGTTTGAAGATCAATACTGTCCCACCATCATGAGACAACAGAAGTTGAAGAACTTGGTTTAGGGAGTTAGAAAGGTTTGATTCTCACCTCATTTCTATGAAGAGCATGAGAGTGGAGAGATTCCAAGATGGGATAGCAATGCGTATCAAGACTCTAGTAGCATGCCTAGAGATTAAGGATTTTCAAAAGTTGGTAAATATGGCCTCTATCGCCGAACGCAAGCAACGTAATTCATTGGCCTTTGCGACAAGCCAAAAGAAGAGAGGACATTTATGGGTGAGGGAAGTAGTTTTGCTTCCTACTCAAAAATTTGTGTTGAGGATGGAAGTACCCCTACCAACTACTCCCAAGGTTTGCATGGGAGGAAGGATGCCAGTGTGCGGTCTTTGTCATAGGTGTGATTAAGTGAAAATAATGTGGAAATTGAGCATGGAAATTAGGAGTTTTGGTCTGAAAATGAATTACATGTGTTTATTTACATAATAGATTTACAACAAAGGACACCACAAGGTCAAAATAGGAAATACGTGTGAAATGCTACTGGCTGCCACTTATATCACACACGCACTCGACACTTAGAAAAAAAGAAAGAAAATAGAATCTCTACAGCACTCGATAACTCCTTCTCTGTTTTGCTTCTTAGACCTTGAATCCTAGAGGAACCGTATGGAATTGGAGGGAGCAACAACCTAGGGTATGGAATTGGAAGGAGCACAGGAGTGGAAGTGGAGGGAGAGCGAAATGGTGGGAAGAAGTGTTCATGAAGTTTTGTTGGCAGAGTCTGAAACCCATTCCTAGATTTCTTCTATTAGTTTTAGGGTTTTTGCTTTTTCTTTCTTCAGATTATGGACCAGCTCTTTTTACTGATTAATACTTTGTTTTCATACTTGATGGGTGAGTAATTTCGTAACCTAGGTTATGGGAAACCTTTGAGCAATAGGGTTTTTTATGGGGGTTTTGATTTCCGCTTGTTTTTAACTTGTATTCTCCATAAGTTTCTGTCATTCTTGTAGAAACTGAGATTAGGGTTTTCTTCTTTCCTTTTGGTTCATCGTTGATTGAAGGCATGGTGAATGCTTAAGGAATGTAGGCTCTAATCCTTAGTTGCATATTGATTGTCAGTTTGATGTGAAAATTATTGGGGATTATTCAAAAAATAATTCGTTAATACTCAAATCATATACATCATCCAAATGCTTTAATCTTGACTGAAATTGCATTTGATAGTAATTATGGAATGTAAAACTCTCCTGAAATCCCTCTATGCGAAGGAGACCCGAAGCCTAGGTGTTTGTCTAAAAGCTTCTTAGAAATTCGATTATAAGTATTGCATTTGTTTTTTTTTAATCAACACAGAGATTTCAGTTTTTGTAGTTGTTTTATATATTTCAATGTGCACCCATATCCATCTTATTCTCATTTAGGATTTTCAGAAAAGAAACAAAAATTATTTTTCAAACTTTTGATTCTTATGGTGTGACCAATTTGGTCAGTGACCACAAGGAATTTGCCCAACAAATATTTCACTTCCTTAATTCCTTTTATTCCATAAATAACAATATATCACTTCGTATGCCTTAATCCTTATGAAATTGACCTTGGGACTCTCATTATACACAAGGTAGACACCTTATGCACTTGGCAGGCAATTTAATAAGAGAGACAGGCTCATAAGGGAGAGTGTCGTCAAACCCCACTCTCATGCTACCAATGTAACCAAACGGGACATTGCACTTAGGATTGCCCTCAGGCAATGCTAGTGTAATGAACTAGCCCTACTAGAGGATGTGGACATCAAAGGCAGGCGATACAAACAAGAGTATATGCCTTTAATCCAGGAGAAGTCGATGAGGAAGTCCAAGAGACTCAAGAAGCAGGCGTCATCACAGATACAAGACCCTGACTCTAGAAATTAGTTGATAATTTTAGGAGCATACTGTAAGTGGTGAGTTGTTTGGTCATTTCAGGACGATTTAGAGCATTGCAATATTAAGCAAATACACTATTTGACTTGGGTGCAACCCAGTCAATTATGTCCACTACATTCGCTAGGATAAGCGGTCTTCAGGCAGCACTAATGTAGCAGAAGGTTTTTGTAGCATTACCTAACGGAGAGACGATATAGATTGTAGTGAGGTGATTAGGCATTTTGCGAGTATAGATTGTCGACAAAGGAATGTGACATTTCGAGTGCTTGGAATGGAAGATAGAGTATTCCAAGGCAACAAGTTGCGATCAATGCCGGGAATAATCACCTCACTACAAGCCATGAAGGAATTGGCAAGCAGGGCTTAAGATTATTTAGTACACTTGGTGCTTAAGGAGAAAGAGCCTAAAGAGATACAACGTATACCAGTAGTAAGAGATTTTCCAAAAGAGTTTGTAGAATTTCCAAGATTACCACCTCCTAAGGAAGTTGAGTTTTCAATCAAATTGGAACTCGGTCCAGTTCCGATACATAAGGCACCCTGCAAGATGGTCCCAAATGAGTTAAAAGAGTTGAAGAGTTAATTGTAGGAGTTGTTAACAAAGGGGTTCATTAGGCTGAGTATGTAGCCTTGGGGAGCGCTAGTGTTATTTGTTAAGAAGAATGATGAGACCTTTAGAATGTGCATCAATTATCGATAACTGAATAAGGTGACCATAAAGAATATATACCCTTTACCAATGATAGATGACTTGTTTGATCAGTTGCAAGGAGCTGCAGTATTCTCTAAAATTGATTTTAGATCCAGTTATCACCAATTGAGGACTAAGGAGGGTGACATACCAAAAACAACATTTCAGACGAGGTATGACCATTTTGAGTTTATGGTGATGCCATTTGGGTTAGCTAATGCCCCAAAATCATTCATGGATATTATGAACAGGGTGTTATGACCATTCTTAGATATGTTTGTTGTGACATCTCCAAACTCTGCTTGGGATGGAATAGAGACTTGGAGCATTGGGATATGTAACAAAAGGCTACACACCTCTATTCATGACAGATAGTATGCAATGCCTCCTAGCATGTTTCTAGAAGTATGCAATAATTCACCACAGAAAAGGTGACTTATAAAAATTTTGTACTAGAATGAACTAAGACATCCCCCAAGTTTTAGTTAAACATAGCAAATACCTTACAGAGTAGGTGTCCAAGTAGTAAGACAATAGTTCAACTTTTTTTATGGAGATTGCATCTCCTTATTATAGATTGAGTTCATTGCGAGTTCCAAGACAAAACATTCCTAAAGCATCTCTATGATGCACTGTATGGTGTACAAGACCATCTCCAAGAAAGACACTATCAGTCCCAACTTGCAGCTGGGGTTTGGTTCATTCTCAATCATCCTTGGCCAGAGGTTAGCGTTCACCATCTTCTAGTCTTGTCACAGCTTCTACCATTTCGAAGGGAATGGTAGTTTGGAGTACCATAGTGAGATTCCTTAAAATTTCAGTAAGTTAACAACCAACATACACAGAGATAATATGAACATGACAGATAATAAACATCCAATGCTTGTGTGAGATGCATAAAAAAATGTATTTCTCTCCCATCTAGATTCCTTACCATCTTTCAAAAAACTTTGATGCACATTTTCTTACAGAGAACATCTCATACTTCATCTTTTCAAAATATCTCATTTCTCTTATTAGGTGTATTATTAACATATGGTAACATCACAGCTACCCATTTGCATCGTGAGCACTTGCTGGTGACCATAGCACAACTTTAGTTGAAACTATGTAATGAGAGCTACAGATATATCTTTCAATGTATTGATCATAACTTTTCATACTTTTGCACCCACCAGCATTAGATTCCATTTCAATGACTTTGCCCTAAAATCCTTTATAAAGGAACCAGTCGAAGCTCATTAACTGTTCTTTGTCAACCTAGGGGTTACCACTCCATTTTTAGTCACTCTAGAGTGGACATAGGAGTTTTACTAGGAAATTTCTCCATCCTAGCATTGGGTCATGATAAAATATTTCTCATGATATGTTCATGACAAAACATATCTCATGACATGTGCTTCTTTTCATAACATGTAATATTGTTCATGAAAAAATGACATATTTTCATGTATCATGCTCAATAGTGCATGTTCATGCAAAATTAACAATTAATCAACACGTCATATAAATGACCGAATGCTCGTGACGTAACATAAAACATTTCGTGATCAAAACAAACTTATAACGTGAATGTGGTGTTTATACAAAATCATGTGAACATTATCCAAGAGTAAGTTAGAGGCCAGCTTACAAATTCTTCGGGTTCTAAAGCTAGTGTGGCTGAAACAAGAGAAATACTAAAAGTTAGGCATTACAAAGTTTACTATACAAAATCCAAATTAGCAAATATGTCTCCACATTACCTGAAATTGCATATATCACCCTAAACTTTTATCATTTGTATTTTGATCCTGAAACTTCATCACAATTTGCAAACTTCACATATACCATATTTTAAATTCATATAAAGCTTTAGAATCATATTCTAACTATGTGAAATCTACTCAACCCATGGTCATGCATATCTTGATATCCCTTTTACATGTGAGTTAAGCCGATAGCTGAAATCTATTACTTAAATCAATCATCAAAACAAAACTTATTATCAAACTATTACCTTAGATTTATATCCTTTGTCATCATATCATCATCATAACTACTATCATCACAAAAATCATTTCACAAATCCGAGACTACTTATGAGGTTTACGGCTTATATTTTGCATATGAACACTAATAGCCTTAAGGAATCATATATTCCAATTGCTAATCATACTAAGAACATGCCTCTAGATGATACTAAACATTCTTTGAGAAACATAACCAAAATCTCACAAGATAAACTTCAACTAAATAAAAACCGAAATATATTTGTTGATCAATCCAAGATATCAACTTAAAACTTAGAATGTGTGACACCTCCAGCTCTCGATTGGGATTGGACGCAAGATTGAAAAACTCCAACCTCATAACTTTGCCACTTTGCCCTCAATTAGTTTTTTACGAAGCAAGGGCAAAGTGGTAAAAACAAGAGGTGCTCTGATTGGCCCGGGCATGGGGCATACATACCATAAGGTCATGGTATTACCATGAGAAGCCCGCGATTGAAAAACTCCAACTTCATAACTTTGCCACTTTGCCCTCAATTGAAGCGTTGGGACATGTAATTCAAGCTACATACTCCCGTACATGACAGTTAAGATGCAATATACCTATTGTAATTCTAGCAGTACGCAACAAATCGTAGCGAAAATTCATGTAAATCTAAGATTGAGAGCAATTTTTCAAAACATCATGGTACCATTAAACATCCCAAAATGATTTCATTGTTATGTTATCTCCTCAAGAAAAAGATTAGGGATCTCCAAACGAAAACCACAATTCCTTTTTGACATTCACACAGGAAACCAACACAGCACAAGAATCCATTCACTGGTCAAGCTTAAAAAGATCCCCCTCATCTGCAAGGGTTCAAGCTCTAGAAGTCCCAAGCTTAAGGTAACTTCCTTTGCTTTTACAGAGTAGCTACAAGCTTGTTCAAGATATCCAGTCACAATATCCATTTAATCCTTCAAACTAGGGGCTTCCTTTAGCTTAGATGACCCTAACCCATCACCATCCTTATTGAGGGCTTCTTGGATGTCCTTAAGACACTATGCGGTGACCTCTAAATAGATAGCAACATAATTATAGCGAGCTTCGACGGTAAACTCGTCCTCTACTAAATCATTAATCTCATTCATCTTGCTTAGGGTTACCTGCCACAGCTTCTACCATTTCGAGTTAGAAATGGTAGTGGAAACTACTATGGTGAGATTTAAAGAAATCTTAGTAAATAAATAGACAACATATAACAGATAACATAAGCATATGAAAGCAAACCATGAGACGAATGCATGGACATGTACTTGACACAAAACTTAGTTCATGCAATTTGACTCTCCAAAGACATATAATGGAGATCCTTTGACTTTTCAATAAAACATCTTTTTCCTTTGCACATTGAACAATTGATTACACATATTTAACTCATTGCCTTTTCACATCTTCTAACCTGTGATCTGGATACCTCACGGCTCCCCTTTGCACCGTCGGTTCCCTACTAGTTACCGCATCACCTAGCAGCCCACTAGACCATGGTGACAACATAGTTCTTACTATGCGACAGTTCATCATTTCACCTTCACCGTATATAACACATGTGGCACTCACTAGCTTTAAGTACTACCCTGCTCCGGCATCCTTTTCATAAGGATTCATTCGAGATCCACCAATTGTACTTCATCGACTTCGGGGTTACCACTCCAATTTATGCACTCCAGAGTGGACAGAGGAGTTCCACTAGGACTTTTCCTTATCCTAGCATTTGGGGTCATGATAAAACATGAACAGACTCTTCTTTGAAAAAAGTACACAACCCAAATGCATGTGACATGAACTCGTGACACTTTTCTTTTCATGAATCATATGAACATGTACATGCTGAGAATCATATAACCATGTAACCAAACATTGAACATCTCAGGTTACGGTTTGAAAATATTAGAACATTTGAATACTCAATTCACAAACATAGGCAATACCATTTGACACATGCCAAAGTAGAAGAATAATTTCTTAAACTTGAATATTATGCATGGCCGAATCATTTGAGACTACACAAGCATGATATACAAAATAAACTTTGAGCTAATATTTCTAAGCATGTCCGAAACATCATGAGCATGTAAACATGGCAAGATCATCATGTAAATCTGATTACAAGGCATCATATAGTAAGAGACTTTAATTAACAACTAGTTCCTATGATAGCACATAAAATGCAAAGTTCACACGGCATATACAAATATCATCCAAAAGTAGGTTAAGAGTCCACTTACAAAAATCCAAAGCAACGTAATATGATCGAGCAAGTTGTAAAAAGTGTTCGTTTAATCCATTAGAAACGAGAAGTCATAACCCTAAATCCGACGTGTGTGGTTGTGCTAGGGTTTCTCTTGTTCATGGTGACACTCCAAGCATTCGGCCTAGAGCCCTTTGGTTAAAGGTGGTCCAATTTTTCCCTTGACCTTGGCAAGTTCTTAGGCGTGTGCATGTGTGCTTGGTGAGGTGCATGTCATGCATGGTGGCCAAGATTCCTTAGAAACTGGGTGGAGATTCCATCTCTAGTTTCGGTCTCCCCCTTGGGAAAACCCTAGTTTTCCTCAAGAAACTTCTCAAAAGAAAAGGTCGAACATTGGGTGTGTGATGGTGGTGGTTTTCCTTGGATCCGAAACCCTAGTGACCCCATCACCCTTGTGTGTGCGGTGTGAGTTGTGAGTACTGAGAGTCAGTACCGTGAGGCATCTTCCTTGAAAACATAGTTTCCAACTTCTTCCCTGCTCGTGACTAAGATGAGAGAGAGAGGAAAGATGTTTGTTTGGAGTGAAAGTGGGGAGAAAGATAGCTTGAGCGTGTGGGAGGAGAAGAAAATGCAAAGCGTGAAACTAAAATGGCATCCAAAAAGATCTTCTACCTATTGACCCCTCTCCTTTTATAGGCCCCTTTGATTTTTCTCACACACTTCACCTTGGAAAAGTAAGAAACTCATGCCTGGGCACCATGTGGCATGCCCTTCATCATTGTCCAAATCCCCTTTTCATCTTCCCACATCATTGCTTTCCTTGAAAAATCAAAAGTCTCTTGACAAGTGGTGTGTAAGGCTCAAAACCGAAACCCTAAAGCCTCTTTGGTGTCCCTCCTCTATGTCTAGGTTAAATGAACCTTTGGGGCTTAAAGGTCATTTTACTAAAAACCCTAATCATTTTTTGGAGAATGGGCATGTGCATGCTTGCCACTTGGCTATAGTGTGTGTGTTGCCGCCCACCTCATTTCCCCCACAAAGATACTGTAATACCTGAGTCCTACTATGTAGATCCTTGTATTATTTTATTAATTCTTAAGTATTTTGAGATAAAGATTTTTATTATTTTTAATTATTTTGTTTTAAGATGAGTATGCTTTATTTTAAAATATGATTTATTAAAATAAATCAAGGGTATGATTTTTAAGACTTTGAAATATTTTCTCTAAAGCCCTCTAATTTTTTATCTATTCAAGAAATGGTCCAATCTCTCTCCACCATAAGATGGGTAGGTAAGGGAAATATATTCCTACACTTAGATCTCTACCATCTATCTCCCTAGGTTAAGGGGTAAGTTTTGACTAAAACAATTTAGCCCTTTTCTCCCTCGGACCCGTAGGCTTCCTAAGCAAGCAAGTAAATTCTTTTTCTTTCCTTACACCCATCGGCTTCTAGGGAAAGAAAGAAGAGAAATCTCTCAAGCCCAACTGTGCAACCTACCTCCCATTCTCTCCCACTTCCATTTCTCTTCCAATCTCAAGCCAAGCATCCATCATTCATTCTTCTCAAGAGGAAAATAGCAAGGTGAGAGTACCCTTAATCCTTTTCTTTTGTGTATTTCGAACATAGTCATGGTTTGATCGAGTGGATTTTTCCTTGATGATTGTTGATGCTTCAGTTTTGGACTTCCAGCCAAGGGTTCGTGTGCTCTCTATTTCCCTAAGCCAAACCCACCTCTCATCTTCTCCATTTTCGTGTTTTGGGAAGGATACACCAAAGGTAAAAACCCTAGCTCGACCCATTCGGTTTTAGTTTAAATTTTGGAGACTAACTAAGTTGTTTTAGCATGAATCTTAATTATAGTCATTATCTATGTTGTTAATAAACAAGAATGCTCTATTTTTGGTCCAAACCGAGTGTGTTGAAGCAGTTTTTGCTATGTATTTCCTATCACTCGAAAATGGTGTTTTGCTATTTAACTTGGTTAGTCAAAAGTGATGATGGTTGATCTTTTAATATATGTGTGTGTGTATATATATATGTTGATGTCGTGTGCTTGTAAGGCATTTTGGTCTAATTATTCCTCGTGTTCTCTTGAGTTTAAATTATGTTCTTAGCTATATTTAAACTTTGTTTTACGTGTTACATTAGAAGAGATGAGAATGTGTATTTTTAATATTTTTAAGTGATAGTCTTAGTAGGTAACCAAGGATTTTATTCAATGAGTGAGTTCATGTTGTGATTTTCTGGTTTATAAGGGATTTACCCTTGTTGTTTAGTACTATGATTTAACCAAAGATAATGTTTCTTGCAAGTGTTCTTTAGTACTAATGTCTTTAGCCTATGTAATTGGGATATGCTATCTAAACTAATTAAAATATTGCTTATGTGAATAGGTTATAGTTTAGTTAGTTTAGATATAAGAGATTATTTGGGCATGATGTATTATGATATGTAAAGCTATCCAAGTATTCCTAAGTCCATGTCATGCCATGTCTTGATGTAAAAATAGCCCATTTATGATGTCCTTCGTTTGGTTAAATTCTACCTAACCCAAGAGTCCAAAATATCGATAAGCTAACATTTTTATAATGAGGGACCACAATTTGATTTAAAGGGCATGTTTCCTAAGCTTGTTTAGCTTACTTGAGATGCCTAAATCTATTTTAAAACCTATTGTTAAGAATTTTCAGATTTTATCTCCTAATGTCCATACCCAAAGTGAGCTTGAACCAAAGAGACCTTACTTGAAGCCTATGAATTCTTAATTACTTTTCATGTAAGCTTTTAAAATAGCATTTCTATGGACAGCTAACATGTCTTAATATTTAAGTTATTTCTATTGTAAGTTGAGGCGAGGAGTAGTCATTTGGGTTAGTGCTAAGCATAGAAGGGACGTTAGATTATAATATCGTGGCTTTCTCTTTTAAATGGAGGGATAAAGAATATTGTACGAGTATTAACACGCTTATGCTATTTATTGGAATAGGACCTATTGTGAAGTTGGAGGTAACGAGGAGCATAGAGGTAAGTAGTTATGACCCTGCTTCTTACACCAAGTCGTCTTTATGAAAGAATGTCTATCTCTCTCTTTTTAAATGTTCTTTTAAAGAAAGAGTAAATGTATATATTATGTACAAGCCTTTCTTGGTAGCCCTTGTTAAGCACCCTATCGATTATAATTGTATGTATGTGTATAAGGTAATGCATGCACGAAGGTTCTAAATCATGAGATTTTCATACATGCTCTCTCAAGAAACTTATTGATTATTCCTATATGTAATATAATATGAAAATGTATCTTGTTCATAAAAAATGTAATGCATCGGATTAAGAAAGATGATGAAAATGTTTTGATTGCAAAGGAAATGAAAGGAACATCTCATGCCTTATGCTTTAAGTGATGCTTTAAATAAGTTTTAAAATGTCCCTATGAACTCGTGCTTTAAATGACGCGAAGAAATTGTTTTAAAATGTCCCTATGAACTGATGCTTTAAATGAATTGAAGAAAGTGTTTTAAAATGTCCCTATGAACTGATGCTTTATGAATGCCATGTAAGATGATGCTTAAACTCATGCTTTTAAATGACATTTTTCCATGAATGAACTGTTAAATGAAAAAGACTGAAATGACTGAAATGAATGAAAGAAATGACTAAATGAATGAATGTCTTATTGTATGAAAATATGTAACGGCCATATGAATGAAAAGGGTACCAAAGGAATGGGTAGATTGCAATGCCGGGTAAGTAGTACTGGTAATGCACCCACTGCTACCCCCTGACTGAAAGGGATTCCCAACATGTGGCCACAGGCGGAATCCAAGTCCAAAGGAAGACCGCTAACCCTAACACACGGGGCGTAATAGTGTGTACCAGCAAAAAAAAATGTGAAACATGAAAGCATGATTATTTCTTAAAATGTTATACATGAAAGCATAGTTATGTTTTATGTATGGTAGGGATGAAGTCCTAAAGGCATGACAAGTGGTGTGAGAGCGTGAGAGGGCATAGTGGCCAAAATTCCTAGGGACTAGGGTTATCTCTATCCTAGGCGTCCCATCCCATTCCAATCATTGCATCTTCTAGAAAAATCTCATTCCAAATGCATGCGTGACACTTGGAAAAAAGTGGGTTGGTCTCTCTTAGATAGGCGTGAACCCTTTGGCTGAAATCCTAAGGCTTCCTGGAGACGTGTGCCTAAGTCTTTTGAGATCTCCCATGTGCCACTTCCTTATGCAATCATCTAGGAACTCTCATAGTTTTGACAAGTGGCATGAAATGTGGGTGGTTGTTGAGTTGGAGCGTTGGCCGAGAGTCTGGGAAGATGGCACTTGTCTTTCCCTAGGCACCTCATGATTGTTTCCTTCTAGAAATCTTCCCACCCTTCTTCATGTGTGACAAGTGTCGAAAGTAGGTGGCCTTTGTCATGGTTGGGGTGTTAGGGCTTTTGGGTTACCGAGACCCTAAAGTCTCTCACCCTTTTTTCCCTTAATCATGTCTAGGTTCATTGTGCCTTGTGTGTGACATGTGGCCAAATTTTTGTCTGATGGGAGTGTGCCCCATGACCCTCTAGGATTTTAGACTCTAGTCCAATGGGCTAGCCGAATTTGATGGCCTTGTTGGGCCTCCCTTGTGGGATTAGATGCTCAATGCACTAGGACAAGTAAATAACTAAATAAAGCCCAAGGTTTCTAAGTACTCTACACCTCTTGCATGGCCCAAAAATTCAGTATAACCTGGCGACAAAAGACAAGCAAGGGCTTGGCTAAGTCTGGGTTGTCACAGCATGGCATGTGGTTTTTCTTTAAATATCAACTCTTAGTTATCAACCCAAGACCATAGTTAAGCTTATCACTTCATATCTAAACATGTCATGATCATATTCCAAGTCTAATACACGATTATCCAACCAAACATCAAATATGCACTAAGTAAGCTTTCCAACAATTTATCATTACCAAATTCAACCCATTTTTTTTTTTATCACAAATCAAAACTTAACATGTTAGCCCATGTTTCAATAAAGATCCATGGTAGAATCACTTACCAATCTGAAGCTTTAAGGTCACTCAATACCCACTCCCTTGCAAAGGTGCTCGGTTTCTCTCTTAGCTAGTGTTTATTGAGGTTCTCTCGCACAATGCTCATATGCTCTTGAAAGTGGCTTGAATGAAGATGAGGGATGAAGGGTACTATTTATAAGGCTCATAAGAAGAAGAAAATCATGCAAGAAGCTAAGCATCACACAGCTTGACTGAATTTGAGAAGGGAAATTCATCTTAATGCAATCGGCTAGGGTGTTATGATTATATTTCATTTTGTTTTCTCATGTGAAGCTAGGAGAGCCCCTTTGTCTCTCTATGGTTGAAGACCTAACTGAGTGTGGTGGCGTGTAGGCTTCAGATTTTTTAGAGGTGTTTAAGTTCCCAAAAGAATTGGCTAACTATGTAAACTTACCTCTCAAACCAAAACCATCACATAATACCACTTACTTGATTCCTAACCAATTCAGCTCTAAGGGTCCATGTAGGTATAAAGGTATTCCTTTATTGTGAATGATAAAGATGAAGGTAAAGGACACTTGGCTTAACCTTGGGAAAGAAATGGAAGAGGGTGGAAGATATGTGCATTGGTCGAGAAGACCAAGTAAGACGTGTGTGGGTCAAGTCAGAATTTTGGAACTCTAATCCAAGCTTGGGGAATAAGTTTATGTGCAGGAATAGGATTGATTTTGTTTGTTGAATGAAGTAAGCTCATGATGGTACTCGGCTAAACTTTAGGTGTACTATTCCTATTTTGAATGCTTAAGAAGGTGCAGCTCTTATCCCTACATTAGTTCTGAAATTCCAGATTTGATTCTTGAGAGGGGGTTGAGTTTGTTGCAGAAATTATACACAAGTTTAACTAGAAACCAATGGCATTCATTGAAGGATATTTGATTGCACTAAGTAAGGTGTTTGTGTGGAGTGCATGACTTTGACATGTCTCAAGTGTGAATGAAATGTGCTGGCATTTTTTCCTAGCCTAGTTCTATTAATGCTTGATAATACAAGAGAAAAGATGCTTGGTTTCAAAAAAGATTTCTTAAGAGAAGTGAGATTGAGTCAATTAACCGATACCTAGTCTATATGCCATCATGTTGTGTGTTTGTCTTATAGTGTGATACCAATTTCATAATTTGTCTCATGAATAATGGTGGAAGGTAAAAATTGACATCCAAGGTCTTCTAGGGTGCCACATGGTTTGGCCATGGTCAAAAACTCAGCTCTAGGTGTTGCATTCCTAGAGCCAAGAGTGTTGAACAAGGTTCTTGGCTTGGTCTCCAAGTTTGGGCAACTTTGGCTCCAAGTTTGTATGTTAGGCTAGGCTTGGCTTTGGGCTTTGAGTTGGGCCTTCCTATTGGGCCTCAGGTTCAACTTGTTGGGCCATGTTGTTGGGCATTAGGCCTAGCATGTTGGGCCTTTCCTTGGGCCTCACTATCTTACCAAATTGGGCTCAAATTGAGTTTCATATTGTGCCTCATCTTAGGCTTCATATTGGGCCTCATCTTGGGCTTCATATTGGGCCTTGCCTTGAGCTCATCTTTTGCCTCTTTCTTCAAAATCTTGATCTATCTTTTAACTAAGTATGAGTCTTCCTCATATCCTTTTAAGATCCATAGTATGCTATAGATTCATCTCCAAGCCTATTGATCAAAGAGTTTCCCAAAGATCCTATCTTAAGTAATGGAAGTAATTTGGCTAACTCTTAACTCTAAATACTCAAAAAGATATTTTCTTCTAAAAGTCCATATAATCACTTAGCCATGTTGATAACTATTGCAAAAATACCAATGTCTTATTGGTCCCTTTGCATGATTTGGTAGGGTGTTATCTTTGTGGTGGTGTTCATAGATGATATTCTAGTATATTCCAATAATGCTAAGGATCATTAGGAAAGCCCAAGGAACAACAATTATTCGCTAAACTAGATAATTGTGAGTTTTGGCTTGAGGAAGTTAAGTTTCTTGGTCATGTGATATCCAAGGAAGAGTCATAGTGGACCCGAGCAAGATTGTAGCAGTGGCGAATTGGCAGTGTCCTACCATAGTACATGAGGTTAGAAGTTTCTTGAGACTAGCTAGTTACTATCGGAGGTTCATGAAAGGATTCTCAAGATTATCAAGTTCCCTCACAATGTTGACTAGGAAGAATGCTAAATTTATTTGGACTAATAAATATGAGCAAAGTTTTGAGGAGTTAAAGAGAAGTTTAACCACTACCCTTATGTTAGCATTACCGGAGACTCACAAGGCATTTGTGATTTATAGTGACGCGTCAAAGTATGGGTTGGGATGTGTCCTAATGCAAGAAGGAAAGGTAGTGGCTTATGCGTCCAAATAGTTAAAAGGACCATTAGAAGAATTTCCCTACTCACGAACTAGAGCTGGTAGCGGTTGTGTTTGCCTTAAAGATATGGCGACACTATCTGTATGGTGAAGAGTGCGAGGTGTATATGGACCGCAATAGTTTGAAACAACTCTTTACACAAAAGAACCTCAATATGAGATAGAGAAGATGTCAACTACTACTGATGTGAAATCAAGTATCACCCAAAGAAGGCTAATTTAGTCGTCGATGCACTAAGTCAAAAGTCAAGGTCAAAAGGCGTGGAAGGCTCCACAAAGGTGGATTCACTTCTTAAGGGAATAAGGCACCTGTTGGTGAAGGATTTGTTATAGGAGGAGATTCTCACCACAATGCAACAATTAAGGGTGAGCAATTTCGATGGACTAAAGATTCAGTAGAGGAAAGATCCAAAACGGCTAGAGATCTGGTGAAGAGTCTGAAGAGGGAAAGGATCTTTGCATTTTAGCTTGGACGAGAATGGAACCTTGATGTATAGAGGGCGAAGAGTAATCCCGACTAATTCAAAATTTTAGAATGCATATTAGCCGAACCCTATTCCTCACCATATTCAATACATCCTGGAGGCACTAAGATGTATTGGGATCTCAAGAAAGGCTTTGGTGGGAAGGGATGAAGTGGGACATTCCTCAATTCATTGAGAGGTGTGCTATGTGTCGAAAGGTGAAGGCTAAGCATCAGAGACCATTCGAAAATGTATAGCCCTGACCCATTCCAAATTGGAAGTGGGAAGGCATAGCTATGGACTTTGTGGTTGGGTTACCTAGAACCCCCATCGGTAAAGATGCTATTTGGATAATCATGGATAGGTTAACTAAGAGTGTCCACTTTTTATCGGTCACTACTTCAGACACACTAGGTAAGTTCACTCGATTGTACAAAAGAGAGGTAGTTAGGCAACACGAAGTACCCATAACCATAGTATCATACCAAAATCTGATATTTACCTCATTTTTGGAAGAGTCTACAAGCAATAATGGGCACTAAGTTGAAATTTAGTAGTGCTTACCATCCCCAGACCAACAGATAGTCGGAAATGGTCATTCAGAGGTTGGAAGACATACTGAGAGCATGCGTATTAGATTTTAAGGGCCCATGGGATAGCCACGTCCCACTCATTGAATTTGCTCATAACAATAGTAATCAGTGGACCATTCAAATGGCCCCTTATGAGGCATTATGCAGAAGGACGTGTAGATAGCCAATATGTTGGGATGAAGTAGGAGAGTCAGGAGTGATTAGACCAGAAATGATCAAGAGATGATAGAGCAAGTCAAACTCATATGGGCAAGGATGACTACTACTTAGAGTAGACAAAAGAGCAACACTGATGTAAGGAGAAGAGAGTTGACCTTTGAGGAAGCTGACTGGGTATATCTCAAGGTATCACCCATGAAAGGGATGAAGCGATTTGGGCTGAAAGTAAAACGAAGCCCAAGATACATTGAACCTTACCTAGTAGCAGAAAAGGTAAGCCTAGTGGCATACCATGTTGCGTTACATGTGGAATACAAAGGGATTCATAATGTATTCCACGTGTGAGATTTTATGATTTGAAACAGGTGAATCAACTTGCACATTGGTCTAGTGGGAGTGATTCCCCAATTTCAACTGGTGAAGTGATCTCCCCATGTTTGGCATATCTTTGTGTGAGATTAGATGATTTGAAACATCTTTGTGTGAGATTGGATGATTTAAAATATCTCTCTATGAGATTTTATGTGTTAAATTCTATATGATGTATTACGATAAGTTTTACATACTTGAGAAGAGGGTGAGTCCTTGCCTCAACAATATATATAATTACTAGGAAATTTAAAATATAGTAAGATTACTTACAACCATATATATATATATATATATTTATGTACGTATACTTTAGTTTTTCATAGAGGGTAATTCCTCAGAGGGTGATTCCTTACCATAACTACGAACGCATGTGTTTTGCTTAGAAGGCGATCCTCGCCATCGCCATCGCCATGCACAATGCAAGTGTTCACTCTTCTTTTGACTTCAAACTAGGCATTACATTAGCACATACATCGTATCTCATTAGCAGTCTTGTCATAGCTATTTAAGATACCCGAGGAAAGACCAACTCCGCTCGAGCATTAGTCACAGAGGCATGTCTCCGTTAATAGTAACGTGCCATTCCCTTAGAGTTGTATTATTTAGTCAGATGACCAATCATGTTCGGTTCTCCCTATTTAGATTTAGGGATTGAACAAATGGTTTTATATATTATTTTTGGAAATGAAGTGACCGATGGATATTTGGGTGAATATTGAATGAACCTATTTACGGTTTAACTCTAGTACAAATTGCACTTAACCTTTACTTATCCTGCTACGGTTAAATGATCATTCACTTACACGTGTACTTCCTTATCAGCATTGCATGCTAGATCTTGACCTAACTTCTACGTATTATTGCTGACCGGCTGGCACCCTTAGCACCACAGATCCTCACAAGGTCCTTTACCCAAGAATGGAGCAAAGAAAGCCTGGCAGACATGGTTTAGCACCGAATAACCAAGGATGGTTCGTCCGACAACAGGCGAAGAAGAGGCAACCGGGTGGGCATTGTGGGGCCAAACAAAGATTAAGGCGAGCAGCACGTTGTAGAAAGGTTGGCTGCCACATCTCATCATTAGATGATAAAGGATTCACCCTGTGCTAGGCAACCAAGTATTGTGCCAATCGTATAGAGGCGAGAACGAAGAGATGAAGAGGCTGGTAATTTTGGAAAAGGACGGCAATGATCAAGGACTTGAGGGCTCTTTGGTATAATGAGGAGATGTCCAAAAGGCGGCAGGTGTCATACGCAAAGACCTATACTCCATCTGAGACGTCACGTTTGAAGTCAGCCTACGAAGAAAAGATTACTGACCAGTAGTCCATATCGTCTGATCTTAGGGGTATGGTCCAGTGCCACATGGGAGACCCTTATTAGGGGAAGGACTATAGGATTGGACATAAGGCAAGCTGCAAGAACATGCGTGCCTTGTCTGATCAGTCGCTCCAGATGACTAATGGATGGTCAAGATCAAATGACTCAAATTCAAGCATATATAGAGTCAGAGGACTATCAGAAAAGAGCCTGACGATCTCGTGCTATAGAAGGAATTGGACAAGGGACAAGATCTCACTTTTGAGATCGTAAAGTGATTGATCTTCTTTACAGAGATGTTGGAGTGCCTGAGTCAATTCAGGGCTTTGTCCTCGCTCATCTCTCATTGTTGTGAGCAGTTTGTCATTGGAGCTTAGTAGAGATTCATAGTGTTGGTGCTCAATGACGACCTTGTTGTCGGTGCTCTCTCACTAGAGCATGGTGCAAGCTTAGGGTGCCTAAGCGTTGCTCACGGGGGACCTGGAACTTTGCAGAGAGGGCGACTTTGTTGTTTGCTCCTTTTTATTGGAGTTTGGTGGAGATCTCGAGGTGCTCGAGTATGGCTAAAGGGCAACCCCACTATTGGTGTTCTATCACCAGCTTGGTGGAGAATCTGAGGAGTTGAGCCAAGTGGCTTTAGGGCCTTGTAAAGATTTGAGGAACTTTATGCAGAAAGCCATCAAAAAAATAATTTGATTTGCATATATAATTCAAATAGAAAGGATGAGAGGAGCAAACCGAGTCAAATGGTCTAATGAGCATTGGAGGTCATCTAGTGAGCAAAGCTTGTTGCTTGTTTCTCTTTGTGTTCCATTTGCTAGCCTTGGCTCTTTGTCTTGGCTATGAAGGCATCAAGTGATAACACATTTCGATCGATGACAAGTTACTTTGCTTGCCTTGGCAATGAATCTTGCCTTCTCTCATTGTGAGTTATCTAAGCAATGCAAACCGAACACAATAACATCGGGTTAGAGAAGTTTTTAAATATTTTACTGGTAATATTGCATAAGAGTATATGCTGAAGATCTAAGTTTATCACCCATATTGAAATTACATACGTGTTTTGGCGCCCTCCAGGGTAGGCATTGCCCTTAAAGGGAGTCCTAGACCTGTTTCGAGGTCTCTAAGATGAGGACTATGGAGACAAGTTTCTCCACAATGGAGGCATAGAGCCAATTGAGAACGTTGTTGTCTTCTTGAGACCAGCGTGTGTGCTCCGGATTGGGGGAGTCATCGGGTAGACTCTTTGCTGGAGCAAGGTTGGTGCCATCAACTAGGCCAACCATGTCATGACTCTTCAAAAACACTAGAAATTGGATTCGTTAGGTAAGGTAATTGGGGCCATCCAATTTTGAAAATTGATGGGTATTTTGCAGGGAAGAGGCCATTGGATTTTGTGATGATGGTGTTGTGGAAGCAAGGTTGTAGGATTTTCTTTGTTGGGTGTTAGCCTTAGCTGGCTGATACCATGTAAGAAAATAAATTGAATGGAGATGGGAAATAATCGAGAGGCCAACTTGCCTTCTTCTTTTGCTTCATTTGATTTAAATATGACACTAGCATTTTACAGAATACAGCTTTACAAAGCTAAATATGGAAGTGTATAGCTTTACAAGAGTAACTATGGTAATGTACAAAATGGAGATACAAGGGAAAATCAGGGAGACACATCACGTTGATTTAGGATGAGATTGAGGAGGAGATTGCGTTGTTGCTTTTAGTTTGGAATTTCCATGTATGGCAGCTCGAGATTGAGGAAGAGATTTGATTGTTGTTCTTGTTTCGGAAGGTCCATGTATAGCAGCTCCAGTTTTGGGATCTTCATGAATACTCTATCTAACAGTTGGTGGATAGGCTCACAAAAAGAGGGGTCAAGTTGAAGAGGTATAAGTTGATGATTTTGCCATAGGCAACGAAATTCGAGGTGGCTGAGCTTTTGCTCGCCCACGTTGCACCACAACAGCTGGCTTTGTGCCTACCATATGTAATCAAACAAGCATGGCCCCACCACGTCATCTTATAGTGGCGAGATGGCCCGAAACTCGTGAGCTTTGGCAACCAGCTCAGGCAAGCTCGTCCCGTGGGCTAGCACTTGGGCTCGTCACATGAGCTCCCTCTGTTGATGCATTTTTTTCGTCGAAAGCAGATGCCAACAGTTTGCTCGAATGGTCTACAACGGTACTTGGATGGTCATGTGATGCTTGGATGGTCATTTATGGTTTGAATCATAAATAAAATGCAGAAAATATAAATAAATAAAGAGAGACCGAGATGTAAGTGGTTCAACATTAAGGTCTACATCCACAGGTCTTTTGAAGTTTTGAGGGTGAAATCCACTATACTTTGTGATTTTGCAAGCTCTTATGACTCACTTTACTCGTAGTTACTATGTTGAGAGTGGATAAGAAGAAGGGTTGAAGATGATGCCAATATCTCTGTTCTCTAGATGTCCCTTTCCTTTGGTTGTTGCCCTCCTTTTAGCCTATTCCACTTATTTTATGTCTTGTCTGATCAACTTTTGCCCTTTTTTCCCCATTTCCAGCTAACTAGTTCCCTGTCAACTTCCTCTACTATTAGTGAACTTTTATGCATATGGGTTGGGCTTGCTACGTTTTATCCCCATAAAATTGTTCACTGCCTTGCTTTGTTTCTATGTTAGTGACGATGAGAAACCTCACAAACCTTACCTCACAAACCTTGAGTGAAGAGAGAGATCAAGAGCTCTTTATCTAGTGTCTTAAAAGTAATCCAAACCATCGCGAGTCAAAACTGTTAAAAGACTCTCTAAACTTTTAAAATTCAACTACATCTATGAATCAATTACTTAGAGCATCAGCATCCGCGTCCCTATAATCTATTATTAGCCAAATTTTAGGGAAAAAACATGAAAAGTGAAAAAATGTGAGCTACATTCCATTCCCTAAAATAACTTTTGATTTTAGGATTGCTACAGTTGCTCCTCAAATTTGGCTACAGTCTTTTAAAATATTCGTTAAAAAGTAATACTTAAAGAGTAATAGTTCAAAACATAAGAAGAAAGAAAAATATCGAGTGTTTAAGATTGTAAAGGGAAGTTAGAGAAAAAAAAAATAAAGAAAGAATAGAGAGATTATTTTAATAGAATAGAGAGAATATGGAGTGAGATGTAAGGGGTTTTGAAAAGATAAATAAAATTTAAGAAAAGATGATTTTTAGCTAAAAATTTAGGAAAATATTTGCTCATCCAGATGTGGATGCTCTTATAAAACTAGAAGATCAGCTACAAAAATAAAAACATAAAAGTTGAGAAAACCTAAAAGATATGCATTAGAAAAACTAAAAGGCTACTAATAAATAAAAAATATTAGTAATTTAATTAAGCATATTATTTTTCATTTAGTAATTTACACTTAAAACATATATTCACTAATTCTTATTTATAATATTATAAATATGATGTGGGTGAAATCACTCTATAAAAGTAATTTTTATTTAGAAACATTTTATTTACAAGCCGACGTAGATAACACACTTAGCAAAGCACTCACATGACATGATTTGATTTGAATGAAAAATTTTAAAATATCTTACAAATCAAATCTTGTCATTTAAATGATGTCATATAAGTTATGTGAATTATGTACTCTACAAATCGGCTTACAAATAGAAGAACTCGTTCATTTACTAATACTAATAAAAAAAATAGTCAAACAGATTATGTGATTTGATATAAACAAATCCATGGTTTTAATAGAGTATAATAGATATAAAAGACATTCGATTTGCACTAGAATGGTATTTTAAAAAGAAAAAATGATCCACGCTCAATTTGGATACACAAAACCATATCATCTCATCTCATCAATATAACTTCTCAAACTCCCACATAAAATATAATAAACAATTCAACTTTTTCAAATCTCAAAATAAAAATAATATTAAAAAATTATAATCTAATAATATTTTATTCAACTTTCAACAAAACATCTCATCTCATCTCATCTGAATTGTATAACCAAACGAGGCACAATTATTTTACAACTACTTTAAAAATGTCAACTTTTCTAATGAAAGACAACTATTAAGTAGTAGATGATGGGGATTGAATATTGCCATTGCCAAAGACAAAAGAGGAATCTGAACCACAGCCAACATAGGGAGACCAAAAGCAAACCAAAAGGCGACAAAGCAGATTCTTCTAGGCAGCTCAAGGCGGTAATTGCACTCTAATCCCTTCTCGAGTGTGTGACAGTGTAAGAGAGGCAGCTTACGATGGATGGATTCTGCATACCTCAGAGGGTGAGCACAAAAGGTGGGGCATCCGTTCTTGGTCCTGCAACAGAACGATAAACATAAACTTTATCAGCTTGACTCTCATTACTCCCATCAACCTTTATCACCTCCACATTCAACCTGGGCATCTCTTTTGCCAACACTCGACACCCATTCATTGTTACTTTGCAGTCAGACATCCATAGTGATCTCATGGATTCATATTTATCCAAACCCGATAGCAGTGCTGCATTCCCAAATGGGCAGTCCCTTATTTCAAGTTTCCTCAGTTTTGGACAACCTCCCAATACACACTGCATACCCCAATCACTGCTGCCGGCAAAAGCAACTGACAGGGTTTCCAAGTTCTTGGCATATTTCCCAATGTACTCAAAAGTCAGGTCAGTCAATAAGCCTGAAACTGCAAGCCTCTGAAGCTTAGTGCAAGATTTCACCACCGCACAGAAAGCCTCATCCATGGGCTCATTTGTCTGGTAATCTGGCTGCCATGGATTCATTATGCAAAGCCTGAAGTGAGTGAAATCAGGGCAGTTCTGCACAATGGTTGCTACAGCAGCGTTAGTCATCTGGCGGCAAAAGTAGAGAACATAGCTGAGTCTCCTGCAGCCATACGAGACAGCAATGAACCCAGATTCAGTCACTCCATGGAAAGTATCCTCGTCAAATGGATCAGTAGGGAAGACACGAAGTTCCTCAAGCAGAGGACAGTTGGATCCAACAGCCTCCAAACCTTTGTCTTCGACTGTGTCCAGGACCTGTATCAGGAATTTTTTATTTATAACCTCCTAAGCTGTAATGTCATCAAACACGGTGCTTTATGTAATTAACATGTCGCTTGTGCAACTCCAAGCCATTAGAACTACAAAATAATTCATAATTACTTGCATTTGCAACATGCAGTGAGCTTTCTGGCATTTTGATTAAGAGGGCAGCACAAACTATAAATTTTGAGAACGCAATCATAATAAACTGAACTACAGCTGAGGATAATCATGCTTCTCATCAGTTAAATGCCAGCCATGACAGACTTTATACCAGAAAGAAAAAACACAGATTCAAAAATGATGATGCAGGCATTGCTAATTGAGCACCACTGTTTTTAACATTTATTTAAAGATTGGAACAATCATACCTGAGTTGGAATGTCAACCTTACTGAGAAAGTTGCCAGGAAAATGAGACGGCAATAACATGGGTATAACCTCCATCAATAGGTTTCCAGTTTTAAAAATTCTGAACATTCCTATTCAACTTTCTCGCAGTGTCCAACAAGTTCAGGTGTCCATTACCATGACCAAAAATCTTACTTTTGTTGTCTATATCATACTCCACAGTGCAGTTATTAAAGAATAAACTCACAGTTGAGATCAATGAAGAACATTAGAGGCAATTTATAATGTCTTTGCAATGCATGTGAAATGCATCAAGTGTGGATCATGACAATGTCAAACATACTTCTCGCAGTTTTCTATGTTTCTCCTTGCTGTGCTAGTTAACCTGTAGAAAATGAAATGCCTAGTAAATATGGCAAACAGCAGGTTCCTTACCCAGAGGCGCCGAAGACATGGGCAATGAACAAGAAGTTTAGCAAGTTCACCACTTTGCAAAGCAGCGCAGCTCAAATTCATGAAAGTCAAATTTGCACAGGCAGGGTATAGAGCTGGGAGAGACAAGGCTGTAACTTCTGACAAACCAGAGAGGGTGTTTAGATTCATGCATTTGTTGAAGGCATTTTCAAGCTCAGAGTATTGACAGGCTGGATGCTCTTGCAAAAATGAGCCTGTACCAAGTTCTGTTAATAGAGGTGCACGAATAAGCAGCCTTGGCAATTGTTCCAAGGTTATATTTCTATTGACCTTCAAAACCTTCAACGATTTGCACCTACTAACTAGTCTCTCAAGGGCTTCAAAATTAACGTCATTACTCAAATTGGCAAAGTTTAGTACTTCCAATGAGGAGAAGTTTTCAGGGAAGCAACTCAACCAACTGCCACTTTTATCGTTGAGGTCATTCTCCTGTATGTCCAGTTCGGCTAAATTCCTGTAACCAAATCAGAATATAGAACTTTATCTTTTGGAAATGGAGCAAAACATTGATTTTAACAATAAAGACATACTCCAAGGTCCAAATATTCGATTTAACTGGAGAAAAAGACGGAGGGAATGCTACTCATCATCCTAACTTCCATCATCATTTCATTATCCTATGATGTGGCATTAGGTGATTGAAAATTATTTATTATATTTCACTTGCCAACCTATCATTTAATGCCACATCATGGGATGATAGGAGGATGATAGGAGTTGAAATGATGAATAGATTTTTTCAAACAGCTAATAATAGTTATAAAGCAAAATATAGTCAATGAATAAAATAAACTGCATCCTTAGCCATATGGCGAAAAAAGGGGATAAATATTTATCTTGAGAAAAGGGGATAAATATAAGACCACATAAGTGAATGTAATGGCAAGATCTCATCCTCAATCAATAATGCCCTAAGCACAGGTGACAGACGACCAATTAAATACATTAAGGTCCCGTTCGATTTCACGGATGGTCTCAACCCATCTCATCTCATCTTAACATCCAAATACCATCCAAATACAAACACTTTCCAATTTCAAATTTTCAACTTTTTCATTTAATTATTACAACTATCCCAAACTTCCAAACAAAGCACAAAAAATAATTAAACCTTTTTCAAATCCCAAAACAAAAGTAATATTAAAAAATTATATTCTATATTTTAACTTTATAATATTTTTATTTAATTTTTCTTCTCATTTTCCAAAATTCAATAAAATATCTTAACTCAAACTATTTTACTACTATTCACAAATTTCTCATTTCATCTCATCTGTGTAACCAAACGAAGCCTAAACATATATGCCACCAGCTGATCTAACTAACTTTCAAAATTATTTAGTAAACAGTAAGAAGAAATTAAAAACAACTTTGAGGCTCGATTTGAAAATCTTTAAGGTAGAATTACGTTTACTAGAAAAGAGTTTATGGCAAGATTAGAAGCATTTCACTTCCACAATGTACCAAAGTCACCATAGACAAATTTTGAAGTTTCTGTATTTCTCTTTACGAAATTTTATATTGGATAGAAAACAATGAGAGAATAAAAATAAGTTAGCATCTACTTGACTATTTTTAGTTTTATGGACAAGGATTCTGCCCATTTCAAGTTGAAATGGATAGATTCCATTTAGAACATGGCTTTAAAGAGTTTCAAATTGGAAGGTCAACTCATTTAAATTGGCATCTTTCTGAAAAGGTTTACTTTTCTGAAAGAACATGACCATTCAGGCTGCACCTTTAATTAGTCGTTCTCAATTAATTGTCTTTTAAATATTAGTTGTAACATCTACGAATTATGATCCAATAAGCCTCATCCTATCTCAATGAAAGAAAATAAATCTTAATCATATGCATCACACATGGACGCGCCCAAGTGTGTAATAGTACCACATGTGCATAAACTGTTATTATTTATTTTCTCGGATGTGTCACTTTAAATACTCATTTTAAATACTACTATAGCTTCCTAACGATTCCCTAATGAGTATGGGGTCTAAACAAGGCTCAAACCTGACTTGAGGGGAAGCCTACTCTTCCTACCGTCTAGACCCCTCTTGTCTGTTCCCAGCGAGTATAGTGCTACTATGGACACACTCAAATAGGGAACCCACCTCCAATTGTTCTCTTCTACCCATAATAATAATAATAATAATAATAATAATAAATACAACTTTGATAGTCTGTACACATTGGAAAATCCTACATAAAAAAAAAAAAAAATTACAGTTTATCCGTCATACTTCTCCATTATACATACCACCGAACAATGAAATTGTAACTACTTATAAAAAAAATATGAAATTGTAAGTTATCCACCAAGCTATCATTTCTTTACATAATTCATACAGGGCTTATTTTTCATATTTCTTAAAGTCAGATCACAAAGATAAGTTAAATTTTAACTTTTGTTTTAAATTGAGGGGTTAAATTTGGAGGTAATATTGCAAAAAAGAAATGATCATTTGAGAGGATAAAAGATAACTTTCAAGAGAGAAATACGACCATTCTACTTTCATCCTACTTGATAAATGTGGCACTTTCTAACACCCTTGGATTATCTCTTATTTTTTTAAAGACGAAATTCAAAATTGATGAAAAATGATATCTAATCATAATAGGATAAGAGTGAGATTATAATATACACTTAGAATTTTCCCCATTAAAATCATTTTGAATGTGTTCGTTTAAATGCAGAATTACCGTTCACAAAAATAAAACACAAAAATAAAAAAAAAAACACAAAAATAAAAACACAAAAAAAAACACAAAAAAAAAAACAAAAAAACACAAAAAAAAAAAAAAAAAACAAAAAAAGGAAAAATGGAAGTAAAATGGGTGTCCCTCCAACAACCCCTTCCTAGTAAAACGCAATCCTCGTGAATATGATTGACATAACTGTTCAAGCATGACTTAAACCACAAATTTCAGCATTTTGACACATAATCCCAGTGTAGTGGGTAACTACAGCATCACATGATATGTCAAAAAGAAATAAAAAACAAAATACAAAAGAGCCAAATGCATGATTTCTGCATGAAGTGTTAAGTGTGAAATGAAACTCCCAGTCCAAAACCCAATCATCAACCGGATTATGATCTACAAGTATAGCATCTTGTACTTCCTCAGTTATCACATTTGTGGCATCATTCTACCTTGCTTAGATGTTGAGATGGTCTCAACCCATCCCATCTCATCTTATCTTATCTCAACATCTAAATATCATTCCAACATAAACACTTTTCAATTTCAAATTTTCAAATTTTTAACTTTTTCATCTAATCATTATTTAATCATTACAACTTTCTTAAACTTCTAAACAAAATACAAAAAGCAATTCAACTTTTTTAAATCTCAAAAGAAAAAAATAATAAAAAATAATATTTTAACTTTATTTATTCAATTTTCTCTCTCATTTTTCAAAACCCCATAAAACATATTAACTAAAAATATCCCAAAACTATTATTTATAGATTTCTCATCTCATCTCCACATCTAAACGAGGTCTCAGTCTTCTTTGGATTTTTGCAATTTCTTGTGAAGTGACTCATCTTGCCACAACTCCAGTAAGTACTTTGTTGCCCAGACCTTGACTTGTTTTTGCTCTTATTTTTCGATTTTGTCCTACCCTTATTTGAGTTTGAGTTTCTGTCATGTCCTCTACCTGAGTGTCAATATTAAGGGTAAAATCCAAACTCGAGGTCTCACCAGAATCTCTTCTGCACACCTTCTCAACAAGAATCAAATCTCGAATATCATTATACTTTGGTTTCGTTTTTCCAGTAGAATTACTCACAATCATTCTCATGGCCTCCTAATTATTCGGCAATGAGGCCAACAAAATCAATGCCCGAACTTCATCATCAAACTTAGTCTCAACAGATGAAAATTAATTTGTGATAATTTTAAACTCGTTGAGATGTTGTGCAACAGGTATACCTTCTGTCATTTTCAAATTGAAAAGCTTTTTCATCAAATGCACCTTATTTTTAGCCGACGACTTCCCACAAATACCAAACAAGGTCGCCATAAGATCCACAGTGTTCTTTTTCTTGATAATGTTTTGTGCAACCGACATTGATAGAGTCAACTGAATGACCCCCAGAATCTGATGATCCAATAGGTTCCAGCCCGCATCTTCCATATTATCTGGCTTCTTTCCCAACAAAAGAAGATGAAGTTTCTTCCCGTAGAGATAATCATTGATTTGCATCCTCAAATACCCAAAAACTTCTCGATTCCAAACACCTTTACTTCTTCTCTAGTCATCATTCTTACTCAAATCTAAATCAGACTCTGATACCAGTTGTTAGGAACAATAAGAGAAAAAGTAAACTAAAAAATAGTTCAAAAACGTGTCTACATCCACGGAGCTATATAGGATTTTATTCAAATCAAAAATCAAAGATACAATGTGGTAGAACATCGTACCGAAATAATGCAATATACAATATACATATACATATATATATATATATATAGTAAAACATTAGTGGATCGGGTCAGGTTGGTTCAAGAGCTCAAAACGGGTCAAAAAAAATCCTGATTCACTTCAATCTGTTCATGACCTAAGCCTCGTCGAAAATTCAAAAAAAAAAAAAAAAAAATCAAATTCTTGTCAGGTCGAGTTAGCAAACCAAGCCACCACAAAACAGAACAGGCTACACGCAAAAAGCCCAACAGTCATTTTTTTTTTTTTTTTTTTTTAATGATGAACGAGTACTATGCAATTGTTACAACTGGGTTATCCCAAATTTTATTTTTAGTTTCTTAACAAGAAACGTCAAAGATATCAACTCAATTGACGCAAACAAAAAGTAGTCACAAAGTTTTAAAAGTAATAATTGCACACAATGGCAATGGCTCTGCGAGCGGTCAGACCAGGAGCAAACCAATGGACAAATAACATTTTCCAAATATAAAAGTCGTAAACAGCAAAATTTATGCTTTGCCAAAATCATAACAAATGATAGAATTACTAAGAAATGACGCATATTCCGAGATGAAACGGATTAGTACTTACTTGCAGTGAGTGGCAATGGCTGCGAGCCCATCAGTACTGAAGCCATCACAGCTCAAAAGCGAAAGAGCCTTGAAATTGGGAAAAGAAAGAGCCAGAAACTCCAAGCTCTCATCGGTAACGGTCATCCTCTTGAGCCTCAGCTCCTCCAGAAACGGGTACTTAGCCGCAAACATCACCAGCCAAGACCGAATATTGGCGCCCCAGTTCGGAGGAACCAGATTGAAGTCCGAGAACCGGGGCTTCCCCTTTAAACTCACGCTCCGGATGTTCGGGAACCGCCGGGACACGATCTCCGGCGTCACCGAGTAGCAATTAGCGATGAACACGTGGGTCCGTGAAAACCGCTCTGCGTCGTACCAGCTGTGGCAGACCAAAGAGACGGAGCTCCGGTCTTTGTGGGACTTCAACTGAACCAGGACTCGTTCCAGAACCTCGTCCGGGAAGGTCGAGACCGCCACGTGTTCCACAACCTTCTTCCTCTCAGGATCCATGGTGATTCGGAGCTCAAGATCAAATAAAAAATTCGAACCTCCAAATAGCTACAAAGCGATGAGAATTGGAAACACCCCCAAAAGAATTACTAAAAATGAAGAATTAAAAAAAAAATGTCTCTGTGAATCAAATGGTTTTGTGGAGAAAAAATATTGAAAAATAAATCTCAAATCAAAAGAAAAATCAATAAGAATAAATCACCGTCCCTGCAGAAATGCTAAATTACAGCTGGAAAAAATACATCGAATGGATTTTACATCTAGCAACCAAAAGATTAGGAAGCTTTATTGAAAAGAAAGAAGAAAAATGCAGCCCATTAGAATATCCAAATGGAAGATCCACGAATGGAGAGAGACCGAGAGGGACAGAGATAACAGGAAAGAGCCAAGTGAAAGGGGAAAACTTCGAAAGAGGAAAGAAATCTGATGATTTTACAGCGTTCAGGACTGCTCAGGAGTCAGGACTGATCCATTTGCAGATTTGCTGAAGCTCACACAGAGAGAGAAGGTTGGCTGCGGCGCTGTAGAGATGAAAATAAAGCAGACAAGCACCTAAAGGGGATAATATAAATATAGACATGCTCAGGTGTCCCCACTGTCCATGAACATGGCATAGTTATTGCTCCGAAACGAGCGTTCAGTCATAAAGATGCCATGCCACTTTCCATCTTATCCTTTTCACTTACGTGGATTAATCTAAAGGTCGGTATTCAGTATAGTTAGAGAAGTAATGCTACGGTAGTAGTAGAGTTGGCAAGTATTATGTAATAAAAAACAGCGGAGTGTGTTGTTAAATTTTATTTTATTTTAATTTTTTACCTGAATCTTATATTTATTTAATTTTTTAAAAAAATTATATAATATTTTTATACTCTACGATTATAAATATTATTTCTCATAGTTAGAGTGTCTCCAGTGCATTTGTATTGGTTTTATTTTTTTTAAATGTTTTTTAAATACATTTTTTAAAAATATATCAATTCATTATGAATTTGTCTCCTCAAAATTACTGTTTGGATTTTTTATGTTATTTTTCTTAACAGTTAATAAAATAACTATTAGTGAATTAGTGTATTTTTTTTATTTTTAAAAGAGTGTTTAGAAATGTTTAAAAAATAATTGAAAGAAAAAAGTATAATTGCACTAGTGGTAAGTTTGAGGGGGCAAACTCATAGAACTGAATAGTTGTACTCATTCACTAATAATTACTTCTTTAATCATTAAAAAAATAAATAAATAAAATACATGAGAGGTCAAATTGAGAGACGAAACTCAGTCGGCATAGTATTATTTTCCTAATGTAAAATATTTTAATATTTGTACAAATTCATCATTTTATTTCAATATCATTTAAAATATATCATGTTAAAAAGAATAAAATTAAAGATGATCATCAATATTTTTTTTAAAAATATTTTACACCGATGCATGATCTTATTTCTATCAAACCGTGAATTATAGAGTTTTAAAAATAAATAATATCATTCTCCATCGTAAATTTTATGAATAATGATATTTATATGTTAACTCAAACATTTCACTATTATTTACGAAATTATAAAATATTCTACGTGTTCAAACGAGATAGCCCTTAGAGTGTCTCAAGATTTTGTGAAGAATAGTGAAATAATTTGAGTGAATATGTTTTATGGGATTTTGAAAATGAGAGAAAAAAAATTTAAATAAAAATATTATAAAGTAAAAATATTTTAATATTATTTTTTGTTTTGAAATTTGTAAAAATTGTATTAATTTTTATGTTTTGTTTAAAGTTTATAAAAACTGAAATGATATTTGTGTTTTAATAATGATTATATAATAATTAGATGAGAAATTTAAAAATTTTAAATTGAAAAATATTTTATATTTGAGTGATACTTGAAAATGAGATTTTGAAAATTTTGATACTTTTGTACGTATCCAAACAAGCCCTTATTGTCCTCCCATCAAGTATCACTACGTTGTGTAGTTAGAAGTTTCAAATCAATATTGTTAAATATTTAACTTGGTATTTAATAAAAATATTTATAGAGTCAAGGTTTTATTTGAATAAAAATTAATTAAATAGGAAAAATCTGACTAGAGAAAAAAACCAAAAAAGAAAAAAATATAAAACTAAAAACCAAAAAAAAAAACAAATTAAAATATTAAATATGAAACTAAAAACTCCTAGAGTTTAAAAAAACAACCTTAAGTTTTTAAAAATAAAACCTTAAAGAAAAGAAAATAACAGAGAGATTATTTTAAAAATAAAATGGAAAATGTTAAGTAGTCTTTGATTTTGCCCCCTGATTTTTTAATAAAGGAATTACTTTTTTATTATTTTTTTTAATAATTAAGAAAATGACTACTAATAAATGTGTATATTCTTATTTAAATGTTTAAAAATAAATAAAAAGTGCACTAGGAGCACATGTCGCACATGCTAGACAGTCCCTAGCATTGTCCAAATTATATATATATATATATATATATAGATATATATATAAGAAAAGCCACCATCGACTAGAGCTGTAAAAATAAACTAGAAAATCGAAAATCGGCTCGGACCTATTCCTCCATTTAAAAATCAGTCATAACAGGTCCGATCTCAGTTTTATATTTTTTAGAACCGGATTGGACCGGTTCGTATATTTATATATTCTTAATTAATTCTTAATATTATATATAATTTTTATAATAAAATTTATAATCTTAAACGGGATATAACATAAAATTTTAATCTTAAACATGAACATTTATTTGATCTTATATTTTTAATATAAAAAATATATTAATTACATTTTATGACTTAATAAATTCTCAACATATTCCTTTTGATAAATATATTAGTAATACTAATATACATTAGTATATTAATAACTATATTATCACTAACATATAGTAATAGTACTATACCAATAGTATTACTATATACTAATAGTATTAGTGTATTATTAATATTTATATATATTAATAGTATCGGTTTAGGAGGTAACTTGTGCGATATCAGTTTTTGAAAATGTAAAATCAGTATATACCAGTTCGGTCTCGAAATCTGTCCAAAACCAGACCAAACCGGATCCGTTACATCCATACCCTCGACAAAACTAAGTTGTATTGGTGTGGTATTTCAAATGCTTTAATAATATAATTGTGACAGAGTGCGTGACCAATATGGTTATTTATAAAATGACAGGGTCTAAAAATTCCAATTGAAACAAAATGATCAATTTACCATTTAAGAAAGCTACAAGTATTAATTTCAATTGAAACCTTGTATATTATCTATATTAAATTGTGTGCTTTTTAATGAAAATATTTTTTAACACTCCATTAAGATAAAAGAAGAATTAGAAAATTGGATTATTATATAGCCCATTGCTTTTATTTGTTTTAGACCATTAGGAGATGTTCCTATTCTTTTTAAGTAGAAAACCAATCTCTATAGTCCATAAGCTGCATTATTGAAGTTATTTAGGTATTATTGAAACCAACTTAAAGAAGATCCAAAGCATGGTTTCTTATAAGTTATTAAATAATACTTCTTAGCCCATGATGAAATTAGACATTGTATTTTATAAAACTATAATATATTGATCATGATGATGGATCTAAACTCATATGAAACATTTGATTGGTTTGATGTATTCATGAGTGAATTTATTTATTTTTATACAGGGAGTGGGGGGGGGGGGGGGTTCGAACTTGGTTCTCTCACTTGGAGACCAGGTCTTATAACATTGGTCCAAATGACCTTGGTCATCTCACTATATTTAATAATCTAATTTAGCATCGTCATAATGCTGATCTTCGAAATAGAATCCAAAATTTCTATTGAGATACCAATATATCCACTTTTAGTAAGAATTGATTGTTATGAGTTTCAAACTAGAATGTTTTAATAAGGTAGTGGTAAAAATTGAGTAGTGTTATTACATATACGTACAATATTATACGTACTGAGTGACAACCTTATTTTATCATTGTTTTTTTATTTGAATTTTGAATTTAAATTTTAAAATTTTCACAATTTTTAATAGCTGATACATCAGCACATCTGACTATGTAAGTATAGACAACATTTTTCAATTGAATCAGCCTATAAAAATTGATTATAAGATTATAAGAAAAATTAAGAGATTGAACTTGGCAAAAATATAGAGAAAATAAATAGACAATAAATTTAATATGACTTAATTTTCTATAGATATTACAATATTTAGTAGTAAGTGACTCTTAATAATTTAATGAATCTTATAGTGTGAATATACTTTTAAAGAGATATAAAATATAATTAATAGTATTTTTTGTTTTTTATTTGTTATGAGATAACAACGAGTCTAAAATCGATTGTACTTAGATTAGGTTTCGTTTGTATTCAAAACTCACATCAACTCATCTCATCTTATCATTACAATATTTTTAAATTTCTACACAAAATATAATAAACAATTCAATTTTTTTAAATCTCAAAATAACTTTCTTAAATTTTTACACAAAATATAATAAATAATTTAATTTTTATTCTATTATTTATAAACTATCTCAATCCATCTCAACTCACCTTAATCCAAACCAATTATTTCTGTTGCGGGTGCTCCTTCATTTATGTAAGCTCCTTGGATGGTTGTTCTGCATGAAAAAGTTTGAATTTTCTCTTTCCTTGGTTGTGCAACATAAAATGATCGAGTGAGTGAAAAGAATTAATTTCTTTTAGAACAGCGGCATTGGATTATTTGGAGTAGGTAAGAAATTACTTTTTCTACATTGACTAGCCTACTAAACAAATAGGCATTATAACAACATATTGCCGAACATAATATTAGCAAATTGCGGACTATAATAATTAGAATTAAAAAAAAAAATAGATAGCAATTCTGCCTCGAAGTCAGTAAAACAGTGAATGAAATTTGTGCTTGCAGCTGTACTACAACGCCAGTAAAACCAGAGCTGTGAATGGAATTTGTGGAAAATAAAAATATATTTTGTGCCGAAATATATCTCACATCATCTTATTTTATTATATTTTATTTTTTTTATAAACATTATTTAAATATAAATACTTTTAAATTAATTATTATAACTTTATCAAATTTTTATAAAAAAATAATTTAATTTTTTCAAATTCTAAAATAAGAATTATATTAAAAAATTATATTCTAATAATATTTTAACTTTATAATATTTTTTATTTAATTATTTTAAGCATCTCTTTTCCCAAAACTCAATAAGTACTTAATTCAAATTATTTTACTATTATTTACAAACTATTTTACTATTATTCAAAAAATTCTCATCTCTCAAACATCTCTTTATAGCTACTAAAGTCTCATCTAATCTCATTTCACTTCTTAATAGCTACTGAAATCCATAGTTAATTGGTGAAAGACGGATAAAGTACTACTTAAGAGTGTCTGAGGTATTTGGATACAAATTGTAGGAAAAGTTAGTTTAAAGGACTGCGAAAATTAGTGGAAGGAGCAACGAGGAGACTATCTAAGAAAACTAACCCTCTCTCTTGTAATCCCCTTCTCTCAATCCAAAAAAAGAGCGGATCTGAGCGGGGAAGGAGCTCCTTTTCTTCTTTTAGATTGAAAATAGCCGATCTATCTCTTTTTGGCCACCTACTAATTACACGGCCTTACTATTGAATTTACAAGCTGCCAATTGCAAGAAGTGGTGCTGCAAAACGGTGGATGGACGAGCCTTGTGCGCCACCCAAAGTAGCACATGGGTCTCACGTGTCATCAACTGCCAAAACTATAATCATCACACGTGTCGCTCCATTCGATTCCTTGGTCTTAAGTTTTCAAGACTACACCATCCACGACCCTCCACTACCGGCGCGTGGATCCCAAATGCCAATACGATTCTTCGTGCCTTATGAACCCTTGTAAAACTGTGATCAATTTGACATACTTATCACCTGTCTTATTGTTTTTTTCTAAAATTTCAAGTCGACATACTTGTCACTCTAAGTTTAGGGAGTTGGAGATAAAAGACCATCTTCAAGCGCAACAATTGATCTAGAACTAGTGTAACCCCATTTACATTAGCCTCTCATGGAAACTTTGGGCAGGCCCTCTTTGACTTTGAGGACTGCCAACAAAAACCATCTTTATGGATGGTCTTATCTTGAATCATATGGTGAATGTAGGGGTCCCCAACTCCCAACTTATAATAATATGTCATATGTATCGACACACCAAACTTGCAAGCAGCAAAATAGGTATGCAAATATATTTTTTCTATGTGAAATTTGAGTTTTGACTTTAAGGGTATGTTTTTTCATCTTAATTTTCAGAAAACAAAAAGCATTAGAGCAATGTTACTGTAGTACTGTTCATGAATTTTGTCATCCCACTCGCATCAATTAATTTTTATTTAAATGCTTGTTCAAAGAATTAATGAAAATTCAAGATCGTGGTTTGCTGCAAAACTAAAAGCATGGATACTTTGCAGCCAAAAAAAAAAAAGCATAGATACTTATTGGGTGGCACTACAGCTGCCGCTGGTAGCTCCCGCTTGGAGTTACTGTTAGTTATTTTGGTATTTTTTTTGTTTTTACTTTTTTTTTTTACATATATTTTTTTAACACTAATATGTTTTTAAAAAAAATCACAACATCATTAAAAAATATTTCATTAATCATAAAATTAAAAATAATTAAAAATAATTACCAACGGTTACTCCAAGCGGGAACTGGAAGCGGTGGGATTAGAATTAGGACTCTGCTAATATAATATATATTTATTAATTCTTACAATAAAATAAATAAATTGCAGAGCAAAGATATTTTTACCGTATTCCAAAAAAAAAAAAAAAAAAAAAAAAAAAAAAAGGATCTTTGTCTATGATTAGTTGAAAGATTGGTCCGATAAAAACAAGCTTTAAAACCAGAGTAGTAGTGTAGATTATGGAATCAGACACAAACTAAGCCAAGTGAAGTGACGTGGGCAGCACATCACGCAGTGCCCTCCCTCCTCTACCCCACTCAATGTTCCACATTATACAATGGGAATTTGCAGCATCTGATTCTCACGTACAGCTAATGCTTTCAAATCTCTATGATTAAAGATAACTTCAATTATTATTATAATTTGTTGGATATCAGTTTCTGTTGTGAATTATTGGATTCTCTACACGTCATCGCTTATCTTTTCTCTCTCTCCTTTTTTTTTTTTTTTAATAATTATTATAGAATGGTGTATTATTCTATTATTTGATGATATATGGGTCAGGTACACCCATTCCCTAGATTCAATTGCTAGTAATTATTAGATCTTGGAGCTTTAGCTAGATTGCTTGTAATTATTTGTGGTCAAATTTCAAGAAACAGTTTAGCATGTGGTTCTCATAATTACTATAATCCATCTTATTAGTTGCAATATAAATTAGACAATCAGATTTATTTTCTTTCATCCAATTAAGTTTGTGAAAAAAATGGTGATGTTTCATCATGATAATTGTTTTAACATACTATTTATAGTGAGACTCATTATAATATTGAAAAACAAAATGAAGAACAAATAATTTTTTAAAAATTTATATGAAAATATTCCACGTCAGCGATACGCTAGATGGATAAAAAATAAAACTTACAAATAGATTTTCTTCTACTACGAAAGACAATCTAGATTACCATCCCAACCCTCAGATGCTGGATGTGTAAATAAGTCGGAATCCAAAATCCCAACTCTGTGGGAATGCCTTTTTATTAGATAGATAGATAGATATATATATATATATATATATATATATATCTAGCACTTTTTAATTTTATCAATACATAAAATCAATTTTACTTATATATAATATTAGGACTTATTAGGCCTAAAGAATCAAAACAGGACAATTAGTTAAAGTTAATGTACATAAATCTGTTTTTTTTTTAGCTGGTAACTTTAAATATAACTGTATAATTCAAGTTCTCACAAATGTATGGGTTGAGTTCATTATATATGTTATAGGTTACACTGGTTTTTAGTTAATAGCCTTTTTAAAATTTTTTTTGAACTTGTTTGATTTTTTTAATTTTTTTAGAAGCACTACAACTTATCAGCCTCTACGGGGCATTAAATGTTTGGGAAAATATTTATTATTATAATGGAATGATAATTAAGGTGCAATTTGAATAGTAAGATGAGATGAGATGATTTAAAAAAAATAAAAAGTTGAATAAAATACTGTTATAATATTAATTTTTAAATATTATTATTATTTTGAGATTTGAAAAAATTGAATTGTTTATTAAATTATGTGTGAGAATTTAAAAAAATTATAATGATGAGATAAGATGAAACACTTTCAATATCCGAACGTGCCTAAAATGATAAATAGTACTTTTCTGTTTTTTGATATTGTATTTTGTTGCACACTTTTTGGTTTAATGAGCTTTTATGCTACTATTTGATCTCAATGTTGATAAATACATATTCTGTTCATATTTTATTTCTTGTTTTATTTTTTTGAGATAAAAAAAATAAAAAAATAAAGAAAAAAAAACATTTCAATTTTTTTTATATATTTAGAGAAAATATATAATGATATTTTGAGAAGAAGAAAGTAATTCTTCTAAGATTTCTAGGAATAAATCAAACAATGTTATATTACTAGAAATCTCATAATATTTCAGTGAAGTTCAAGTGAATGTAAGTTTAGTCATATAAATGTTAGATTTGAACTGGCAGCAAAAAGGCAGAGGAGAAGCTTAAAAAGGGAGAAAAGAGATATGCTGGGTCGTTTGAACTGTAACACCCTGGCTCTTTGGACTTTATTTATTATTTTTTTTCTTTCTTCTTCTCTGTTTTTCACGTAGCCACGACGTCATTTGAGGTAAGCTCATCTTCCACATGCATTTTATCCTTACGACGGTTTCACTTTAATTTTGCACTCTCGAAAATTTCTCCATCCAAATCTCCATTATTTCCACATCTAGGAGTTTGAACCAAAGTTTTGAATACCGTACCGGAAGTTGTACCGGTCAAGGCACTGGAACAAAATATTTCGGTACCAGTACCGTTTCGTGTACCGTTTCGGGATAATATTTCGGTCCCGATACCGTTTCGGTACCGGTACCGGTACCGTTTTGTATACCGTTTCGGAATAATTTATACTTGAATAAATTATATATATACAAGCATTAACTGTATTCTAAAATAACAACAGAATAAGTCATAAACTCAATACTTCTCAATACAAGTCTTAAGTTTTAAGTTACAACTAACATAAAGTTATAAACATCAACATTATCATGATAAAGTCATTAACGTCACCACGTCATCAAAAATACTCATCCTCATAAAAAAGACAATAAAGATCAGGATTCGACATGTTAATCAAAATATTTTCATCAACGTCATCACTGTCATCAACATCAATACCAACATTATCATTGTCTTCCTCATTTAGTGAGGCTAATGGCTCCTCAATATTTGCCCAATCTAAATCTTCTCCATCAAGAAGCTCAGATTCTTCACCCACCCATTCTTCCATCAAATCAATGTTTTCAAGATTGATTGGATTTAAAGCATCTCTTCTCTTTTTTATGCTCCTGTAAAAATAAAATCAAACATAAGTGAAAATATTATATATTTTTCAAGAGTGAAAACATTAGTATTAAAAAAATTTACCTCTCTCTCAGCTTCAAGTTATAACGAACAAATACTAAGTCATTCAAACGTTTATGCACTAATCTATTTCTCTTATTCGAATGAATAAAATCAAATGTGCTCCAGTTTCTCTCACATCCAGTTGCACTACAACATTGACTTAGAACTCGAACAACAAACCTTTGAAGCATTGGAACCTCGCAACCAAATTGGGTCCACCATGCAACTATAACAATAATGCAATTATAAATTATTAATCAGTAAAAATAAAATAAGATAAAATTTAAAGTACAAAGTCACATTATTTAACAAATGATATTGATAAATGATAATACCTGGATTAATCTTATCACACTGGCGGATTGCTAAAGAATGTCCAAACTCACCTATTGCATTCTTATACAAGTCAAGTTCTGCAATGATCTTATCTTGATTATCGGGATCAAGTTCCATCTTCATAACACAACTGTTGAAGCCTCTTACAACATCATTTTTATTTTTAAAATTGGGGCTATAGTAAATTCCAGGATTAAGAAAACAACCCGCCGCATGTAATGGACTGTGAAGCTGTCTATCCCATCTTGAATCAATGATCCTGGTGAATGGACTGAATAAACTAACTTTATTATTGCATCTTGCTTTTATGTTCTCTTTGGCTCTTTCCATTGCATCATACAAGTATCCCATTGCAGGTTTCTCATCCCCGTCAACAAGTCGTAGAACACGAACCAAAGGCTCACTAACTCTGACAATAAATTGACATTAAGCCCAAAACTCTTTATCTTCTAAAACGATCTCAGCTATCTCCTTCCCTATGTTACTCTTAGAATGACTTGATGCAATCCATTTATCACAAGTAAACATTTGTCTGAGTTCTTTCTTAAACAATAGCAAACATTGGATACTTAAAAAATTTGTCGCAAATCTTGTAATTGCAGGACGACACAAATCATGACCTTTGGTAAAGTCTTTTCTCATCAATGTCAAAACCCAACCATGGTTATAGATAAACTTTGTTATCTTTTTTGCCTTTTTTATAGCATCATCAATAAGGGGAAAACATCTTGAATTAGAAAAATTCTCCAACATTAAATCTATGCAATGAGCTACACATGGGGACCAGTAGAAAGAGCCATACTTCTGTTGTAACTTTTTTCCTGCAGCTTTATAACTTGCATCATTGTCCGTTATGAACTGCACAAGATTCCCAACTCCAATTTCTTGAACAACCTCATCAAAGATATTAAACAATGTTTCAGGGTCTTTTCTAAGGCCAGATGTATCAACAGACTTCAAAAATATTGTACCTTTCGGACAATAAACTAGAAAGTTGATTATTGATTGTTGCTTCTGGTTTGTCCAACCATCTGCCATTAGTGAACAACCGGTCTCATTCCAAACCTTCTTAATTTGTTGCAAATAATCTTGAACCTCATCTACAGCCATCTTTAACAAATTTCCTCTCAACTCATATAAAGATTGGCCTTTGAATCCTGACCCGATGGCAGTCATGGCATCGATAGCTGGTTGATAAAACTTGGATTGAGCTGTACTAAAAGGCAGATTAGCATCATACCACTAACGTGCTACAACCTTCTTTGCTTTTACAATCATCTCATTTGAAGATATAGAACTCTTAATTGAAGGTTGGGCCCCAGGAGTTGTTCTTGGAGCAAAAAATCTACTCAATCCACCTACTGACTTTCCAATTCCAGATTCTTTCGACTTCCCCTTACCTTTTGAAAGCTGAGACTGTCCCTCTATACTATTACCATCATCAATATCATCAGATGTTAAATCTATATCGCCTCCAATCTCTGAACTTATTTTCTTTTCTTCTCTTTACTTTTTTTCATTTCATTAAGCAACTCATTCATTTGCCATTTTACATCTTCAGTGACCTTTTTACATGCTTCTACATCGCCTGGAATTCCAGCTAGATGATACTTCAACCGAGTGATTCCGCCACCTCTAATTACTTTATTACAATATAAACATTCGGTATTATTTCTTGCCCCTGGCACTGCACGTGCATGGGCCCAAGCTGGATCTTCTGATCTTACAGGAGCAAGTGCTGGAGTTGAACTTGAAGTCATACTACCGGTTGATTGACAACTAGACATTTATAACTATTAAAGTATAAAACATTAACACTTATAAGTAAGCCATTAAGAAGAAACTCAATCAAATCTAAACTATAAACAAACATCTATAAAATATATAAACAAACATCTATAAAAATATAATCTATCAAAATATAAACAATAAACAAACATCTATCAAAATATAATCTATAAAAATATAAACAAACATCTATCAAACATCTATAAAAATATAATCTAAAACATTTATAAAAATACAAACAAACACTATAACAATATAATCTAAAACATCTACAAAAATATAATCTATAAAAATATAAACAAACATCTATAAAAACATAATCTATAAAAATATAAATAAACATCTATAAAACATCTATAAAAATATAATCTAAAACATCTATAAAAACAAATACTATAACAATATAATCTAAAACATCTACAAAAATATAATCTATAAAAATATAAACAAACATCTACAAAAACATAATCTATAAAAATATAAACAAACATCTATAAAAATACAATATAAAACATCTATAAAAATAAACACTATAACAATATAATCTAAAACATCTACAAACATATAATCTAAATCATCTATAAAAATACAATTATGATTTATTTATAAAAAAAGTAACAAAAAAAAAAATCAAACTAAGTAATAAACAAAAAAAATAGTAAAATACTGAGATGAGGGCGGTGGTCGGCGACGTGCGGTGCGACGAGACGGAGGGCGGTGGACGCTGGCAGCTGGCTGGCCGTCTGCGGTTTGGGACTCGGGTGCTGGGCTGGCGCTACGCTGCAGCTGCGTGTGAAGGAAGAATTCAGTCTGAAAGTGAAAGAAGAGAAAAGAAACTGAGGTGTTAGGTTTTAATTTTGAGGTGAAATTCCAACTTTGCCCCTAACTATTTGCCATAATTTCGAAAATGCCATCAGCCTTAACAAATTAACACTTGACTGACCTGGCCGAAATATGTACCGGCTGAAATTTCTGTTTCGGCCGAAACATAAAATACCGGCCGGTACAGGCCGGTACCGGCCAATACACCCGGTTTTTAAACCGGTACGGAATATCATATTTTCGGTACCGGCCAACTGGCCGGTACGGCATGTACCGGTCGTACCGGCCGGTACGGAACGGTATCCAAAACAGTGGTTTGAACTTCCTTTCTGTTTTTGAGTTCTCTCCCAACAAACTCTTTCTATCCATATCATTCAAGCTCTCAGTTTTCTCTTTCAAAGTCTCTCTAGTTCACTGCAAAATCCCATGCAGACACCGTAGCCTGGGGCCATCACCCAATGCTGCAGCGTCGCCAACCATCCTCCCACGACCCAGCTTCTCCATGTCCTCAACGAAAAACCACCCCACGGACGTGGACCACCCAGCCACTGCCTTGTACACACCACCACCTTGCCAGCTCCCACTTTCCCTTGGTTCCAGCCACCACTTCATGAAGGGAGCTCCAATTGCTACCGCCCTTCACCATGAAACCAAACCACCATCACACGCTAAGAGGCCTCTATTTTCGCATGCCAAAAACAGAGCAACCCACCACCAGTTCCACCTTAAACCGCAACTCCATTTGTCAAGCGAACCCACCGCAAGCTACCCAGCCGCCACAAGGGTCGCACGGTGCAACCCTTGCCACACTCAAGCAACCACCCAGTCACCATGAGCCCTATCCCGAACCACCATACCCAACCTAGAGTCGTTGTGAGCCGCCATCACAGCACCTTCACCCCTCTCTACTACTCCCTGTCGGCTTGGTCTTCATGCTCTCTCCCTCTCTTTGAACTCCACCGCCTGCCACGGAAGAGACTGCCGTGATTGTATCTCACCAGCCCAGCCCCTGCACCTTCACGTGTTCCATGCTTTCCCTCAGTGAGTCTTCTTTTCTTATTATGATGTGACCTCTCTCTTTCTCTCTGTGTGTTCTCTCTCTCTCTCTCTCTCTCTCTCTCTCTCTCTCTCTCTCTCTCTCTCTCGTCTTTCTCTCACACTCTCCCTCTCTTTGTGCCCTGCCGCCTCACCCAGCTGCTCCACTGTCGACATCCACCCATTGCCGCTCCAATCCGTTGTCGCGAGTTTCCCTCATGGTGAGCTTGGTTCCATTGCACGATTCTATTTTGGGTCATTGTCTATCTACTATACTTATAGTATCATTTTGTGAAGACTGTGTTTTAATATAAGATCGTATAAAGAAAATGATTTAAATTATATTATGTTAATCCCTTGTCGTATAGCTTTTGGAAAACATGTTGAAGAATTTGTTTTCAGTATAATTATATTACTATCAATAGTAAATAAAAAGATTTTTAATTTTATTAAATGAGTTTCCAGCTTGTTACATTATTTGAATTTGATATAAGTATATTATTAAGTTGTAAATTAGGAGTATTTAATCTATTTTTAAACACTAACCTATTTATATGATACAAGTCCTTATGGTTTTTAAATTAGATATGATTCAAAATATTTTATGAATTACTATTGCTTAAGAAATTTATGAATTTCCTACTACATTATATGTTGGTAGTATTAAATTATCGTGTTAATAATAGTTTATAGAGATATGAGTTTTAAATATGATTAAGCTAATTTTCGAAATGAATCTAAGTTATTTTGCCATATTTGATAAAATTATTTTATAATAAGTTAAGACTACTTTTTTAATGATAATATAGTTATTAGATTTCTGATAACTAGATAGTTATTAAAATTATTTCCGTAGTATGAATTTAAGTAAATGGAGAGTTTTAGCAAGTCCTTTTAGAAGTTTAGTAACGCTTAGTATTTTGTATAGGTGACGATTGACATTCATTCATCATGATTATGGAAAGATTCAGAATAGTACTTAAGAAGTCCAGGTAAACAAGGTTCATATACTACTTTTGCATAAAAGAAATGAAATGAGGTTGACTTTAAAAATATGCATATTTATTTTTGAAAAGAAATCTGAAAACGACCTCAGATATTTGTTTTGCATATGCATAAATTCTATATAAGAGAAAGTATTTTCTGTCATGACTGGTGTAGACATGAACTAATTTTATGCATTATGTTTCTGAACTATGAAAAAAGAACGAATATGAAAATCTAAAAGTTTTTGCTATGAATAAATGAAGATGTTTTGGATTCTGTTTATTTTGAACATGTGAAATGATCTGAAGCTATTCAGTATTTTGTTTTGATATGATGTGTCATCTGAAAACCTTGGCATGAAGTTCTGATTCTGTATTTGAATGTGATTTGATTCTGATGATGTTCTGTTCTGTTTCTGTTAAGGCCCAACCACGGGTATAATGGTGGTTTATAACCCTACCACGGGGTGAAATATGGTATACGGCCCATCCATGGGTATAATGGTGGTTTATAATCCTACTACGAGCGTGAAACATTGTATTTGTCCCGATGTGATGCTATGAGATGATATGAATATAATGTTTCAGTTTAGATATGTCAAAGGATTTTCTTTTTGGGAACAAGTTTGTTTTTCTGAAAATTTCGCTCTGATATTTTGTATCAAGTTTTGTTTATGCATTCTGAAAGTAAATATGTTATTTCTGCATTCTGAACATAAATGTTTTGTTCTGTATACTGAACTTCATAAATGCTCATGTTTACATGCTAGTATATGCTATCTGCTTACTGAGTTGTTGATAACTCACCCCTTATCTCCTCAATATTTTTTTCAGATATTTTGATGGTTCAGTTGAGGATCAAGATTATGAGGTATTGGGTGAGATGCTTTAAGTATAGTGGTTTAAGCATAGGAAGTTTTTATGAGTATTGTCGATTTGTTTTTAAGAAATTTTATTGTGTTATGATGACTTGGCATTTTGGAAAATTAGTTATATAGAGGAAATTAGATTAAATCGAATTTTCTATATAATATTAGGAATTTGGAATCAGTTTTTATATTATTGAAAGGTGAGTTTAAGTGATAGGAAGTAACTTTCCGACCCGTTCGGGACCGGGGTGTTACATGAACTGAATCGACCAAAGGCACCAAGGGACTAACATCTTCCTCTTTTTTGTCCTCCTATGATCTCCATTTACATTGTAACAAAGAGTTGAAGAAACTATGAGAACTTGTAATAAAAAATACTTTTAGGGAATCTCAACTCTCCAAGATCCAAAGAGTAGCTTAATATCACGTCAATTTGTGTATTGTTTTTTTATTTGTTTTCATTTTTAGCCATTATCATTCATGTTGTTGTCATCCACCCGTAATAGGAAATTACATCAATAGTCCCGTTTGGTTATGCAGTTTAAATGAGATGAGATATTTTGAATATTAGTGAGATTTTTGGGTTAAGATGAGATGATATAGTTTATAAAAAAATGTGTATTTAGATAATGAGATGAGATGAGATGAGATAGTTTTTACATTTTAGAGTTTGATAAAAGAGTGGATTCCACCAATGATTGAGAATCATTTTATAATTATTGGGTACTAATTATGAATATATTGATAAAAAGTAATATTTATGATTAATTTAAAAATATACCATAAATAAATTTATATCCCAAAATATATTTTTTTAATGTTGGCCGAAATTACTCTATATTCCCACCAAAAATTAAAATTTCTTTGTTGAAAGATATTATTCTAATTATGACTTATTTATTTTTCTATATATAGGAAATTCGAAATTTTAGTTTCTAATTATAAATTATAATAATTTTGATTATTGTAATCGATAATTATATGTATTAAAAGTGTGGTAGATATTTTTTTCCAATTTATTAGTTTCAAATTTCCTAATAAAATCCCAAAATGCAGAACTATTACGTACTCCCAAAAATATCTTTTTTTTTTTTTTTGTGAAAATATATCATTTTAATTATGACTTATTGATTATTCTATCTATTAGAAAAATTGAAATATTTGTCCCGTGATTATGTATTCTAATAAAATTGAATATGGTAATATAAAACTCTATTTATTGAAAAACTTGAATGTCTTTTTTTCCTCTAATATTTTTATTGATATTACTGTACATCTATGTCATTAATAATTCAATTCTGCTATGCACAGTCGTCTTAAGTAGACGGCATGCAATTGGCTGCCACTTCAGCTGATTAAAAAAAAAGAAAAAAAAAACACAAAACGAAGAAGAAAAGCTGAAAGCAGAATCACATATTTCATTTCCCACTTCCCGCTTCGTGTGTGTGCCGTGCGAGACCAGAAGAGAAATTTGGGCGAGCGATCTTGAGCACCCCATCGTCCAATACCAACAAATTACCATGTTTTAAATCCCAATGCACGATCCTGTTCCTGTGACAGGCATCCACTCCGCAGAGAATCTAAACTATCCACCTCTTCAACTCACCAATCCCAATCACACAGTCGTCTCTCTCTGCTTCCCTGACCACCCTTGTCAAGTCCATCCTTAGGTACTCCAATACGAGGACCATGTCTTCGTTCCCATCCTCCCACCAGAGGTACTTGTGAAGAACGACGACGTTCGGTGAATTTTACAGGATCTCAAGGTCCTCGATTTCGCGGAACGCAGATTGGTAGTCGTGGACCTCCTTGAGAGTGATGACGAGGTTATGGGATAGCTGGCAAGCTCTGTAGAAGTCAGAGTATGCACCAAAGCCAATGTGCTCCAAGACTTCGTATTTGGCGATTATATCGGGTTGGTTGTGGATGCTCCACTTCTTTCGTGGGTGGGGCCCCATTCTTCAGACGAAGGGGATTTTTTTTGTGGCTGCCTAGGATGGGGTGGAGGATTTTGGCAAGTGATCGATTGGTAGTATTTCATGCAACATTCTTATTTGGCCGGTTTGCGGTGATGAGACACAAAGATGAATGACGGAAGGGGCAGGTGGAGCTGGGGTGAGAAACAGAGAGCGACACAGAGAAGGAAGGACTCAAAGAGGAAGGAGAGAATCGAGGTCGAAGAAACACAGAGAGAAGGGGTTGAAACACAGAGAAGGAGGGAGAGTTGGGGGAAATGGGGGCAAACTATGAAAAATCAAAACAAATTGAAAACGGAGTTGGGGGGAATGGGGGCAAACTGCGAAAAATCAAAACGAATTGAAAATGACATCGTTTTCAATTTTCCACGTCAGTGCCGTTTGTATGGCGCTTGAGAGAAGGAGGGAGAGTTGGGGAAATGGGGGCAAACTGTGAAAAATCAAAACGAATTGAAAACGGAGTTGGGGGAAATGGGGGCAAACTACGAAAAATCAAAACGAATTGAAAATGACATCGTTTTCAATTTTCCACTTCAGTGCCGTTTGCATGGCGCTTGCACGAACCAACTGCGTCTAGACTTTTTGTTAATAATTACATTGAAGGCACGTGGGTTATTTATTGCAGTGGGGTACGGTGTTGGCTTCACCAGTTACTAGTGAAATTGAGGATTTCGGCAGAGGGGAGGAGGCAAGAACTAGGAGAAAGAATGATATTGAAATGGAATGGGGAAAAAGGAAAAGAGGACTGCGGGAATAAAAACAATACTTTTGTACTGTTCATTTAATTTTTTACTGTTTATGTCAGTTATTAATTTCAAAACACATAGAGGTTGAAAACACAAAGATGCAATAAAAACAACTCACTTACCTTTTGGATAGGCAGATGAGACTGGTCGTACAACCAAAATGAGATAGTTTGAATCTCATCTAGGCATCCCAACCGGGCCTATTAATACATGCGGGAGGCCAGAGTATATATAATAGATTTTGTATGTGCGTAGAATTAGGATTAGAGGGATATAATTGGATGTCCCACATGTATATCAATCTATATTTATTAGAGAAATGATATTTGTAATCATAAATTATGTAAGCACCATGTACTCCTTTTAAAAAAGTGAGGAAATATGAGATTTGTATGAAAAAATTAATTTTTTAATGGTAGATCTCACTTTTTCAAAAGGAGTATGCCGTACTTGCACAATTCATGTATCTATCTATCATTACTCTATTTATTATTATTTATATGAATTTTTAAACAAAATATTTTTATATAAAGTAATCACCTATGTACAACCTTTTTACCATTTTTTTAAAAATTAAATATATTTTAAAACGAGAGTATTTATCTACCATACCAACGCTAGTAAAATGGTATGAATACTAACAACGATATTCACATATGTTCATTATCCCATGATGTTTTCGGCCTAGAGTACCTATCAGTATTGATAAACTTAGTGCACTTTATATGGGCCCCGAAGGTTGACGAGACCAAAACCATACGAGCAGCAGTCAAGAACAGAAATGTTCCTTATCACAAGAGGCTCTTAAGAACAGGAAAGAGCGCAGTTAATGTTGCTTTTTGGGAATAAGACCAATCCCACCTTTTGTTCCCCCACCCGCCACATCTGCTTAAGAAGACCATGTTCTTGTAATAGCATTGGTTATCATGTTCTGTCTGAGTCTTGTGATACTCATGTTCAATTTAAGAGATGATTTCTAATTTTTTTTTTTTTTTTTAAATCCAAAACTCCTTCGATCTATAATTTAAAGACGAATAAACACAATATGTAGACTTGTAGAGTTTTCGGAATTAGATATTGTTTATGAACAATATTAATGCAATGAGATCCATATATTGTATAAAAAACACCTTAATTTAATAAAGGTTTTGAATAAGAGAGGCGACGCCGCCCGACTTTCTGAGCAGGTGGATCTATGCGCAGGAACTAGGAAGTGAGAGGTCTATGAATTGCCTACGAAAAGTTACAAGGGAATTGCGGTTGCAGGCAATCTGGATCTGGACTATCTATTACCACGTGGCGTCTACAGTGTGGGCCGGACTTTGTGCGCTATTTTAGATCTTATTCGTTATTCCCCAACTGAAGTGATGTATGAAATTGAAAAACGATAAATACACATTAATTTTTACAATATATTATATAATTATATTTTAAAATAAAAACTAATTTAGTAAAATAATTTATAAAAATAACACTATTTTACAAATTTATTCACACTTTAAAATATATGTTATAAAATATGTTGTATGAGTATCATTACTCATATGAGATTTAGGTACTAAATATAAAAACGGTTTGATCTCAATTTATTTTATTATTATAATTTTTTAAATTTTTATAAAAAATATAATAAATAATTCAACTTTTTCAAACTTTAAAATAATAATATTTTAATAATATTTTATTTAACTTTCAACTTTAATGAAAAAACTATTTCGTCTTATTTCACTATCCAAACGGAGCCTTAAAAAGCTACCAACCTCGCAACCTCCATATCTATTAACAATAATGTTATATATAAATGGTTGGATGCATAAGTGTTGCACAATCGTTTTGAAAAAGTGTGAGATTTACTATTAAAAATTTAAATTTTTTTTATATAAATCTTGTATTTACTCACTTTTTTAAAGAGATTACGCGGCGCTTGTACACTTCATAATTGCAAATATTATTTCTCATCTATTAATTATTATTGCAAAGCCATTATTTATTCTAAAAATAATAATATTTATAGTTTTAAGATGTGTAAATTTCATATATTTATTTTGAAAAAAGTGGATCACAAGAAAAAAATAATTTCTTTTAATATTGGAGTTCACTTTTTTCTTTTTTGAAGGAAAATGTGCAAAACTTGTATACTCTAAAATTATATCTAGTATTACTCAAAAATAAAATCCACCGTACAGCAACAGGAGTATTTTGTGATGCATACCTTAAGGTCTTACCCAATTTTGTGATGCGATATATGCTTCCAATCGTGCGTGGTGACAAATATTTGCTGAAAGAATGCCCCTATCGTGCCAAAAAAGGGAAATAAAAAAAAAAGTATGACTTTGTTTGGCCAAACCATCTCGCCGCAAAATGTGATGTTCGGCAAACATGTTCTGACTTCTTATGGCTATGATTATTGGTGTCGACCTGATGAAAAACTTTTTTTCTTGTTAAACTACAAGTACTTAATTTTTAAATATAAGTCCGTGTTTTTTTTTTATGGGAAATTGAATTCAATAATTTATTAGAGAAAAGTTACATCAATGAACAGGATACATAAAGAAAAATTTTTAGATCACAAGCCAACTACTGCATTTGAAGTTCCACCAGTACATAAATTCTTTTGTAACTGATATGGTCTTAACTACTGTTGTAGCCCTCTACAGACAAACTGTCTAAAAGATAGCACTCTGTCTAAAGCAGAGACTCATACCCCACTCTCCATAGGAGGAGAGGACTTAACCTCTATGAACAAAACGCCCAAGATATATATATATATATATATATATATATAAAACTAAATAAAAGGAAACAACAATAAAAGCAAAATGATAGATGTTAAAATAATGAATTACATTTTAGATCTATTCCGGTAGACTTTGAAATTAGCCATAAAAGTTGGATCTGAACGATATGATCTGGTGATCCGCCATTATCTTCCCAATGATCGGCCTAGGAAGCATATTGTGTTGCTCATGCCTCACAAGAGGTGTCTGAGAATTCTAGATCTATCTTTTTAGCCTTGAAAAAAACAAAATAAATTAAGAAAAGAAAAGAAATGAGGGAAGGAGAGGGAGAAGAGAAGGAAAGAAGAGAAAGGAGGGAAGGAGGGGGAGAAGAGAAGGAAGGAGGGATGGAGATAGGAGGGAAAGAGAGGAAGAAAGGAAAAGAAATAAGGGATGGAGGAAGGAGGGATGGAGATAGGAGGAAAAGAGAGGAAGAAAGGAAAAGAAATGAGGGATGGAGAAATGAGGGAAGGAGAGGAGGAAGGAGAAGGAGGAGGAATATGAGAGAGTTTCTGAGAGAGTTTGAGAGAGTGTTGGCGCTAGGGTTTCTCAAATCTCAAAAATCCTAATCCGTGACAAATATAAGTCCGTACTTAATTAGACATGATTTAAATTAATATGAATATTTGGTCATGCTAACCACAAGTTATATTATAATTTCTTGCAGACACTACAATCTAAGGAATGGGATTCTCAATTTCACTAAAATTAATGGATAACGACCATTTTGTTATAAAAATACAGGGGTATGTACTTTGTAAAATGTATTTCTAACAAGGATTAGATTGATAAATAGAGAGAAAATTATTTTATAACTTTTGTACAACACTTTTTCAATAAGATGCCATTAGTTTTTGAATTTATTTTAATGTTTTTATTTGGCTTTAATGGATTTGAATTCAAACAATAATAATTTTTGAAAGAAAAATTATGCAAAAAGTTGTAAAATAATTGTCTCTATATCATTTCCTGATAAGTAAAGTGAGCAAAACCATTTTCACATGGCATGGGTTCTCCATGCAATTGTCTTAAGAAAATCTTTGGTAGATTATATAGATATATATATATATATATATATCTTTGTAGGTAAACAAACGAGATAGACCATCAATAAATTTCTTCTTCCAGTAAGGTTTTTGGCTATCATCCCGAATCATTACTCTCGAAATGAAAACATCTTGATACCATCTATAATCTGACATCTGATGATATCGGAGATTATTCAATTGATCGTTGACGCGATTAGTGATGTTAGTTGGCGTGTCAATAAAATGTTTTAAAATAATATAGATTAAAGTATTGACACTATCAAGATATGCCATCCCAATAGTTTCGTAAAAAATAGGTAACCCTTCGTCATTACGTTTAACAACATTCTGAATGGTTTCCTTAGCATCATTTGTGAGATGTTTATCCCACCAATGGTGAAGTACCCCTGAAAAGCCTTGAATTAAAATTATAACAATATCAGGTTGTCTAATATTATTATTAATATAAGCGCTTGAAACTAAAGACATTTTACTCATGGTATTGAGGATTTCTTGTTCAGATAATCCATCAATATTCCATTCGTAAACTTTGTCGGCAGAATAATAAGATTGGTTTTGGAAAACCTTTTCTTCAAACTGTAAATCAGGAGGAGTAGGCCTGTAATACTAGTTCTTCGTGAGACTCATTGGTTTGGGTCATTTTGAAGAGAACCTGGCAATTTCAGGTTTAAAATCAAAATCTTGAAAATTCTTTTCAAGTAAATCAATATCCTTTCCCGCAGCTGAATCATCGTTAGATGATTCTTCTGTGATTTCTTCTAGAACTATCTCTCTTTCATTGCTTGTTAAAGCACTGGTAGAAGGTTGTTCTTTCTTAAGATCAACTAACATTTGATCTATTTTATCAAGTGTCTTGACCTATGGACTTTTGAAATCAATTTTAGGCTGACTTTCTAGTAAAATGATCAAAGGTTTCTCAGTAATTTGTAAATTTTTCTTTGGCTGATCCTTAGGAAAAACCGAAGGATTTTCATGTTTGAAAACATGATTTGAAGTGAAAAGAGGCTTCTCAACCTTATCTTCTATCTGATCTAACTGTTGTCTGATCGTATGAAGAGTAAGATTTATAAAATTATTCTGATGAATAACTTTCTTTGTTTCTTTCAAAATCTTGTCCTTCTCTGGATCTCTAGAAACAGTTTCAGGAATTTTGAAATGGGAAGCAGCTACTTCAGATCCTTTATAAGGAATAAGTACTATCTCTAAAGGCAGATGACTTGATTGAACTACCATTTTACTTTCTTCTTTGACAAAGTCTGTTTTAACAACATTTAAAGTATTTTTATAAACATAATAATTTTCAACAAAATCAGAGAAAAGAATATGCTTTTGGAGCTTATTCATTTCTTTTTTCCATTTACGCTTGACATGTAATTTTTCAGTATCAGAAAGTTTTGCATGATATGCTTTACGCCTACCACGATTTTCTTTCGAACTATATTCATTCACAAGAGTAACTAAATCAAACTTAAAAGGTTTGTTTAGAACAGTTAAACTATGATGAATAAAAGTAACATGAGCTACAGGAGCTGCCATATCTGAAGCTGCAGGTGATAAAGATGAATTGTCTCCTTCTTTATCGGCTTCTTCATTTACAGATTTATCCTTAGAAGATTCAGCATCCTTAGTAGAATAAAAAGTAGAAGTAACCTGAGAGGATGCAGACAATCCTTTCAGTTGTAAAACAGGGTTAATAGGCTGTGCTGTTTTGACTGAATCTTCCAAAAATTGTTTCAGGTTTTGGTTTCTTCTTACTGGATTTTCAGAAACAGAACTAGCAAAAGAAGATCTAGACGCAGCAAAAGAATTTCTTCTTAGGCTTGGAGCACTAGTCTGATCAAAACTAATTTTAACAGTCTCATCCAAATATTGCCTAATGTAATCAAGATTACAATCATTGGGAATATTTCTAATAGGAGGAACTTCATGTTCTAAAGTCCATTCATTGGGAAGAGAAATATCTTTCCAATAAACCATCTTTGGAACTTGAATGTTTGCATCTAGGGTAGAACTCTAGATCAGTAGAGTTTTTCCACCAGTTGATTTTGCAATAGCTTTTGGATTTAAATTCGTTTTTAAAAGACGATAGTAAATCCGAAAAATAAGAGCAAGAGGTTTGCTTCCTTTGAGCATGTCATAACCCGAAGTTAAAATATTTTGATCCATACAACAATATTTTTGGACATGATTCTCCAGACACTCCAAAGTTATCTGAAGATGAGTGATCCACATGCTTTACTTTGATCCACCGATAAAGACGGCCGTCTCAAAGACTGACTAGCTCTTTTGTCTTATTACTTTATGACCGAAAGCAGATTACTCCATTAAATCAGCTGGAAGGAATAAAGTTATTTTGTCACCTTATGCCGAAAATAGTTCCGCCAGAGACATAATGATGACCCCCTATTTCACGTGTTTAAACAGATCACAAGATTGTTCACTCACAGATTGCTTTACTGTTTTACTTTTACCGTTGTAAATAGGAACTCCTTGGCTTATAAAAGGAGAACCTTACTTCGGAATTAGGCAGAGCTCATTTTTCTGCCTTCTATCCTTACCATTCCTATTCTGCTCTTATCTATTTTACCTATTTCTCCCTGTAAGTACAAATCTGTACTACCTGTTTTAAACCTTGTAATTAATTTTACTAAGGTTATATGTTTATACAATTATCATGCTTTCACATGCATACATGCATATGGCTGGTCTAACTGCCTGCAATTTATTTTGCATACTCTGATCTCCTCTTCTGTTTCAATCTGCTTTTATTTCTGCTGTTTTGGTATCAGAGCCATCTGGTATCTAATTGTTGTAATTTCTTCTCTTTATTTCATTCATTTAGTTGTTCTACAATCCCCACCCTGAGTTCTTACTTTGTTTGGTTTATCCCTTTTTGTCCGTCTAGTACCTTGGTAAGTCTCGTTTGCCGGAGAGCGTTTAGGGCAGTTGGGTTGTTAGGTCGGGAAAAAGGATGGTATTCGCAGAACCCTGAAGTGCGAAGGTCGGTATTGTTTAATAACAAAATGGATAGAATGTTTAGATCCAATTCAACCATTAGTTCCAGGTCGACTATGCCACCTGACATAGTTAATGAAGACGATTGCTCTCTTTAAGAGGCTATTTCACCCGCTTTGGAATTTTGGAAGATCCCAAAGATTGATTGCAACTCAATTTACCGAACCTCTTGGGTTCAAACTACTTTTAACACTGCTTTTAATGTTAGAATGGTTGAACAAACCTATGCTCTTTCAAAATCACAAGAAAAATGTTACCTTTTTTCAAAGGAACATATCACTGATTTCTTGAAAAATGGTAACAAATATTTGCATATTCGTTCTGTTCAGATTGTCGCCATACCTTTAACTAGGAAAGACATCAATGTTTCTGTTCTATTCTGTTTACGAGATGCTAGGTTTAATAACTTTGAAACTAGTATCCTTGGAATGATCCAATCCTCCCTTGCGGAAGGACCAGTTCATTTTAATTGTTTTCCTGATTTAACTCTTGCTTTGGATGATAAAAATGTTCTTAAAGTTCTCGGGATTTCTAAATTACTAAAATTACACCTACGGTGATATTTTCAATTTAATAAAGAAACTTGGTATCAGTATGTGCAATGATCAAATAATGCTTCGTGAGCAGATGAAAAATAGTAAGAAAGCCAAATATGAAATGAGAACTTTTTGTGAACAGTTTGGCCTTCCTTCTATTGTTCAATCTAAAAGAAAGCATAAATATTCTACCAAGTTTTCTAAACCTCATGGTAGTACAAGGAGAAAGCCCCATGATGATTTTTATAAAAGACCAAGAAACCATTTTCTAAGAAAAAGAATTTCCAAAATTCTTCAAAAGGAAAATATTTCAACTATGGCAAATCTGGGCATTTTGCTGATAAATGCCCCAGAAAGCCTAGTAAGTTGAAAAAGAAGCTTAACCAATTGAAGATAGATAGCAATGATCAAGAATAACTATTTCGACTCCTAGAGACAGGATCCTCTTCATCATTTGATGTCCAAGAGATCAGCTCCAGCAATTTAGAATATCACTCAGAGAGCGAATCTCCAGATTCTTCTGATATTAAGCTTGGTTGCAATTGCAATGATTCTTGTTGCAAAAATTTGAGTAAAACAATTAATGTTTTAACCAAAGCTGAAGAACAAGAAAATCTTCTATTAACTTTGATTTCACAAATTACGAATCATGAGCTCAAAGAAGAATATCTTCTTAAACTCAAGAAGACTATGGTTCGCCAGGAACCTGGGACTTCTAAGCAAATGATTAGTTTTCAAGACACTTTGGAAAGATTTCAAAAGAAAAAACTCAAAGATGTTTCTATTTCCAATTTACAACATGAAATAAATGCTATTAAAAAAGAAATCATAGAACTCAGATCAGAGATTAACAATCTCAAATCTGAAAATGAAATCTTGAAATAAGAATTTTTGTGTTTAAAAATTGATAAACAACTTGATTAAGAAATTCCTTCTGACAATGAGCAATCAAATGAATATGATTCCAGTCAAAATGACAAAACTGGTAACAATCAGATATGTTTGATCCGTCATACTATTCCTCCTAAATGGTTTTCATGAATTACTATTGTTGTTTCTCGAGATTTTCAATTCTCTGTAGTTGCTATGATTGATTCTGGATTAGACTTGAATTGCATTCAAGAAGGATTAATTCCTAGCAAATATTTTGCCAAATTCACTGAAAGATTATTTTCGGCAAATGGATCTCAGATGAAGATCAATTATGAGCTTAACAAAGCTCATGTTTGCCAAGATAATGTCTGTTTTAAAATCTCTTCTGTCTTAGTCAGAAACATGTCTGACAAAGTGATCTTAAGGATTCCTTTTATTTCTTCTTTATATCATTTTTTGACTGAAAAAGATGGTATTACTACTGACCTTTTTGGTCAAAAAGTTAAATTTAAATTTGCTTCTTGTTTTGAGATTGACATGGATAAAGGATTGAAATCTTTACTTTCTGCAAAGACCAAACATTTGAATTTCCTCCAACAGGAAATCAAATACAGAAAGGTTTCAGAACAATTATCCAATGATTTATTGATTTCAAAAATTGCTGATTTTAACAAAAGCCTGGTTTCAGAAGTTTGTTCAAAATTACCCAATGCTTTTTGGTATAGGAAGAAACATGTAGTTACTCTTCCATATATCAAAGATTTTAATGAAAAAGACATTTCAACTAAAGCTCGATCTATTCAAATGAATAATCAGACTTTAGCATTTTGCCAAATTGAAATTGCAGATTTTCTTAAAAAAGGGATAATTAGGAATAGCAAGTCTCCTTGGTCTTGTGCTGCCTTTTATGTCCAGAAAAATGCTGAGTTAGAGAGAGGAACCCCTCGTCTAGTTATCAACTACAAGCCACTGAACCGAGTCTTGGAATGGATTAGGTACCCTATTCCCAACAAAAATGACTTGATTCATAGGCTAAGTGATGCGGTCGTCTTCTCCAAATTTGACCTAAAATCAGGATACTGCCAAATCCAGATAGTTGAGTCAGATAGGTATAAAACAACCGTTAATACTCCTTTTGGTCACTACGAATGGAATGTGATGCCCTTTGGCCTCAAGAAAGCCCTTAGTGAATTCCAAAACATTATGAACGACATTTTTAATTCGTTCACCCATTTCACCATTATCTACATTGATGATGTCCTTATTTTTTCTAAATCTATTGATGAATATTGGAAACATTTGAATTCGTTTCTTGACATCATTAGATTAAATAGTCTTGTCGTCTCTGCGAAAAAGATCAAATTATTTCAAACCAAGATCAAATTCCTTGGTTATGATATTTTCGGAGGCAAAATCAGACCCATCCAACGGGCCATTGAATTTGCCAAAAAACTCCTTGATGTCATTACCAATAAAAAATAATTGCAGAGGTTCTTAGGATCCCTCAATTATATCGCTGAATTCTACCAAGATATGAGAAAATAGTGTCGTCCTTTGTTTGAAAGGCTTCTACAAAACCCTCTTCCTTGGTCAGAAAATCACACTACTCTAGTAAGGAAAATCAAGACACATGTCAAAACTCTTCCGTGCCTTGGTATCCCTACTTCTGATTCTTTTAAAATAGTTGAAACAGATGCCTCGAACATTGGTTATGGCGGCATTCTGAAACAAATTGTTTCTCCAGGCTCTCCTGAAGAAATTGTTCGCTCCCATTCTGGAGTCTGGAACCCTACACAGGAAAATTATAGTACTATTAAAAAAGAAATATTATCTATAATACTATGTATTTCTAAATTTCAAAGTGATTTACTAATAAGAAATTCCTATTGAGGATTGATTGCAAAAGTGCTAAATATGTATTAGAAAATGATGTTAAAAACATTGCATCAAAACATATTTTTGCACGATGTCAAGCTATTTTAAGTGTTTTTGATTTTGACATTGAATTTATCAAAGGTACTAATAATTCTATTCCTGATTTTCTCACCCGTGAATTCTTGCAGACACCGAACAATGAGCAAGAAAAAAGGAAAAGAAAAACAAACCACTGTTCCACCTCCCATTCCTGATAGGAAATCTATCAAGAATGAATCTGCTTGAACTCCTGTTTCAACTGCTTTACAAATTGCCAATAGGTTTACCCCTCTTGGTAAAATAATCCAACCTGCCACTTTTGCTTCAACTGTTTCAACCGCCTTTGATCCATATGCAAAGGCAATTGCTTCAAAATCTACTGCTACTTAGTACTTTCCGAAATCAAAGATTGAGTACATTAGAAAAGCTTATTCTACCAGCCTGTTTTACATAGAACCGAATAGATCTAACTAAACAGATCCATTCAAAATTGCTTCATCCTATTTTCTCCCAGGATTTCATTAGATACTAGAGAATTCCTCCAAGAATCTCCAATTTTACTCCAGTATCCTGGTCCAAATTGATTCAATTGTCATAAAACCCATTTATGACAAGACTAATAAAACCAAGTTAATTTACCACAGTGCCTACATTTTACGAATTTTCATAGAAGAAGACTGGGGTACGAACCCCTTTACTTCCAAAAGACTTGCCAATACAGACATTGCTTATAATTATTATGACTATATTACTGCTTGGAACAGATTTATGTTTTTCCAGGTGTCAGATATGAGTCATTCTTGATTTCTCAATTTTGACAAGAAGTTCAAAGGAAAACTGATTTTTTAGTTTTTTCAATGGTGGAACCAATTTGGACCCATTCCAGAAAACTTCCCTGACGAGCTCCTGAGAGCCTTCTTCTCCAATGCTATCTGTTTTAAACTGGACCGACACATGTCTAAATTTCCTTATTGTCTCCAATTTTGCAAATGGTACAAAGTACCATGGATTATGAAATGGAACTATGAAAGACACGGTGACATCCTGGTTTGGTATTGCTTCACAAAATGGTGTGATAGGTTTCCCTATACCCAACAGATAATTGAATATGTGATCAGAGATTTTCCTCAAAATGCACCTGACTTGTAGAATAAAGAAGAATTCCCAGCAATCACATATGGTTCTCTTGCTTCAACTGGATACCCAAAGATCCAGGCCCCTGCTTCACCTACTACTTCCAAAAAAGGAAAAACTGCCAGCTCATCCTCTACAAGAAAATCCTTAAAGTCCAAACAGACAAATATCCTGGAAGGACTTAATAAAAATGATTTAATACACTTGTTAACAAAGTCACTGGAAAATGATAATTCTGAAGAAGACAACAATTCAGGAGCATCGGAGCATCACAAAGGCTTCGATCAATGCTGATCTATACAACAATCTTTTTGGACATGATTATATATATATATATATATATATATATACACACACACACACACATATGATATTATGACAAAATTAATTCATCAAAGAAATCAATGCAAACACCCTCTACAAGATTTAACAATTAATACTTGATTTTAACACATTCTATATCATCGTTATATATATATATTGACCTAAGATCTATACACAATACAAGTGACTTACGATCGTTGATAGTACTTAATTAACTATATACTATTAATTATTACTACTACTAAGGGAATTAAGTTGACATCTATAACAATTCATTTATATTTATTAATATAAGACCGATAATCGTTTATGGCTTTTAGAGTCATTTAGTGTTATGATTGATAAGATCAAGACAACTACACATTTTTGTTTTCTGTACAATTGGAGCCATGTGCTATTGACTAACCTAATAAATTATAAGACACAATCGTTAACTGTTAACCATTTTCTAGTTAATTCTAATGAAATCGAGTCTGACATAATCTAGTAGGATTTGATTGTATTCATTAATGCAAGAACATAGCAAGATATGATCGTTCGTCGTTAACTGTCAACCATTTTCTATTTAATACTGTTGAAATTAGATTTGATATAATATATTAAGATTGGATTATATTCATTAATATAAATCTATTAATCATTTATCATTAGCAGAATTACTTAACGCATCCAGTGAGGGCAAAAATCTCCAGAAAGATTTGAATGAGGCCTCAAATTGGGTTCTCCTGGCCCGGCTTGGTAAATAGGGAGGGTCTGGCGCAAGAATGCCCATTGCTCAGAGTTTAGCATCCAAACCCCAAAGAGACTGAGATTTGTCCCCTTCACCCAACGTGGGTTTGGTCACGGAAAGTACACCACATGGTCCGCTGAGTGGATGTGCCCCTGACTAGGGAAGCTTACTGAGAGCCATGCTGCATTAGATGTCTTGGTATGCACAATTGGGAGACATGCATGTAGCAAGATAAGCATGTAAAAGACTCGGAGGGTTACTGCATTGAATGGGGCAGCATGGCCACTTGGGAAATGGGGAGGGCTATCAGGCCACTGAAGGAGTATGGCTACAAGACCCCAAAAGGAGAATGTAAGTAAGAAAGTAAGAGAAATTGGAGGTACATTCGATATCCCTTTTCCAAGTTAGTCGTAAATACCTTTTCCTGACTAACTTAGGCATCAGAGGCTCCGTCCTGCATGGGCTGACGCACTTAGGCATCTCATCTTATTAGGCCGTGTTTTCACGGTGATGGGAACTCTGTCATAGGTGTGCGAAACATGTTATCAACAGTTGTTCTGTTTGTGGGATGGTAGTGAATTCAATGTGGATTTTGCATGCCTACAACGACGGGTTCCCGAGCAACCCATGACCAGGACGTCACCAGTATGGACAAATTAGCCAACAATACCGTGAATAACGAACTTGTGGAAATGGAGGAAAAACTGGAAGGAATGGACCTAGAAGTGGAGCACCTCCAGAAGGAAAACGACGCATCAGAAAGAGGAGAGATTTGAGGGAGGAGCCATACCAAGGCAGAGAGAACACAATGATGTGGAATCACAAAGTGGGGGCAAGCTAGCTCTTGACGATGAGGAGGAAAGAAAGATGCATAGCGACCTCTTTGACCTCATGGACAAGTATGAAGAAATTACTAGGTAAATAGGCTCATTCATCATTAGGGTAGAAGTCACGATGGTCTCGTGCCCACCTAAGTTCAAGGTACTGCAAATCGAGCTATATGTAGGATCTAAAGACCGCGTAGAACATTTGGAGACGTTCAAGGCACATATGACACTCCATGATTCCCCAGGGAAAGTTGCGTGCAGAGCCTTCCCTTTGGCCCTTCGAGGGGTAGTGAGAACGTGGTTAGGAACCCTGCGACCGAGCTCCATCAGTAGTTTTGAGAAGCTCAACAGAAAATTCTTAAGCCAGTTCATGGCAAGCCAGCTGAGGAGGCGATCTGCCACGTACCTCCTCAAGATGAAGCAATGAGAAGACAAAAGCCTAAAACTTATCTGGCGAGACTAACAGGGAGCGTATGACTGTGAGTGATTAGAATGAAAAAAATCACGTTGCAGCACTCCTAGGGGCATTTGGCCTCGGAGCCCATTCATAGTGGAATAGTCCAAAAAAACTCTGACATTGTGAGAATTTATGGACAGGGTGGATGACTTCGTCAATGTAGAAGATACCTCAAGGGCATTGATCTGGCCAAGGAAGTGCGAGCCGAGGCAGGCTGAGGATAGATCAAAAGAAATCGAGAGGGATAAGGTAAAGAAGAAGGAACAAAGGGAGAACAAATACGTATACGTAAAAAGAAAGGATAGTTGCATGGCCCCCAAGTGTAGGACCTACAAAGTAACACATTTGAACCTACACGTGCGGATGGGGCACAGAGAATACGAGTTAAAAGGAGGCAACATGAGTTGTTATGGTGGCCACACCCGCTCCTTCTACGCCTACCACAAGGCTATAGGGCATAAGGTGAAAGACTGCCACAACCTCAAGCGAAAGATAGTAGCAATGAAGGAAGATGGGGAGCTGGAACGGGTAATTGCTCGACACTCTTCGCCCATAAGACAACCTGCGAGTAGATGGTGAGAGTCAGATCGGGAATCTAGAAGTGGGAGCTTAAGATAAAAAGAGATGGCATGGGGAGATGAGTAAGGTGGCCCGTGGCGGAGTCTAGGGAGGAGCAATGCCCCCTAGGAGAGATTTAGACTATAGTAGGGGGATTTGCCAGAGGTGGTCAAACTTCCTCAGGGAGAAAGACATATGCTTGGAGGGCGAGGTAGATAGAGGTGTTCGCTTGGAAGGGCAGCCTAAGCAAGCCTAGGAAAGAAGGATCAACACCATCCTATTCGGTGACAAGGATAGCTGAGAGGTACAATGCCCTCACGACGATGCTGTGGTAGTAACCATGTTGGTCGCCAACTACATTACCTGGAGAATCTTGATTGTCAACGGGATCTCTGATGACGTCCTCTTTTGGGACGCTTTCGCAAAGATGGGGATCAATCTCTACCCACTTCGTTCGTCGCTGACCCCACTAAAGGGATTCTCAAGAGAGGCTTTCCAACTAGAGGGTGCCATCGCATTGCCGATAACGGTGGGAACAAAGCTATAGGCCTCTTTCGCTATGGTGGACATTCTAGTGGCTAGAACTTCCTTCTTATACAATGTGATCATTAGGCACCCGACCATGAACAATTTTGGACAAATTCCACTCGGAGACCAAAACAAGAATTGACAAGCCTTTGGAACTTATAATTCTAGACTAATTCCACTTGGAGACCATGACAATAACTAGAACTAGATTGAGGCCCAAAATCAAGCAGCAACTGGAGCGACTCCTGATTGAGCACAAGGATGTATTTGCCTGGAGCCACGAGGACATGCCAAACATTGACACCAAGTTCATTGAGCATTGCCTCACCATCAACCCAGAGGCCCAAAAAGTCCAGTTGAGAAGGAGTTTTAGCATAGAGAAATACACGACGATAGTAGAAGAAGTTGACTGCCTACTAGCCGTGGGGTTCATAAGAGAAGTCTAGTACCCGGAGTGGCTTTCAAAGGTAGTCGTAGTAAAAATGTCCAACGGCAAATAGAGGATGTGCATTGACTTCCTGATTTAAACAAGGCATGTATGAAGGATAGTTTCCCCTACCTCAGATCGAACTAATATATGACTCCATGGCAGGGCATTGAATGTTGAGCTTTATGGACGCCTACTTTGGCTACAATCAGATTCGGATGAGCGAGGACGATTGGCATAAGACCTCTTTCTTGACAAATCGATGACTGTATTGTTACTGAGTAATGCCCTTTAGTCTAAAGAATGCCAGGCCACTTACCAAAGGTTAGTGAACTGTATGTTTAAAGACCAGATTAGGAGTAACATGGAAATTTATGTGGACGATTTGCTCATAAAAATCAATAGGCCTGAGCACTATATGAAAGACCTGTGTGAGACCTTTGTCGTTCTGCGACACTACAAGATGAAGCTTAATCCGAGAAAGTGAGCCTTGGGCATGGACTCGAGCTAGTTGTTGGGCTTCATGGTCCTAGAAAGAGAAATCAAGGCAAATCCTAAGAAAATTGAGGCGATTCTAGGCATGATAACGCCCAAGAACCTCAACGAGGTACAAAGATTGGCTGGGAGAATCATTGCGCTTAATAGATTCATATACAGGTCAATGGAAATGTGCACCCCCTTTTACAAAAGTGCTATGTAAAATCCACTCATGGAACGAAAAATGTAACGAAGCACTTTGTCGCCTAAAAGAGTATTTGGCCCAGTCCCCCCCTCTTGACTTAGGAATGTAAGGGGAAGTTGTATATTTGTACCTATTTGCTTCCTTAAATGCAGGATCGACAGTGTTAATGAAAAATGAGGACAATACCTAGAGGCCAGTGTAATACACGAGCAAGGCCTTGAAAGGACTCGAAACACGTTATGCTCGTGTGGACATGCTGGCGTTCGCACTTGTGACAATGGCCCACTAGCTAAGGCCTTTCTTTCAAGCTCACCCAATGAAGGTACTGATAAAAACTCCATTAAGAAAGGCCTTGAGGAAGCCCAACCAGTCTAGGTGCATTGTGAGCTGGTCAATTGAGTTGAGTGAGTTCAGCATTGAGTATCTCCCATTGGGCACATTAAAAGGGAAAGTATTAGTCGATTTTATCGTAGCATTTATGGATTTTCCCAAATCAGTGTAAAAGAGCTAGCTGAAAGTCATCGTGGATTGACGTCGATGACTCCTCGCTAATTAGGAGGAGGGACGGGCATGTTCATTATGACTGGAGATGGAAAAAAATCTATTATGCGATAAAATTCTCATTCAAGATAACCAACAATGAGGCAGAATACGAGGTGCTATTGGCAAGACTCACCATAGTGGAAGTGTTGGGAGCCAGGGAGATTGACATACAGGTAGACTCATAGGTGCAAGTTAACTAGGTAACAGAGGAGTACACAACCAAGGGACACAAGCTAAAGATGTATCGGCACCAAGTTTGGGAAAAGTGTGACCACTTCGAATACTTCATCAAGTGAATTTCATGAAGTGACAGTTGGAGAGCGAACCGATTAGCACAAACCACATTTGAGATAGATGAATATGCCCTTCCTTGTGAAGTAATTACCAAAATATTGGAAACCCCTTTGGCCGGACTATTGATCTCGGAGGTGAGCTAGGAGATACCCCAATGGGCATTTAAGGTAGTGAAGTACCAAACCAACGGTGGGCTTCTTGAAGACAAACAATTGGTGCAAAAGGTAAGGAATAAAGTAGCCTGCTTTACCCTTGTAGATTGGGTATTATACAAGATTGGTTTCTCTACGTCCCTCTTCAAACATCTTTGCTTAGAGAGGCATAGTACATGATGGCGGAAATACTTGAGGGGGCATGTAGGATCCACTCAGGCAGAAGAGCTCTAGGCAGAAAGGTCCTAAAGGCAGGATACTACTGACCACATGCCCTCAGGGACGTGCGGAAACTCGTTAAAAAGTGAGTAAAATGCCAGTTGCATTTCGATGCCTCATTACCCGCAGGAAGAACTAACGTTGATCATCTCTCCTTAGCCCTTTCGCACAATGGATAGCTGACATCGTAGGATCCATACTTTTGAGAAAGGGGGGGGGGGGGGCGGGGGAAGTTTGTTGTCATCGCAGTGGATTACTTAATGAAACGGGCAGGAAAACCATTGATAAATGTGATTTTTACATGATTTTTATTACTCTTTTATTTAGGAAAAGTGTCATTTTTCCTTCAATACTATTGATTTTATTTTATTTGTATATTATTTTTATTTATTTTCTTGGATTTGAAGGAATGAGAAGATTTAGTGCGAAAGGAGAACATTTTGGTACAAAAGAAGAGACTACGGATCTAGGCCGATGAGAGGCAGCGAGATCTGAAGAGAGCCGATGAGATTTAGGCGAGGAGACTTGCGACCAGAAGGCGCGACCAGAATTTGCGACAAGAGTCAGGCGATAAGCAAGATATTTTACCTTTTGGGTGAGAAGACTTGGCGCAAGGCTCCGGACGATTAGATTGGATGACTAGTCTAACTGACCAACTTAAAAGACCAACCTAAACGACATCTTGGGCAACAACTAGCAAAGGAAAGCAGATTTACCACTCGGTAGGTTGGCGAGAGAGTTCTATCATCCTAGTCGGGAGTCTTTCCTCTTGGTAGGTAAGGAGACTAGTTATATTCAGTGCACACGACATCTACCTGGTGGGACCCTTTCGAGCTCCGCAATCAATATACTGGCCACCAAATCTTCCCGAACTCCGTAAATTAAGCCATTTATTATTGAATCTTCCATTTTAGATAATTCCATTACTCTTGGGATAATTTCTTTTATGTTAACTTTTATCTTTAGAAATTATTTTTCAGATCTTTAGGCTAGATGGTAGCTGCATTTATCTTGTTTTTGAATTTGAATTTTGACTTCTATTTAGTCCCACATTGTGGGATGAATAGAGGGGAAGAGAGTTCGACGAGGAGCATGTCACTTTTGACGTATTTAAATCTAAGGAATTCACTTTCGAGGTACATTCTTGTTTTCAAATAAGCGATCGAGACATGGTCATGGTCGACGAGATTTATGAAGCTGAATTTTCAAAGCTACCACTTAAGGAACCACCCAAGCTTGAACTCAAATCGCTTCCATCAAATTTAAGGAACGAAGAGACCGGGGAGATCTCCGAGGGGTACACGGCTGCACTTTCAAGGAAAATATTGAATTGAAGACAAGAAAAAGAAAAATAAGGGAGCATCTGTTACTTTCTCTCATTCTTTGCTTTAGTTTTTCTTCATTTTTCCCATTGAGGACAATGTGATATTTAAGTTTGGGGGTGAAATGATATTATTTTATTTAATAATAATAATAATAATAATAATGATGATGATGATGATGATGATGATGATAAAAACAATATGGCTTGATGAATAAAAAGCCTATGATAAGAATATGATTGAAATTGATTATAATTTTTAGGAAAAATTCTCATTGCTCAAGTCTAGTTGTTAATTCTTTACTTGATCTTACTTCATTTGATATTTTCTATGTTCAATGAAAGCTTCTTACGATCATTAATAGTTTTGCATACCTAGAGAAATTTTATGTGAATTTTGTAAATTTGTATGGTCTCAACTTACTCTAGAACTCGTTTGATTACACTCAAGGTTAAATCCTAGACAGAATATTACTGGAGAAATGATTAAGGCATTCTTTGGAGTGATTGAGCCTTTCAAACTTACTTGTTTATTATCGTTATCCTTGGTCACCCCTTTGAGTTTTATTGAATTATATTTTGGCCTTATATATATTTTATTTTAAACCTCATATTCCCTACCCTATTTGAGGTTAAACACTGATTTCCTTACCTTTCAAGAGAAATAAGTTTACACAAAATCACAGACTCATAAGAGCATGAAAGGCAAGAGAGGTAGAAGGTCTACAAATAAAGTTAATTATAGACATAGTATCAAAATCACAAGTTTGGAGGGGGGGATGAAAAGTCAACTTATCTACTATGTGGCCAACAAGGAAAGGACGACGAGAGTCATCCACAAAGGTAGTAAAAAAGTTATGGAATATTTCCATGATGATAAAAAAATGAGAAAAGAGAAAATAAAAGAAAAGAAAATGTTCGACTTGCTGAATAGAGGGGTAAAAAGAGAGATACTTGAAAGTACAATAAAGAGAGGTATGTTGAGAGATTTACAATGATTGAGAAGAGATGTTAGAAGTGAGAATGCTCTATTTTCCTGTTGGTGTTCAAACTTAAGTTCTCTTGCATTGTTTGAATCCTACATTTTCTTTGTAGTCCTCACCCTAGCTTTACATTACAACCTTAATAAAGACTTATTGATCCCTGGTGACAATTTATGTTCTATATTAGTGGAGAGTGATTTGAAAAATAAGCCTATGGAGTGAGATCTGGGGAGCTAATGATAAAGTGAGAATGATGGGTATGCATGAATGTGGGGATGGATAATGTGGTGGAATTAAGTTTTGAATTAACTTTTGGACTTGATTGATCTTGAATGATTCCTTTGAATTATAGACTTTAGACAATTTCTGAGGTAATAAATTTTATGAATCAAACCAATACTTATTTTAATTGTCTTTCTTTTATTCTTTGCTCGAGGGCAAGCAAAACTTAAATTTGAGGGTATTTGATAAGTATTATTTTTATGTGATTTTTATTACTATTTTATTCATGAAAAGTGTCATTTTTCCTTCAATACTATTGATTTTATTTTATTTCTATATATTTTCTCTTTTTTTTTTTCTTGGATTTGAAGGAATGAGAAGACTTAGTGCGAAAGGAGAGCATTTTGGTATAAAAGAAGAGACTACAGATCCAGATTGATGAGAGGTAGTGAGATCTGTAGAGAGTCGAGGAGACTCGCGACCAGAATTTGTGACAAGAGTTAGGCGATAAGCAAGATATTTTACTTTCTGGGCAAGAAGACTTGACGCAAGGCTCCGAGCGATTAGATTAGGCGACTAGTCTAAACGACCAACTTAAAAGACCAACCTAAATGACATATTGGGCAACAACTAGCAAAAGAAAGCAGCTTTACTGCTTGGTAGGTTGGCGAGAGGGTTCTCTCATTCCGGTCGTGAGTCTTTCCTCTTGGTAGGCGAGGAGACCAATTATGTTTAGCGCACACGCATCTACCCGGTGGGACCCTTTCGAGCTCCGCAATCAATTTATTGACCACCAAATCCTCCCGAACTCTGTAAATCAAGTTGTTTATTATTGAATCTTCCATTTTAGATAATTCCGTTATTCTTGGGATAATTTCTTTTATGTAACTTTTATCTTTAGAAACTATTTTCCATATCTTTAGGCTAGATTGTAGCCGCCTTTATCTTGTTTCCATATTTGAATTTTGACATCTATTTAATCCCGTATTGTGGGATGAATAGAGGGGAAGAGAGTCCAAGTTTTAGATTTCAATAGTCCAGAGTTTATCATTTAAGTTTCTTTCAAGGAGGCGGATTTGGAGGGTAGAGGCGAGAGCCGCATGCTTCATCGATTGACTCTAACGAAGAACACTAGTTTTATTATTTTTCTTTTCAGTTTCATTATGAACTAATTCTATTTTCTAAAGTTTTGATGTAGTCTAGCATTGAACACACAATTTATATTCTAAGTTATCGTATTTTCAATACTTCCATTATTGAGTGTTTATTCCTTATTCTTAATGCTTGCAATTTTCTAGCTAATTATTAATTGATCTATTGAATCATAATGAGACCGAGAGATGATTTTTTATTAAAGCTCTAGGATTACGCACCATTAGTTGAGCAAAATTAGAGATACTCTTACCGCGATTAGTGTATTTTTAAGAAAAATCTAAAGAACATATTGAGTCTCCAGTTAGTTAAATTCATATAGAGATATGGAGTTATTAGTTGGAGATATTTTTGGTATTGTTCGAAAGAGAATATTGATTAGATAAGGGATTTTTATCATTAACTTGGGATAATTAGAATTCTATAACTAGGAAGAATAAATTGTGTGGAATTTGCTAGGTGAAATCAAACGCTCTAGATCTATTCTTATAATCTTTAAAATCTTAATTTTAATGCTATTTTCTTCAGTTTAATTTAGATAATCTATTCTTCAAATTTTAGTTTTTCAAATAGTAATTAATTTAGTAAATTTCAATACTCAATAGCATAATTATTCCGTGTGGGTTCGACATCTGTTTTTTTTAAAGCACTTTACTACTTGTTATGATTCTGTCTACTTGTAGATATTTTCAGCACAACAACCACAACGACCAACAACATCACTGGGTTCCTCTGAAGGGCCATCGTGTGCTAGTTCGGTGTACCAGGGAACATAATTTCATATAATGGATGGTAGTTAGATTTCCACTGCTATCGGAATTGGTGCGCTGGGGTTGGGATCAAGGTCACATATGCCTCCCCGGGCCATCCTTAAGAAAATGGGCAAGTCGAGGCCTCAACTAAGACCATGGTTAGCATCTTAAGGAAAAGGTTAGAAAGCATTTGGGGACTATGGGTTGAGGAACTCCTGGGAGTCTTGTGGGCATATAGAATAATAGCAAAAACTCTAACAGAAGAGACCCCATTTACTATGGCTTAAAGGAGTGAAGTGGAGTTGAATCACAGGGGTTGAAGACAACCTCAACCTGCTGGAGGAGAGGGGAGAAGAATCGGGAGTCAAGGAGGTTTGCTCATAAGAGGAAGGACGAGCGCTACTTCAACCGGATGGACCTCAACCATCATCAACACAACTATGGGAAAAGTGAGACATATCCCCCTAATTACTAGAGGGAGAAGCGGTGGGCAAAGATGGAGTCCCCCTCGTATTTTCCTGAGAGACCAACCTCTCTTGGGAATTACCCCTAAAAGGAGCGCTAGAATTCTTCGGAGGCGGAGGAGATGGGGGTGAGCACTTGAGGCTGTCAAAGGACTCAACTCTAAAGGGTAGCAGGGTTGGCCTCCCGAGTGAACCTTCCATGGGTGGGTTCCAACCCACCACAGGGTTTGAGGAAACCAAAATCTATCATTGCCCTAACTTCTTCTTCTCCATGGTGGGGTATCTTCACCTAGTCACCAGGAAGCACCACTACGAGGTCCTTGAGCACAAAGGAACCCTATCTGCTCGAGAGGTCTCAATCGCGAGCCCATATGCACTCTAACTTCCTCTTCTCCTTGGGTAAGTACTTATTGTAGATCCTTCAGAAGTGCCACGATCGAGTGGGTTGGTACAGAACCCCTCTGTAGAGACACGAGAAGTCAGTGTCATCGCTCAAAGGGCATTGACTCTGAATCTCTTCTGAGCCACGGATGCAGGGGCAATCAGAGCAAGGCCTTTTCTGTTCCCACTTCAAGAGAGAAGGGGGAGGCCTCTTCCTATTGGGGCCATGAGTTGCACCCAGAATTTTGGACAATGGCCATCCAACAAAGCAAGATCGGTTTGAAGACATGAGGAAATGATCTTTGGTCTCCCGAGTAAGGAGAGCGTCGGTCATGACCCCATCTGAGTTCGCTCTAACCTAGGAACAGAAAAATTCTAGACGACCAACTTCTTGCTGGGAAAGGGTCACGTCCAAAGAATTGCAACAGGAACCCGCCCCCACATGGCTTGAACAGGAAACTCGTTGTGCCCCGCTTCACCCATCGAAAACTCCCAACCAGCACTGAAAAGAAAGACTTCTTGCTCCATTCTTTGATATGCGAAAGGCGAGACTTTACTTGCACTACCTTACTGCTCGTCTAAACACAGAAGCTATATAGGTTGCCTGGGTGCAGCCGAATGCTGTGAGAATGAATGAACTCATGGAGCATTCTGTCTGGGTACTTGTCGTTCGTCAGTTCCAAGGCTAGATGCCATGCCATGCAACATGACAGTAGGATTTCCCCAAGGTTTGGTTTTGAGCAAACCTCTTTTGACCAAACAAATGATCTTGAAAATCAACGTTAAACATATTCACATAAACTATACTCAAAGAGAAATAACTTTCGTGAAGAAGATTATGAGAGAAAATACTTACAACTACTTCAAAAAGGTCGAATAATCTAAGCCAGAAAATCAGCCTGAAAGTCTCTGGTTTTCTCACCAAGGAAAGAGTTGGAAAGTGAGAAAATGAAGAGGGAAGAGATTTGGATGCCTTTTATACTTTTGGAGGGTGATGGGAGGCTATGAATGATACTTGGAATGATGGTTGTATCAGCCAAAACAAATGGCAAAACCAGCCCATGGTTTTCTGCCTTGGATTGTCAAGTGAGAGGGAGGCATGAGGTGGCCTTTTGCCTTCACATCATGTACTATTTGGGGCTGTTTTGAGTAGTGTTTGGTCAAGCATGACCGGGGGAAGCTTCCTCCTCAAGCCTTGCCATTGTGGCTCAATTTCATGGGCCTTAATACGCCTTTACCAAATGGGCTCTCATTTAGGATTTCAATAGGGTTTGGTTGGGGTTTGGATTGCTCTCATGCCCAAATCTAATTTTACGTAGTTCAATAAAATTTTCAAAGTTTAAAATGATAAATAATGATGTCATAACTTGAATTTGAGTGGTTAGTAACATGTGGAAGTGATTTAATCAAGTGATTAAACACCAAACTAAAACCGAGTCCATTTATGGTTTGCAGGCAAACTTTGGGATTTGGGGAAACTGTTTAGGGTTCCGATTTCAACCAAACTTTTGAAGTTTCAATTAGATTCCTCGTGTTTAGGATTTCACTAGGGTTGAAACCCTTTTTAGTTTGACATAGATTGGATGGTTGGATGGAATAATGTTCTACTTAGGTGGCATGATTACAAATCTTGATTTCCTTCACTTTTTTCATCTCATGGTTCATCTTGGTGCCAAGTATCCAACACTATTCACCAAGTGGGGCTAAGATCTTGCCAAGTTTCTAAATAGAAATTTCCTAACCTAATTTGGACATTCCACACTATGATTTTGAAAATATTACTCTTAGGTGCTATTATCGAGGCTACTATTCCCTTTGAATACGTAAAACTCTGAAGTGCCTCGAAAAAATCAAAACGCATTTTTGAACATACTTTTCGTCCCAAAATTGAAAGTGGTTTTATTATGCCATAAAATCTTAAATATTCAAACGAAACTATTGGCGTAGACCATATCTCATTTTGAAATTTCTAGGTATCTAAAATAAATAAAATCAAATTTTTGGCACCACAGTAGTGGCAATACTGACTATGCCAACAAACAAAAACCTACGATTGGGTCGATTTGTGAAACTTTTGGGTTTTCACGAAGTTTCTAAAGTCTAAAAAAATTTATCCATTGACAATTAGTAGAGGTGATTGATGCAATGCGAACGAAGATCTGAAGTGCAATTTTTGACTTACGTACAGAGATGGCTAGCATCGCCACGACTCAGTTGATGATCAATACTAGGTGGGGACATGCCTAGCTGCGATCGAGGATGTGGTAAAAGAATTGGGGTAGTAGTATATATCTTTTGCATTTTTTTAGTTTTTTGTATGGACACTCAATATTTTGTAAAATTAATTTAATTATGAATGATATATGTATAAGTAGTATTATGAAGTTTTGTACATAGGAGGTGGCTGAATCTTTTTGAAACTCGAATTGATGATAATTATTTGTTTCATATAATATAATCAAGAGTTTGGACCAGTTACTCTCCTCGATCCTCTCTCTCAATAAATTTTCAATTTTCATTTTGATAGACGATAGGCCGCAATATTATATACACACACACGAGGTGTATATTGTGTTTTTAAGTTTATCACCAGGAACATTAAGCCAAAGTTTAGGACTCAAACACTTTACATATATATGGTAGAATATATAAAAAATAATAATATTTTATTGAAGAAATGATAAAATGATCAATCTAGTACCTTTTAGAAATAATGACAAAAATATTAGATGGATTCAACTCGTTTTAATTGAAAAGAAGCGCATGCTTATCAACTATATTTTAAAAGAAGATGCTATTTTTACTGATATAATAAGATGTGCTGATGTGTCAATTATTGATATGTTGAATATTATGAAATTTGAAATTCAAAATTTAAATTGAAAAAGAAAACTGATAAAATAGATTTTGAACATAAAATTGTAAGTACATGTAACACTAGTCAGTTTTAAATGTCTAAGTCTCTAGACACTAAAGTTTGTAAAAAAATAGTTTTGCCTGACTGAGCTTAGAATTATAGAATAATGTTCATCCTCAAACAAAATCAAACTCAAATACAGTCAATGATCTCGCTTCATTTTGACAAAAAAAGGTGAGGCTAAAAAGATGGTTAGCCCTATTAGTTATGTGAATTCTCTAATGTTTAAATATTCCTATTACTAAGAAAGAAAGAAGAAAATAAAAGAGAAACAAATTAGACGAAATACAGCTTGACTTTCAGGAATTCTTAAGTTTTTCGAAGACCACACTGCTATTACTAATTTAAAGAAATTTAAATTGACATTATTCTGTTAAAAAATATTCTTAGTGTATGGAATAATAATCATATATAGAAATGGGAGTCTAAGAAATTAACCAATTTATTATCTTTATATATAGTAGAATAATAACTTTATTATTATCATTTTTCATACATAAATTCCACTCAATTAATAACTGAAGTAACTGCATTTATAAAATTGGTGAATATCTGTTGTGTCTCTGCATTTATAATTCGATGCATTATGGGGTACGTACAGCATGGCTGCCACTTTGCATTCGTCCTTCAAAAATTGGCAAGATGTTTAATTTTCATTGTGAATACGGCCAATTGTATCTCTGCATTTAAAACATAATCTATAGTATTCCATAATTTCTAGTGGCCCCTACCTCACTATCAAATTAAGTATAGCTAGCAATCTTACCTAAAATATTAAATTTTTTTTTTTTGTCATCCTACAATTTAATGTGCATGCCTTTTAATTGGAAGTTTGTATTAGCACAATTATGCTGAGTCTTGTGTGATACTAATATTTGAGAAAAACCTCATAAACTATTTACCAACTTTAAGAATCTCGAGTCAAAATAAATAGATTCAGACAATCCAGAACCTTAAATTACCTCGCCACCTCGTCAACAAGCACATGGCTTCCAAGTACGTTTCTTCATGTACGATGATTAATATAAATAGATGGAAATGTACATGAATGAAGGCCACTCCCATCTCTCTCTCACAAGCTCTCTCTCTCACAAGCTTTTTCTCTAGGGTCGCAATGATGCTCATTTATGAGATCAAGGCTCATGAAAATAACACAGAAGCAGAGACGCAGATCTTTGTGCCATTGGCATCAGGATGTCAGAAGGGTTGTTACATCAAAAGGGGGGCAACATAGTTTCCTCATGCAATTCGAAAGAACGGATCATGAGGTAATTTAGCTAGTTAGGTTTCCCCTACTTTTCAATGCTTTGAAAAACGTTTTTATATAAACTATTTTTTATGGCTTGATCTAATTTTTGTTGGTTTTTCCCCTCTCTCTATCTCTTCAAGATGGTTTAATGGTTTTGAAAATCTTTTTGGTACCCTTTATTCATCATCTTCCAAAATCTATATAAAATGCTCCGAAAAAACAACTTTAGGTTAAGGGTAATCTAGAAGTTGCAGGCACAAGGGAAGTGGTAGTTCTCAGTTTACATGAAAACAGATAAATAATCTAATAATACATGATGTTCCATGATATCATTGATCAATATGTAATTCTTCAAAGTTCTTAGTTTCTAAGATTATTATTATTTTTAAAAATTAAGTTATTATAATAAAGTAATCGCTCATGTTTATTGCTTGCATGCATTGTCCTAAAATACTGCAGCTATAAATTATTTTTGTTAGCACACATATAAGAGATGATTGTGTAAAGTTGAACAGACATCTATTTTTTTGTAGTATGTTTTTATTAGGGATTTTTCACTTTACAAGTTTCATGGATCTAAATTTTGACAGCACTACAAAACACAACCATTAATCTTTATGGTTGTTTGGGCACCGAAGCTAGATTTGAGTCACATGTGGAATGCACCGATTTCAAAGTTGATGGAGTGCTTAGAGAATGCCAGAACATACATCTGGAGAGATACGGTAATGTTTTTCTCCCTTTGCCTAACTTTTCATATGCTCTGTTTGGAATGAAGTATTGTTTTTGAAGCTGAAAATATATAGTTTTTTACATAATGCTACAGTAATTTTGTGACGGATATTATTTTCTTACAAATAATATGTAATGGTGTGGCTGAACGTACCAATGATCAACACAAGAAATTCAAACAATTGTCTGAAGAAATAAATCAATGCAAACATCCACAACAAGATTTAAACATTAATACTTGATTTTAACACATTCTTCATCATTATTGACATAAGATCTATACAAATACAAGAGATGATTTTTTTTTTTTTTTTTGATAAACAATTCTGAAACTGTTTTATTCCTTAGAAAAAGAATTACATCATTGCATCATGCCAAATGACTTGGGAAACAAACTCTGGAAAAGAGTCCTACCAAATCACTAGATCATCTAAATGCCATGAATATCTTGCCAAACTATGGGCTACAGAATTGGCCAAACGACCTTTATGATGTATTGAAACTTTTGGAAATCTAATAATTAACCTCCTTATCTCTTGAATCAAATTTCTCCATATAGACATAGAAACCTGCTCTCTGTTTAGTTCATGGACTACCAACATGGCATCACATTCAATTTGAAGATCAATAATACCCAATGGGAGACAAATCTGAAGACCCCTCAGCACAACCAATAGTTCAATCTCCATAGGATCATCAAGCTCAGCTTCTGGTTTGCTTGCTGTGCTGTGAAGACCACCTTGCCACCCTCATCTCAAAGAAACATGCCTGCACTTGATCTTCTAAAATCATGGAAAATAGCACCATCTGTATTTAACTTCATTACTCCTGTAGGTGGGGGTTGCCAACCACAAAGAGGTATGCATCCTTGCTGTTGATTCTCTAGTGCAGATTGATATTCACTATAACCTAACAAAGCATTATCCAAGACTTCTATTGGTTTTAAGATTTTCTCCTCATAGAGAAACTGATTTCTTCTATACCATAGCCCCCAAGCACATAGGAACAGTTTCTCAATTTCTCCTTGTTTATTCTTTCTGACCAAGTGAGCCAAGATTTGTAAAAAATAAGATGAACTTGAAAATCTTGCAAAAAACTGAGCTGTACCTGCATAACTTCTTTGAAGCTTGAGCAGTATAGAAGAGCATGATTAATATCCTCTTCTTCCACCTTGCACCATCTGCATTTAGCATCTTGCACCACCTTTCTTGTTTTGAGAGTCTTCAGAGTTGGTAGCCCATTCTTACACACCCTCCAAGCAAAAATCTTTATTCTATGAGGTACTCTCATCTTCCAGAGTTTCCTCCACAATTTCCTTTGCTCCTCCCTATAATAAACCTCACCCTCCTGCCCTTCTTCACACATAGACCAGAACAACCTGTAAGTACTCTTTACACTATACTGACCATTAAACTCATGCTCCCATACCAAACTATCAGATCGGCTCTCAGTAGGTAACATAATATTCAGGACCTCGTAGGCTTCACTTTGAGGTAAACATCTTATAATCTTCTCCACATCCTACCATCTTGTGTGCTCATCAATCAAATCTGCAACTGTCCAGTTTAGTTGTGTCTGTGTTATAGAGCCTGAAAGTGGGATTAGTCTATTTTTAGGCAGCCAATAATCAGACCATATATTAATAGCCTTTCCATCTCCTATCCTCCATCTGCAGCCCTTTAATAGCCAACTTTTTGCTTCCCAAATACCTCTCCATACATAAGAAGGGGCTGCACCTAACTTAGAATCTTTAAAATCAGATGAGGGGAAATACTTTGCTTTGAAGATCCTGTGTAGCAATGAATCCTCTTCTTTAAGAATTCTCCATCCCTGCTTAGCTAAGAGTGCTAGATTGAAAGTCTTTAGATCTTTAAACCCCATCCCACCATTAGCTTTTGATTCACACATCTATCTCCAACTCACCCACCTTATTTTATTCTCCTCTCCCTTCTGCCCCCACTAGAACTTGGCAATTAAACTTTCCAAATCAGAACATAAAGGGATAGGAAATTTAAAACAACTCATCGTGTTTGTTGGGATTGACATGGCCACAGCCTTGATAAGCACCTCTTTCCCTCATTGAGATAGGATCTTCTCCTTCCACCCTTGAAGCTTCTGCCAAACCTTATTTTTAAGCTGAAAGAAAGCTTGATGTTTTCCTCTGCCCACCATAGAAGGGAGCCCCAAATACTTATCATAATTTTGGCATTGCATTACTCCCCACAACTGCATGATATCTGACTGTCGAGTAGCTATGACATTCTTGCTAAAAACCATTGCAGTCTTGTCCTTGTTCACTTCTGCCCAGAGGCCTTTTCATAAATTGCTGATAGTCAATTAGCTATATATTATTTACTATTAAAAAAATTAAATTTACGTCTATTACGTTTTGTTTGTATTTATTGGTAGAAGACCGTTAATTGCTTAACGTCTATTACACATATTTGTCATCTTTATAATTGGAACCATGTTGTTGACTAAATTAATTAATTACAAGTAGGGGTGTCAAATCGTGTTAACGGGTCATGTTCGTGTCGTGTCAAGACATGTATATTATACTATATAGGTCAACCCTAACCCGACCCGTTAAGCTTATAGGGTCAAAATCTCAAACCCTAACACGACCCATTAACATAACGGGTCGTGTCGTGTCAACCCGTTTTGACCCGTTTATGTAAATAGATTGAAACAGACCCAAAATTAACCCATTTTATCTAGTTAAGTTTAGCATAATTTTATATAAATATTAAAATCACAATATCTATAAAAAATATAAAACTAACTACAAGTCCAAAATTATAATCCAAATAATAAAAATATTGAAATTAAAATCCCAACAATTTTATTTTTTTAGGTATAAGGGTATAATTGTAACTTTAACTTTCTTAACGGGTCATAACGGGTTGACCCGTTATCAATCCGTTAAGTTATCGTATCTTAACAGGTCAACCCGTTTTGACCCGAACCTGTTAAGGGTAAACCTTAACCCGCTTTTTTCGTGTCGTGTTCGTATTGGGTTAATGGGTCGTGTCACATATTACCACCCCTAATTACAAGGCATGGTCATTGATCGCTAACTGTTAACTATTTTCTATTTTAATGCTAATGAAATCAAATTTCCATGATCAAATAGGAATGGATTGTTTTCATTAATACAAGATCGTTAAACATAATAACTACGGTTAATTACCGTCTCATATTCTTGCATTAAAAATTATCGTTAAAATACTGTAATTTAGACAAGTTACTTTGCATGGAATGGACATGACGTTCTAAATTTCTAATTATTAGGAAAAGAATTAAAATCCTATTTGGTATCATTTCCAAAATGTCTTATCTGGCTACGAAAAGGTACGTGACTAGTACTGGAGAGGCTTTTTGGGCTCTCCTATATGTATAAGCTCTCTCTTGTTCCACCACCTTCACACAATCTCCCTTTGCTACCGACCCCTCTCTCATCTCTCTCTCTATGTGCGTGTGTGTGTTTGCAGGTCATGATGTCATTGATCTCAAATGAGAACAGCTCTCAAAACTCTAGTAATGAATTGGAAAACATCACAGAGTGGAAGATACAACCCTATGTTCCAAATCCAGTACAAGATCAGGGTTTTTGGATGCAAAAGACCTCGACCACAATCAGCTAGTCCAAGTACTCAGAGAAATGATTGTCGTAAGTTCCTTGTTTTCTTCACTTGATCATAGGCTAGTTTGATGTTGGTGGGACAGAACTACTACTGCAACATTATGATATATGAATATATATTGTTTTCACAACCCATGCTAACTATATCTCATCTTTTATTTGAAATAGTAATTAACCTCAAAGTTAAAACAAACTTCGGTTGGGCAAACAAGATGCAAGACAATAGATGGTGTGCTCATAGTTGTCCCAATGTCCTATAACGTTGCAGATCACGACTTTCCCATCAATATTATAACATCGAATGTGGTAGTCAAACTAGTTACAAAAGCAATTGACCACCAGATTTTTACTTATAGCCATAGGGAATTTCACAGAGATGGACAAGACAACGCGCTAATGGTAGATTTGACCTGGTAATTATGTTCACTTCTTATTGTGATAATACTAACATTTAATGTACTTCTTAACTCTAAAGCAAAACAAGTTATTAATGAAACCAATTCAAATGTGTAAATCTAAACTCTAATGTTACCTATTTACCGTGAACATGATCATAACTAAAAAGATAATTTTAGTAAGTTTTATGTACATATACATATATAAATTATGGAATCTTTCGTGCATGCAGTATTACCATCATGAAAAGGCACGAAGAACATTTCAATCGACAATTAAGGTTGTCAGTTTTCTACTCTACGAGGTTTACCTAAATAAACTGTAGAAGGCAAACAAGGGAGCATTAGAAGGAGATAATTCTGTGAGTTGGGGTTACACAACTTTGCCACTATCCTTTTGGCTCAATTCTCTTCCACTTCTTGGTTCCTATCATCAATGAGAGAATACAATGTAAAGGGAAACTAATAATAAGGCACTGTTTTATTTTTATTTTTTCCGGATAGGAAATATAGTCCATAGTAAGTAACTAACAACAACGTGGTTACCTTTTGGGATAGCTTCTTCCATGTTAAAGTAATTATGCAAATTTTTATATGCTGCGTCAAAAAATTCCTTAATCGTTTTTCTTTTTGTGGCTTGTTCCTTAGACTTCGATGAGAACAATGTATACTTTTTTGCTTCACTTCCATGGTTCAAGCTACTATTTGTAGAGCTGATAAATTTTTCATACTACTAAGAAGTGCTCCACTGTTTCGGTTGTATATCCTTCCTGAACCTTGGATGAGAAACGTTTCCTCTCTTTATTTGATTTATAGTTGCCTTTAGAAACTAGAGATGTCCACTTTCTTTATAGTATTTTTCTCCTATATTCATATTTATGTGCCTGAAAAGAGGCATGTACCATCAGTAGAATTTACAATCGCTTTGGAATACTTTACCATGTAATATATATATTCCAGGCACATAAATATGAATATAGGAGGAAAATGCTAAAAAGAAAGTGGACATCTCCAGTTTCTAAAAGCAATTGTAAATCAAATAAAGAGAAGAAATGTTTCTCATCCAAGGTTCATAAGGATATACAACTGAAACAATAGAGCACTTCTTAGCAATTTCATATGAAAAAATTATCAGCTCTACAAATAGTAGCTTGAACCATGGAAGTGAAGTACAAATGTATACATTGTTCTCATCAGAGTCTAAGAAACAAGCCACAAAAAGAAAAACGGTTAATGAATTTTTTGATGCAGCATATAAAAATTTGCTTATTTACTTTAACATGAAAAAACTATCCCCAAAGGTAACCACGTTATGTTTGTTGCTTACTATGGACTATGCTTCCTATCTGAATAAAATAAAATAAAAATAGTGCCTTATTATTAGTTTCCCTTTACATTGTATTCTCTCATTGATGATAGGAACCAAGAAGAACCAAGAAATGAAAGAGGGTTGAGCCAAAAGGAGGGGCAAAGTTGTGTAACCCCAGCCCAAGATTATATTTCAACTCCACTGATTGCAGGAACCAAGAAGAGGAGGAAAGTTGAGCCAAAAGGAAAAGGGCAAAGAAGCATAGCCCCAACCCAAGATTTTATTTCGACTTCACTGATTGGAAGAACCAAGAAGACGAGTGCTGAGTCAAAAGGACAAGGGGAAAGTAATGTAGCCTTAGCCCAAGGTTCTAATTCAGATCCACTCATTACAAGAACAAAGAAAAGGAGTGTGGAGCCAAAAGGACAAGGGCATAGCAGTGTAGCCCAAGCCCAAGGTTCTATATCAGCTTTACTAATTGAAGGAACCAAGAAGATGAGCATTGAGCCACAAGGAGAGGGGCAAAGCAGTGTAACTGTAATGTAATTGCATCGTTACTAATTACATTATGTAGATAGTAAATGTAATGTTTGGTGCTTCTCTATATCATTTACTCTCATTAATTGCAGGAAATAATATGGGTGGTAGAGTATCCAAATCTAGAAGAATGTCAAACCAGTGTAATCTTGTTCCAAAATTCTATTTTGGCTAACCTTATACTAGAGCCAAAAGGTAATTATATCATTGCTAATTACATGATGTATATAGCGAAAGTGGTGTTTGGTGTTTCTATGCATTGTTTACTCTCATTGATTGTTGGAAATTACATAGTGATAGTGGAGAATCCACCCAATCTAGAAGAATGGGATAGCAATGTAGTGCTTTTCGAAGATTGTATTTCACCTTCACTAATAGCAGGAACCTTGGGGGTGAGATTTGAGCCAACAGGAGAAGGGCAAAGCAGTGTAGCTCCAGCCCAAGATTTTATTTTAGCTAATTCTATACCGAAAGGTAACTGCATGGTTCCTAATTACACGATATAAAAAGTAAAAATAGTATTTGGTGTTTCTTCAACTATTTACTCACACTGATTGCGGGAAACAACAAGGGGGTTATCGAGACGATAAGTATAGAAGAATGGAAAAGAGGTGTAGTCCAATTCGCAAGTTTTACAAGCAATCCTATACATGATCAAGCTAGACTTGTAGAAGAGAAAGATGACATTGCCGGATTGGATGCATCCCTTACAACCTTTTTGAACTATAATGAAGAACCTGGTGTGCTCAATAATCTTCCCCACAATCTCCAATATCATGAGTGTGTATATTTCCATCATAACAATGGCCAAAACGATGGCCACTAGATGTCGGGAGGTTTATTGGCTTTGTTTATGCTTATAACATATTTTGTGTCTGCAACTGGTCATGGGCTTTACTTCTTCGTTTCTGCGCAAAATTTGTTTCTATAAATACTTTGTTTTAAAAGTTATTTGGTAAAAACTGCTATTTATGAATAATCATATATTTACAATTCTTTTGTATCATATATAACCATTTCATGAAAAATAGTCTCAACTTTACAGAACTATCCTTAATTTGAAATAGAGTTGTAAGTTTATCATTTTCCTTTATTTATCCTCTTATTTGATATGGCTATGGAGTGGCAACTATTGATATCTGATTATTGGATAAGGTTGTGGACCAGCCTAGATGGTTGCCCAAGATAGAGGAAACCCAAAGATGTTGAAGGGGCATTCAATTAGCTATGTGTAAGCTTGGTGTGTCAACACCTCAGTTGTAGGGGACTCATTATAATTATAAAAGAAATTAAAAGTTGATACTTTTTCATTATTGTGTTACCTATTTCAATAATGTGTTTATTGTATAAAAAATAGACTTGCAAATAAATTTTTTCTTAGAATAAATCTATTTTCCATCCATTGAAGTTAAATTAATGAAAAACAAGTATCCTCTATTAGAGATGTGCCATATCATAGGATGACTGGGATGATAGTTTTCTTTTTCCTATTTATTTTCATATAGTGTAGTTAGAAAAGCAAAGTCGTAACTCTTCATCCCAATATTTCTGAAAAAGCTCTTACATAGCAAGATTATAAGGGTTTTCTTATTGGTGAAAGTAACAGCATTGAGAATAGTGAGAATGGCAAAGCAGGGATCTAAAAGATAGAATAGAACAATACATAGACAAAGTTGAGAAATTTTGAATTATTTATTGACACGAACTCAAGGAACTGTACCTCCCTAGTTTGAGCTGGGTTTGAAAGTGATCACCTATACCCAAGATCTAGGTGGCATCTCTATTCAGATGCCATTTATATGTAGCTGCAGCTTGCCATCTGATTGTCTCATTCGTCTCAAATTTGTTGCAAATTCATAGTTCTTGTTCATGAATAAATAATTCATATTGCTTGTCTATAACTCTAATTTTATAATATAATTGCAAGTTACTTAAATCTATAATATTCCCTATTCCTTGTATATTACGGAAATCCAACGTTGAAATTATAATCCACCAAGAAAGTTAAAGCTAAGCTTCGACATATCTCCACCTAATTGAATCTCTAGTCTTTATCACCACTCCAACTTGACTTGAACTTCATTCATTTCAATAGCCCAGTATATCTTTGAAAGATCGACTTAAAAACATGACAAGAGAACAGAACTATTATGAAGGCTGTTGAGCCCAATGTTTCAAGCATCATATAATTCTATACCTGCTTATAGATTTTGAAAATAACAAATGAGTTCAAGTAACACTTGTCTCAATTTGTCAATATAATGGATTCTTGATGACGAAGGACATCAAAAAATCAAGCAAAAGCAAGAAAAAGAAATTTTTATAAGTAAAGCTGTTAGAATATGATCTCTTTGTACATATCCACCTCATGCTAGGACGTATCTGCTAGGCCCTCTACAAGGTGCTTGTTAACCGACAAGTTGCACTAGCTTCACTTTCTAGCACTTGCAACTATTTTTTTCACCAAACCAATAGAGTATTCCTCATTTTTCTTTCCATTCAACTTCATTGATAGTCTGTCCCCTTGCTTTGGTGGGGCTCTCACAAGAGGTTAGTAAACTGCATGTTGAAAGATAAAATTGCGAGAAACATGGAAGTGTTGTGATGCCCCCAAGTTTCGCTTGGGATCGGACGAACATCTGAAGCGTCGGGACATGCAACACAAGGTTATCTGTCCTCGTTCATGACAGTTAAAGATGCAATGCACTTAGCATGTATCTAGCAATATGCAATATTCGCAGCGAATATTTTTTTTCTTTGAGTAATACTATGTACCAAACTAATAACATCCCAAATGATTCTAAAACATGTTACATAAAACATGAAAGTGATACATATCCATGATTCACAAGTCCAAAAGATCTGTAATCTCAGAGATACTCCCAGACAGAGCTCCATAAGTACATGCATAAAACAACTACTAGGATAGTCCATGGAGTAACTGACATAACTCAACTAAGGATGCAAAATACTATCTATAAATTTGATCATGGAGGCTACGAGCTCCGCATCGTGTTGGCGCTGCCTATTCAACCTCCTCCAATTGTCCAGGCTCCAATCCATCTCTTGATCCTGGTACATTGCCTACCATTACGGCGAATAGTAGTTGAGACTTCCACGGTGAGATTTGAGTACAGATCTCGACAAGTTAACAGGAAACTTAACATACAGTTTACGGATGTAGGCATGACAATAAATGCATGAATGTATAATCATAGTCATAAATGAGCATGACATGACTTAACATTTAACATGGCGTGACCTGAACATAGACTAAACTTGAAACTTGACGTAACAAGAACTTGAACGTGAACTGACTTGAACATGTACTTGAGCTTGAATAACATGAACTCGAATGTAACGTAACATGAACTTCAACTTGAATAATATGAGCTTGAACGTGAAATATATGAACTTGAAATCTTGGTCAATAAATAGACATGATTAATTAACATGAACATATGGGTGCTACACAGTTCCCCTTGATTTGTATGTTAACAAGATTACTGTATCACAAAACATGTATCTCCACTAGCTGTAAGTGAGTTAACATACATGCCATTTCACAGGTATCTGCGCCTGTTGTGGAACATACATACGTTAGGTCATTTGTTTATCTTCATAAGTACCTGACTTTACGTGATAGAATATATAGTATAACAGACAAATATTTCATGACAAAATATATACTGTAATAGATTGCGGTGCCCCCAGCCTCCGCTTAGGGATTGGACGGTGACTGAAACGCCAGGACATGCAACATAAGGCTACATACCCCTATACATGACAGATAAGATGCAATGCACCTATGTATACTAGCAGTAGGCAATATATCGCAGCGGAATAAGTCAATTAAATGTTGTACTGGAATAAAACTAATATCCCAACTTCTTCATTCAAAACTAAAAAATCACACTTCTTAGTAATGGAGTATCCCGCTCCTTGTTTACACTTTAATATAACAAGTATTGCCTAAAAGGACCTTAACAAAGAAATCATGAAAGCATCCTTCTAATCTCAGCTATCTCCAAGTAGGTCATGACTAAATCCTTTCTTTTCTCTAGGTTGAGCTCATCCTTAGCCTTCATCATCATCCTGACTCACTACTTCTGGTCATGCTAAAGATTCTACCATTTCGAGTTAGGAATGGTAGTGGAAACTACTACGGTGAGATTTTGAAAAATCTTAGTAAATAAACAAACAACATACAATAGATAATATTAGCATACAATGGTAAACCATGAGATGAATGCATGAACATGTACTTGACATAAAACTTGACTTATGCAACTTGGGCTGTTTCAAAAGACATGTAACAAAATCCGTAGACTTTTATAGAAAACATCTTTGACATCATTTCATATCTTGTTAATCATGTGATCCGGAACGTATCATGTTATATCATATCATATCATATAATGTGATCTGTTTCATGTAGGCTCATTGCCTTGTTCTTATAACACATGGTGGACACATCATGGCTCATCTATGCACCGCATGTTCCTGCTAGTTTCTGCACCACCAACTGTCCGTACATTGTGGTGAATATGTCTTTTTCATATTCATTATAACATGATAGTACTTCATCGAGTAGTCATGTCACCCACTAGAGTTAGGTGTTGCCTCGCTCCGACATCTTTTCCAAACAGATTCATTCAATGCATGCTGACTGTTATTTGTTGACCTAGGGGTTACCACTCAATTCTTAAGCACTCCAGAGTGGACATAGGAATTCCACTAGGACATTTCCCTATCCTAGCATTTGAGGTTGTGATAAAACATTTACAGACACTTTTCTTTGAAAAACCTTTTGTTCCCAAATGCATGTGATATGAGACTTAAAACATACTCTTTCTTACACTTGACATGTGACACATGAAATGCTGTGCATAAAATAATCAAGCGTAACATATTCAAATCATGGCATGATAACATAGAACTCATGAACATAGAAGAATATGACTCGGCCGAAACTTTCAAGACTTAAAAAAGCATGTTGCAAATCATCATCCTAACATAAGTGGAAATCTGAAACATCATAGACCATAGATCATGGTAAAGTCATCATATAAAACTGAAACATTATACACATTTGATCATGGCATGGTCATCATATGAATCCAAAACATCATACACATTGAAACATGAAATAACAAGCATACACAATAGCAACCAAAGATGCAAAGTTTACACAACATATACTAATATTATCTGAGGTAAGTTGTGGGTCTACTTACAAATTTTTCCTTGCTTACAAAGAGTATAATCTTCATGGGATGAAATAAAAGCGTACTAACATAAGAGAGATCCACAATTGAAACATAAACTTATAAAATCTAGCAAGAGTTTCATTTTGACCTTTTGACGCTAAAACATTGAACATTAAGTTCTAAACCTTCAATATTGCCATCAAATCACGAATTTCTCCAAACTTAAAAACTTTGTTTAGTATCCATTCTAGACCCGTTTCCAACCTCACAATATGATTCGTCAGTCATCTTACCACAGAAAATACATCATTAGAAGAGACCTAAAATCGTTCACTGCACCTGGCCTAATGTCATACTTGAAATTACCTTACCCGAAATTAAGTACTCTATCTAACTCTAGGATAGAACTACAAAGTTTGTTCATCTTTTTGATTCACACGACATATGACTAAGAGAAAACACCATCCATTCATTACATGTTGGGTCATCAAACCTTAAAAATCGGGACTTTATTTAAGGTATCTTGCTTCCTTTGTACTTGTGATTCTTAAAACATCAAAGCATCTAAAGTTCTTTTAAACATGGTCATGATGAAGATCACATCCAAGGATATTGAGTCCAGATAAACTGACATACCTTTAGAGAAAAAACCCGAGACATACATTTTGACAGTTTTGAACGTATGAAATGCTTACATCTTGATTTGCTCGTAGATCATAATCAAGCAATTCATTTCCAAGCCTATTCTAAGTCCTTAAGTATCACATTATCCATAAAAAATATGATCATTAGGAGGTCAACCTCAAATCAATATTCAATAGTCAAGATACTAACCATGACATATATTATTGACTCTAGATGGCATTATTAATCCTAATACCTTGAGTTTTGTGCAAGAAGCTTTCATCCAACCAATAACTTTGTTCCAAGCTTATACAAGATTTGAATAGGACATGGAAGTCATAAAATCCTGTAACGCCTCGTTCCCGGAGATCCGGAGAGTTAGCTCTTGTAACCTAAATATCAATTCAAAAATCACAATTATAAATAATCTAAAAACTCCACAAAAATATTCATCTACTTAAACCAAAAATCTGTTCCTTCATAAGGACAATACAAAAATTCTTAATAAAATAAATTGAAACTTTCCAAAAGACTCGAAAATATCCTTAGTCCATCAAATCAAAATAACTGAAAATAACCAAATTACTAACTAAGACTCTCAAACAAATACTTGTACCCTCAGGTACTTATTCCTCTGTGAACATCAAACCTCTCTATTACTGCCTACTATTGCTCTCCAGTAGAACCATCAAGATTATCTGAAAAATATATGGAGATAAGGGGTGAGTTATCAACAACTCAGTAAGCAGAGAACATATACCAGTGTGTAAACATGAGCATTTACAGAAATCAAAATGCAGAACAAAACATTTTCATTTTCAGAGTACGGAAGCAAAACATGTTATCAAAATATCAGAGCGAAGATTTAGAAATAATTTCATTCAAAAATATCCTTTTGCATAGCATAAATGATCATCATCATCATCATCAGAACAGAAGCCATGTATAACCCCCGTGGTAGGGTTATGCAATCTGCAGATAGCCAAGTAGAACATAAAACACTCTGTCACCAAGGTGTGCACCCAAAACAGAGACCACTACTATAACCCGTGGCAGGGCCGTCTCCACTATTATAACTCGTGGTTAGGCTGTATCCACTATTATTACTCGTGGTTGGGCCGTATCCGCTATTGTAACTCGTGGTTGGGCCGTATCCACTATTATTACCCGTGGTCGGGCCGTATCCACTATTATAACCCGTGGCAGGGCCGTAACTAAACAGAATGGAAACATAATCAAAGAGTCATGCCAAAGGTTTTCAGAAATCACATCTTATCCAAACAGAGTACTGAACAAAATCATATTATCTTCGTAATCAAAACAGATCCAAAGCATATTTACAATATTTATGCACAAATTTTTATATTCACTCTTTTTGCATAAATCAGAAATAGAATGTCAAAAATAAGCTCATGTCTACACCAGTCATGATGGAAAATATTTTCTTCTTAAACAGAATCTCATAAATAATGCAAAACAAATAACTGAGGTAGTTCAAATTTCTTTTCATAACCAAATACGTATATTTTTCAAAAAGTCAACCTCATCTCATTTTATTTTAATGCAAAGTCTAGCATAGGAACCCTGCTTACCTAGACTTTGTTTTTTTCAAAATTTTCCTCAAAATGTCGAACAATAATTAATCGTCACTTATAAAATAATCACGTAATTCTCATAAATTTTCAATTAATCTCATATTTCGATATTTAATCCTAAGCTTCTAAATTAACCTATTTAATTCCTCAAAACCTAAAATTCCATAACCTTAAAACCACCATTTTCTAAAACCATCAATATCCACTTAATCGAATTCGTACCGAAATAAGAAATTTAATCGAACAAGTATTAAGATAATTACGGGACTCAATAAAAAGTAAATTTAAAATATCTAAAATATCAACAACGTATTATAAATTAATAGAATACTCTGACTACTTCAAAAATCTTATAAAATACGACGCAAAAGACTTCTCTCTTAAAAATAGGTTTACTTCTTTTAGTTAACAATATTATTAAAATATTATCTACACAAAATAATATTTTATGAGACTTAAAACAAAACCCATTTAAACATAATCCAAAAAGACCTCTGATCCGAAAACATATATATGGGAAATACACTAAGGGTAAACTGGTATTAGCACTCAACTATTAGGTTAACACTTTCCATATGTATAATATGAAGATTATGTACGTATATAACTGATAGGAACAAAATCCAGATGAACAAAACACACAGGAATTACACTAAGCATGCGGCGGTAGGGGCTTACCCAAGGGAAACCGAGGCACGTGTGGAGGGGTAAGGCGCGAAGGGGTTGGCGGCGTGCGGTGGCTCTCTCGAGATGTGGTGGTGGTGGTTTCCAGTTGTGGAAGTACCCTATTTTCGGAGCAACAGAACATAGCGTTGCCTTTGGTGATTTTCCATGGCTAGGCGACGGTGGCATAGGGCTGTTCTGTAACTACTGCTGCTTAGTGATGCAGAAATAGAGGTGGTCCCAAACGGCTGAGCAGGTTGGGGCCGTGACTGACTAGGTGGTGGGTTTGCATTGCTTACGGTGGGGGAGAATGAGGGGTGGGTGCTCTGTTTCGGGAAACAAAAACAGGGGATTCACATGGCCTGAGTTGGGTGGTTTTGTTTCGTGCGGTGGGTGACTCGTTGGGCTTCCGTGGTGGCGAGGATGCGGCCTGGAGTTGAACGGCAACTTGGTGGTCACGGCTAGGCAGCCCAAGGCTAGCGGTTGGATGTGAAGGTGCTGACGGCAATCCTATTTCGAGAGTTTCTACATGCAGGAGGTATAAACGTATGTGTCTACACGTGATTGAAAAACAAGAGGAAATGAAAAGGAGAGACAAGAAAGAAAGCGGGTGCGGGGCAACCTGTCGCTTGTGGGACTTGGTGGTTATGGAAGAAAACTAAAATATCAGGGGTGGGAAAACTGGGTTGTGTGTGTGAGTTTGGTGCTGCCTGGACATGGAGGCGACCACGACATTGTGGCTAAAACCATTGGGCATGAGTGGTGAGTTACTGATTCATGGCCTGGTCGTTTGGGGAGGCAGTCTCGGTGGCTAGTGGTGGTGCAAGGCAGATCTGCATATGGCAAGAAAAAAAAATGATGGCTGGTCTAGGTTCTCTTGTGATGACTGTGAGGAGGTGCTGCGGCTTGCTGAAGTTAAAGCAGGGGTTGGTGTAACCCTCGAACTCGAAGGAGGTGACTCTGCAAGAAGGCGTATAATGCGTACTTATGAATGAGATTGAGGACCAAAAGAAAACGGAAAAGAGACGTGCACGTGCATGGTGGTAGAGTCGTGCGGGGTGGGGAAAAGTGATCATAAACTACTGATAGTTGTTTTTTTTTTCATGGTTGAACACAAACGGGTGTGGGCCTTTTCTGCGAATTATAGGCCCTGACTCAAACTCAAATAAAAAAAAATCTAACTTGTTTTAAAAAAATTATAACCGCCCATAAAATAATATTTGAAAAATTTCCCTTGACTTTTTCATATACTTAAATTGAAAATATAGATAGAAAATAAATAAATAAATAAACTTGGCGCTAGGCTCGGGTGTTACAAATCCAGAATTTGTCAAGCTTAAACTTGGCTAACAACACCAAATGCATTGTTGTCACTTGAAACTCGTAGCCATAAAAAACACCATAAGTCGACTTCTTTCTTTTAGAAAAAGCTTCCACCAAAACACTAACACAACTCTTTAACATCTATTAAGAAATATATGTAGAGGAAGATTACTCACCGAGTCGAAAATATTGAAGAGGAGGCTTGGTTTGCATTGTTCTAACCAACAACTCTAGATTTTTCACTATTGTTGTGTGTTATGCTATTGATTCGAATGTGGTGCGGTCGAAACTTTGTGTGTGCATGAATAGAGAGGAAAAGAAGAGAAGAGCGAGTGATTTTCGTGTAAGCTCCCAAATCAGAAGATAAATGGGGTGTTTTTATACTAAAAATAAACCAAACTCTCTTTCTTCTTGCTCCAGCTTTATTGCCAAGTGGATGGCCTTAGATTTTGACTACTTCATGTTGGACAAGTGGCATATGGCAGGTCTTTAGCTAGTGCAAGTTGAACGAGTGGCGTTTAGCTGGTGAATGTGGGACAAGTGGTGCACTAGTTGATGCATGTGAGACAAGTGGTGTAACGCCCCTGTCCCGAAAGGGTCAGAGAGTTACTACTTTCACTTAAAATCATATCTCAGCAGAAACATCCAAAACATCTAAAAATATTGTAGAGATAAGGGGTAATTTATCAATAACTCAGTAAGCAAAACACATATACTAGTGTGTACAACTTGAGCTTTTTCATAAAATTCCATATGCAGGAAACAAAAACATTTCATTTTCATATGCAGATCTCAAAACGTATTAACAACATTTCAGAGTGACATTTCAATCTTTTTAATATTTCAAAAACCAACTATTCATATTAAGAAAATGGTTTCGCATAACATAACTAAACATCTTCTTCTTATCATATCATATCGTGTCATATCATATTATATCAGCATATCATAACATATACCATGTTTGACCCCGTGGTAGGGTTATGCTATCCCCGGTGGCCAAACCATATAGTATCATATTGTGAAACATTCCCTTATTCATTCTAGGAGTCCCGTGAGTGTACATGGGAAATAACGCATAAAAGATCACTTAAATGCTATTTTGACACTTAAATGTGAATACTAAAATAACCTATTTTCCCTAAAACTCTTAGTATTCTCGTAACCCTAAAATATCATCATTTCTCAAATTCATCGATTTTCACTTAAGTACTCAATTACAACAAAGCCCATGTAAAATACATCTTCAACTTAATATTCTCTTAACATAATTATACCAAAATATATTAAAATTAACGACAAAATTTCATTTAAAAACAATAGACTTAATCAGTTTTCGACAGGTTAAGAAAATAAAATTTTAGACTTGCTATTTACTTATGAAATTCATTTGTAAAAATATTAATACTAAAAAAATATAATTTAAATCCTTATTTATTTTATTTATAAGTTCTTATAATTAAAACATGTCCTCACAAAGTATATAAACAATATCAAGCCTAATATTCAACTCACCTTTTGATGGGGTGTTTTAGGAAATGAACATAAAATTCATAGGGTGGAAGTCTGAAATTTAAAAACAAATTTATGGAACTACAAATTTATAACTACCCTAGACCCAACTCGCGCGACAAAAAACCTAGAGAGTTAGAGAGGCTCGACGGGGCAGTGAGCTGGGCGAAGGTCGACGGTGGTGAGCTTGGCGGCTGGGCACTTGGAGAGAGAGAGAGAGAGAGAGAGAGAGAAAGGGGGAGAAAGAGAGAGTGTAAGCAGAGAGAGGGAGAAATGGAGAGGATGATAGTGGCTTAGCACGAGGAGGACAATGGACCTGAGGTGGCAATGGTCAGCACCACTATATCTCCCATACCTTGGCTGGTGGCACCAAATTGGGTTGAGGACTAGGTGATGGGGTTGCTCTGTTTTGATGGTGCAAAAATAGGGCTGACTTCCACGTTGTTCCTGGTGGTTGGCATCGTGTGTGTGGTGTAGGTATGATAGTTCGCATTGCGGCTGTGATGACTGAGCAGAGATTGTCGTCTTGGTTGGTTGTGGTTGGACTGGGTACGTAATGACATGGCATGGAGGTTCTACCGTGGAGGATGAATTGCGGTAGTGGAGGTAATCTTGCGAGGCAATGGTTTGCCTCTTTGGGCTGCTACTATTTCTGCGCGTCTTGGCTGGGTGAAAAAGTTGACTGCCACGTGGACAGACTTGGTACTGGGGCTCTCCCAAGGTGCTGCACCCACAGGTAATTGGTGGTGCCGTGTTGGTAGAGTACGTAATGAAATGCCCTAGGTTGTTGGGCATTTTACCTGGACATTGAGGCTTGGGTTGAACGGGAAGAACTACGTTACTCAACTTGTGTAGGACACGAAACACCTCTTTGGTGGTTCATGGTTGTGGGACCAACTGAGAGGAGGGCTTGGGCAGTGGTTGGTTCGTGGGGTGGTGAGAACTTATGGAGAAAATAGAGGAGCAGAGAGAGAGAGTTTGTGGGGTAGTGTGGCATGGCAAAGTCAGAGGCAGTTGTGGAGAAAAAAAAAAAACTAAAATGAAGTGGCGTGAATGTGGATGAGATGGTGAGAATAAAATTGACAGGAAGGAGAAAAACACGGGGAGGATAAAACTGAGAAACCGTCGGGGTAAAAGGAGGGGAAAAAGAAAAGAAAATTTCACACATCAATTGCAATTTTATTGGTGGTTTAGCTCCTCCATGGGTCTGGGTGTTACATCGCCGCCCCCTTAAAGAAAACTTTCGTCCTTGAAACTTGCTGCAATTAAAGCAAAGCTTAAAGAACTTTTCTCTCACCTCTATTCCATGCCTATTTTAATCATTGATCATAATGCCAAGCCTAATACTCCAATATGCTACTTCCCAATACTTTTTCCCAGTACGTTAGTCCTCTTGGCATACACATTCGCGCACAGAGTGTCATCATACACTCTGGGGGGTCGAGTTCAAGTCTATAAATATCAACCTCAACAATGGACTTAAAAGCCTAACAATAATTCCAATCTGACTTCATACAAAATAGTAAATAGACTCCCACATAATGTAATAACTTCATACAATTAGCATATTAAAACTCTCCAAAGTCCGTAGCCTTTAATTTCACTCTCAATTCATGAAAATATTCAACTCATGATCTCTAAGATTTTATAGTTCTCAATAATCCTCCAAAAACTGAAAGCCCATAGCCACGAGCTTTAGGTGCAAAATGACCTCAAGTTAACTGATTTCCATCCCTCCTGAAGTTTATTCTCAAACCATCATATTACCAAAAACCATGCTTCTGTTGCGCACTCATACAACTTTGTTAGCAATCCGACTTCTTGTCTCTCAAATTAATGCACACCCACTTATACTCTTAAATTCTTTCTTTCATTCTCAGCTGCATTAATAACCTTAAGCCTGAATGAATGATTTCTTAGAGCTTGTTGAAACTATAACCTCAAATCTGAATAATAGTCAATTGCCTAACATCTGCAAGGTATATAATCTTCAATTTGAAAATAATTATGGCTTAAGGTTCGCTAAATTTAAACCTTAAATCTTATCAAAATCATTTCTTGTTGTCCATATAATAAGCTTACCAGATCAAAAATCCCAAAATGCTCTTGTCGAAACCCTAATTTACTTACAAAAAAAATGTCATTAAGATGGACAAAAAATGACTTCACAAGGATAAGAAAATAAAATGAATTGATCAACAACGAAACACTAGTAAGTCCAACTCTAAGAAGTTTTTGAAAAATGTTGGTGTTCCTTTGTGTCCATTCCAAACGAGACTTCAAGAAAGAAGTCTTAAAATTTTTTATGGGAATTGACCATAACTTAATAATAAATTAAGTCATGTGTTCCGAACCATTTTGCTAGAATTCCAGGGAAGGATCTACTTGAGGCGTGTAACAAAGTATGACTGTAAGGAGTTTTGAATATTTGAGAAGAGTTAACTCAGAATTAGTAAGAGTGAAACCCAAGGTAGCGGTGATTAAAGCATTCGCAACGAAAAGAGTTGACATTTATCTCCTCAACTCCAATATGTGTCTATACATATCTTTACGATGGAGAAATTCCCAATTACAACTTAATGCACGTTGAACCCAACTAGAAGAAAGTTAGTACATCCTCTTTAGAATTAAACGAGCTCAAAAGTTCTATCACTATCCCAACCAATTAACAAATGCATCTATAGATTCAACCTGACAACATTTACTCAAGAACTCATCATCTTGATTCCAACACACATTTAAGCTTGTGGCAACCCACATCAATCTCAATGACCACTAAGGTCTAGTCATAATCAAAACCAACTTGGATAAAGGCTAATATACCTAATTTAATACTCTACATAACTTGACAACGTACAACTACATAGCTTGACAATATCCAACAACCTATCAAAAAAATTAAATCGTTTCCAATGGTTTGCTGGAATTATGTCCTAAGCACCTACAAAAAAAATCATTTCATGAAGCTCGTACAATCTATAACTTCAATCTAAAAAGAATCATTTCTTAGAGTCCACATAATCTAATCTGTCATAAGGATCATTTCTTAAAAGCAGTCGAATTTAAAATCACAGATTTTGTAGGACACATTCCTTAATAACTATAAATTCTAATACCATAAATGTCAACAAAATCATCTCTTATAATCCGCAAACCAGACAGTATGATATTGTGAAACCTTCCTTTATTTATTCTCAAAGCCCCATGTGTGCACATATGAAAGAACACATAAAAGATCACTTTGTTTCTAAAGTGGGTGCACTCATATCATATCATATCATGTTGGTACCAACCATATTACAGAACCAGAATCATCATATCAGAACCAGAATCAGAATCAGAGTAAAAACAGATAAGTCATGCCAAAGGTTTTTTAGATGTATATCATATCAAACCACGTGCTGAACACATTCACATCTTTTTCATATGATAAAAAACAGACGCAAAACTTTTTCATATCACATGTACAAAAACTCTCTGATATCATATTCCCTCTTTCGTACATTTCAAAAACATGCCAAATATTGTTCATGTCTACACTATTCATGTCAAAAAATATTTTTTTTTCTCTTTAATACAGATTTCATGAGGAATGCAAAACATATACTAGGGTTATTTTTCACATTTTCTTTTTAAAACAACATGCACATTTTACAAACCAACCTCAGTTCATTTTCTTTTTTTATGCAAATCTAGTATAGGATCCTAACTTACTTGGACTTTTTAGCTTTTTCAGAAATTCCTCCAATAATGTCGAACGAATATTACTCACCACCTATAAGATATTTACGTAACTTCCAAAAATTTCTCATTAAACACGTATTTTGATACTTGAATGTGAAGACTAAAATAACCTATTTTTTCTAAAACTCTAAATATTCTCGTAACCCTAAAATATCATCATTTCTCAAATTCATCAATTTTCACTTAATTCCCTTACTATTAAACTCGAAATTATTTCAGTAAACTAAAGTGTGTGGCTAATGTAAGTACTCAATTACAACTAAGCCCATGTAAAATACATCTTTAACTTAATATTCTCTTAACATAATTATGACAAAATATATAAAAGTTAACAACAAAATTTCATTTAATAACAATGGACTTAATTAGTTTTTAACCGGTTAAAAAAATAAAATTTTATACTTACTATTTACTTATGAAATTCATTTGTAAAAATATTAGTTTAAAAAAAATATAATTTAAATCCTTATTTATTTTCTTTATAAGTTCTTATAATTAAAACAAGCCCTCACAAAGTACATAAACAATATCAGGCCTAATATTCAACCCGCCTATTGAAGGGGTGTTTTAGAAATGAACATAAATTGATGGGGTGGAAGTTTGAAATTATAAACAAATTTATGGAACTACAAATTTATAACTACTCCAGACCCTACTCGTGCAACGGAAAACCTGGAGAGATAGAGAGGCTCGACGAGGCAGTGAGCTGGGTGGAGGTCGATGGTGGTGAGCTCGGCAGCTGGGCACTAGAGAGAGAGAGAGAGAGAGAGAGAGAGAGAGAGGGAGGGGTGAAAGAGAGAGAGAGAGAGAGTAAGCCGAGAGAGGGAGAAACAGAGAGGATGACAGTGGCTTACCATGTGGAGGACGATGGACCTGAGGTGGTAACGGTCAGTGCTGCTGTATCTCCCTTGCCGTGGCTGGTGGCACCGAATTGGGGTGAGGACTAGGTGATGGGGTTGCTTTGTTTTGATGGTGCAAAAATAAGGGCTGACATCCACGTTATTCCCCCGGCTATGGTGACTAAGCAGAGATTTTCTTCTTGGTTGGTTGTGGTTGGGCTGGGTCCGTGATGGTGCGGCATGGAGGTTCTACCGTGGAGGACGAACCGTGGTAGTGAAGGTAATCTTGCAATGCAATGGCCTGCCTCCTTGGGGGGCTACTGTTTCCGTACGTCTTGGCTAGGTGAAAAGGTTGATTGCCATGTGGATAGACTTGGCAGTGGGGCTCTCCCATTGTGGCGCATCCGTAGGCAACTGGTGGTGCCGTGTTGGCAGAGTACGTAAAGAAATGCCCTTGGTTGCTGGGCATTTCTCCTGGACGTTGAGGCTTGATTTGAGCGTAAGAGCTATGTTAGTCGACTTGCATAGGATGTGAAACACCTCTTTGGTGGTTCATGGCAATGGGACCAACCGAGAGGGGGGCTTGGGCAGTGATTGGTTCATGGGGTGGTGAGAACTTACGGAGAAAATAGAGGAGCAGAGAGAGAGTTTGTGGGGTAGTGTGGCACGGCAAAGTCAGAGGCAATTAAGGAGATAAAAAAGAAAAAAGAATACTGAAATAAAGTGGCGTGAATGTGGATGAGATGGTGAGAATAAAATTGACGGGAAGGAGACAAACACGGGGTGGGTAAAATTGAGAAACCATTGGGGTTAAAGGAGGGGAAAAAGAATACAAAATTTCACACATCAAAACCGTGCAATTTTATTGGTGGTTTGGCTCCTCCGTGGGTCTGGGTGTTACATCCCTCCCACCCTTGAAGAAAAACGTCATCCTCGAAACTTGCTACAATTAAAGCAAAGCTTAAAGAACTTTTCCCTCATCTATATTCCATGCCTATTTTAATCGTCGATCATAATGTCAAGCCTAATGCTCCAATATGCTACTTCCCAATATTTTTGCCCGGTACGTTACAAACTTCCTAATCCTCTTGGCATACACATTCGCGCACATAGTGTCATCATACACTCTGGGGGGCGAGTTCAAGTCTATAAATATCAACCTCAACAATGGAGTTAAAAGCCTAACAATAATTCCAATCTGACTTCATATAAAATAGTAAATAGAACTCCCCAAATAATGTAATAACTTCATACAATTAGCATATTAAAACTCTCCAAAGTCCGTGGCCTTTAATTTCACACTCGATTCATGAAAATATTCAACTCGTGATCTCTAAGATTTTATAATTCTCAATAATCCTCCAAAAACTGAAAGTCCATAGCCATGAGCTTTAAGTCCTAAGTGACCTCAAGTTAAATGATTTCCAGCCCTCCCAAAGTTTATTCTCAAACCATCGTATTACCAAAAACCACGCTTCTGTTGGGCACTCATACAACTTTGTTAGCAACCTGACTTCTTGTCTCCCAAATTCATGCACACCACTTATACTCTAAAATTCTTTCTTTCATTCTCAGTCGCAATTAATAACCTTAAACCTGAATGAATGATTTCTTAGAACCTGTTGAAACTAAAATCTGAAATCCGAATGATAGTCAATTGCTTAACATCTGCAAGGTCTATAATCTTGAATATGAAAATAATTATGGCTTAAGGTCCGCTAAATTTAAACCTTAAATCTTATCAAAATCATTTCCTATTGTCCATAGAATAAGCTTACCAAAAATGCTCTTCTCGAAACACTAATTTACTTACAAAAATATATGCCATTAAGATGGACAAAAAATGACTTCACAAGGATAAGAAATTAAAATGAATTGATCAACAACGAAACACTAGTAAGTCCAACTCTAAGAGGTTTTACAAAAATGTTGGTGTTCCTTTGTGTCCATTCCAAACGAGACTTCAAGAAATACGTCTTGAAAATTTTTGAAGGGAATTGACCATAACTTAATAATAAATTAAGTCATGTGTTCCAAACCATTTTACAAGAATTCGAAGGAAGGATCTACTTGAGACGTGTAACAAAGTATGAGCGTAAGGAGTTTTGAATATTTGAGAAGAGTTAACTTGGAATTAGTCCGAGTGAAACCCAAGGGTAGCAGTGATTAAAGCTTTCGCAACGAAAAGAGTTGACATTTATCTCCTCAACTCCTATATGTGTCGATACATATACAAGCAGACATCTTTACGATGGAGAAATTCCCAATTACAACTTAATGCACGTTGAACCCAACTAGAAGAATGTTAGTACATCCCATTTAGAATTAAACGAGCTCAAAAGTTCTATCACTGTCCCAACCAATAAAAAAATGCATCTATAGATTCAACCCGACATCATTTACTCAGGAACTCATCATCTCAATTCCAACATGCATTTAAGCTTATGGCAACCCACATCAATCTCAATGACCACTAAGTTCTAGTCATAATCAAAACCAACTTGGATAAAGGCTAATATACCTAATTTTATACTCTACATAGCTTGACAATATCCAACTACATAGCTTGACAATATCCAACAACCTATAAAAAAAATTAAATCATTTCCAATGGTTTGCTGGAATTATGTCCTAAGCACCTACAAAAAAATCATTTCATGAAGTTCGTACAATCTATAACTTAAATCTAAAAAGAATCATTTCTTAGAGTCCACATAATCTAATATGTCATAAGAGTCAATTCTTAAAACCAGTCGAATTTAAAATCTCAGATTTTGTAGGACACATTCCTTAATGCTTGTAAATTCTAAAACCATAAATGTCAACAAAATCATCTCTTATAATCCGCAAATGTCTACACCTCAAATTTGGAAATTATTTCTTAAATCCCACAAATATCCAAAACCACAAATCTTATAGTTTGATAACCTGGCTATGATACCAACTATAAAGCCCCAGTCCCAAAGGGGCTGGAGAGTTACTACCTTTCACTTAAAATCACATCTCACAATACAGATGTAAACTCCAATTTCACAATTACACATATATCTCATTGTTTTAAATTGGCTACCTCAATATAATTGAAGTAAGACACCACCAAGTCTCAAAATAAAAGTCAACCTTTCAGAATGTCAAATCAACAGAGCAAAACAAAACTACTAAATAAACTCTCCAATAATCAAAATACCCTCTTTGTACTTAATTTTCTATGCTCACATTCTTACCCATGAGCTCTATTTTTGATCCTCAACTAAAACATCCAAAACATCTGAAAATATTGTGGAGATAAGGAGTGAGTTATCAACAACTCAGTAAGTAAGCACATATATTTGTGCGTACAACATTAACTTTGTCATAAAGTTCAATATGCAGGAAACAAAAATATTTCATTTTCACATGCAGATCTCACAACATATTAACAACATTTCATAGCGACATTTCAATCTTTTTCATATTTCAGAAACCAACTGTTCATATTAAGGAAACACTTTGGCATAACATAGATGAATATCTTCTTCTTATCATATTAAATCGTGTCGTATCATATCATATACCATGTTTAACCCCCGTGGTTGGGTATTGCTATCCTTGGTGGCAAAACCAGGCAGTATCATATTGTGAAACCTTCCCTTATTCATTCTCGGAGCCCCGTGTATGCACACAAGAAAGAACACATAAAAGATCACTTTGTTTCCAAAGTGGGTGCACTCATATCATATTATATCATGTTGTTACCAACCATATCATTGAACCAGAATCATCATATAAGAGCCAAAATTAGAGTAAAAACAGATAAGTCATGCCAAAGGTTTTTCAGATGTATATCATATCAAACCATGTGTTAAACATATTCACATCATTTTCATATGATAAAAAAAAGATCCAAAATATTTTCATATCACATGTACAAAAAATTTCCTATATAATATTCTCTCTTTTGTACATTTCAGAAACATACCAAATATTGCTCATGTCTACATTATTCATGTCAAAAAGTATTATTTTTCTCTTTCATACATATTTTATGAGTGAATGCAAAATATATACTGAGGTTATTTTTCACATTTTCTTTTTAAAACAACATGCACATTTTATAAACCAACCACAATTCATTTTCATTTTTTGTGCAAATCTAGTATAGGAACCCGACTTACATGGACTTTTTAGCTTTCCAGAAATTTCCCCAATAGTGTCGAATGAATATTACTCGCCTTAACATGTTAAGCAAGACTGGGTTTCGCATCGTGAAGTGTCGTCCTATCTCTTTAAAGCGTTACAATCCAGGAAACATAATGTGGTGATGGAAATGAAGTTAACTGATGGCCGTGTGCTTAACTCGCCATAAGGTATCCATGAGGAGGCTTGTAGTTACTTTGAGGATTTTCTTAAAGCTAACCCGACGAACTCTCTGCCAAACTTGGTTGAGTTAATTTCGGGTGCTGTTTCGTATGAGAAAAATAATGAGGAAGTTAAAGATGCCCTGTTCTCTATTCCTATGGACAAACAGTCCTGGACCTAATGGCTTTGGGTTAGGTTTCTATCAGCATTGTTGGTCCTTAGTACAAGAAGATTTATTGGAAGCAGTTACTGATTTTTTTAGCAGGGTTGAATTACCAAGGTTCTACACTGCCTCTTATATTGTTTTAATTCCCAAAGTACAGAATCCCATGTCGTTTGGGAATTTTAGACCGATCAGTCTTTGTTCCGTGGTCTATAAAATTTGTTCTAAGATTCTAGTGAACCGATTTACTTCAGTCTTTAGCAGAATCATTTCTAAGGAGCAAGGAGCTTTTTTGCCGAATAGAAGTATTTTAAAAAATATCAGTTTCACTTAGGAGCTTATTCATGATATTAATAAGCTCGCTCAAGGAGGTTACAGCATTATGATGAAAATTGATTTTGCAAAAGCTTATGGCACAATTGATTGGAAATTCTTATTTCATGTGTTGGAAGCTTCTGGTTTCTCTCTGAAAGTTTGCCCACTGCTGCTACAATGTGTTACTACACCCTGGTATTCTATTGTTATGAATGGCACTGCAAAGGGGTTCTTTAAGGGTGGAAAAGTTAAGTGTTACTCTCATCCGAGATAGGGCCCTATTATTTCTCATCTTCTATACGCTGATGATATGGTGATTTTAGCAATCGAGTAAAATGTTCTATCCTTGAGATTGTTGGTACCCTTCGCACCTATGCTTCGTGGTTGGGTCAACAAGTAAATAGTGCCAAATCTCATATGTTTTTCTCTAAGAAAATCAATAATGCTAGATGGAGGCATCTATTATCTATCACTCAATTCTTGGAAGGGTGTTTCAATTCAAATATTTAGGGGTGCCAACTGTTTCTGGAAGATTGAAGTTAGTGCATTTCCAGGATATTATCCAGAGAATTCGAAAGAAGATAGATGGTTGGAAAATTAGTTTCCTTTCCGTTGGGGTGAGGTTGATCCTCTTAAAGCATGTCTTGTCAAGTATGTCGATTCATCTTCTTTTGGTGATGCATGTTTCGAAAATGGTGTATCTTCAGATTAATAAGATATTTAGCACTTTTTTCTGGGGCTCTATCAATGGGAGTCCTAAGAAAAAAATGGATTAAATTGGACAAACTTTGCAAACCAGTGGATGAGGGAGGGGTTGGGTTGAGGAATCTAGTTGATGTTCAAAGATCTATACATCTCAAATTTGCCTGTAATTTGCCATGTTCATACTCTTTATGGTAAAGATTCTTTTGCGTGAAGTATATGCATGGTATGCACCCGTTGGAGATTAACTCTTCTAGAGACACCCAGTTCTGGAAATCAATAACTAAAGAAATACCCAATGCTCTTTCGCATTCTAAGTGGAAAATTCGAGAGGGGAATGTGTCTTTCTGGAAAGATAATTGGCTAAGCTCTGGTCCTATGATGGAGCAGCACCCAATTGTGGGAGACTCAACTTTGAAGGTGAAACATATTATGTTGAATAATAGCTGGGAATTGGACAAATTGGAGTAGTTAGGAGGGCCTAAAAAATCTGAAACTATTGTCAATGAAATCAAGAGTTGAAGGCTACGTGATGATCAACTTATTTGGTTAGGCAACTTGGATGGATCCTTCACGTCCAGGAGTGTCTGGTCCTTTGTTCAGGTTAGTAATCCTAAATGCCAATGGTCGGATTGGGTATGGAATGTGACACTTCCTAAGAAATTTTTTGTGCTTATGTGGAAGGCCCTAAATTCAAGCCTTAGTGTGGATGACCGCATAAGAATACTTGGAGTGCCTTTAGTTTCCAAGTGTGAGTGTTGTCGACAAGGTGCCTTGGAGGATATCAATCATGTGTTATATAGTGGTAACATTGCCATGGCCATTTGGAAATTCAGCTCAAACATTTTGGGAATCCTGTTTGTCCCAAACCGGTCTTGGAGAGCAACAGTGGAGGCTTGGTTTCGGAGAGCATTGAAATCATAACAACTGGCATTCTTATTGGGTTTGTACCTATGATCATTTCCTGAAATTTATGGAATTGGCGATGTAAAGCCAGGATGGAAGGTAAAAAGGAGAATGTTCATGCTTTATGGAGATCAATAAAGTATTGGATTCATTGGGTTGGCTTTAAAATTCACAAGGCTTCTCGGTTAGTGGAGAATGATATCAAGGTTTTAAAATCTTTGAATCTTCCTATTAATGCAAGGAAGAAGGAGGCGCTTATGGTAGTGAGATGGGAGAAGCCTAAGAGAGAGTGGCTTAAAATAAATGCGGACGAAAATAGCATCAATAATCCCAGAATGTTGGGTGCATGAGGAGTAGTCAGAAATGAGTTCGAGAAAGTGGTATATGCTTTTTACGAATCGATTGATCACAGTAGTAATAATCTTGTGGAAGTTATGGCCCTACGGACAGGGCTTAAACATTGCAAAAGATTGGGGTTCAATAACCTTATTATTGAAATGGACTCTCTAATAGTAGTGAATTGGATTAAAAACAGAAGATCTACTCTTTGGTACCTAGAGGACTTTTGGGAAGACATTGTTAATATGTTGGCAGAGATTAACTTTTATGCTAATCACATCTATCGGGAAGGAAATAAGGCTGCCGACTTTTTGGCCCGGCTTGGAAGTAGTGGTATCTCCCATGAATGGTTAGGACAGATGGAACTTCCTCATCTACTTAAAGGTATCATCAGAACGGATTCATGTGGGCAGGCTCACCTTCAGAAGTGTTGAAGGTTCTGGTATGAGTGTTGAATATCAGTCTTGCGACATGTTGCTTTCGACTTTGTTCGTTTCAAACGTTGCATCCGTTAGTTTATTTGGTTTTGTCTTGATTTCGTTTATAGCTATTCTGGTTTTGATCTGTATTTTTAATATAGCGTTGTTTGGTACTTGGGGTTTTAATTTTTTTGTTCTCTTATTTTGTAAAACCCATGTACATTGTTACCACGGTATTTCTCCACAAGTGAGGGTTTTTTAATAAATTTGGGCGGGGGTCACTATTGGACACTTGACTACCCTTGCTCTTCTTTTTTTTTTTTTTAAAGAAAAAGAATATTACTCGCCACCTATAAGATATTCACGTAACTTTCGTAAATTTGTCATTAAACACGTATTTTAATACTTAAACGTGAATGCTAAAATAACTTATTTTTCCTAAAAATCTAAATATTTTCGTAACCCTAAAATATCATTATTTCTCAAATTCATCGATTTTTGCTTAATTCCCCTACTATTAAATTCTAAATTATTTCGGTAAGCTAAACTGTATGGCTAACGTAAGTACTCAATTACAACTAAGCCCATGTAAAATAAATCTTCTGCTTAATATTCTCTTAACATAATTATAACAAAATATATTAAAGTTAACGCCAAAATTTCATTTAAAAACAATAGACTTAATCAATTTTTAACGGGTTAAAAAAATTAAAATTTCATACATACTATTTACTTATGAAATTCATTTGTAAAAATATTAATACAAAAAAAGTACAATTTAAATCCTTATTTCTTTTCTTTATAAGTTCTTGTAATTAAAACAAGCCCTCACAAAGTATATAAACAATAATATCAGGCCTATTATTCAATCTGCCTACTGATGGGGTGTTTTAGGAAATGAACATAAAATTCATGGGGGGTAAGTCTGAAATATATAAACAAATATATGGAACTACAAATTTATAACTACCCTAGACCCAACTCGTGCGACGGAAAACCATACTCACCGAGAGAGATAGAGAGGCTCGATGGGGTAGTGAGCTGGGTGGAGGTTGATGGTGGTGCACTCAGCGGCTGGGCATTGGGAGAGAGAGAGAGAGAGTAAGACAAGAGATGGAGAAATAGAGAGGATGACAGTGGTTTATCGTGAAAAGGACGACAAACTAGAGGGGCTGACTTCCACGTGGTTCCAAGTGGTTGGCGTCATGTGTGTGGTGCTAGTACGGTAGTTCGCATTGCGGCTGTGGTGACTGAGTAGAGATTGCCGTCCTGGTTGGTTGTGGTTGGGCTGGGCCAGTGATGATGTAGCTTGGAGGTTCTACAGTGGAGGACGAACCGCGACAATGGAGGTAATCTTGCAATGCAGCGGTCTGCCTCCTTGGGAGGCCACTGTTTCCAGGTGTCTTGGCTGGTTGAAAAAGTGGACCACAACGTGGAGAGACTTGGCAGTGGGGCTCTCCCATGGTGAAGTAGCCGTAGGCAATTGGTGGTGCCATGTTGGCAGAGTACGTAAAGAAATGCCCATGGTTGCTACGTTACTCGGCTTGCATAGGACGTGAAACACCTCTCTGATGGTTCATGGTAGTGGGACCAACCGAGAGGAGTGCTTGGGCAGTGGTTGGTTCGTGGGGCGGTGAGAACTTACTGAGAAAATAGAAAAGCATGGAGAGAGTTTGTGGGGTAGTGTGGCATGACAAAGTCAGAGGCAGTTGGAGAGAGAAAACTGAAATGAAGTGGTGTGAATATGGATGAGATGGTGAGAATAAAACTGACGGGAAGGAGACAAACACGAGAAGGATAAAACTGCGAAACTGTCGGGGTAAAAGGAGGGGAAAAGGAAAAGAAAATTTCACACATCAAAACTATGCAGTTTTATAGGTGGTTTGGCTCTTCCACGGGTCTCGGTGTTGTTACAAGTGGTGCACTAGGTGATGCATGTGGGACAAGTGGCGCATTAGTTGTTGCATGTGGGACAAATGGTGCACTAGACTAGGATATAGGGTACACAAATCTAAAAAATGTTCTTGAAAAGAATTATCTTACCAAGTGGCATGAGTCCATGAAAATTAGAAATCCTCTTCATCTTCCACATCATTGCTTTCCTAGGCAATCTAAGAATATCCTTGCATGGACCCCATGTGTCAAAGTCCGTCCATTGTCTCTGCTTGGAAAGTCCAAAAGACCATCTGCATGATTGACATGTGGCGTTGTATCTTGTCAAAATCTGAAATCTTAAAAGGCTCCTTGGGCATGCTCCTTCATGTGGTCCAAGTTCAATGAATCTCTGGGGCATACTCGTCCTTTGATAAAACCTAAACCTAGGTTTGAGCTTTGTAGACGTGTGCATGCTTGCCATGTGGCAAGTGGCATGTAGGGTGTGTGAGTTTGTTCCCCTTTGTCGTCCATCTCTTGCTCTTCCCTCACAAAGATTCTTCTAGAACATCGGTGGGTGTGTGTGTGTGTGTTTCCCATGCGTCTTTTCGTTTTCTCATGCATTCCCTCCTTCTAGAAAGTCCCAATCCGTGTGCATGCATGACACTTGGCTAAGTGTTGGTTGGTCTTCCCTAGGTAGGCGTGAAGTTGCTTGATAGAAATCTTAAGGTCTCTTGGGAACTTGTGCAGGAAACTCTTGACATCTCCCATGCACCTCTCTTTCTAGAAGCCCTCAAAGCATGACAAGTGGCAAAAGATAAGGGCGATTGTGTGTGATGAAAGTATTGGCCGAGGCATTTAGGGACTAAGAATGTTTTGGTTCTAGGCATCCCTTCCTATTGCCCATGATTCGTTTCTTCCAAAAACTCTCACATCTCTTCTCATGTGTGACAAGTGTAAAAAGTAGGTGGCCTTTTCATGGTTGGTATGCACAACTCCTTTGAACTCACCAAAATCTTATGGGTCGCATGTGGCTTTTAGGGTTTCGAAACCCTCCTTTTTCTCCCTCTCTCCCCCTTCTTCCACTTTCACGTCCAGGTTCAAAGTACCCAGGATGTAGGTTTGCATGTTGGCCATATGGTAGGTTGGTAGGTGAGATGGGTGTGTGCCCTAGGTGTGTGCTGAACCCTACATCCTCTTCCATCTCATTAGCTTCTTCTAGAAATCTTCATGCATGTGTTGCCAAGTGGCATCAATGTGCTAACTAAGTTGCTTCTTCCTTAGGTTCCTAATAATTGTAATTCTAAGGAAAGCTGAAAGCCTTTTCTTCTTTCAAGAAGACACCTCCCATGCCAAAACCATAATTAGGGTTTTTCCCTAAGCCCAAGTCCCTTAGTGGCCGAATTTCACTATCCCATGGTGGTCCTCTTAGTGGGCTTGGGTGCCTCTTCTCTAAGATGGCAAGGCCTGTGATGCTTTCTACATGCCAAAACTTGGATAGATCACTAAGTGGGTTAAGCTAAACATAATCAAAGTAATAGACGAGGACTTGGCTAAGTTTGGGTTGTCACACATATAAACATGTTGTCACAGAATATAATATGCATAACTGTTATACATATAGTGACATGGCATAGCATGACATATAGGATAACAGAAGTACATAAACAATAGTTCTCTTACCCATCACACACATAGTGATCTGATAGTAAGTTAGAAGTAACTTACAGTGATTGTCGCGTTACGGAGAAAACACGAACCATGAAAAACTCTAAGTAAGGATTTCTAAACGTTAGAACTTCATCACTAATAACTTAGAAACATGATAATACTATATTAGAGTAAAATTACCATTTTACCATCTGTATGTGAGAAAATGACCATTTTACCCCTAACTCCAAAGTCACCAAAATTTACATTCCTCATGTAAATTTTGTCATAAATTCAAATATCTAATTAGAAAAATTTAAAATACATCACAACTATCACAAACATACTAAGGCTGAAACAATCAAAAGCAAAAACTCTTGATTTTTGTTGCAATTCTATCAACTCCATTCCTCATGCTTAAAATTGAAATATGGCAACATGGATGATCTCACATCCTACGTTTAAAAATCATACAAGATCAACCAACAAAGTCGACTTCACTAAATCATAAAACATTTTCAAACAAGGCTCCAAGCTTCAACTATATACATAACCTTCGATTCCCAAGGTTTTGTTTAGTTTTAAAAACATTTAAAAATACTCTAAAAGTTTCAAAATACTCTTCCAATATACTTCTAACAAACCCCTAAGAAATATCATGCTTTGAATCATCAAGCAAAAATCACAAATCCAACAACATCACATGGTTTAAAATCAAATTCTTGAATAGACAGAAGCATTAAACTCAAGATCACATAGCCATATTTGCATCAAAACATCCATATACCCGAAAACCTCAAACCTAACCAAGTCTCTTCATGCATAAAAAATCATATTTTTAAAACCAACAGAAAATGTGGCGCCTCCGACCCCATGTACGGAAACTCGGGAATCGAGATGCCCGGAGGATGCCAACAAGGTCACGCATCCCAACATAGTGCCAAGTGTGTGCACATGTAACAATGTACAATAAACAATGCCGCGGATAATTTAAGTAAGTCAATTAAGTACTAGAATTTTTAATACAAATTTACATAAGTAAAACGTTTTAAAAAGAGTTATACAGTTATCCCGAAAAATATAATACAAGTCCAAATACAAGAACAAGTGATCCCATATCACTCCTTGGGCGAATCCAAATCCTCAGGCTCACCCTCAGCATCATCTGCATCAAAAGCTGCGTTACCATAAAACGGTACCGTAGGTAAGTATAATCCAAAAAGCCATCGAAAATAAAAATGCATTAATGTAACCAACAATTATGCATGCATATGATGAAATATGCATTATGCCCAAAATACCATTTTTCCCGAAAATGAATATTTTCTAACGCACGCCAAAATCCCATTTGGCCCAAAATATTTCCATAAAAACATTTTCCCAGAAATTCCCAAAAGATGGCCCAAATCAATAATCCACAATTTTCACAGAAAATAGTCCACATATCCAATTATCAAAACCGCCATTTTTCCAGAAAATGGCCCAATATCCATTTTAACTGTATGCACCATGATCTCCCCTAGGGATCATCCCCACACCCTGGCTCCCTTCGTCACACCACGGGTAACGACCGTGCAAGTGACTTTGTAACGAGCGATGCCTAGTTCCATACCCAGCGCGTTCGTGGCCAAGCATCCTCTAACCCCCGCCAGCAGAGGGGCCACTGAGTCGGCACAAGAGCGTTACCATCCTGTCTGATCCCGTTGTCGCCCAGCGACAACCCAGGGGACATCACTCAGTATATTCCGCTCCTGAGTGACCAGAGGAGCTCCACCGAGATAATGCCCCATCTCAGCTTGAGGTCGTTATACACATGCACCCAAAATCCATTTCTCACATGAAAACCCAGTTTTCATAAAATACACATGAACATTTATGCAATCATGCGAAAACCCAATTTTCATTTACAAACATGAACATGCATGCAAATATGTCATTTACATGAAACGACACAATATCCAACAACCAACAAATCACAACACACAACAACTCCATTCTCCAATCCATCCGACCCCCTTACTCCTCGGACTCAGTCCGACACAGCCAACAGATCATAATAAAAATGAGTTAGTACAAAAATACAATTAAATCATGAAATTTCATTGGAAAAATACTTACAGCTCCATAGTATAATTTTTGAAGGATCACGGAGGTGCTAGAAATGGCGGCACAGTAACGTAACAGTACAAAATGCACTATGGTCGTGGGTCTAAAAAATCCACTTTTGAACAGGGATAAACTAAGACTTGAGATTACTAGGAAATGGCTTAGGGATGTCGGTGAAGCTAATGGTAGTGGTGGTTGGCCGTGGGTGGCGGCGTGGGAGGTGTTTGGAGGCCAAAATGCTCAAATTGAAAAAGTAGATGGTGGAGCTTCACCGATGGCAGATCGGATCTGGGGATGGGTGGTTTAGGTTGCTGGGAGGTACCCGGTGATGTGGTGAAGAAATGGTGGTCAATGGTGGCACAACGGCGGCGCGCAAACACAAGAGGTGCTGCAGCTTGAAGCCTTGCGTGGAGGAGAATGGCTGCTCGAGAGGGGTTGGGAATGGAAGGGGTGGTCGCCGGCCGGAGGGGAAGAGAACGGGAGGGGCGGTGATGACCACGATGGGGCACGGCAGCAGTGGGTGGAGGACGACGCAATGGACGGGGGAGAGAAAGGAAATTGTGCAGGAGAAGAGAGAGAGAGGAGAAAAGGAAAGAAAAAGAAAAGAAAAAGGGGAAAAGAAAAAAGTGAGGGAAAGAAATGAGGTCCAATCCTCACATCTTGGCACAAATGATCTAACGAAAAAGATTTCAAAACAGCAAGTCAAATAAAATAATTTAAACGTAGTGGTTAAATGAAAATAAAATAATTAAATCCAAAAATAAACTAATTTAAAATAAAGAGCAATTTAAATGCATAACAATAATTAATATTAATAAAGCATATCAAAATAATTTTCACAAATTAAAAATCATAAAAATAAACCAGCTAAAAATCCAATAAACTTAAAACAAGAGAACTAATATTTAAATTAATTAAAATAACCCTTCAATTAAAAATACATTAAAATACGGGGTGTTACAGAAAAAATATTCAAACTAATATCCTAACAAGTCAATCAAAGACTTAGGATAATCATATAAAAATATAAAATCCATTGGAGCATGATTTTACCGCAAAAGATACAAGCTTTCAGAAAAGAAAAACTGTTTTTCTCCTTCGAGTTACCAAGTTTTTAGATCTGAGAAAAAATTTCATCAAAAGCTTATAAAATGCAATGGCTCCTCATCAAATTTTCATATGAACATATTAAATACACTCCATATAAAAAATAGGCCAGGAACTTTCTAGCAGCTTGGTCAAAAACACCAAGATAACAAGCACTTTCCAGTTTACCGCTTAGTATGATGATTTTAAGGTTAAAATAAGTTTTGACCAATCAAATGACCATAGAAATCAACAAAAAATATATCCACAGAAAATAAACTCAAAGAGAAACAACTCGGGTGAAGAAAATGTCATGAGCAAATACATGGAAAAATTCAAAAATGGCGTGCAAGCAAAACATTCTAAGAGAATCTTTAGGTTTCTCTCCAAGAAACGTGTTGGAAAAGGATGAAATGAAAAGGAAATGGACTGGAAGCCTTCTTACACAATTGAGGGATGATGAGAAGGCTATGAATGACACTTGAGAGATAGTTGTGTCAACCAAAACAAGTGGCAAAACCAGCACATGGTTTTGTGCCCTTAGACTGCCGAGTGAGTGGGTGGTGATGAGTTGGCCTTGGACTTCAAAGCAAGTACAACTTGGGGCAATTTGGGTAGTCTTTTGTGAGATCTCTAGTTTCACTTGAATTTTTAATCCTTATTTTTATTATTTTTGAGGTGTTATTTTGTTATTTTAATTAATGTGTTAATTAATTTTGTTGTTTGTTATTTGTTTTGGTATTTTATTTTTGTTGTTTTGTTAAATTTATTTTAGAGTATGTTATTTTGATTATTTGTATTGTTTTTATTTTTGGGCTTGTGTTTGTTTATGGGCTTATTATTTTTGTTTTATTATGTTGGGCCGTGTGTGTTGTGTGTGTGTGTTTACTGAAGCCCAGCCGAAGACCGGCCCAGCCCGTGAGAACCCAGCCCCCTACTAAAAGAAACGGCGCCGTTTTGATGGAGCTAGGGCTCCATCTTATTCCCTTCATGCGCCGCACCCTGCTGCTTCTTCTTCCTGTTTCTTCTTCCTCCTTTTTTCTTCTTCATTTCTGCTTCTTCCACCGAATTTCCACGCAGCTGCTGCCGAAAGTAGATCCCAGCCGAGAGCCACCTCCACCTACATCTCACTCTCTCGTGTCGTTCGGCATGCACCCCGAGGGCTTGCTGTCAACCCGTGGCATCGCACGGTCACTTGTCCTTCTACAAGCTCCTCGGTGGCGATGGGCATGGCTTCCGTGAGTGCCGCCGTGCCACGCGTCCGCGTGAGGACTTCTTTTTCTCCACGGCATGCTGCCGTTATTTCCTTACTCCACCGTGCGACACGCACGCCATGCGAACCGCCGCATTTGGCCTATAAATAGGCCACGGCTTCTCATGGTTTGGGGATCCCCGTTTGAGTGTGTTATCTGTGAATTTAGGAGTGAAACCGAGTAATTTTGTAAGCTTGTTTCGAGTGTGTTTGGTTTTGTTTTGGAAAATCAATCGGGAATTTTGGTGTGATCCGAAAGTTCTAAGTGAGATGCCGTGCGGTGTTTGTTCTTATTTTTGAAAAAAGTTCCACTTGTTTTCTTGATAAATTTTGGGTTGTAAATGGTGAGTGTTGTGAGATTGTTGCCGTGTATGGTGTTGTGAAATTGTTGGTTGTTGCTGTGTAACAAAAACCCAAGTTTTTGGGCACTGTCTTGCTGTGTGCCGCTGTTGCACGGTCGCCTTGTACAACTGTGATCTTTCAGATTATTCCACTCAACATGTGTATGTAATTTTCCATCAAGTGATATTAATTGGCTTTATAACTGTTGTTTAATTATAAATTGTTGGTTTATTGGAAATATATTGTATTTGTTGAAGTGTTGGGCTTTAAACGGTGTTGTGAAAATATGGGCCTTGGGACGTCGGAGTTGTTGAGATTTTTAATGTATTTGGGCCTTGGGCCGGATTGGAGGATGGGACTATACGTGTATTTGTGAAACTGTATTTCAGTGTTTATTAAGAATTTGTAAAATGAATTATTTAAATGCGTATTCCAATAAAATGTTGAAAAACATATTTATCGTTTTATTAAATTGTGCGGTAATGTCATGAAATCTGTTGGATATTGATATTGTTGCATGGGTGCGTGTGTTTCACGACCCCAAGTCGAGATGGGGCATTATCTCGGTGGAGCTCCTCTGGTTACTCGGGAGCGTAACAGACTGACGTGACGTCCTCTGAGTTGTTGTAGGGCGACTACGGGAACGGACGAGACGGTAACGCTCTCGTACCGATTCCGTGACCTTTGGTTGGCGAGGTTAGAGGATGCTTGGCCATGTACGCGCTGGGCGCGGAACTGGGCATCGCTCGTTACGAGGTCTCATGCACAGACGTTACTCGTGATGTGATGAAGAGAGCCAGGGTGTGCGGACGGTCCATAGGGGAGACCATGGTGCATGCGTAAATTCATAATAAATATGATTGGGACAAAAATGGGATTTTTGGTACAAGTATGAAAATGGTATTTTTGGGGAAAATGAATGTAAGTTGTTATTTTGTCCGCATGGGAACACGTGTTTGTATAAATGTGTTTTAAATCTCTTGGATGTTGTTTTGGTTAATTACTTGCTGAGATGTCATAATCTCATAGTGGTGTTTACCCTACGGTTCCGTTTTATGGTGCCGTAGAGTTTGACACAGAGCCCGAGTATGAACCTGAAGGACCGACTCCGCCAAAAGTTTAAGTCGCTGTTATGTTGTTCAGCGTTTGGGATTTGTTTCCCTTATGTTATTTGTTTTCTTTAAATTATCTGACGGAAGACTCTAAAATATTTGTAAAGTTATTTTACTGCTTTTTGAACAATTCTGGTACTTAATAAAGTAAGACCCTTTTATTTTTTCTCCGCTGCGAATATTGTTGTACATTTAATGTATGTTGTACACACTTTGAGCACTGGTCGTTGGGGTGCGTGATCCGTGTGGTCATCATCCCGGTGTCACGAACTCCACAAAAATAACACGTGGGGGTCGAGGGCGCGACAGGTGGTATCAGAGCGGTCTGGCTCTGGGTAACACCGTGTAAATACCTAGGTGCAGTACCAGAAAATTTTATTGTATATTTTTAATTGTTATTTATTTTAAATATCGAGTTTTAAAAATACGCGTTTTTATTAGAAGGATAGACCGATCGGGAATACCGCATCCGGAACCTGATATTGACTTGTCTCGTTCTGATGGGAATCTCGCCATGGCTAGAGCTTTAACCCGTATGACAGAATTTCTTCAACAGAATTTTCCGCCGCAAAGGGAGCAACAGAACGGTTGTCCGTACGAACGCTTTTTAGCTCATAGGACCCCTACTTTTTCTGGGCAAGAGGATCCACTTCGTGCTGGAAAGTGGATTAGTGATCTCGAAAAGACATTTGAGATCTGTGGGTGTACTGAAACTCAAAAGGTGTTATACGCAAGTTACCTGTTGCAAGGTGATGCGACTGCTTGGTGGGGAACCAAGCGGGAGCTTCTGGAAATGGAGTTAGGATCTATTCCGGCGGTATCTTGGCCGCGATTTAAAAAGGAATTCAATGATCTTTTCTTCCTGAGTACTATGAGGAAACAAAAGGCACGAGAGTTTAACAATTTAGTACAAGGGGTGATGACGGTTGAGCAGTATGCCCGGAAGTTTATAGAACTCGGGAAGTTTGCTACACATTTGATTGCTATGGAAGAGATGCGGATCGAGCGATTTCAGGAGGGTCTACGGCGGGAGATCCGTAGACAGGTTGCTTGCTTGCAAATTCTGACTTTTCAGCAATTAGTAGAGGTTGCTTCGATTGCAGAGCGGGAGTTTATTGATCCTGTTGCTACACCAATTGGGCAAAAGAGAAGAGTTTTCGGGGAAGGAAGTAGTTCGGGATCTGCACCTAAGTTTATTTCTAGGACTGGGGCCCAACCACAGATGGCCACCGGAGTACGAATGGGAGGTCGAGCACCAATATGTGGCAAATGCAATAGGTCGCATGTCGGCGAGTGCCACATGTCTGGGATTCAGTGTTTCAGATGCGGGCAAACAAGACATCTTGCTCGCAGCTGCCCTACCATCATACAGGCAAATCAAGGCTGTTACCGTGGTGGGAGGACTACCTCAAGACCAACTATTCAAGCTAGGGTCTATGCTGTGACACCTGGTGAGGTAGATGATGAAGCTCAGGAAACCCAAAATGCTGGAGTCATCACAGGTAGAGTTCGACTATATGATTATTATGCTTGCACTTTATTTGACTCGGGAGCATCTTAGTCGTTCATTTCTGCCACCTTTGCTCGGATGTGCAACCTGGTTTTTAAACCTTTATCACAGTCTTTGGTAGTGAAGTTACCAAATGGGGAAACTGTGTGGTGTTCTGGTTTTAAATGGAATGACTCTTAAGGCAGATTTGATAAGGTTTAAATTACTTGAGTTTAACATTATTCTAGGAATGGATTGGTTATATCAGTATTTCGCCAGCATTAATTGTCGTAGTAGGATTGTTAGTTTCCAACTACCTGGGGGTAAGTATTTAGAGTTTGCAGGAAGTAAGATAAAGGCGAAACCTGCAGTTATATCTGCCATTCAAGCAAGCAGGGACTTAGCTAATGGGGCGGATGCCTATTTGGTTCATGTGGTATCTGCACTTTCGGAAAGGAAATCTGTTGCAGATATTCCGATTGTGATGGAATTCTCTGATGTATTTGTGGATGATTTGCCCGGCTTGCCACCTGTTCGTGATTTGGAGTTCGCCATTGAGCTAGAATCCGGTGCGACACCAATTCATAAGGCCTCGTACCGAATGGCGCCAGCAGAGTTAAAAGAGCTGAAGAGTCAATTACAGGAATTGGTAGATAAGGGGTTTATTCAGCCTAGTTTTTCACCTTGGGGAGCACCAGTGTCGTTTGTTAAAAAGAATGATGGTACCCTTAGAATGTGTATAGATTACCGAGAACTCAATAAGGTAACCATTAAGAATAAGTACCCCTACCTCGGATTAATGATTTATTCGATCAACTTCAAGGTGCTACTACTTTTTCAAAAATTGACTTAAAATCGGGATACTATCAATTGAGGATAAAGGATCAGGATATACCTAAGACTGCCTTTAGGTCTAGGTATGGGCATTATGAGTTTAAAGTGATGCCGTTCGGATTAGCAAATGCCCTGCAGCATTTATGGATATGATGAATAGAGTATTCCGACCCTATCTAGATTCCTTTGTGATAGTCTTTATTGATGATATTTCTTGGTCATGTTATGTCCCGAGATGGAGTAGCAGTTGATCCAAGTAAGGTCAAAGTTGTATTGGCATGGCCACGTCCTTCAACGGTGCACGAAATTTGAAGTTTTTTAAGACTTGCTGGTTATTATCGCAGGTTTGTGGAAGGCTTTGCTCGATTGTCTGGACCTCTCACTACTCTTACCAGGAAAAATGTTGAGTTTGTTTGGTCTGACAAATGCGAGAAGAGTTTTCAGGAGCTGAAAAAGAGGTTAACTACAGCACCTGTTTTGGCACTTCCGGAACCTCATAAGCCGTTTGTGGTTTTTAGTGATGCTTCCAAATTTGGTTTGTAATGTGTTCTCATGCAGGAAGGAAAAGTCGTGGCATATGCATCTCGTCAATTAAAAGATCATGAAAAGAATTATCCCACTCATGATTTGGAGCTAGCAGCTGTGGTTTTCGCTCTCAAAATTTGGCGGTACTATTTATATGGCGAGACTTGTGAAATTTACACTGATCATAAGAGCCTTAAACATCTTTTCTCGCAGAAAAATCTTAACATGAGACAGAGGAGATGGTTAGATTTAATCAGTGATTACCAGTGTGAGATTAAGTATCACCCAGGGAAAGCAAACCTGGTTGCAGATGCACTAAGTCGGAAGTCTTATTCAGTTGGTGAGGCTGAGTCATCAGGGTTAGACTCTCTTCTTTTTGGTATAAGGAGACTTCTTACTACTAGTTCACAGCAGGAAGAGGTGTTGGCTTCAATTCTTGATATCCGAGTTCTTGATTTTAAGGAGTTAAAGACTCTGCAGGAAAATGACTCTAAGTTGTGTGACATTAGAGAAAGAGTCAAGAAGTCGCAAGGACCCGCGCATTTCAGTCTAAGTAGAGAAGATATTCTTTTATTCCGAAATTGTAGGGTGATTCCTACAGATTCAGAATTTAAAGAAAGAATCTTGACTGAAGCCCATGCAGCTCCTTATTCTGTTCATCCTGGAAGTACAAAGATGTATCGAGATTTGAAGAAAAGTTTTTAGTGGGAAGGTATGAAGAGAGACATTGCTTTATTTATTGAAAAATGTACAACTTGTCGACAGGTTAAAGCCGAGCATCAAAGGCCCGCTGGCTATCTTCAACCACTCCCTATTCCTGAGTGGAAATGGGGCAACATCGCAATGGACTTTGTTATAGGACTACCAAGAACGCCTAGTGGAAAAAATTCAATTTGGGTAATTATTGATCGTCTAACCAAGAGTGCCCATTTCTTACCTATATCTAACACTGATACTTTGGGAAGTTTGACTCGGTTATATGTCAAGGAAATTGTACGTCTTCATGGAATTCCCAAGAGTATAGTGTCAGATAGGGACCCACGTTTCACATCTCACTTCTGGAAAATTTTGCAAACAGCTTTGGGCACCAAGTTAAAATTCAGCAGTGCTTATCGTCCTCAGACTGACGGCCAATCAGAATGCACTATTCAGACCCTTGAGGATATGTTGCGAGCCTGTGATTTGGATTTTAAAGGAAGTTGGAAAAATCATCTGTCGTTTATAGAGTTTGCTTATAATAACAGTTTTCAAGCGACTATTCAAATGACCCCTTATGAAGCTCTTTATGAGAGAAAATGCAGGTCTCCCTTGTTTTGGGATGAAGTTAGCGAAGGTAATCTACTTGGACCAGAAATTATTCAGGAGATGAGAAATCAGGTTCAAGTTATAAAAAACAAGATGGCAGCAGCTCAGAGTCGTCAAAAGAGTTATTCGGACACGAGGAGAAGAGATTTATTATTTAAGGATGGTGATTGGGTTTATCTCAAGGTTTTTCCAATGAAAGGCGTTAAGCGTTTCGGTAAAAAGGGGAAACTTAGCCCGAGATATGTTGGTCCTTTTCAAATTCTGGAGAAGGTTGGACTCGTTGCTTATTGTATTGCCTTGCCTGAATATTTTAGAGAGATTCATGATATTTTCCACGTGTCGTCATTAAAGAAGAGCTTTGGGCAGCAAGAACCGCGTTTCGTTGACCCCGGAAGCATTCAACTTCGACCTGATCTCACGTATGAAGTTATTCCAACTCAGATCTTGGATAGAAAGGAGCAATAGTTGAGATCTAAGACAATACCATTAGTTATGGTATCATGGGGAGATCCTTTGGCTCAGGATTTCTCTTGGGAGAGAGAGGTAGATATGAGAAAGTTCTACCCTTACTTGTTTGGGTAATTTGAGTGTTGCTTTCTTTCTCAAGCTTTTGATAAGCTTTGTATTGTATCTTGGTTT